>NC_090022.1:80032208-80727208 GCF_037176765.1 Anolis sagrei
AGATAGGAAAATTTAAGCCTTCTGCCAATAACTACATAACAGAGATAAGGTGCAGAGAATGAGATAGGCACATAAGGGGAAGCAAAGCCTGCCTTGAAGATGGCAAGTTGCATCCTTTTGTGAATGTGTTGTTCTTGTTCTCATGTACCTATCATGTCTAATTAAATGACAACTCTGAGGCAAACTTATCATGAGTTTTTCTTGGCAATATTTTTTCAGAAGGGGTTACCTTTGCCATCCTCTAAGGATGAAAGAGTGTAACTTGCCCAAGTTTACTGAAATGGGCTAAGTGGGGATTGAGCCCTGGTCTCCAGAGTTATAGCGGCTCATCTATATGTACCAAATACTCTACTGTTAGTGTAGATTATCAATACTCTGGCCCCACAGGTGGGCACACCCTCCATGTTTACATCATATTGTCAGAGGGGCAGAATCCAGGTGGTCTAGCTGGGCTGTCACCATACCTTTCCTGTTGCCATCACCCCTGCGAGAGCCCTTGTCCATCTCTTTTTGAATTGCCCTGGAGATGCCGTGGCCTTTGACCATGATGATGGGTAAAACATGTGCCTGGTCATTCCTTTTCTTTGCATTAATGAGCACAAGGAAAAGAAGATAGTGGAACCTGCCCGTATGGACAACTGTTGTGCTGTTCACACTATGCTTTTGGAGAATCTCTGGATCATTCCCCAGATTCCTTAATATGAGACTAAACGTGGTCCACAAATGTTCATACGCACACTAGCTTAAACTCTCTGGATATCGTCCGGGGGGGGGGGGGTTAAATCACTTAAAAGGTGGGGAGGGGCACTTTGATTTTTGCAGAGTTGGTAAGCACCAAACTTTTGGGTTCCAACAGCATAAGTTGATTATGATAGCATAAGTTACACTATCTTAGCTTCCTGACAGGATAGAAGATATTATTGTTTTCTAGCAATATATCTTAGGTATCAAATCATTCAAATAATCAGATCTACTACACTCAAATGATTTAATTGCTATTTGTTTTTGTTGTTGTTTAGAAGGACTGGAAAGTGCTGTATATGTCCTTCTTCCTCTAATTCTATATGCTCTAGAATTGGAAAGATAATTACAGTTCTCCAGATAAAGTTGACCTAACAACTCCTAGAATTCCTCATCATTAGTCATGCTGGGTGACTGGAAAAAAAACTGGAAAAAAAACCAATTGCAATGAAAATTGTTTATTTTCTGACCTATTAAGTCAGACACCTCTTGATTGAATCAATCCACCTGGAATGTAGTCTTTCTCTTTTCTTACTGCATTCTACCATGCTCATCTACATTCTTTCTCCTTCTTCTGAACTAAGACTACTTATTTATATAACACCTGCATGGGACTTATACATAAATCAAATCAGGATGATTGTGCTTCCATCCAACTACATCTGTAACCTTAGTGAAGCTTTGTTCCATCTGTATGCTTCCCATACAAGCTTTTATGCTTGGTCTTTAGACCTTGCAACCAGTAGCCTGAACATTTCAGAACTTGCTCAGGAGACTGTATTTCCCCTCTATTTAACCCATTTCCCCTTACATACAATGGGGATATTCAGAAACACATCTCTCAGGACTTGCCACTTTTTACCACCCAATGGCAAAGCACAATAAATGCTGAGTATGTGTGTCCTCATGCACATGTGCCTTCAAGTTATCCATCAACATCTCTTGAATTTGTTCAGATTTTCTTAGGCAAAAGATACTCAGAAATGGTTCCCAGTTCCTTTCTCTGAGAATCTGTTGCCTAAGAAAACCTTAAGAAAAACATATAGCAAATCTTAAGAAATGCTTTGAATACAGTTTTCCTGCTTCTTGACAGAGGATTGGACTGGATGGCCCATGAGGTCTCTTCCAATGATTCTGTGATTCTAGTATTCATTGACAGTCTCCTATCCAAGTACTAAGCAGGGCTGAAGCTGCTTTAGCTTCCATGATCAAGCAGGATCTTTTGCCCTTATGAGTGCAGGAAAAAAAGCATATGCAATGACAAATAAATATTTTTCAGCAGCAGGGTAAATGTCAGCCAAAATAAAGTGCTAACTGTATCATTTAGTTTGATCCTCAAATATTGCAGTCTAAGGCTAGATCTACACTGACACATAATGCAATTTGAAATGCATTATATAGTCAGCGTAGACCCATATAATGCAGTTCAAGTTACATTATGTGGGTGTACACTGACTATATCATGCATTTCAAACTGCATTATTCGGCAGTGTAGATCCAGCCTCGGTGGAAGGACAGTCCAGAAAGGGGAAGGAAGTGTGAATGTTCAACATGGGTCATATTTTTCACAGATACCTTTGGAACACCTATAGCATTTTTAAAAAGAAAGAAAATCCCTGCATTGAGCAATAAATACTTTAACCTTTCACTCCTCCTCCTCCTTATTCTTCTTTCTTCTTCTTTCTTGTGTTGCTGCTGAAATAGACCAGGCTATTTGCCCCCCACTTTCATTATTCATTGACGATAGACATGAGGTTATTGAATATATTTGGTGTTCAAGTAAATGATTTGTATGGAGCCACAAACATTCATTCAGTAGCAACTATCATTAATTCAAGGTGTTGCTTCTATTTCTGAGCATCAATTTTCATTCAGTTCAGCTGGTATCATAAAACAGATGTGCTCCTAAATCACCATTATTTCTTCCCTTAAGTTGTTGGTATATAGTATGCTGTTGGGGAGGGAACAGACCTCAAAAACAACTTATTAAAAATGTATACAGCTTATGACAGCCTCTTTCAGAAACACAGCCCCTAACTAATTCATGTTCACTTACCCTGCAGATTTCTATTTATAATACTTTACAATTTTCCTGTATTTGTATTATAAATTATTCAGTGGCATCAAGGTTTTTATTTTGATGAGGGAATTTTTGATGAATTTGACAGAGTAATTACTTCAGATCCTGTTCAGAATTGCTATGAAAATATTTAATTTTATTGACTTCAATAAATAATTAAAACACA
The DNA here is from genome assembly GCF_037176765.1 of Anolis sagrei. Classification (NCBI taxonomy): domain Eukaryota; kingdom Metazoa; phylum Chordata; class Lepidosauria; order Squamata; family Anolidae; genus Anolis; species Anolis sagrei. The sequence goes on from NC_090022.1 coordinate 80,035,196, forward strand.
GTAGCGGGCATACTTGCATTGCTTATGGCTCCTTGTTTCTGTTTGCTTCTCCCTAATTAAAACAGCAATGTTGCTATGTGCACATTTTAATATGTTTACATCCAATTTGGGGTTGTTTTTTATTTTTAAAAAAGTTCTAAGGAAGAGTAGCCTTATCAGTGAAATTTTGTCTTCCAGGTCCATCTAACATCCTGACCTGGAAACCTCTACTTTTGTTTCCCCTTTATTCATTTTCCAGAAATGAAAACCTTCTGGTTATTTCTCCTGCATGTTTTTTTTCCGCAACTCAGTGAATAAGATTTGTACTCAATAACAGAAGTGAAAAAATATAGTTCAAGATCTACTAAATGCTCCTCTAGGTGATTTGTAGTAGACCAACCAAAGAAATTTTGTTCATTGTTTAATTAAAAAAAACAACAACAGTAAAGTGATCCTCCCTCCAACCAAAGTAAGCTGCTGAGATAAAGACAACCTTAAATAACCATCATATGGTTATTTTTGTATAAAAAGACTATTTACAGAGTTCATTTTCTTGTCACTGAAAACATTTTGTTACACTGAGAGTATACTTATGGTTCTTTCAGTCTAAATTTATGCTGTTGCTGGTAGATCTTCAAGAATATAACTTAGATTCAAGAATCCTGTAGTTCATGCAGCCCTGTCCCATGTGTTCAAAGCAACATAGCCATGTATCTCTTGAAATAGAAATAATTTTCCATATTTTCAAAATTGGCAGTCTGTCTTAAAGGTGTACATTAGTGCTTCAAAAGATTTGCTTTTCTACTCACTTGGTATACAGAGAATACACTGCAGAATGTCCCTTCCCATTAAATGCTGTATCAGACGCTAATTCTGTCATGCCTGAAAGATGCTCACCAATTGTGAGTGAGAACAGCAAATGTAAGCCTGGGATATAGCTGAAATGCTAGCTTTGGATGAGCTGTAGGGATTGCCAGACAAGCAGATAAACACAAGAGAACAACCAACAGTCAGAACCTTGGACAGTGCTCTGCAGGAGCCAGGAGGAAGGCTAGTAGATACACTGACCAGATGGTAACCCATGCATGCTGATACCAAGCAGCTTTGAAAATGGCAAGTTAATGAGCAAATATTCACATTACATAATTTCATAGATTTATATCATTGTACTGTATTCATGATGGAATGGTAGGCAAGCGAAAAACAATAATCAGACAAATTATAATACACTGGAGACAATGCTCTCTTGAGGGTTCATCTCCTCTACCCAAAATGTTCTACAGCTCACAAAAGCCTACAATAAATAATAAAATAGTAGATAGTTGATAAATAGAAAGAGAGATAAATACATTAAATACGATGGAGGGAAGGAGAGGGGAGGAACATAGGTCTCTTTCATCTTAGGAAAATCCAGTGTTTTACAAGAAAAAAACAGTTTCCAAACCACTGAATATTAATAGTAATGGAGTTCTAAGCAGAAATTAGCAATCTTGTAACCCACCTCGAGGCATGAGGAGAAGTGGGTAAGAAATAAAATTATTATTATTATTATTATTATTATTATTGACACAAAAGCACAGTATGTCACAGCAAACAAGATCTATATGCTGGATTTCATATCACAAAATCACAAGTCAAACACTTCCCAAGCGTCTAGGACTATGTGATGTATTTTTGAATGATGTGTGCAGATCCAAGTAAGGTGGCCTTTTGCAGTTGACAGATCATGATTTTGTCTATGTTTATTGTTTCCAAATGCCAGCTGAGATCTTTTGACACAGCACCCAGTGTGCCAATGACCACTGGGACCACCTGTACTGGTTTATGCCAGAGCCTTTGCAGTTCGATTTTGAGGTCTTGATAGTGGCTGAGTTTTTCCTGTTGTTTTTCCTCAATGCGACTGTCATCCGGTATGGCGACATCAATAATCCAGATTTTTTTCTTTTCCACAATCGTGATGTCTGGTGTATTGTGTTCCAAAACTTTGTCAGTCTGGATTCAAAAGTCCCATAGTATTTTTGCATCTTCATTTTCCACGACCTTTACGGGTTTATCATCCCACCAATTCATTACTGCTGGCTTAAGTTCCAGTGAATCATCTGGGCCACGGAGTTGTGTCTTTGTCTGCAGTCCATCTGTGCGATTTTCTTGCAACAGCTGAGGATATGATCCATGGTTTCATCAACTTCCTTGCACAGTCAGCATTTTGGGTCATCTGCTGATTTTTCAATCCTGGCCTTAATGGCATTGGCTTGCTCCTGGGCTGCAAGAATCAGGCCTTCTGTCTCCTTCCTCAGGGTTCCATTCATGAGCCATAACCAGGTCTTTTCCTTGTCAACTTTTCCTTCAATCTTCTCAAGGAACTGCCCATGTAAGGTTTTGTTGTGCCAGCTGTCAGCTCTGGTTTGGACTGCAGTTTTCTTGTACTGACTCATTATTATTATTATTATTATTATTATTATTATTATTATTATTATTATTATTATGGCTTTATATATAAGTAATACTATAGCAAGAAGATAACTATTCTTTCATGTAAGTTTCTTTGAGTTGAAACCTGAGAAGTCAATATGCTTTCTAAAACATTTATGTGTGTGGGAAATTAAGGGGGGAAAACATTCATATACAAGGTAAGTTGTTTATAACACAGTCACTCTACTTTTATATTGTGCATTTTAAAAAAAATCCCTAACCATGAGCAGAAAACACAAAGTATCCACTAAGGATGCATGGAAAACAAAGCAACATTGTTTTCTTAGCCAAACCAGCAACAATCTCCAACTGATCATCCCACAAAGTCATCCCACCGTAAGTCCATGACTTGCTACTTAGTGTTGTGATCAGACTCATAATGTCAAAAGACACTGAATGACAGAGGGGAGAACAGCTTCCCTAGGACTTCCATTCCATAAACTGACAAGGCCTTGCTCCTTATAAGGAGAGGCCTGTAGCAGGATCTTGTGAGACCATCCAAAGATATTTTTCTCCCTAATGTGAATGACAGGGTGGTATCAACCCACTGCTATATGTACTGAAATGAACTAGACTTGCAGGTGAATCTTATTCTAGCCCTGGTAAGGGAACATCTTCCATTGTGCCTGTGGAGAGGTGCAGCAATGTGAAGCTTAGGGAACAGAAGGCAAGCCTTGCTCTGGGGGCTGTCCACCTCAGTGTCTGTTTCCTGAAATAAAGTGACAGTATTTGCTTTTCTTCTGATACTGAAGACACTTTGTAACAGAAGCACTAATAAAAATAATCATTGACTTGATTAAAAGTATTCAAAAGCTGAATACAGCTCTTTACGAGTGTGTGCTCTACTTTGCGTTTGTTTGTGAACTTCAGAAGTTATCTAGTTCTTCCCAAAGGTAGTGCAATTGGCAAAAGACATTCATGTCAAAGGTTATAACCTGGATTCAATTAAATCCAGATGGTTTTCAAAAATAGCCCATTTTTTAAAAACCACCCTACACACAATCTAACTCTCTTTGCTCAAGATCTAGGGATTCTAGGCACTTTGTCGAACCAAAGAGCTTTGGCTTCATCCTTTCTCACTCAGAATTGGAATTGCTTTCCTGAACAATTGTGAACTGTTCCTTTTCTTGTTGTCTTTAAATCTCAACTATTTTCTAAAACTTTTGGAATTTTATTTTGACATTGTTTTGAAGCCTTGTATATTTTGTCTGGAAGGCATATAACAGCATTAACAACATATTTGGATTACATGATTAGTCGGTTTGCTCTGTATTCTATTGGAGTTTTTTATTTTGACTTAATGGGTTTTTTTCAATTGTATGGTAGAGCTTAGTGTTTTGTTATTCCTCCTTCCCTCTGTGTTTGTGCATATATTTTGGAATATACACCTCTGGCAGGACCCACTGGTTTGGTTGTTTTACAGTAAAACACCATGTGCATTTAATGGTGCTATCAAAATAGATAATGATGGTGATGCAGTTCTGAGTCTAAGTGCACAGAACCATTGCCAGTTTGGCCCTAATAGGCACTCACTAGTGCTATCTGGCTTGGTCCCACATCAGTGGGTTAATCCAATGGTCCATTTGAATGATATACATTACCAGTAGCTACAAACATATTTCTGTGGAAACCACTAAGAGCTTGTGCAATAATAAGAAATGGGTTCTGTCACAGACAGTTATAGGAGCTCTGGCTGCTCAGCTGGTCTTCTTGTACAAGTCACCTCCACTGCAACCTACACACTTGCACCTTACTATCTAATTCATGAGAAAACAGCAAAAAAGATACACTGGAACAAAACAAAAAAAGAAGTGTATATATGATTTGACTGGTACTCATAATCCCCAGGTAGGCAAATCATCCAGTTGCCTCTCTCTTTCTCCTTCCTATTTTGGAGGAAAAACTAAATCACCTTTGGAAGGCAGTTTGATCAAAAACATTAAAGATTAAGCTCTGTTGGTCTTTTCCCATTGATTCATTATCTTTTCTCCTATGGGTAGGAGCAGAAGTGGCTAGGAAGATGGAAATTTTGAACTAGGGAAACATTAAAGGACAAGTCAAGTACTTTTTTTCTCATAATTCATCCACAATCTCTGGAGTCTGTTACTGACTACATCCATTGAATGGTGGGGTAAATGATACCTAGGTGCCTGCCAGATTTCTAAACCATCCTATTGTGCTATCCAGGCAACTATTTTCTCAAATAGAAAGAATGGGACAGAGAGCCAAAATCCTTTTACTCAAGGAGCTACCACTAGCTTGAAAATGTACAACCACTCAAATATCTTGGGGTTGCAAGAGCGTGCAGAGAGTTTTGAAACCAAGCCACTATCACTTCCAAACACAGATACAAATCATCTGCTTAGTTTACTCACAATATTAGAAATTTAAACATAGAAACAGAATCATTTGCTGCATTGCATTAATTGTATTACTGATTGGTGAATTCTTTTTTCATTTCAAATTGTTTGAAATATAGATCTTTTAAACAACAAATAAATAAAAACACTAACAAAATACTATCAAAATATTATTGAGTATCAAATACCGGTATTCTGTACAGGAAAATATATGTAGGCAGCAGCTACCAATAAAATGTAAATGTTATGATTTCTAAAAAGCACTCTGGGAAGCAAGTATAACTAAACCCTACATGATTTTCTGCTGTTTGAGCAAAAATCATCTTTAGCAAATCCCTGTGCAGTTCCTCCCTTTTGATCCTGCAGAAGTCGTAGGTCAGTGTATCAAGTACAGAATTTGTAGCAGGCAAGTGTCTGTCTACATATTTTCTAATATTAGGACAATGATTAAATTTAATGCAATTCAAGATAGAAAATGCCACAGGTATTTTGATTCTATGCTCCACAAATTCAGGTTATAATCAATGAAAAACCTCCTGAAGCATTTTTGTTCTATAGAAGATCTCACATATTGGAGTCGGGGTTGGGGTTGTGAGATAATCTACAAAGGTCTATCCCCCTGTTTAAGGAGCTCCACTGGCTGCCATTTATTTTCTGGTCCCAATTCAAGGTGCAGGTTTTTACCTACAAAGCCGTGAACAGTTTGGGACCCACCTACCTTTGTGACCATATTTCCTTCTACAAACCTACATGATCCCTTCAATCTTCCGGAGAGTCCCTTCTCTCGTTCCCACCCACGTCGCAAGCATGACTTGTGGGGACAAGGGAGAGGGCCTTCTTTGTGGTGGTCCCTCGGCTCTGGAACTCGCTCCCCAGAAAAATTAGGCAAGCACCCACCCTGGCAGTCTTCACAAAGAGCCTAAAAACCTGGCTGTTGCAGTGTGCCTTCAATGAATGAATAATAATCCCTGACCTTGACCAAACCTGGCATAAAATGCCCTTGGACGCACTTTATCTCACCCTCTAGTGCAACGAAATCTCATTGTTTCATCCCATCTGAACCTCCTTCTAGTTACATTACACTACTTATCTTACCTAGAGTTTTTAAACATTTTAATCTTTGCAACCGGTCCTGCCCATCGCAGGGTGATTTTATTTTGTATTGTGTGCTTATCTTGTATCGCTTATTTTATTTTATTTTAATTATATTTTATTGATGTATTATTTTATGTTGTATATTTGCTTTGATTGTTGGGCTTGGCCTCACGTAAGCCATCCTGAGTCCCCTTGGGGAGATGGTGGTGGGGTATAAATAAAGTTTTATTTTATTTATTATTAAAAGTATTCCAGATAAGAACTCATTGCCTTCAGGGCAAGTTAAACACCTGGGGTACCATTAGAAGAATGAAAAGGAGGATCTTCAGGAGCATAACCATTGCCTAACACTGTTGGAATTGATTACCAAAGAGGGCAACTTCAAAATGCAGGCTATTTTGATACTTTCCATAAAAAGCATGCCACATGTTGCCCTTGGGATAGCTATGTGGCCCCTGCTATTCCAAGGCCCCTGCTCCCCAAAAAGACATATGGATTCTCTAAATATTTGTTGAGAAGTTTCAGTGATTTGGGGGCTATTTTTCCCCCAAGCCACCCCAAATCTTTTCAAATTAAAGAAACACTTTGTTTCCCTAACCACCCTCACCCCACCACTGAAACCTTGCTCAGAATGACCAGTGGAAGTCATATCACATCACCCCAGGCACATTGAAATGCACTGCTGTGGCCACCATGAAGGTGCAAGAAGGAAAAATGGTCTCTGGCCTGCTTGTCGTCCACTTCTGCTCTCCAGGGATATTCCCAAGATAGTTCCAGAACTTCTGATAACTCTGTTAATCTGTATAAAAATGCAAAGGGATATTGCAGCACTTTAGAGGCTAACTGAAAGAATGAAGTTGCAAGAACACTTTTCTGTAGACTACGTCTATTCCCTTGCATGCATTCTGCAAAAGCTTGTTGTAGCAACCTTCTTCTCTGAATTAGTATCTATAATGGTATAATACCTGTATTAATGTAAAACTTCTGCCAGTTTTTATCTCCACCAGGAGAAAATGGGTCTTGCCTGCTCAGGATCAAGCCAGCCCCAATTATATTGGGATTTTTGGGTAATATAATGCACTTTAAATGGCAAATTCAAAGGATTACAGTGAAAACAAACGCATCAATAAAACTGTACCTTGATCTTCCATCAGACCATTTTTGCCTAAAAAGAAAATTATTTAGTACAGGAACCAATAGAATAATGATCCAAATCTCCACTGGAAGAGCTTTTTCTGCTAGTTTTTTTTATAGTGCCTCCGGTTTTCTTCTTATGTACAGTATACCTCTATCCCAGCCCATGAAAGTGGAAGGAGAACCTTATCATTGTGTTCCTTTAAATTGTTTCTGATCTGATTCTTCATTTAATTTCCTCCCTTTGTTGTTGTTGTTGTTCTTTTTTTAAAGATCAAAAGGATGTCACATCAGAACCAACTTTGGTTTGCTCCTAGATACTCCCCTTTGTTCTGCATCCAAATATTCCCCAAATATATCCCCCAATATTTTGGGGAAAAGGATGCTACCCTCATCGGTCATACATGCACATCACTTCCATGCCTAGGAGCAGGGAAATGCAAATCCCTCTCACGTCCATGTTATACAACTCATCCCTGCGGAGAGGAACAGTGATTCTGCAAAATCTCTCTCCGCAATGGCTGGAAAAGAATCCTGCCCTAAAAACAAATTTACATCTGCATATTGCTTTCTCCAATCACTTTTGAGAGACTCATTTAGTCTGTCACCATGTGATTATCCTTTCTAAGCCACCTATTGTCCATTATGAGGGGAATAAGCATAATAGAAAAAGCAATACCTGATTTATATTTTAACACAAGTGCTTCTCCCCTCTAAGAAAATGTATTAATTGTGCTGTGTCTCGTGTATTATCTGCTTTCCAGTGTGTGTGTGTGTGTGTGTGTGTGTGAGAGAGAGAGAGAGAGAGAGAGAGAGAGAGAATAAAACACATGTTAAAGTTCCAAATGAGGAACAAATCAAAGAAAGGAAGGAGGTAAGAGGAAAGAAGTGGGGAGGGAGTACTCAAGGGTGCCAGAAACGTGGTGTGTGGGGTAGAGCATCAACTATACCACAAACCATTAAGGAGTAGCAAAGTTTTACTGAGAAATAAAAAGTATGAGGAAAACTCTTTTGAGATTTATTTTAAAAGACCCCGTCTAATTTAATTACAAGTCACCAGTTCAGATAACCAACAGTAGAACAGTGCTAGTTAAAGGAGAGGGCACATTTGATCACAATCTTACACATGGCAAGGAAAGGGGACAGGAAAATAGGATTAGAACCAGTTTAAAGGGCCAGCCTTGGGATCCAGATGGCCTTTTTCTCTGCTCCCAAGATGTCATAGTGCTTTTGCCCCCAGAGTCTTGTTTCCACTGAACACTTTTTCCACACCACTAAATAAGGTTATGATTGGGGAAGGATCTTAAAACATTTTCCCCCATTTTCCCAACACTTCTAGCCACATATTTTCTTTTCCCAGAGATAGTACAAAAATCAATATATAGCATTTTTAGCTAAACTCATTTGTCACTGCAGAAACAACAATGTAAAAGTCAGGGGACTCCTAGGTGAATAAAAGAATTTGATGTTTTCATTTGATGTTATGGTGAAGAATGAAGAAATAGCATCCTGCTTGATACAAGATTTTCATGAGTGTAAGATCTTCAAATTAAGGGTACTGCCCAAAAGCTCCAACTGGTACAACGGGCGGCAGCCAGGCTCCTTACTGGAGCAAACTATAGGGAGCATACAACACCCCTTTTAAAACAGCTTCACTGGCTGCCGATAAGTTGCCAAAACAAATTCAAGGTGCAGGTTATGACCTATAAAGCCCTAAACGGTTCGGGCCCCTCCTATCTTTGCGATCTCATCTCCCTCTATGAATTAGCACGGACTTTAAGATCTTCTGGGGAGGCCCTCCTTTCGCTTCCACCACCATCACATTCATGGTTGGTGGGGATGAGAGAGAGGGCCTTCTCCTTTCGTAGACCTGGTGGTTTAAACAAACCTTTGAGAACAACTAGTTCTAGCTTAGCTGCAGATACTGTTGAAATTGACCATATCTTTTCCTACCAATTACCCAGGTTACTTTCTTCTATTAAGCCCTGGAAATGTACAGCCATAGACTCTATCTAATTTCCCAAGCCCTCTAAAATTGCACTAGCCTTAGCCCAGCCTTTTAAATCTCCTTGAACAGGCAGGATTATTTAAAATATATATGTGCTATTGTGGTTTTTAATGCTTATATTGTCTTGTTAATTTTATGTTTATGCTGTTTTCCTTGTATGTATTGATTATGTTATTTGGAAACCACTCTGAGTCCTCTTGGGGAGATAGAGCGGTATATAAATAAAGTTTTGTTGTTGTTGTTGTTCTCAGAATATGTAAACCAGCCCAGATATGTGCCACTAGGGGTGAAAGAAGACCTTTGGGGCTAAATTGATTTCTTGGAATTTCTTTTTCAAACATTATTTGTACTTGTGTGCCTTTAAGACATTTCTCAGTTATGGTAACCATGTCATGAGATTTTCTGGGGCTGAGAATGTGTGTCTCACCCAATGGGTTTCCATGGTGGAGTGGAGAATGGAACCCTATTCTCTGGGGTCATAGGCCAACACTCAAACCACTACATCTTGTGACAGGAAATTCTATTGTTGAACTGACTAATGTATAAATATTTCAATTTTATCCATTTCATCCTGATTTCCCCTAGGCATACAGCTTCACTGGGTTACATCTAGATCTTGAAATATTGAGATGGGGGACATGAAGGAGAGAGAAATGTAGCCACATTTCTCCACATCATGCATAATTTTGTAAACTTCCATTGTGTCCTCAATCAGTGGCTGATACCAGATGAGAAACTCCCCCCTGGGCATAAAGAAGACTGGGTGACTTGGAACAGGCTGAACAGGTTGCACTCTCTGGCACCACGAGATGCAGAACTAACCTTAAGTCCATGATATGCAAGTGTGGATAAGAGCAAACCACAGACTACTTACGACAATGCAGTCTGAGCCCTGACACATGCACAATGGAGAACCTTCTCATAGCAACATCAGAGGCACTCAAAGTGGTCAGCTTCCGCTCAAAGGAAATTTAGTATAATGTCAAGTTTTTAACTTTGTTTGTGGTTCTTCTATACATTATAACTAAATTCTCAATTAACTTCTGACATGATAAATAAATGGTGTTCTCATCTTCCCACTTCTCCTGCTCCAAAAAAATTAAAAAGATTATATTATTTCATTGAATGAGCCTCATTTTGGTTGTCTTTCGCCATGATATCCTTTCTAAGACATGGTGGACAAATCATTCTGGTTTTACCACACCACTGGCATATCTGTGTTTGCAGCAATGTTATACAACTGTGACCGTAGTAATCATTGTAATAGCAGCTGCATTTACAGAAAGCAGTCTTTAAGGGTTCAAGGCATTTTACATGGTAATCCTTACATTATGCCTTTAAGATAGAACTCGTCTGATATAGATGAAGGATCTATACAGTTCACCAAAGTATCTTCATTTTGGAACAAATACTTATGAGCTGAGATTTCAACCAGAGCTTTCCAACCCATGGCCTGTGCTGTTAGGTGACGTGCTACTCTTCTCCACATTGCCATTTGCTTTACAGAGTTAACATGTGGATGCAGCATTCCCATCTGCAAATATAGGAATATCAAAAGCTGCCTTCAGAAAGCAATACTGAAATGGCATGAGGAGTTACAATTCCTGCTGAACATTTCTTTAGACTAAACTACGCAAGGCAATACCATTATTAAGAAAAAGATGTGACTTAAATGGCATGCAGGAAGAGATAATGATGATTGCATCTTCCTTGGGATGAAGCCATCATAAATATAATGTAAATTGTGTTATACAAATGCAAGAAATAAAGATTTCAATCTGGAAGAACAGCGAGCTGAGAGATTAGGATAAGACAGGAAAGGAGGTGGAGTGGGGATGGGTCCTGACATTTTAACTTAAGAAACACTGTAATGATCAAAATTCATTACTCTCAACTTTGGGTGGGTTTGTGCAATTCTTAATCTCTGCTATTTTGTTCAAAAATGCTTCCCCCGCAATATATTATATGCGAACAGCTCCGATTTGGATTAAAAGTTGTGGATGTGGCCTCTTTTTTGATTATATTAAAACAGCAAAATCAATAACATAGCACAGCTTTCAGAAGTGATAATAAAACACCGTAAAATATTCCCAGAATATGTCTATAAATAATTTGCTTGGCGTACTTATGTTAAAAAGCTTGTCAGTTACAGCTTTTAGAAAAGCTCTAAAAGTACACGCTGTCATATTTCGATTTGAAAAGCTTCCTGCCCCCTAGGGTCAATGAGGGCTACACTCAGCACCTAAAGAAGTCATTATTTTTCTTTAATAAATAAATTACTTGCCTATAATTCATGTATCACTCAGACCTGCTGGTATCAAGGGCTTAAATAATAAATAACAAATTGTTCAATTCATTTATTAATAATAATGCAGCCCTCTCTTGCTTTCTCTCTCTTTCTGGTCTTAATATATATCCTACATATTGACTAGTAGTCATCTGAAAGGACAAATAGTTGGGCCACTGGGAACATTTAAATTTTTCCAGTTCAAGAAAACTGTATCCAAGCTCTTGATAGCCAGCTTTATTTTGTCAATTGCTTGGATGTTGACAGTGTCATGACTGCTGAATTTCAAAGCCACAAAAACACCATAAAGCTGTATAACCTAATGAAGATAATTTCTTGGGCCATTTCTGAAAAGGAAATGAGCTCACAAGTGCTGATGTAGCTCCCTTTGGGTTCTATGGAGACAACTGTAATTAAATATTTCATACACAATCACACAAGTACAGTGTGTCTGTGTGTGTATAAAGAGCAGTATAAAGATAATTGTATTCTTTGTCTTTTTGTAAATTGTAGGAAATAGTGCTACATAAGCTGGATCCAAATTATTATTATTATTATTATTATTATTATTATTATTATTTTACTGACACAAAAACTCAGTATGTCACAGCAAATGAGATCTATATGCTGGATTTCGTATCACAAAATCACAAGTCGAACACTTCCCAAGCGTCTAGGACTTTGTGATGTATTTTCGAATGATGCGTGCATATCCAAGTAAGGCGGCCTTTTGCAATTGACAGACTTTATTATTATTATTATTATTATTATTATTATTTATTAATTAATTAATTTATTTATTACCCACCCCTCACTGTGGCCTGAGGAGAGATACATCATTAAAACATGAGATAAAATACTATTAAAAGACATACAACAAAATACAACAGAGTTAAAATCCAGTTCAAAATTCACAATTTAAAGTTGACCTGGTAAGCCTGCTGGAAGAGAAGTGTATTTAATTGTGTCTTAAATTCTGACAGCTGATCAAGCTGTCGGAGCTCTTCCAGCAGGTGATTCTACAATCTTGGGGCAGCTGATGAATAGGTAATCTGGTATATTAGGCACATATGCTCTTTCCCAAAAGTGCCATGCATCCAGTGAGTTGCCAGGGAATTGATTGATTGCAGAACATTTCCACTTGTGCTGCTTAATTGTATTACAACATTTGGATGAAAATCTTAAAGGTCTAGACTAAACTAAATTACAAAACATAAGCAAATTCAATACAGACATTACACTTATAGAGACTATGCTACAAAAAAATTATCCATGGTTCCTTCCCAAATGCACAAGTGAAAATACCATTGTTACTGTGTTCCTTCAAGTTGTTTCTGACTTATGGAGGCCCAAAGTCATTAAGTTTTCTTATCAACACTTGTTCAGAGAGAGAACAAATGTTTGAATCCTCATTTCTGAATGAGAAATGATCCTCATTCGGCCATAAAAAAAACAGTAGGTGACTGGGACAAGGCATACACTCTCAACCCCAGAGGAAGACAAAGGAAGGCCATCTTTGAATAAAGAAACCTCCACAGGAGAAGAAATGGCATGAAGATGCACAATAACAAAAGAACAAAAGCTTTTACTTGTAGATGAAAATGTTCCACTTATCTCAATATCTTAAACTGGAACAAACAAATTGGGACTATAGCAATTAAAACTGACATATACCTAATAGAGTTATAGAATAACTGAATTTGTTATCATTATGCAAAAATAATTGTATTCTTTGTCTTTTTGTAAATTGTAGGAAATAGTGCTACATAAGCTGGATCCAAACTGGCAAATTTATTTGTCTTTACCTTGATGCTGATGCTGTTGTAATACCCAGCATTTCTCTCTTCAAAGTGTTTACTTTAGAGGAGAGCTTTAATATGGTTTTAAAAAAAACAACCCTTTTGCCCTGTTGTTGTTCATTCGTTCAGTCGTCTCCGACTCTTCGTGACCTCATGGACCAGCCCACGCCAGAGCTCCCTGTCGGCCGTTACCACCCCCAGCTCCCTCAAGGTCAGTCCAGTCACTTCAAGGATGCCATCCATCCATCTTGCCCTTGGTCGGCCCCTCTTCCTTTTGCCTTCCACTTTCCACAACATAATTGTCTTCTCTAGGCTTTGCTGTCTCCTCATGATGTGCCCAAAGTACTTCAACTTTGTCTCTAGTATCTTTCCCTCCAGTGAGCAGTCAGGCTTTATTTCCTGGAGGATGGACTGGTTGGATCTTCTCGCAGTCCAAGGCACTCTCAGCACTTTCCTCCAACACCACAGCTCAAAAGCATCGATCTTCCTTCGCTCAGCCTTCCCTAAGGTCCAGCTCTCACATCCGTAGGTGACTACAGGGAATACCATGGCTTTGACTAGGCGGATCTTTGTTGCCAGTCTGATGTCTCTACTCTTCACTATTTTATCGAGACTGCACATTGCTCTCCTCCCAAGAAGTAAGCGTCTTCTGATTTCCTGGCCACAGTCTGCATCTGCAGTAATCTTTGCACCTAGAAATACAAAGTCTGTCACAGCCTCCACGGTTTCTCCCTCTATTTTCCAGTTGTCAATCATTCTTGTTGCCATAATCTTGGTTTTTTTGACATTTAGCTGCAACCCGGCTTTTGCACTTTCTTCTTTCACCTTGATTAGAAGGCTCCTCAGCTCCTCCTCGCGTTCGGCCATCAGGGTGGTGTCATCTGCATATCTGAGGTTGTTAATGTTTCTTCCAGCAATTTTCACCCCAGCTTTGCATTCATCCAGCCCCGCACATCGCATGATGTGTTCTGCATACAAGTTAAAAAGGTTGGGTGAGAGGATGCAGCCTTGCCATACACCTTTCCCAATCTTGAACCAGTCTGTTGTTCCGTGGTCAGTTCTGACTGTTGCTACTTGGTCCTTGTACAGATTCCTCAGGAGAGAGACAAGGTGGCTTGGTATGCCCATACCACCAAGAACTTGCCACAATTTATTATGATCCACACAGTCAAAGGCTTTAGAATAGTCAATGAAGCAGAAGTAGATGTTTTTCTGAAACTCCCTGCCTTTCTCCATTATCCAGCGGATATTGGCAATCTGGTCTCTGGTTCCTCTGCCTTTTCTAAACCCAGCTTGAACATCTGGCAACTCTCGCTCCATGTATTGCTGGAGTCTTCCTTGCAGGATCTTGAGCATTACCTTACTGGCATGAGAAATAAGGGCCACTGTACGGAAGTTGGAGCAGTCCTTCGCATTTCCCTTTTTTGGTATGGGGATATAAGTTGATTTTTTCCAGTCTGATGGCCATTCTTGTGTTTTCCATATTTGCTGGCAAATGGCATGCATCACCTTGACAGCATCATCTTTTAAGATTTTAAACAGTTCGGCTGGGATCCCGTCGTCTCCTGCTGCCTTGTTGTTAGCAATGCTTCTTAAGGCCCATTCAACCTCACTCCTCAGGATGTCTGGTTCTAATTCATTCACCACACCATCATAACTATCCTCAATATTATTATCCTTCCTATACAGATCTTCTGTATAGTCTCGCCACCTTCTCTTGATCTCTTCAGCTTCTGTTAGGTCCCTGCCATCTTTGTTTCTTATCATACCAATTTTTGCCTGAAATTTACCTCCAATGTTTCTAATTTTCTGGAAGAGGTCTCTTGTCCTTCCTATTCTGTTGTCTTCTTCCACTTCCATGCATTGCTTATTTAAAAATAGTTCCTTATCTCTTCTAGCTAACCTCTGGAATTGCGCATTTAACTGGGCATATCTCCCCTTACTATCACTGTTTCCTTTTGCTTTCCTCCTTTCTTGGGCTACTTCCAGTGTCTCAGCAGACAACCATTTTGCCTTCTTGGTTTTCTTTTTCTTTGGAACGTACTTTGTTGCCGTCTCCTGAACAATGTTGCGGACTTCTGTCCATAGTTCTTCTGGGACTCTGTTTACTAAATCTAGTCCTTCAAATCTGTTCTTCACTTCCACTGTATATTCGCTAGGAATGTTAGTGAGATCATATCTAACTGGTCTGTGTATTTTCCCTGATCTCTTTAGTTTTATTTTAAATTGAGCAATAAGAAGTTCGTGATCTGAGCTACAGTCAGCCCCAGGTCTTGTTTTCACCGACTGGATGGATGTCCGCCACCTTTGGCTGCAAAGGATGTAGTCAATCTGATTTCGGTGCTGACCATCTGGTGAAGTCCATGTGTAAAGCCGTCTTTTAGGTTGTTGGAAGAGAGTGTTTGTTATACACAGTGAGTTTTCCTGGCAAAATTCTATCAGCCTGCGTCCCGCTTCATTTTGTTCTCCCAGACCATGCTTGCCTGTGATCCCAGTTGTCATTTGACTTCCCACCTTGGCATTCCAGTCTCCTGTAATGAAAATAATGTCTCTTTTTGGTGTATTATCCAGTAGGTCCTGCAGATCCTCATAGAATTGATCTACTTCTGCTTCTTCAGCAGCTGTGGTTGGGGCGTATATTTGGATCACTGTGATGTTGAAAGGCTTTCCTTGAACTCGAATTGAGATCATTCTGTCATTTTTTGGGTTGTATCCAAGCACCGCTTTAGCGAATTTCTTATTAATTATGAAGGCTACTCCATTTCTTCGATGTTCCTCTTGTCCGCAGTAGTAGATCTGGTGGTCATCTGATGTGAAGTGGCCCATTCCAGTCCATTTCAGTTCGCTGACCCCCAGAATGTCTATCTTTAGTCTTGACATCTCACCAATAACAACATCCAATTTGCCCTGGCTCATAGATCTTACATTCCAGGTTCCTATGGTGTGTTGATCTTTAGAGCATCGGATTCGTCGTTCACCTCCAGTACCGTCGGCCGCTAGCCTTCCTTTCGGCTTTGAGCTAGCTGCGTCATCACATCTGGGGCTAGTTGAACTTATCCTCTGCTCCTCCCCAGTAGCATTTTGGCCATCTTCCGACCTGGGAGTCCCATCTTCCAATGGCATATCGACATATCTCTGGTTGTACTGGTCCATTTAGTTTTCTTGGCAAGGATACTGGAGTGGTTTGCCATTGCCTTCCCCAGGGATCACGCTTGGTCTGACCTCTCTGCCACGACCGTCCCGTCTTGGGTGGCCCTTCACGGTTTCGCTCATGACATCATTGAGGTGCTCAAGCTCCAGCGCCCCGACAAGGCAGTGATCCTTTGCTGGAGTAGTTCCTAGGAAAACCCATTTTCCTGCAAATATGCCCCTTGCACTGAATCAGGATTTTTGTGGAATGGGGATGGGGTGATTGGAGAGTTGGGCAAGTGGTTATCCAGGTCCAGCAAGAGTAGTCTTTCCATGTTTAACACATTTTTAAAGGCCTGAGTGTCTGCGAACACTCAAGGAGCTGCTTATTTGTTTAAAGTTTGCTACATGTGTCTCTCACTGAGGTGAGAGGGGTAAGGGGATAAGATGGGGGAGGGAGTATATGTGTGCTCCTCTGACTGCAATTGGGCAGGAAGGGTGTAAAGGTACCCAATTGGGGGAGGCATGCTTCCCTCATCTGTCACTGAGGACCTCATCACATTGATGAGGGGTAGTGGGGGAATTTATAGCTTCTGTGGCAAATCCATGGGGCAGCAAGGCAATCCCATCACCCACAGTGGGGCTTCCTCATCACATATGGGCAAGTGTTGTTGTGTGGCTTCCCCCTGCGCTGGCCCACTGCAAAACACAGGAAGCCTAGGACACTTGTGTCCTAGGATGCTTGTGAAGACCCGTGTGATGAAGTACTTGGTTTCTCACAGGAGTGGGAGGTGTGTAAGAGGGTCAGATTATGCTTATAGTCAACAGTGCTTTTATGATCAACAGTGAGAATAGATCTGGCCATGATCCCACCCTAATTGTTGTAGTAGAGTGTGCTGAGCAAGCTACAACGAGTAGTAGAAGGGCAAAGAGAGCTGCTCAGGTGTTGGATCAAGAGCAGCAAAGGAAGCAAATTAGGGAAATATTCATGACACCTACTGATACTGAGTCATTTGATGGGTTTACAGATTCTGAGATGGAGGAGGAGGGAGAGGAAAGTAGAGGTTTGAAGCGGGTTACTCGGGATCAAGAATCAGATGAAGAGAGGGAAAGGAAGTGGATCCGTGAAAAACTTAATGCTCTGACTGATGAGGAAGACTTCATGGGGTTCACAGGGAGTGATGGGACTGGGAGTGATGGCAGGGAGGAGGATGGACTAGATTGGACCCGTGTACAAGAGATCAGGGACATATGTACTCAACCCACCTCAAGTGAGGAGTTTGAGGGGTTCTCGGGAGACTGGCAACCTGGAAATACATGGGGTGATCTAAGTCTTGATAGATGCTGGAAAAGCTGGAGGGACAGGCAGTGGTGAGCAGCTATAGAAGCGAAAGCACCTGAGAGCGATGATGACAGGGTGGAGCCCAGCTCCACCTCTGATGAGGAATTATAGGATAAAAGTAAGGTATCAAACTATTGGAACTTTGCAGTAGGCAAAGAGTTGTATTGGGCTTGGGACTTTGTTGCTGCCTTTACTGTCGCCTTGGGTTCTGGGACTACAGATCATTGTGCTTCCATGTTTCACCTGTCTGGAATCCTGTAAGTGCTGACTTCTACTCCTGCTGACTTCGGATTGCTTCTTGACGACGACATTGTGTTTTGGACTTCTACTACAACGTTTGGACGTGTTTTGACCCTGGACTGTTTCCTGACTTCGTTTTTGCTTGCTCCCACCTTGTTTTGATGAACTCTGTTATTTTCAAGCAGTTTGCTGAAGGTTTTGGTTATACCGGATTATATCTCCGCATAATCCAGATTATACTCCAAGTTGCGTTTTTTGCTTAGCAGTTGCTACAGACTGTT
This sequence comes from Anolis sagrei, assembly GCF_037176765.1. Taxonomy (NCBI): domain Eukaryota; kingdom Metazoa; phylum Chordata; class Lepidosauria; order Squamata; family Anolidae; genus Anolis; species Anolis sagrei. The sequence continues at coordinate 80,053,322 of NC_090022.1, forward strand.
TTATTGCTAGACTCACTGAATTCAAGTGTTTCTACGCTATTTTTGTTTGATAATAAACTTTGTTTGCATCTTTTACTTGTGTTTGGCTTTGTTAAGGCTTCTGGTTCACAACACTGATATCTCTGCATTTGCTGAAGCCACTGTTGTAGGAACAGCTGCCAGCAGTCCCTCTCACTTCTTCTCACTGCTGCTACCATCCCACCTTTCACCCTGGTTCTCTTCTCGTCCCAGGAGGCCCACAAACTACCTGCCTTCTCTCTCATGTGCATGTATGATGAGTGTGCTGGGGGATATTTATAAGTTCCCACTCTCACTCACAATCATTTTCTGGGGCTCAAAGGGAGGAAGGGAGTTGGACAGAGAGCCATCCAATAAAAATGCAAGCTGGATGGTAAAATTGACTGAAAAACAAGAAAGTCTATTGATTGATAGTTTTCTGCATGTCAAAAAACAAAATAAGCCAGCAGCCACTACAGGTTATGTTTCTGAAAAAAAATCCAATTTGTCAAATACACGAATATGATATGACACTCCCTTTTGTCCCCATGCTATTCTGGGTGCAGAGAATGTATGGCTTTCGATACACATTAGGTTCAGATTATAAAGATCCCATGTGACACAAATGGTGGTCAAACCACCGTAGGATATATATTTTTTATTTACTACATTTGTATACCGCCCCTCTCAGCCCAGAGGCGACTTGGAGCAGATATTGCACATTGGAGGTAAATTATTTTGCACATGTGTATACAGCCCTAAATAAAGTGATAGGTGGATGATTATATAATTTTATTAGTGCTATGTTTCTATGTACACATTTTGATACTGTAGAATGAATTGCTATTATTATTTTGATTTGAAGAGTGTATAAGTATAGAGTTCTGATATCTTGGAAACCTCAGTTTGATAGTTACTGTCTGGAGCTTTAGACCATCAGCAATTCAAATTCTATCCAAGAATCTAAGAGATCAGTAAGTATAATTTGATAATGTGACATGCTGTGTATGGAGATTCAGATGTGTTTGGAATTACTCCCAGACCACATAACTCAGAAGACTATTTCTCTCATGTCCTGCTTGAGAGCTTTTGAAAGGCCTTTGGATGGCCGTGAATAGGATACTAATGTGACAATTCAAAGTGCTGGCTTTAGCCTAAAAGCCCTAAATGGTTTTGGCCCAGCTTACCTGTCCAAATATATCTCCCTCTATGAACCATAGCAAGAATTAAGATCTTCTAGGGAGGCCCTACTCTCTGTCCCACCTCCTTCACAGGCACAATTGGTAGGGATGAGAGACAGAGCCTTCTCCGTGGTGGCCCCTCGGCTATGGAACTGCCTCCCTAGTGATATTAGATCAGCTCTTTCCCTTCTAACCATCAGAAAGAAAGTTAAAACATAGCTATGGCAGCAAGAATTTAGAGAATAACTGCAGTGCAATAAACAAACGTATAATCTGTGCAATGACAATTGGAATGGCCCTGGATTATGACTTTGGATTATGTGATTTTAATAATTGATGTAATTGTTTTTAGATGTTTTAATTCTCTGGTTTTAATGTATATGTTTACCAATTGTATGTCATTTTAAGGCACGGAATTGTTGCCAATATGTGAGGCCACTCTGAGTCCCCCTCAGGGTTGAGAAGGGTGAGGTACAAATATGGTAAATAAATAAATAAATAAATAGTCCTTTATTTTGATCTGTACCAACCGAGGCTCCAGTGTTAAGTAATATGTCAATATTAATATTTTAGTAGTAGTGTCCTAAATTTCATTGATGAAAATCAAGACACATGTGACCAAGCAACATCTGGATAGTAAAAGTTATTAATAAGGAAGAACACACAAGCTGGATGAGACTGCAGCAGTTGGACTTTAATTGAGTCCACTGTGAAGGTTAGGACCCTGCCCCATCCTCTCCACACCCCTCTGCTGATTTAAGTACAAGCTAGGCTTGCAATTTGAACCAGTTTGCAGAAAACGAAGTGAGCTAGAGATAAAGGGGGGGGGGGTGAGTTTGGATAGGCAGAGGATAAAGATCTATTTTAATTATATACAGAAGGTAAAAGTCAACCTACCCCTTTCACTCTGTTGCCTCTATAAACACCAAGATAGTCAATTTGCTCAGCCTCAGTCCAGCTATAGACAGCTAAAGAATCATTTATGTCAGCCTGATAGAACTTAATTCTGACATCCTCTATGGTAGGAAGGAAGAGATTCAAACAAGGAGTGTTCATAAGCAAGTCACCTTTGCCCTCCCATAGAAGGTGAATCTTTTTGCAGGATCAGAACAAAGGCACTTCCTGTATTGTTATCTAGGATGTTTGATATTCCTTTTGATGAAGAAATGAATTGTGACAAACCTGTTTCAGACACCCATGATCCCCGAGGATATGTGTACACACACACACACACACACACACACACAATCCTTTCAGAAATATCAAAGCCAAAATACAAATTTCTATAGTTGAAAAACAACCATGGCACTCTTCAACCAGATCCAAGAAGCATCCCCTGTAACATTAAATCCATGACTTTTATTCCGCATGTAAAAGGAGAGTAGTATGCAAGCACCAACAGGGTCCACCTTTTGCACTGAAAGCAGCTGACATCTCCGCAAACTTGTTTCCATTGTGTAGTACAGTTACGTTTTTTGATGAGATTTTTTTTTTTGCCAGAGGGCAAGTGATTGCAAGGATCTAAAAATACAGATGAGAAATCTGGTGCACTTCTAGTGACCCAGTTTAATTGGGCTCTTGATGGTTGCAGTGATGGAGTCACCTTTTTCCGTGAATTGTGTTTTGCACCCAATGTGTCACTGTCTTTTTTGTGATCTGCGCAATTTCTGCTTTTCTTCCCCTCAGTCCATCCATAACTTATCTGAGCTCCTGAGCCTAGAGCATAAACACATGGCAGACGGCACACAATAGGCTGTCGAGTCTTGATCTTTGCATAAAGAGCCAGGTCAGCCCCTCGCTGTGAACAGATTTTTGTCTTTAGGAAACAGGTTCATGCCTATGTTTCAAGTCCTGGTGACATATTCTGGATTTCCAACATGTGTTGCACATCTGCTTAAGTCATGGATTTATGAAGAAAGCTGTATTTAATTTTACTGGACCTGGGCATTGTTATTTCTCTGTTGCACCCCGTTTCCCTTCTTGCTCTCCCCCTCCTTTTCTTTAACTAGAATGGCTGTGTTTAAGCTATATAAAAACCCTGATTCCAAGTCATATAATTTTATGGGGAGAAGGGAAACAACCCCAAAATGTTATTTTGTATGGCACCTGAGCTCATTTAACAACAACCTAACCCCTCTACATAATTTTACACCACCATGTGCTGCATATTGTATTTAGTACCTAACAGCATAATTTAATTGGCTGGAATCCTCCTAGGGCAGGATACATGTACATTCGGGAAACAGTGGAACAGGTGGGACTATTTGCCTTGCCCTTCATAATCAGAGGTTATTAACCTCCACACAGCACAGCTAATGGAGAGCTGAGGGACACAGAGTAGGGATGGAGGGGGAGAGGCACAGTTCCAGAACTGTATTGTTGGGCCACATAACAATGGGTGCCAAGGACTGGATTTCAACTGACGGCAGTTCCTAACTGTCAGTATGCCTTTGGGAGTAGATGAAAATCCACATTGTACCACACAGTTATAGCACTTGTGATGCCACTTTAATTTTCATGGCTTTATCCTCGGAAATCCTGAGATTTTAGTCAGTGTGGCACCAGCATGTTCTGCACCCCCTCCTTATGCTGCAAATCCCAGGATTCCATAGGATGTTGCCATGGCAGTTCACATGGAATCATAACGCTATAGTTCTATAGGGTGGAAGGACATCTGGTATCATTTATGAAACAGGGTATCATTTACTAAACTTGAAATGAGTGAAATTCAAGTTGAATGAGTTCATTCCCAAGCAGTCACATTTGATTTACTGTCTGGCAATTTGGTGACTTACAGAGTACATCCAGACTGACTGGAGAGGCCAGAAATTAGCAGGGTCCCCCCCCCCGATCTTTCTAATATCATTTGGACATTCATACGCATATTATTTATCACAGACTATTTTCTATCACATCCTGGTATGACCAAATTGCTTCCAGGGTCAGTCTATTTTAACTGTATAAAACTGAAACAATCAGGATTTGGGACTTTTCAACCATTTCAGTATAACCCACCCTATCTGTTCTCTCCATTTTTATACTGGTGTGAAATAAATCTGATTGCTACAGGAGATGACAGAAAATACTCTAGGAAAAACAAAATGTATATGGATACCTAAAATAAAATCAGAAAGGAAACTTTCTCTTCTTTTTAATCAGTGTTGTTCTGGTTATAAAAAAAAACACACCCAACATGTCTTACAAACCCAACAAAATACTATTCATAATACACGTAGCATAAAAACAAGCATGTAAAATGGAAATGAGGAAATATTAGGGTGAGCAAGTTGGGCTTACTACTTGAAACCGTACATACATTGATAGGAAACATGGCTACTACAAGTGGTGGGGTCCGAATATAGTACATGAAGTACGGTTTGAGTTGACTCGGGGCCCTTCCACACAGCCATATAACCTAGAATATCAAGACAGGTAATCCACAATATCTTCTGGAAGGCTAAAGATGCGAAATGGCTGTGGGGACTCAACCCCGGATAGTCCCGAGATTGAATCCCCACAGAGCCCTCACCTCTTAAGATCCAGATCTTAAAATGTGTTTTAAAACCTGGAATAAACCAAATAAATTTGGTTTATACCAGGTTTAAACGGATTATCCTAAAATGTTATCTGGGTGCCTCGGACTAACCATTTTTTTCCCTTAGGAAAAATCTGTATTTTAGTGCTGTGTAGAAGGGCCCTGGGATTACTGCAGAGCTTAGGCCTGGGTAACAACGCAAAAATTTGGTTTTGTAATCGTTTTGTAATTGGGGTGTTTTTTTGTTTCGTTATTTAAAATAATTACAAAATTTTCCTTTTTAAAAGTTCGGTATTTACGAAAATTCGTTATTATTAACGAATCAATTCATTAAAATGGCGGACGCGGTTGTGCAACTTGCTCCCTTCTTCGCCCGGCAGGCACTTTGGGTCGCCCCGAATTGGCCCTGGCAGAGAGAGGGAGAGCGGGAGCACGCACGCGCGCGGCCCTGAAACCAGGAGCCCTGGTAGGAGTCGTCGCTGCCTCTACTGCTGCCTCCTCCTCCTCCTCCTCCTCTCCACGCTTCAGGCTTCTCTTCCTCTCTCTCTCCCTCTCTTGGGGCCGCCGGGAGAGGCGATGAACCTACCCGGAAAGCTTGGCGATCTTGACAAAGCTAAACACATCCATCCATGCAGCCGCCTGAGCTCTGCCCGCTCGCCTCGCTCGCCCTTCTCTTGCTCACTCCAGCAGCTCCATGCCTGGGAGAAGGCGGCTTGGCAGAGGGCAGCTCTCCTTCTCTTCCTTTCCCCAGCAGAAGAAGCAGAAGCAGCAGCAGCAAACCTTGGCGGGGACGGGAGCTGCTACCCCCCTCCGGCGAGTTGTTGCACGGCCAACAACTGGCCGGAGGGGGGTAGCAGCTCCCGTCCCCGCCAAGGTTTGCTGCTGCTGCTTCTGCTTCTTCTGCTGGGGAAAGGAAGAGAAGGAGAGCTGCCCTGCCAAGCCGCCTTCTCCCAGGCATGGAGCTGTTGGAGTGAGCGAGAGAAGGGCGAGCGAGGCGAGCGGGCAGAGCTCAGGCGGCTGCATGGATGGATGTGTTTAGCTTTGTCAAGATCGCCAAGCTTTCCGGGTAGGTTCATCGCCTCCCCATCCTCCTCTTCCTCCCTCATCTTCACGGCATGTTTTGCTTTCGGGATTCTTCCAGGCTTTCCCTGGGGGTCTCTGGTGCCTCCTGGCGATGCTGGCGAAAGAGGGGCAACTAGGCAGGAGAGGAACCAGTGGCCCCGGTTCAACTTCCTGGCGAGTCCCGGGGGCTCTGCTTCTCCCCACCCTTCCTCCTCCCTTCCCCAGAGCGGGCATCTTGATCTCCATCCCTAAGGGGCATTTATTCTTGCAGGAGCAGAAAAAAGTGAAGCAGCCTTAAATGCCAAATCATTTCTGAGTGTAAGCAGAATGTCATTCTATAACCAGCGAGAAAAATGCAGCCAGCTGGGCTTAGAGGCAAGAAGGAGTACCAATACGCAGAGCTTTGGGAGCTGAAATAATAACGAAACAATTACAAAACAATTACAAAACAGCTTTAAAAATTCGTTTTTTAAAAAAATTGCTCCAGATTGCTCCAGACTGATTCGTTATCGTTTTGTAATTCAAAAAATAACGAATTTTTTAACGAATTATGAATTAACGAAACGAATTGCCCAGCCCTAGCAGAGCTTCCTGGAAGATTCATAATAAATTGCAGTTCCCCTTGCATTGGATTAACAACTAGAAATACCACTTGTGATGCAAAATCAGCCATACATTATTACTTGCAGCAGTTGCAAAATGAATCCTTTTTACTTGGTCCATGTAGACATGGCCTACAAGTTCTATTTTGTAGCATTTCATAACAAAACAATAACAAATGCTGAGAAAGAAGTGCAATGATGGAATATCCCAATAAGTGCTATATCTTTTCTTCAGATAAAAAGCTGCAACTGAAATCCTCTAAGACCCTTCTACACTGCCTTATAATCCAGATTATCTGCTTTGAACTGGATTATGAGTCTGCAGTGCCATCTAATCTAGTTCAAATAAAATAATCTGGATTTTATATGGCCATGTATAAGGGACCTAAATTATTAACTGCCTTGCAACAGAACCCTGGCAATATCAAAAGTCCCATGTGAACTTTCCATACCTTTGTAAGTTTCTCAGGTCCCATCTATAACACACTATAATGCAATGCAGGAGGTGCATTATCATGAGACATCCAAATGTCATCTCATGAAAATGCACATTGACCTGGAATCAACCTGGAAATCCAGTTTTAAAACACCTGCAAAGATCTGGACATTTCAGGAAAAGCCCCACAGCGATATGGCCTCTGCCAGCTCAAGCAGCCCATGGAGGAGTGGTGACAATGCCAACCCGCTCCCTCACCCCCTTTTTAGCCTTGAAATAGTATAAATTGACTCCTTATCAAACCTGGGGGGTCTCCTTTGCTCGATTGCATAACAAAAGGATGCAACAGAGCTTTTGAGATTGGAAATCAGCACAGGTAGGCATGTGGCAACCCCTTGCCAAAAATGTGAGGCTTTAGCCCCCTATGTAGGCACCAAATTTGAATGAAATAGACATTTAAAATGCTAATTTCACTCAAATTATGGGAGTATAGAAGGGTTCTCAAAGAATGAAAAGTTGTTCAGGAACCAGATCAGCAGATCTTCTTTTCTTCTGAAGACTTGGTTGATGGGATTGAAAACCAAAAGTTTATCTAAAATGTAGGGGGGGGGGGGGAGGAAATGTGCACCTATATTGGCATGTACATGCTGGGTAGTGGCTTGAATTATGCACTTTCTAATACATATGTTGCATTTACCTAATACATATGTTGCATTTACCATATGTATTTAAGTAATACATATGTTGCATTTACCTTGCACATGGCCCTTAACACCTGGGGGGGGGTTGAGAAGGGTGGGGCACAAATGTTTAAAATAAATAAATCATGTCACTAAGGAAGCTGGGAAGGGGAAAAGCTCCCATCTCATTCCATTCAACTGCTGCCAGCTCCAATCAGGAACTGGCTCGGCTGGACTGACTGCCCCTAATTTGAGAGAGAACTAGGATCTGGTTTTTCCCCTGAGGCCTCTTCTACACGGCCATATAATCCAATTTAAAGCAGATAATCTGGATTTTATATAGCAGAGTAGATGGGGCCTGAGTTGGGGCAAGACTAACTCTGGGTCTTTCCACACAGCTATATAATCCAAAATATCAAAGCAGATATTCCACAAAATTTACTTTGAACTGGATTATCTGAGTCCACACTGCCATATAATCCAGTTCAATTTGGATTTTATACAGCTGTGTGGGAGGGGCATGATAGTCTGCACAAAGAAGGGAAAAAAGGATGACCCAAACAACTACCGTCCAGTCAGCCTCACGTCAATACCAGGCAAGATTCTGGAAAAGATTGTTAAGGAAGTGGTCTGCAAACACTTAGAAACAAATGCGGTCATTGCTAATAGTCAACATGGATTTATCAAAAACAAGTCATGCCAGACTAATCTGATCTCTTTTTTCGATAGAGTTACAAGCTGGGTAGATGCGGGAAATGCCGTGGATGTAGCGTACCTGGATTTCAGTAAGGCCTTCGACAAGATCCCCCATGACCTTCTGGCAAGGAAACTAGTCCAATGTGGGCTAGGCAAAACTACGGTGAGGTGGATCTGTAATTGGTTAAATGGACGAACCCAGAGGGTGCTCACTAATGCTTCCTCTTCATCTTGGAAAGAAGTGACGAGCGGAGTGCCGCAGGTTTCCATCCTGGTCCCAGTCCTGTTCAACATCTTTATTAATGACTTAGATGAAGGGCTAGAAGGCATGATCATCAAGTTTGCAGACGACACCAAATTGGGAAGGATAGCCAATACTCCAGAGGACAGGAGCAGGATTCAAAACGATCTTGACAGATTAGAGAGATGGGCCAAAACTAACAAAATGAAGTTCAACAGTGACAAATGCAAGATACTCCACTTTGGCAGGAAAAATGAAATGCAAAGATACAGAATGGGGGATGCCTGGCTCGAGAGCAGTACGTGTGAAAAAGATCTTGGAGTCCTCGTGGACAACAAGTTAAACATGAGCCAACAATGTGATGTGGCGGCAAAAAAAGCCAATGGGTTTTTGGCCTGCATCAAGAGGAGCATAGTGTCTAGATCTAGGGAAGTAATGCTACCCCTCTATTCTGTTTTGGTTAGACCACATCTGGAATATTGTGTCCAGTTCTGGGCACCACAATTCAAGAGAGATATTGACAAGCTGGAATGTGTCCAGAGGAAAGCGACTAAAATGATAAAAGGTCTGGAGAACAAGCCCTATGAGGAGCGGCTTAAGGAGCTGGGCATGTTTAGCCTGAAGAAGAGAAGGCTGAGAGGGGATATGATAGCCATGTATAAATATGTGAGAGGAAGCCACAGGGAGGAGGGAGCAAGCTTGTTTTCTGCTTCCCTGGAGACTAGGACGCGGAACAATGGCTTCAAACTACAAGAGAGGAGATTCCATCTGAACATGAGGAAGAACTTCCTGACTGTGATAGTTGTTCAGCAGTGGAACTCTCTGCCCCGGAGTGTGGTGGAGGCTCCTTCTTTGGAAGCTTTTAAGCAGAGGCTGGATGGCCATCTGTCAGGGGTGATTTGAATGCAATATTCCTGCTTCTTGGCAGGAGGTTGGACTGGATGGCCCATGAGGTCTCTTCCAACTCTTTGATTCTATGATTCTATGATTCTATATAGAACTGCACAATATAACCACCATTTTGAGTGCCTCATAATCTAGTTCAAAACAGATGATCTGGATTTTATACAGCTGTGTAGAAGGGGTCTAAGGCAGCTCTGAAACTCCCTTCCCCCAAAGATTTGCTACACCTAATGTTTTCTAGGAGTACTATTTGGGCTGGATTTGAATGTCTATGAAATAATTTCAATTTCAATACTGTCTTTCCCTGTTTTAATTGGCATCTGTATTAGTTTCACCAAGTTCTGATTTTTATACCACTCCCTACACTGAGAATTTGGGATGGAAATAATAAATAAGTGCTCTTCATGAATTCAAGCTAATGAGCTGGTGCAGAGGGTAAAGCGTACAAAGGTGGAAAAAGGCTCGGATTTACTGTTCTGCCCTGAGGCAAAGCTAAAAGATGCACCTTAATGTTTTTGCTTTTAACCTACAGCCACCTCAGCTGTCACTGTTTTCCAAAAGGCTGGAAGGAGGTTGCTTGCTTGGATAGAAGCACTGGCACAGCCTTGTAGCAGTGGCAGACACAGGACAAGCCAGACTTAGAAATATGTCACCCTCTGAGGATGCTTGCCATAGATGCAGGCGAAACGTCAGGAGAAATGCCTCTAGAACATGGCCATATAGCCCGAAAAAACCCACAAGAACTGAGTGTCATCATTTGCCTGCCAACCCACCAAATGAAGACACAACACAACAGTTATGGGTTTAAAACTGGGCAACTTTATTAATCGTTACCTAATTAACTCAATAACTGAATATCATATTCAGACTAGCATGAACATGTTTTGTCTAAAGCCGAGGTGGTGTCCCTTCCCGGCCTACCCCTCGGCTAAATAGGGCGAAGCACCCGGTTCCCGTGTGACATAAACCCAGGGTAACCTTTTAGCCAATGTTGGAGGAATCTTCCTCAAGGATGTTGAGGTAAGACCCTCCCCATTTGAAAGCCATTTATCCAGTAGTCACCTCGGTTACAGTAACAACCGGTGATGTTTTAAGTTAATGGCTTTTTCCCAAAAGGGGATGCTTCGGGTGAACACCAAATGTATTTCTTTCTAGCTGTTTTTCTGCCACAGGATGAGGGCAAGTGTCTACTTAGCTCCATCCCCCCACCCCTTAAAACAGCTCTTAACCAACTGCTAGCCTAATCTGTAATAAAGCTGCCCAGGATGCATGCTTGAGCCAAAATCAACCCTCATTGTTTATAATGACAGCTGGTACCTGTGGTGACCTCAATTCATATGAATGACTATGTAAACGCTGTCACCACCTAAACCATAACTCAATAATGTATTTGTATCATGGCATGTCAGCGTGTATGGTGATGTTAGTGAGTCACAGGCTGGGGGTTACCCCAGTTCTGTACAATACAGAGTTTTTCACCAATCATAACAAAGAGAACCTTTTCTCCAATCAACTGGGGATTGATAGTCCCAACACACCACCTTCACCTTTCATTGCCGGTTTCAGCGGCGGCCGGTCTCCAGCGGTGGCCATAGTACCGACTGCCAGACATGGGTCCATCTCCCAGACCATGTGGTCCATCAGGTCAGTCATCCATATGTCGCCAAACTGAGGCTGTAAAACTCAATCAGAGATCAAAACAAAGGGATAGGGGGCATCGTACCCCTCTGCCCCCACAAGACAGGTTGTATATCTACAGGCTGAACCTGCAATATACCAGTTTCACCAGTCAAATTCCATCCTTACCCCATCGGGTCAGCATTATTTGTGATGCTTATCCATGTCTCTCTCATAATCTGGTTGCCCAATGGCATCACCAGTTTAATGAATGCGGCCTGCACTCTACGTAATTTTAACTGAACAACATCACCATTTTTGGTGTCTACAGGCTGAACCTGCAATATACCAGTTTCACCGGTCAACCTCCACCATGATCCCATCGGGTCAGCATTATTTGTGATGCTTATCATGTCTCTCCCATGATCTGGTTGCCCAATGGCATCACCAGTGTAATGAGTGCGGCCTGCACTCTACATAATTTTAACTGAACAACATCACCATCTTTGGTGTCTTTTAAGGTTTATATAAGTATAGTCGTCTAAATTGCTGAACGTCACTCAGCTTCACCACAAAAACTTGTATAGTCACCTCGATGACCAGTGTCCCACTGATATTTTGGGATGACTCTTGTGACAGAATTCATAGTGGTTATCTGGAAGCTGTGAGTGTTCAATTTAATTTCTTATATATGTAAATTATGTCTTGATTGTGAAAAGCCTGTTCGGGCAATATTGAAATCCGAGTTGTGGCTCCCCAGAAATGAGAACAATAAAGATAGCTGTTGTCAGCATCCACATGCACATACTTAACTATGGAGCCCGGATCGTTGAGGCTTAGCCCCTCCATCTTCAAGGAGTTCAATTATTTTGATGACTGCGGTAGTGGTTGCCTTGGGGCTCCTGGGATTAGCTAATAATGGTGATCCTAACCGTTGATGTGAGCCCTACCACTGTGGGAAGTTTAATAACTACCCCTATCTAATAAGAGCGACTCCTCATAATAGTATCTCGTATTGTATAACCTCTGGGGCAACACTTGGGGCTCTCGTTTTAAGGTCGGGCAACCACTAGTCCCCGCAGGAGCAGTATTATGGCTAATGGACTCTGAAGGTATAAAACTGGGTGAGCTGTAGGTATGTGTATGAAATAGACGCAAGTCAGGCAAACCACTTTTAAAAGAAAGCCGTTGACTTATGAAACCAAGAGCGCACCTTTAACATCTATCACATCTGTGAATTATCTGTAACTTGTTGTCTTTGTGAAAACGAAATCCCACGGACTCCTTTTGGTCTTTAGAGATAGCTAATGTCACCAGCCGACATTCTCAGCTGAATATAGTCTCATGTATGGCCCATAAGATTAATTAAGAGAATAGTCATAACATATCTGATGATGGTGGTCTGGTTTGGCGTCCTCCAGGGAGCCAAAGCCCCTCTGATAGTCGCATGGCCATGATGTTTAACAAATAGTAAATTCATATTTGGTTGTTTAGGTAGGTTTGTGTAGTGCCTGATGAGGACAGACTTCAGCTGAAACCAGTCTGACTTGTGATCAGGTGGAGCCATATGTAGCAGTCTATGGGCTGCCTGTGAAAACGCATGGCCCAAGTGATCAATGACAAACAGTTGGCACTCAGACACAGAATCTCGAGTCACCAAGTTTAAAGTTAGACAACTAACTATCCCTGATTAATAAAATGGCACACAGTGTCTTATAATAGGATCGTTGCATAGTTGATGTCCCGGGCCGTCCCTATGAACCTTAAGGCCTCATTACCATAAGTTAAGATGCCCAAACCTGGGCTCACTTTGAAAAGAATGTGGGTTGGAAGAAAATGAACTATAAGACTTCCATGAATCACGGAACTAAGTTGGGCACGGACAGTGGTGGGGGGGGGGGGTTAATTGACCTATGCAACAAAGGACTATCGCTAACAACCTAGTGTTAGCATCAATGGATAGCTTTTGACTCATATTTGGGGGTTAAACCCTGTCTTAAATAAGTGAGGTGATTGGCCTCATAACTTGAATTGATTGTCCATGCACGCGTATAAAGCGCCAGACTTGGCCATCACGGGTGACCCGCCTACATGTCTCTGAGGCTGATAACACCCTTAGTCTCCCCTTGGTGCCATTGCAAGTCCGCCATAGCTGACCATCCCCATACCTCAATGCAGTGAGGGATCTCCAGCTGCTTTCTGATGAAACAGGTCGTCATATCGGAGCCAAGCATCTCCAGGGAAACTGAAGTATGCTTCATGAATTATATCAAGATACTTGAACAAAGCATGGGCCCGAGCCGGGTAATGTTGTGCTAGCACTCCCACATAAATCAAAGTAAATAAACCAATTGGCCCGGCTCTGATCTATCCATGGTGTTTGTGGTACCATTTTACGTTGTTGGTCTGCCCGCGACCCCTTGTAACACCCAAAATATAGGGTGAATAACTCCTCATCTTCACTGTTCAAAATAACAACCACTAGTTGTTGTGGTAAATAAGACCCCACAGCTGTAGGGGGAAGTCTTTTCAGTGAAAGCATTGAGGATGTGGCTCTAACTAATGTCCGTTTAATGTTATCCTTAACGAACGCTGAAGTGTTCGCTGGCAAGATTAAGGGCCACTGGGCAACTATCATCAGTGTGCCGCTTGTCATACGTGGAGCACCCCTCTTTTGTTTTATGTGATGTTGTGCCGTGTAAATAAACTCATATTACCTAGTGGTTCAGTCAGATCATCGGGAGGCATCGCCTGGGTCTGACCTCTATTGGCACCTGTTATTGATGACAAATGCATTGTAGGTAAGGACAGTAGCGCTGAAGGCTCCGAATTAAGCCGCTGGTCATCTGGGGGATGTGATGGGTCAAGGTTTTGATTAGACTCCCAATCAGCATCCGGAACTAAGGTAAAGAGACAAGAAAAGAGGTGATTTAGGTGAATGAGCCTCATTGTTATGTGGTAACTGCCAGTCTGATCAGGCAGTAAACTGTCCCTCCTTTTTCCAACCGCTTCAATGCACGCTAGCAGAGCGTTGACTATTTCCTTAGATGTTCTGTCATCATGTGCCAAACTCGAAAAGGACTGACTGAGTTTTGATGGTCTTTTCTTAGCCGGACCCTTGTCCTTTGGTCCTCTCATATTCTTTTTGGGTAACATCCTGCAACAACAAATCAGTATGTGTTAAATAATTGAATAAAGTAGTGTGGGCCCAGAGAATAGCTTTTAAAGAAATGTGGAATCCCTCAGTCTAATTCTTCCTGATTCTTCCCCTCCTGACATTAAGTCCAGTTGTGTCCGAATCTGGGGTGTGGTGCTCATCTCCATTTCTAAGCCAAAGAGCCAGGGTCGTCCGTAGACACCTCCAAGGTCATGTGACTGCATGGAGCACCGTTATATATATCAGGGGTGACTTGAGAAACCACAGGTCCCCTTTTGGTGTGAAAGAATTGGCCGTCTGCAAGGACGTTGCCCAGGGGCTGTCCAGATGCCTTTGATGTTTTATGACCTTGTGGGAAGCTTTTTATTATTATTATTGTCACTGCATGAGGAGCTGGAGCTGATAGAAGGAACTCATCCGCCTCACCTCGGATTCGAACCTGTGACCCGTCGGTCTTCAATCCAGCCAGGGGCACCTGGTTATTTCGACAAGCTACGTTTATGTTGTATTTATACAACATTATTCATTGTATATCCCTGTCATTGCTGGGTTAAACCCTCCATTCCTAGTCTAGGAAGAAATTGTCGGAATATTAAAGGACCTTTGGCTGTGAAGGTCATTGAACGAGAAGCTCACCAGCCTGACAGTGGTGAATGGTCTCGATTTGAATCCTGTAACCGAAGCTGGGTAGCCATCTGTCAGGCATGTTATTGAAAGAAAACTTATTGTTTGTCAGGGTTGGACTGGATGATCCATGGAGCCTTCCAAAGCTCTATATTTGTGTAAATCTCATTATAGTAGCCCACTCTTTTATTTGACCAATATCAATATTTATTGGACAGTAGGTCAACAGCAGGCTATACACCATGGTTGGAAGCTCAGTCAGACCTGGGCTGGCTTGAACTCATTACCACAGCGATCTTAATGCAGCTGACGCTTCCTACCATTTTCGCCACGGTCCCGGATAAGTGAATAGTTGTAACATTTGTTACATATATATGTATGCGTATATATACACACGCACACACCCATATTTATATATACACACACACACACACACCACAGCCACACACACACAGAGATGTATGTGAGTGCACGCACACATATGCATGTAGAGGTATGATGACCAATAGCCTTAACATAAGGAGTGACATATACCTTAATTTTATTATTGTTATTATTATTATTATTTAGACCACCTGAAAGGCAGGAAATAAATGACTTTTAAAAACAGCAAAATCTTGGTATCTTCAGTAGTGGGGCCAATGACCGCCTATGTGATGAGTTAAGTTAAGTCACCAAATGGCCCCCCACTGTTTGTCTAAGAGTCTAAGATGGCTGCCGCCTTGTGAAACAACAAGCCTAGCAGCAACCCAAAATAGCCGCCGTCCACGAGGTGGAGTTAAAATGGCCACCAGCCATGAGGGAGGCCCTCTCCCTCTCTCTTCTCTTTTTTTTCCTAGATATACATGCATAACATGTGTAGTCACACAAGCGCACCGCTATATATACGTAACCTAACCATATATGTATATCTATGTGTACACACCGACATGGCTGAGCAAGCTATAGATGTGCTCAATAGCTCAAACTCTCCCAATTTGCCCTCTGCATACTGAAAAGGTAGGAAAGAAACCCTAACCGCGAGCATGAGGCCGCAGGTGCGTCCCAACGACGCTGGGAAGAGGCGCAAACCGGGAGGACTTTTTAGTCAAAGGGCCGAGGGCACCTCCTCCGGCAACTGCCCAGTGCTCCCAAAATTATCGCCCTGCCAAATGGTGTCGGGGGGGGGGTGGCTCATGCAGAACCGCAGGGGGTTGAGCAGGGAGCCAACCCCTAAAAGACATAAGCATCCCAGCAGGAACCAGGCCGACAGTGCGGCCTGCAACAGTCTCTCCCCTGGAACGCTAGGCCTGGAGCCCAAAATCTGGCCAGGCCACCCAGGAGGAAGATATCCGCGCTCCAGACGTGGGAGCGCTGATGAGACACCGGCCCGAGGGAGCAAAAAGCAGCTTCACCGCTGTACGTCTGCTCTCCTCACCGTCAGGCACAAGACTGAGCTGGAGGGAGGCTATCACCCTCCAGGCTCCGCCCCCAAAGTAGTTCCGGTCGGAACTACTTTGGGCTGGTTCTTCTTCTCTGGTGAGAGGAGGCAAAGCTTTTTCCCCTTCCTCCGCTTTGCTATTGGGGGGGGGGGGAGGAAAACCTGCATTGAGTTTTTAAAAGACATGGGTAGATCTGCTATAATGCTACTCAAGGCTTGGGGAGTTTACTTTTTTAATATACAACTCTCAAAATTGTGGTTCTGAGAGATCTGATTCAGAAAAGGTACCTTTTCACACTCTGATTGTTTCTGCACTCTCTAGCCCAGCCTTTGCACCTCTTTGCTCCAACTTCTGTATGTGAATGAGGTCTCCAAATGTTCTGATACTAAATGGTAGTGTGTCAGAACCAGCTGTTCCCATGTTCATGACACCTTTGACAACCCATGTGGATGGGGTATACACATCATCATTATGCCACATCTGTCATAGTAGGAGTGTGCAAATCTTCTGCCAACCCCACTTTTCCAGTTCCAAAATCCTTCCAACTCAAGTACACATCAGACTACAGCTTTTTTACCAATCCCACCCATCCTTGCATTAAAAATGTATTTCCATTGGTGTTATCAGACATTCAGAACATATCATCCGCCTAGTGAATTAACCACATTCACCAATTTTTTAAAAAAAAAAATCCACACATTTTCGTCACTGTGTTAACTATTTTTGTTGAGTATTTTAAATTTTATTTTATGAATTGCATTACAAACTCAAGATTGGACAGACTGAATTCATTTAAAGATGGTATAAACCTTGCTTCTGGTGTAGCCATGCTTGTAGTGTAAACCATGCTTCTAGGAGCTGCAGTGGTCAATGGATTAAACCCTTGTGGTGCTGAACTGCTGACCTGAAGGTTGGCAGTTCAAATCCACAAGATGGGGTGAGCTCCCATGTGTCAGCTCCACTTCCTGCCAACCTAGCAGTTCGAAAACATACAAATGTGAGTAAATAAATAGGTACCACTTCGTCAGGAAAGACAAAAAGACGCTCCAAGCAATCTTGCTATCCACACAACCAGGAGATGACAACACAGGCTCCTTGGCTTGAAAATGGAAAAGCACCTCCCCAGTGCTGGAGATGAGCACTGCCTCCAGAAGCCGGAAATTAAAGGAGAAGCCTCTGCCTTTGTTTGTGTTTGTGTGTCTCTTTGTATATGATTGTAAAGGCATTGCATGTTTGCCTATGTATGAAAATGCTCCGAGTCCCCTAAGAGAGAAAAGCAGAATATAAAGTGTATTATTAAAATTATTATTATTATTATTATTATTATTATTATTATTATTATCTTCTCTATCTATCTATTGTGGCAGATAACAATTTTAAGTAATAATAAAATTACAGTCATGAATATGTTTATACACAAATTGCATTTAAGTTTGCATTCAGTTTGAAGAAGTGCAAATATGGAAACTTATCCAGTGCAAACTCAAAACATCCCTTAACCATCTCTAATGCAAGTAGAGCCTTGGTTGTTTTGCAATATCAGCTTCCAGGTACAGTATCTGGTTCTTTGAATATATTCCAGAACCCAAATCCCTTAGTAATGGTAAGAGTTGAGTCAATAAATCTGAACCAAGTTTAGTCTAAACTTTAAAAGAGCAATCTGAGCTGATGATAATTTAGGGGCTCAGTTCAGCAACTTGAATAGCTCATTTAAATCTCAGATTGAAATGTAGATTGGATTCACCACTGGCATGGGAACCATAAGGCACCATTGTCCTTTAGGATTTTATCACATCAGCCAGTTGTCTCATTGTAATTGTGCTTTTTAAGCAAATGAAAACATGTTATTGGAATAATTATTTTCACTTGCTGCACTTGCACAATGCTGGCATTTTGTTGATGTGAAGTCCCACCACCAGTCTTCTGCACAGCCTCACTTCATGTTTGCCTCACCCAGCACATGCATGCTGCATTTTTGTTCTATTTTTCTTCCCCTTTCCCACATTTTGCAATAACTGCACAGCTGTAGAGTGTCAGCATTATCATGAGACCTTCCTACATTTTGCAATATAGGGACTATAGAGGACAAGAAAAAGTAGCAGAAGAACAGAATTATTGGATTCATTGACAGGTTGTTCTAAATGCAATGTGACCACAGGAGAAACACAATGTTGTGCAGTAAGCCTCATCAAAAGGTGCCTTAACCTTACTTATTAGGGGAAAAAATTGACTAGTTTTAAGAAAGATTGGGATCTGTCGATCACTTTTTCACAATGATAGTAGCATTTATCAACTGTGGGATTCATTAATTAATGGAATGTTGCCAAAAGTAAAAATGTGATTACATTGCCCTTTAAATGTAGTAGACTAATAAGTTAAAGCAATCATCACATAGAGAGTAGAAAGTTTGTAGGTGTTTTTTTAAAAAATAGTTGTTTAATTGTAATGGCTATTATGAAGTTGTATGGTTTTTAGTAGTATTATATATCAAAGCCCCACCCCCATTTCACACAGCTGAATAAAATCCCACATTTTCAGCTTTGAATAAGAATATATGGCAGTGTAGATCAAAATAGATATTGTGGGATTTTCTGCCTTGATATTCTGGGTTATATGGTTGCATGGAAGGGCCCTAAAATTCTTGTTCGGGTAATTTATTTTATCTCCTGCTTGAATAACAAATATTGTGGAAGGGGAAGGAAGGAAGGAAGGAAGGAAGGAAGGAAGGAAGGAAGGAAGGAAGGAAGGAAGGAAGGAAGGAAGGAAGGAAGGAGATTTTTTCCCCTCTATACTTCTGCTTTATTGTATTGTGGGATGAAGTCCTTAGTCAAAGAAATGTGCTACATAGTGTCTTGAGTATAATAATTAGGTGTGCTTTGGCTCTATACCTATCGTTCAGCCTGACCTACTTCATAAGATTGCTATAAATATAAAATGAGCAGGGAGGGAACCCTATTAGGAGAAACTCATAATATGGATGTAACTAACAAAAGAAATAAAAATATGCATAATTTCTATCTTTCTAGTCCATTCATTGCATATAATTCTCATTTGATTAGTATGTTTTTATGTATATTAATATCAATCTGATATTAATATACATAAAACATTCCAGGGAATAAAGAGAAAACATTATATTGTAGAGCCAAGGAATCTGATCATCTTGTGGCAATGCTTTTTCAATGAATCAAAGGAAATACTGCTTGACACAACATAATCAAGATAGAATTCACAGCTACAAGATCCTCAGATGGCTTGTAAAATAGTTTATATAAGTCACATAGATTAGGACTATTGAGACTTATTAGCCATGCAAGCTAAATGTAACCTCAATGTATGAGGCAATGAGAATGATTTTCAACATCAGATGCAAAGGACAAACCGCAGGAGCCTTCATATCCTGCTGTTGTATTTTCCAGACACATCTGGAAGAAGGACGTTGGAAACAGAATAATAGGCCCCTTCTACACTGCCATCTAAAATCCAGATTATCTTCTTTGAACTGGATTGTATGGCAGTATAGATTCATATAATCCAGTTCAAAGCAGATAATGTAGATTATCTGCTTTGATAATCTATATTATATGGCATTATAGAAGCAGTTATGACTTTAAAGTGTGAAAAAGCCTGGTGTCATCAAACCAGTTTTTCCCATGTGGCACATTATGGTCACAGCAACAGTGAGACCCTTTCATCTCACAGTTTCCTTGGGGTTTTGTTTGTTTGTTTTTTGTTTGTTTGTTTTTTGTTTTGCTATGATAGATTTTTGGGGCCTGATATAACAGGCATATCCTGAGCATTTGACAATTGTCTTTCGATAGCCCATTAAAATTATGGATACATAGTATCAATACTCTTCTAAATTTGATGGGAAATGTTTAACTTTAATTTCATTTTTACAATTTACATGCAAACTAAATCCACATGCCTGTTCATGATCTAAAGGCCTGGCAGTGAAATGCTGTCTTATAGGGAAAGGGTTGTGCTACATTATGAAAATTATTGTGCATTTTCAATCATTCCCAAAATCCATGAGCCAGCAAAGTTGTAGCCGCCTGCTTAACTTTTTCAGGCTGTGATGACAATGCATTTTCACTTACTTTAAACATTAATAATTACAACAATATTCCTTTTAACACACATGCAGCTGATTGACAACAATAACAACAATAATATCAGAACAAATGCAATTAAGGCCAGGATAAAAAAAAATCAGTTGATGACCCAAAATGCAGACTGTGCAAGGAAGCTGATGAAACCATTGATTATATCCTCAGCTGCTGCAAGAAAATTGCACAGATGGACTACAAACAGAGGCACAACTATGTGGCCCAAATTAGTCATTTGAACTTATGTTGCAAAAGGCAGAGGATTGAGAAACTAAATTGCCAATATCCGCTGGATAATGGAGAAAAGCAGGGAGTTTCAGAAAAAAAATCTATTTCTGTTTTATAGACTATTCTAAAGCCTTTGACTGTGTGGATCATAATAAATTGTGGCAAGTTCTTGGTGGTATGGGTATACCAAGCCACCTTGTCTCTCTCCTGAGGAATCTGTATAACGACCAAGTAGCAACAGTAAGAACTGACCAGGGAACAACAGACTGGTTCAAGATTGGGAAAGGCGTGCAGCAGGATTGTATACTCTCACCCAACCTATTCAACTTGTATGCCGAACACATCATACGATGTGCAGGGCTTGACGAATTGCTGGAAGAAACATTAAAATTGCTGGAAGAAACACTAACAACCTAAGATATGCAGATGATACCACTTTGATGGCCAAAAGCGAGGAGGAGTTGAGGAGCCTTCTAATCAAGGTGAAAGAAGAAAGCACAAAAGCCGGGTTGCAGCTAAACATCAAAAACCCAATATTATGTCAACAAGAATTATTGATAACTGGGAAATAGAGGGGGGAAATGTGGAGGCAGTGACAGACTTTGTATTTCAAGGTGCAAAGATTACTGAAGATGCAGACTGCAGCCAGGAAATCAGGAGACGCTTACTTCTTGCGAAGAGAGTAATGACCAATCTCAATAAAATAGTGAAGAGACATTACACTGGCAACGAAGATCTGCATAGTTAAAGCAATGGTATTCCCCATAGTCACCTATGGATATGAGGGCTGGACCATAAGGAAGGCTGAGCAAAGGAAGATAGATGCTTTTGAACTGTGGTGTTGGAGGAAAGTTCTGAGAGTGCTTTGGACCACCAGAAGATCCAACCAGTTCATACTTCAGGAAATAACTGCTCATTGGAGGGAAGGATAGTTAAGGCAAAGGTGAAGTACTTTGGCCACATCATGAGAAGAAAGAAAAGCTTAGAGAAGACAATTATGCTGGGGAAAATGGAAGTAAAAAGGAAGAGGGGCCGACCAAGGGCAAGATGGTTGGATGTTATCCTTGAAGTGACTGGCTTGACTCTTAAGGAACTGGGGTGGTGACGGCTGACAGGGAGCTCTGGCACGGGCTGGTCCATGAGGTCAAAAAGAGTCAGAAGTGACTAAACGAATAAACAACAACACCTGCCAGTAGTAAAGAACTGGTGGGATCATAAACCTGCAAAGGTAGTGGAAAATGAACACGGAAAAATATGGTGGGACTTTCAAATTCACACTGACAAAGTTTTGGAACACAATACAACAGACATCACCTGGGGCTGGGCAAGGATTTGAACTCTGGTCTCTCAGGGCCCTTCCACACAGCTGAATAAAATCCTACATTTTCTGCTTTGAACTGGAACACATGGCAGTGTAAACTCAAATAACCCAGTTCAAAGCAGATGTTGTGGGATTTTCTGCCTTGATATACTGGGTTATATGGCTGTGTGGAAAGGCCCTCAGGGTCCTAGGCTAACACTTAAACGTCTATACCACACTGGGTATCTACATGATGCTGGCACAATTTGCCAGTGCCGAAGCCGGGCTGGTTGCTGGCTCTGCAGATTGTAGGATTGTGGGAGCGTATCCAAAAAGTAATTGTTCCAAGCTTTGTGGTGCCAAGCCACAAGGCCACAGACATTCCTATTAGTCCATACTTCCATGGTGCTTGCATTAGAGTTGCCACAAAGAGCTAACAGACAGATGGATTCATCGTGGGGGTTTGGGAAAGTCACTTTTTCTAAACCTCCTCCTACTCCCCCTCCCAGGACCTTATGCTCCTGTAAATAGTAGCTGTCTACCTCACAGGGCTGTAGCAAGGCTAATATATACAAGATTTACAGCAAATTAGGAAAAAGTGCCAAATAAACAAGCAGTTGACATAGTGCTCAATTTGCTAAAGGGCTGGTATTTAATCAGGCAGAGTATAAAAGATACCTATTATGCAGCAGTTGGGAAAGTGAATTTGGTTATCAATGCAAATATTTCCAGGCACTTCAGACAGATTGTAGACTAATCACAAAATGTGCAATCCAGTGGGGAATTAAACTCTTAATTATGTGCTTAAATCCCATTACAGATTTAGGCATTCCTAACATTCTCTGAGTTGGACTAGAAGGTTTAGCACTCTGTATACATAATGTGTATTGATAAAAAGTAGGATACAACCTAAACTATGATGCCTGGATAAGTTTGGCATTCAAATCATTGCCATGTCAGGACAGAAACTATAGCTTAGCATAGCGCAAATAAGAATTTCCCATTTTTCCTCTGCTTCCCTCACCACTGTATTTTCTTCAGTTTTCAACTCTTTATGATTCTGTCCCATTAAATGTGGTTTTATCCCAACTGTTCTTGTTTATGACTTGTGAGGGTCCTAGCTGGTCAAGGAAGTCCCTTGAATAAAATAATAATGACAAGGCGGTAAATGCTGCAGGTTAGTCAAAATTATTCCTTGTGATTTCATTTGGGTCTCATTAGCTGGAGGAATATGTGGAAAAAAAATGTAAATGAGCAAGCTGATAGAGTTGTGTCATGCCAGATTGTATTTCAGGAAAAGGAATAGGCCAAACAGAATGCAGGAAATGTGAAAGGCTGGGGGTCCAGGAGGGGGTCTGGTGAGATTTAGCAATGCTGAGAAACAGAGGTTACAGGAGCAGAAGGCATGCCTTGAAGATCAACAACTGGTTGCAGGAAGTTGACTTTTTTATATTTGCCATTGTGTGCTTCTACTCCCACAAACTTTGATGTGGCTGAATTATTGCTGGGCCATTTTCCACTGAAGGTGACCTCTTCTCCATGGATGCACTTAATCATCATGCTTCCTGCCTTTCAGATTAGCAGGCTGGCCTGTTTCTGAGTCTGTCTTTGCTCCCTATTCTTCTGGGACAAATGAATCCTCTAAGGCCTGTTCTACACTGCCATATAATCCAGATTATCAAATCAGATAATTTACATCATATGCTTGGAACTGGATTATATGAGTCCACATTGCCATATAATCTAGTTCAAAGCAGATAATATGGATTTTATATGGCAGTGTAGAAAGGCCCTAAGACAAGCCTGCACAACCTGTGGTCCTCCAGGTGTTTTGGACTTCAGTTTCCAGAATTCCCAACCATTGGACAAGCTGCCTGGGAGTCAGAGTCCCAAAGACTTGGAGAGCCATAGGTTGTGCAGGCCTGCTCTAAGAAAACCAGCTACAACTTTGATGTTGAATCTCCCAGCTGAAGCCTGTCCTCCTGCCTTTCATCTTCCAACAAGTCCTTCAAGTAGTTCACTACACAAACAAGCCAAGATCATAAAACACATTTTGAAATTGGCTTATTCAGACAAAGTATCATTTCCAAAGTTTACACGTAACAAGAAACCATCGTTAGTTTGAAACAGAAGGAAAAAATGCCAGTCCCCCACCCCAGCCACAACAGGAGGAGAAAAGTGTAAGGATTTGAGGCACATAGGCTCATTCCTGTTGTTGTGTGCCTTCAGGCCATTTTTGACTTATAGGAACCCTAAGGTGAGCCTATCACATTGTGAGCCTATCACAATGTTCTTGGCAAGATTTGTCCAGGAGAGATTTGCCATTGCCTTCCTCTGATACTGAGAGAGTGTGACTGGCCCAAGATCACTCAGTGGTTTCTTTGTTTGAATAGAGTTTCACACTCTGGTCTCCAGGGTTGTAGTCCAAAGCTTAAATCACTATGCTGTACTGGTTCTCACTCATTCCTATAGCTGGAACAAAATGACAGCTTAGAAGTATGTTTAGTTTGTCCTTAGTATTCAGCAATGGAACCTTTGAGGCAACATAATTATAGCACAACAATATACCTCTTTAACTGCCATGGCTCCCTCTTATGGAATCCTGGGATATGCAGTTTAACAAGGAGTATTTAACATTCTCAGCTTGATAAGCTCCACAATTCCACAAGACACAACCATGGCATCTTAAGTTAAAGAAACCATAGTGCTATAGCTGTGTAAGGTTAAAGGTTACGAATGCTAATTCCCATATGCATATTTTAATAATAGATACCCAGGTTTCCATTTGGAATGCAGACTAAGAATCAAGAGAGAAGTTAGTCATATGGAGAAAAATGTTGCCTATTTTTCCTGTAGAGGCCTTTTAAGTACTTCAGCCAATTAGAAGTAATTAAGTCTTGAACAAGTGTGCTTTCTGTTGTATTCCAAGAGTTTTCGATGTGGAGTCCATCCAGATAGCGGCTACTGAGTGTTACTACACAAAGGGAGATACACCGCTGTTCTTTTTTGTCCTCATTAATGGATGCTTTCTGATAAGGAAGGAAATAGAAAAAGCAGCACAAAAATATGGCAGGGTAAAACATAAATAAAATTTTCTTCATTTGAACACAACATAAATCCACAAAATACATTTTTGGAGCATAGACATGACAGGATAATATTATTTTCTGGAAGAATCAGTGTTTATTGAATCGTCTTTTAACAACCCCCAAAGGGTGGTCAGTGTGTGTCTTTTCGTACTGAAGATGGTAGGCTAAGACCACACTGAATTCTTAGCAGAAGGCTACAGGATTTTACCTGGAGGCATCTTGGCTTATCATTCACATAATTTACCACTGTGCTTACATCCTCTCATTTGTCCTATGAGAAGGATTTTAAGTAGAAATTTTCCAATCAGATTTAAAGATAAGATTGTGTGTGTGTGTGTGTGTGTGCAGAGCTCCTTCTGGCTGCAAAATTTCTGCCAAGAGCATCATTTTTCTTTACATGTCTTCAAGGAGCTAGGGTTGCTTTTATTTCCAACAAATTACCTGACTCTATATTTAACATGTTATTTATCATGGCTTGTCACATAACTCCTAGGACAAGGGAGGGGTTCTGTCCAATTGCAACCTCACTCCTTCTGCAGCTGGAACTCCAATGGAAGAAAAGAAAATTACTTTTCCATCTCTTTTCTTATTGCGTATTTTTCTTCTTCTCTTGCTTATGTAGTGGAATGGTTTCTAAGTGGTGAGATGAATTTTGTCTTCTTGAGCCTCATCCCCACCATCTTTCCAAAAATTGTTAAATCATATTGCTAGCAGTGATCTCATACAGTGAAAACCTCTCCCCCCACCCCAATCCTCTGTTCTAACATCTATTCTACCTGCCTGTAGTGTCTTTCAAAAACAATTCAAGGGTTTGTTTTGACCTAGAAAGTCCTAAACGGCTTGATGTCCATATATCTTACTTGACAAGTTTTAGACTGTGCTATTTTTCTTTCTATTGTGGTGCTTCCTCCAAACCTTTTGCAACTCTGTGATGAGTCAAACCTGTCCCCTTGGTAGTATCTTCAGATAGTTCGACCCAACACTCAAGGTATGAGATGTTTTGACTCCAGTCTCATTTGAGAACCTAACTTTTGAAAGCAGTGCAACTCATGTAGTGCTATTCAAAACATGTTTACTTTGATGCCAGTCAACAACCCTTCATTTCCTAATAGGAATATTTCAGAATGCAGCCTTAGTTTTGAGAGGCTAATTAAGTGGCAACAAGAAAATAATTACATTTGTCCAGATTATTGTCATAGGAAATAATTTTCCCAACCACCAAAGCTCTTTTTGGACAACACAAGCACTGCAGTGAAATGTTAAGCCCCACCCTTGTTTCCCATCAATTACTGATGGAATTTCTTTCACAAAGCCTGCTTGCAAGGACAGAAAAACATCCAAGACCACCAAAATTAAAAATTAGCTCAGTTTGACAGATTATCCAGATAACATCATACAGGTCTTCAGATCAATAATCCAAAACCTACTAAGTAGTAATAATAGCCAAACATTCCTTTGATGAGATTGCAGGATTCAAGAAAGT
This sequence comes from Anolis sagrei, assembly GCF_037176765.1. Classification (NCBI taxonomy): domain Eukaryota; kingdom Metazoa; phylum Chordata; class Lepidosauria; order Squamata; family Anolidae; genus Anolis; species Anolis sagrei. The sequence goes on from NC_090022.1 coordinate 80,079,683, forward strand.
CCCTAGATAGAGAAGTTGGGACGGGGGGTTGTGTCATGGTTGAAAGGCATTTACACAGACCCTTTTGATTGCCTTGTCATTGACAGAATATAGCCTTTCCTGTCCTGATTTGTTGATACTTACATGTAATGGATCACTGCAGTGTCAAATCTTACTGGCAACTACATCCTGTCTACTGAGGAGAACGTGGATATATTTGGTCTGGGGTAAAGGGGGAGGTCAGGTTAAAAGTTTGGCAAGCTGACTAATAAACCATACTTCCTCTATGGGCCACTGAAATTCAGCCCTGAGAACTCCTAGACAGCTCCTTTCCCCTCCCAGCTTCCTGCTGCTGTTTTCTAGCCATCCGCTCCCATCTCCCAGGGAACTTTTGCTGTTTCCTAGGAGATGGCATGCTGCTAACCCCACACCTCATCTCCGATGCCCGTGTGACATCACCAGGTCAGCACAGCCATAAAACACTACAGCCGAAGCTCCAGAGTTATAGCTTGACTCATTGCAATATTAGCAAATCCTAAAGGACATGTGAACTGGACAATGGACTGTGAGGATTGCTTTTTCATTAGAATTGTTTTGATGAGTGCTAGACATGGTGTCATTGAATGCAGACAAAGAAAGAAAGAAAGAAAGAAAGAAAGAAAGAGAAGACAGATAGAAGTTGAGGCCCTACAAGCAGTGGGTTTTATGCACTGCTGATTTCAGAAATCAAATAAATTTCATTTGCTCACAGGTTGATTTTAGTGTTGTACCATATTCCCCAATGTGTCTTGATGGTATGTGATATACTCTAGCATCTGTCCTAAACCAAGTTAATGTACAAACTATTTTTCCTTCCTGCATCTAAGACCCCTTCTGCACTGCCAGATAATCCAGGTTATCAAAGCAGAAAATCCATATTATCTGATTTGAACTGGATTATCTTAGTCTACACTGCCAGATAATCCAGTTCAAAGCAGATAATGTGGATTTTATACAGCTGTGTAAAAGAAGAAAGAAGGTCTCAGCTTTCTAGAGCACTAGCACATTTAGGGATAATCACCCATACCCTTCATAGCTCCTCTCACATGAAGATCTCAGCATATTTTCCCCTTCTGCATTGCACTTACTGCAGGATTCAGTTAATAATATCTTCTGGAAGGTCTTATTGAAATTCTCCACAGACAATGGAAGGTAGACATTTTGAGAGGATGAGATGAGAGAGATCATACTTATTGTGTTTGGCATTATTTATGCTGGGGGTGGGTGGGAATGCAGCCTTAGAAATCCAGTGTGGTCCCAGTAAATTCCCCTTTCATAGCCAAGTACTGTCTCCCCACATCCACCCCCCTCCATTTGCTCACCACTGCCTTCCTTTTCAAGCCTGCTCTGGCAACATATTAGACACATTTTGCTGGGAGCCATTCAGTTAAAGAGCTTTTTGTATTTGGCTGAGGTGGCTGCTAGGCATGACTCCTTTTTCTCTGCTTTTGCTTCCTTTGCCAACAGAACTGCCAAAACAATAGAAAGAAAGGACTCAACATCGGTCTGACAAGTTGTCTCCTGCTACTATGATGATCAAAATGATCTTCCTTACACTACCCCTTTCTGAACTTGACATCTGTCCTAAATCTCAAGTCATACATACTTCTTTTCCATTAATATGAGTCATCCTACAGATGTCCTTTTGCTACTCTTAAGAGTCATGTCAGAAACAATCATTGACTTATTGTCAACAGACTCAACCTACCATGTTAATGGTGTCTTCGGAGTCTCTTTTTCACCAATCATCTTGTCCTCACATCAGAGGAATCACTATAAAATAACAATGTTCCTGGATGTGAAATGGGGAGGAGGGAGGACATGGTTCATGCTTGCTGTTTTGCATTCAGGTGACTCAGGAGCAGGAAGGAGAAATCTGCCCTACATAGCATTCCACTTCTGTAAAGCACAAATTAACCAATTCGGATGCATTCACCTGCTGCCACATATCTTGTACCTATCACTCACTCTTAAAAGGATTTGTGCTGAAACCTACACAGTACAGTACAAATTAGCTCTGTTCTTTCAGGGTTAATTCATAACTTTATGGGTAGATCAGTGTGGTTGCTGCTTCCTTGTGGTGGGAACCATTCTGAAAACATAACTTTTTAAAGTACACCTTGCCCTCAAACCAGCTTGGCCAGTGGTTATACTGTCTCAGTTCCATGATGCTGGGTGCAATAACCCAAAAAGAGGAGATTTCCAAAGTTCTGGATCCCTTAACACTTATATTACAGAATTATGCATGACAAGAAAATCATGTTGGAAGCTTCCATAGCTGCTTTGAATGGGACAATACAGAAATAGTGATTGGAACGTGCTAGATGGATTTCCTATATTGTGTGATTTTGTTAATTAGTTAATCTAGAATGTACCTTTCACCCAGAACTTAAAGTCATGATATTAAAACACAGCTGAATGTATTATATTAACTATAACCAAATTCAAAGCAAGTTCAGAAGTACATCAGTAAAAAAGAATAATGCAACCCAGCTCCCCCACTAAAAGTCTCTTCCATGGCAACCTGTCAGATGCCTAAATTCAGTGGAATAAAATACTTTTGCTTGCCAGGAGAAGGGAAGAGCCCAGTCCAACTCTCTTGGAAGGAAACATTCCACAAGCAGTGTTGAATTTAGCTGTAGTGAAATGTCACTTTGACAACAGAGAACAATTACTTTTTGCCCTCCATTACCACAACATTTCTAGCTCAAGTGTATCAATGGCAGAGGGGTCTTTTTCAATGGAGCATATAATGTTTATATTTTATAGTATTTTAATATGGTTTTACTTGTGATTTGCTGGGTTTTAATGGTTTTAATTGAACTGTTTATTTCATGCTTTTTACAATTTATATCAAATTGGGTTTTTTAGTGTAATTTATTCTTAACTTGATGTGAACCAATGTGAGCCTCTTCTCAGGAGATAAAAAACAAATACATAAAGATAAAGAGACTATATTTACTGGGGTGTTTTGATACTGTGCATAATGGACTATTTGGAGCACATGGATGGTGTAACACACTTATACTGTACTTACATCTGCAGGTACACCCCACTGAGCATAATAGAGAGTGGGTGGAAGCCATCCATATTTGAACATGATTTCAACTGGATTGTATCCATCCATATGGCTTGCTTTTCAAGGGAGCATATCTTGTTGCTGTGGTTGCTGCTGCTACTATGTGTCTCCACATCATTTCTGACTTATGGCAACTCTAAAGGGAACTTACCACAATGTTGAGAGTGGGGCTCTCCCAAGGTAATGCAATTGGGCCAAGTGAGGAACCTAATCCTGGCTTCCAGAGTCATTGCTCAAACCACTACATCATACTGACCTAGCTTAACTGTGGAAAAACAAGATATTTTATGTATCGAAAAAGTATATAATAAATTTCTTACATTCACAAAATCATAATGTCTTGCCACATTCTCCCAGCAAATTCAACCAAAGGGGGTTTGAGTGCTGGCCCAGTTAAATGAGCAATGGAAATGCATTCCCTCCTTAGTCTAGCCTCAAACAGACCATAAGGGAAACCAATGTGTGAACAGGAGGAGAAGAAAATATGTGTAAGGGCTCATATACACCTGCACTGAAATCTGACGCTGGTCCAGAATAATTATTCATCTCCATCCCACAATAGTGACAGGGCAGAGTCCAGATCTTGAAATGGGCTAAAAATCAGTTCAGCCCAACACAACTGCCACCACAATTCGCCCTTCTCTTCTTAGTTGCACAGGAACCTTTACTGATATCAGCAAAGGGAGGGTGACATGGGCCTAATCCATCTCTCTCGCTGTTTGGCTGGGCGCAGTTAAAAGGAGACAGCAGCACCAGTCTGTATGGACATCAGACTGGTCTGAATTAGAATCATAGAACCATAGAATCATAGAGTTGGAAGAGACCTCATGGGCCATCCAGTCCAACTTCCTGCCAAGAAGCAGGAATATTGCGTTAGAGCCGGTCGTGCTGTCTACACTCACCCCAAAGTGTAGGGCTGCTCCAGAGTTTAGCTGAAAGTCCAAAGTATTCCCTGACTTTGCATAACACAGGGTAAAACTGGGTTAACTTGTTTTACACCATGGTAAGGACTGGAAAACCCTGGATATTGTTTGGACATCTAGGTTGGTCTTCTGTTCCAATGCAGGATATGTGGCCCATGTAAATAAGCCCCAAGGGTTGAAAACAAGACTTTCAATAAGCATTTAACACTGGACTGAATATCCTATTTATTAGTTCTTTAGTAATTTCATGGGTATGAGGGAGAAAGAGAAATATATGAAAATTGTATCAAAGTTCAGTTGAGACCAGATATTTCCCCTCATGGATGGAAAGCAAGCAATCTTACAAATATTGCGCAATTGCAACTTCTATCAACCAGCATACCCGAGCATAGAAATGCTAGAAGCTAACTTTCAAGTCTATCCAGAGGACCATCTGATTCTGACCCTGCCCTAGGAACAGCATAATTCCATTTGGCAGTGTGGAAGGCAATAACTATGGGGTGAGAAGAAACCCAACTGTAGCTTGTAGCCATCAGCCACAACACAAAAGTATTGTTAAAAAATGAGTATGATTAGTCACTCCATTGAGATCAAGGAACATACAGAAATTGTAGCATATGAATACCATTCATTTTCATTGGCTCTGCTCTAATTAATCATTTATTCCTATGCTTAATGGGATTTCAGCCCATTGAGTATGGATTCATTTCAGAAGGTAAGGTAACATATAAGCTCTTCACACACACATATACAGACAAAGGGAAAAACACATTTGGTATACTTTTACAAGTCTACTTGCAAAACTGGCAGGAAGCATTGTCCTTCTTTCAAGGTAAGACAGTAGATTCAGTACTTTCAAGGCCACTTTATTTTTCTTACACAAGATCCTAACTGGGTACATTTATTTTATTGTACCCAGTTTCAGAGGGTGTTAGCAAAACCACCTGTAAGTATTCCTTGCTTAAGAAAACCCTATGGAATTCAGGGTGTTGCCCTAAGACGTTAGGAGGGGCACATATACAAAAAATTATATCCCACCTTCTTCTCGAGATCAGACTTAAGACCACTTACAGCAAAGTTATCACCAGTTAAAAAGTGACAACACACTTAAGTAAGCTATCATATTAAAACTACTTAATTGTAAAAATATAAAAACATTCAACAACATTATAATGAGAAGACCTACATTCATACAAAGATGTTTCTGAATAACCAATCAATCATCAAATGACTGTCTCATTAAGTTCTAATGAAGTTCTGCTATTCTTTGCATTGAGGGAAAAGTTTCCATTGGCACCAGAATAAATATTGGCAATGAAGGAAAACCTGATGGAGCAAAGGAAAAGTTAAATATCCACACACCCAACTATTTATTGCATTATTCTTTAAAGGCATAATTGGCAGTCATGTGATTATTACACCTATTTTAGCGCAAATATGGCAAATTTTGCAACCAAAGTGTGATGCGTGAACATTTGGCACCACACTAATTAAGAATATACATTTTCTGTCTATGTAGCACAAAAATAAAATATCTAAAAACAAGAGAGGCTTCATCCAACAGTGAGGGGTTAAACAAAGTGTCAAAAAACAGCTTAATTATAGTCACTGCACACTCTTTTTGATCTTTCCTTTCTTTTTCTCTGAAGTTCTCTGAAGTTCAATAAAATTGAAGAAGCAATTAGACTCTGCTCTTATCAGCTGGACTTGTAAAGAGTAATTCTGCAACTGAGTCCTGGCCAACCTCTAACACCAGTGGTTCTCTAGGTAAGGAATATATTATCCTATGAAGTTGATCAGCTCAAGAGTAATCTTGGACTGAATTCCAGTAACTATAATAAGAATGTTGATGGTTAAAGTGGATATTTCTTTATTTGGTGCAGTTATACTACATGTATCAACTTCTTGATATGGAGCCTGCTTTTAATTCCTGCAGGGTCCAGGCTTTATGGCTGGGTAGAATGATGCAGCTGTCTCAGGAAGCATATGATGAAAGCTGAGGAGTGGCCTGAGTTGTATGTGCCTTACAACCTGTCTTGTGCCCCTTAATTTACCTCTTGCCCTCAAATGTGACAGGGATCCCTACCCTGTTGCCATTCTTAAAGTAAGATCCAATTACCAGTCAATTCAATATTATTAAAAGAAGTGCCATTTTTCATTTTTCTCAGGCAACAAAATATCTTGGGCTGACCCTGGATCCTTGGTTATAATCAGGGCTGCATCACTAGGAGGATGGTGCCTAGAACCGGCATCCTCAAGCTGCTTTGATCTCCAACTCCCAGAAGCCTTAGCCAGCTTGCTCAAGAATTCTGGGAGTATAAGACCCAAACAACTGGAGGGCCACAGTTTGAGGATCCCTCATCTAAATTAAGGGAAGCAATCATGCCACTCTTCTCTACTTTGGTCAGACCTCACCTGGAATATTTTGTCCAGTTATGAGCACTGCAATTCTAGAAAGATACTGACAAACTGGAATGTGTCCAGAGAAGGGTGACAAAATGGTATAAAGCTTTATGAAGAATGCTTTAGGAAGTTGGGTATGTTTAGCCTGGAGAAGAGATGGTTGAAAGGATACATGACACCCTTGTTTAAAATTTTAAAAAGATGTCAGTTTGAGGAGGGGGCAAAATTGTTTTCCATTGCTTGAGAGCAGAGGTTCTCTAACTTTGGTCCTTCAAATCCCAGAAATCAAATCCCAGAAATCCCAGATAGCTTACAGGCTGTTAGGAATTATGGGATCTGTTCAAAACACCTGGAGGACCAAAGGTTGAGAACCACTGTTCTAAAGACTAGGACACAGATCAATGGATTCAAATGGAAAGAAAAAGCATATTTCACCTAAACATTGGGAAGAACTTCCTGAAAAGAAGAGCTGTTCAACAGTGGAATATGCTGCCTTGAAGTGTTCTTGTCTGGAGATTTTAAAACAGAGACTGGATGACCATCTGTTGGGAGTACTTTGATTGTGTGACCCTGCATGAGAAGTAGTTGGACTGAATGGCCCTTGTGGTCTCTTCTAATTCTATGATACTGTGATGATGGTCAAGAGACCTCCACTTCCTTTTCTTGAAGCCAATTTACTTTTTTCCCAATAGTATTCTTTAGAATATCCAGTTCTAATGAGTCTCCCAAGTGAATTGTGCATCTTGTGAAGAGCTGCCTACTTTTTGTTATCCAAAAGTCAAGGAAGGTGAAAGATGTTATACTTGAGAACATTCTAGTTCTCTTCAAACTGTTGTGGTCTTTTCTTTAGTCTGCTTTTCCTAATCCTATCAGGAAAGCATCAGTGCTTACAACTCCTTTCCAAATACTTCTGCTTCAGGAACACGCAACATTACTTGGGTGCCCAGTATGTGTGGTTGCACCCATCAACACAGTAAGGACACAAAGCTGACACACACAGAATAACATTTTGACAAGCTAAGCGGGCTGGCCAGCCCAGCGTGGTGCTCTGTTGGACAAGCCGCCTGAAGCACCATAGCTTTGCAGCTGAAACAGACAGCAACCTCCACCATAATTAAAACTAATTATTCAGATGCACCCTCGCTCATGGTGCACTGCTCAGGAGCTTCCTGCAAAGACGAGCGTGTAGGCAGCGAGGCTGTTTTTCTTCATAAAAACTTATGAGGAGCGCCGAGCAGATTAACAGCTTTAATGACAAAAATTACTGCTTACAACACCGACTTCAAATCAAAGAACAATATCCGCAGACAGATATTTTCATGGTTTTCATAACAATTCATTATAGGTGGCACCGAGGGATTACATTTTTATTTCCCTCGTGTCACTTCTCTCAGACTCAGGTTCATTTCTCTTAATGAGGCAACGGAAGATAAAGGGCAGTGATGGCTCATCCTATGCGGCTGGCGAGAGTGAGGAGTTTAGGGGCACGGTGATAACTGATCCTCTAAAAGAGGCTGGGGAGGGAGGGAGGGAGGAAAGACTGGGAGGAGGAGGAAGGGAGGGGAGGGGATACTTTCTGCTGTAATGAACAAAAATTGAGACATAAATTCTCCTACCTTTGTTCTGACCAGACCTAATGCAGGGATTTGGATTTTTTTTTAATAAGGAAGAGGTCTGAAGCAAAATGATTAGCTAAATAATTGTAAAAATAAAAGAATAGAGGAGAAATGGAAGGGAAAGACAAGGAGAGGGTCACGGAATAAGAGCCCTTGTTACAGCTTTTGTGGGGCAGGGGAAAGGGTTGCTGGAGCTCAGGAAAGATAAGGTCCATTACAAATGGTTTGGCCACATGGCAAAGAAGGTAGAGTTCCTGTACCTTTATCAGTCAGGTAGAAAAAGGAATTTCAGCAAGTGACAAATGAATCTTGCATGAAAAGCTACATCTACTAAAATCTTTATCCTATCTAACAACTATTAAAGGTACTGATGCCATAAATTCTTTCATATGTCCTTCCTATTTTCAAACTCTTGGGAGACATGTGTTTAAATACCGTAAGACCCCTGTAATCATGGAACCCATAACTGGGTATTACTTAACTGTGCCTAGGGTGAAAATTGCCTATCTAGGCATTCCCTAGTCCTCCAGGTGATTCTATGATATGCTTGCCCCGAAGATTGCAATAAAGTTATACTGGAATTACATTGAAGATATCTTTCTAGGAATCATTAGGTCCTTCAATATATGGTATGCTGGGACCAAAAGTGAGATAATTTAATGGTCAGATCAGAGGTTCCACATAACCACAGTCTAATCAATCCCCATTAATGTTGTACTTTTAAATTAATTTTAAAGTGAATGTCTATTCCCTTTCCAACTTTTTTTTAACTTTTGTATTATAATTGTTTTAGTGGGATTTTCTTTTTAATTTATATACTAAACTAACTTTGTTTCCATATACTGAGAAAAAGGTATGATTTAAATTTAATTTTATTTAATATATGTCTTCTTTTTATGTAAAAAGTCTATATTTTATATTTTGAAAAATATTTTTAACTGGATACATACTTTGGTAAGCACAGTCTCTTTGCTATAAGAGTTCTTTATCCACTGCATATACACCAAACTTGAAATATTTGGGGGATGCCTGCACATGAATCCTATATCGTAAATCTTGCAAGCAACCTGAGATTAGAGAAGCTGACCTCCACAATGACTTCCAACTTCATGATTCTCTATTAGTTCCAGAAATTGTAAGGATGGGGTAGCCAAAAATTGCCTGCATCAGTGGGTACCAGCCATGGCATTACTAGGGGAGTGCAAATCACACCAATTGACACTATCAGGGCAAGTGACACCAAAATAGATATCTATAAAAATTTGTGCAGTGATTCTGCAGAAATGTATTGCTTTTACTAAAAATGTCACCTTGGTCACCCAGGCAAACTCTCTCCTCTCCCTTTTGGTTTTCAACAACACCAAACTTGGATAATTCTGTTTCTCTTCCTCTTCTTTTGATGTAGTCATAGTGTTAAGTCAGATGATACGGAGAGTCAATTTGACTGTTCTCATATGAATAGGAAAACTATTCCTTTTAGTGGCCAGAGTCAGAACTGTGTTATATCGCTGTAGAATTTTGGAGTGATGAGAATCTTCACAGTTCAAGATTTAGTCTACACAAAATTTGCATGTGGTTCTGCACAGAAAAATGTGGTAGTTGGGATATAATCTGCTCAAAATTTACACATGGGCCTTTGTACAGGAAGCAGTATTTTCTGTGTAGCAAACAGCATTCCCTATAAAGACAATATTTCTGTATAAAATAGTATTTTTGAACAAAAATCCATGTTAAATGTTTGCACAGATTAAGTCAAATTGCAAACTCCAGTTTTTGAAGTCTTTTTACACCAGTAAGAGAATTGGTAAAATTAATTACTTCAAGAATGAAATCAGCAAAGCATCACATTCCTATATTTTCTTCATTTATATTGTGTGCACATGTGCACGTACATATGCTTGTGCCTTCAAATTTCCTTTCGATTTATGGTGACCCCATGAATTTCAAAGGATTTCCTTGCACAAGGAATACTCAGGAGTGGTTTTGCCAGATCCTTCTTCTCAATTATAGGCTACATAAACTCTGAAATATTTAAAATTGCAGCTCCTTAGAAAAATAGCTTTCCTTCAAAAAAATCTCCTGGCATTATCACATACACAGATATGTGGGTTTCTTCTGACTAATGAGTTAAAAGTTCACTATCTGAACGGCTTGAGTTCATTACAAGGTACTGTATTTATTTCAGAGGTTTGGATTTTGATTTGACTAAGATGCTGGCAAAAGCTAGAAATGGAGATTCCAGCTTGAGAAAGTGTCCTTGGAAGTCAAAGGAAATTCCCATCCCAATCTATATCTCCACGGATAGTGGGAGGCTAAATGTTTCCAGTGTTCCTGCCAGAAACCTGCAGTTTGTCTTTGCTAGATAAAAGTTATTGCCACCCAGTAATCTTGCTCTGAAATTCAGCACGTGAAGCCTACATTGAACCCAATTTACTCTGGCAGATGAATATAGCCAAGGTGGTGGTCTGAATGTTTGGCCTCAAGGCACAATCCAATTTTCGACTGTTTCAAAGCTATTATGTCAAAGGCTATTTGCATAAACATAACAATAGCGACAGAGCCAGACTATAGATTCAGGCATGGAAAAGCCTGCCCTCTGCTGCCCAATGGCTATATCACTCTGCAGAAAACAAAAGATTGGGTGAAGTTGCAACGTTGCTGATCCCCTGGACTTTTTTGTGGTGTGGGTATGACTCTGGAGATCAAGTGGCCTTGGGCAAGTCACACATCCTCAGACCCAGAAAATCTGTGATGGCGTCACCTTAGGGTTGCCATTAGTCAGAAATGACTTGAAGGCGCACAACAACAGCAATAAGCACTTCCACAGTAGTTGTTATTGTCCATAATCTGCATAATGGAAGTCATATTGCACCACCTGCAATTAAATAGTTTAAGTATACCTACATCCATCTCCTCAGTAAAGAGTCATAAAGGTAGTGGTAGCTGTATTTTTTGGTCAAACATCAAGACAACAGTAGGCAAGCTCCAAACTTCAAGGCCCCTTACACAGCTATATAAAATCCAAATTGAACTGGATTCTCTGGCAGTGTGGACTCAGATAATCTGGTTCAAAGCAGATATTGTGGCCTATCTGCCTTGATATTCTGGATTATATGACTGTCTGGAAGGGATCCTAGACTCCATCATTGGCCACCTAGTTCATACTGATGAGAGCTGATCGAAAATATCTGGAACAGCGCTGCCCAAAGCAGTGGCTCCTGGACCTTTTCCCAATGGCAACAAACATATGACCTGCAACTATCTGGAGGGAAGAAGATGTTTGACTGTCAACTTTTAAAGGACTCAGCAACAAGAGCAGGGTAATTTACACTGCCACTGAGAGTAGTCCCTGGAGGAAGTTCCTTTCAGAATACTCCAGATGGAAGAATTCATGGAGGCAGTCTTCACTGACTAAGGACTCTTTTCACACAATTGTAATACTGCTTTGATTCCACTTGAAGTGCATGGCTGCAAGCTATGGGATCCTTGGTTTTGTAGTTTGGTCAGAGGCAAGTAAATGAACTCTCTGACTGGGAACATCAAATGTTCCTTTCTAACTGTCAATGCCAGGGTTCTCTAGGATGCTGCCATTACAGCTCTATTGGAAATATATGTGTATGAGCTCTCAAGTCACCTGTAGACTTATGGTGACTTCATGAATTTCCTAGGGTTTTCTTAGGCAAAGAATGCACAGAGGTGGTTTTGTCATTGACTTCCTTTGAATTATAGCCAACATTACGGGGATCCATTGGCTCATCGAAGTACTAACCATGGCTGACCCTATTTAGCTTCAAAGATTAGATGCAGCCTAGTGTATCAAAGACCCTTTAAAGTAGAAATATCTCACTATAATTGTGTGGTACAAGAAGATTCTAGAGCAGGACCTACACAACCTGTGGCCCTTCAGATGTTTGGGACTCTAACTTCCAGAAGCCCTGAACAGCTTGTCCAGTGATCAGGAATTCTGGGAGCTAAAGTCTAAAACACTCAGAGGACCACGGGTTGTGCAGTTCTGATCTAGTGAGTCGCCCACTTGATGAATTTGATTTGATTTGATGATTTGGTGAAAGGGAAGAAGGAACTGCAAGGAAGAAATCAAACTTGCAAACTTTTCCTTTCTCCCCCACCTTTTGCCAGTTATGGTACCTCCTATGGATCAGAAGCTTGCCTCAGGTGGAAGGAACCCGATCATTCATGGGAGGCTTATGCTAGAGACATCCAACCTTATTCAACAGTACTTGGGTGTTTGGGTGTAAGAGGTCTTATTAAGTTCCTGTAATATAAGACTACTCTGGGTAGGTTGTGTGCAACCTAAACAAATGTATTTGGATGTTGTAAATCCCACTGTGGTCAGTGGAATTTACTTCTTAGGGAACCATGGTTACAACTGGGCTGTAATGTGCCAGTTACATAGTATCTTTACGTACCTCTTTATACACATGGGCTAAAATAAACCCAGATGGAGTTTGCATATATATTTATAGATGTCAGGTCCATACACATGCAAACCTCTTTCTTACAAGCAGACTAATAAAACGCAAGCACATTGTGCTAGCACCAGCAATGTGAGGAATTTAAATAACTTCTTAAAATTTCTCATGCTTAAAGCAACAGATGTGATTATTCAGTTCATTACAAGAAAGTTTGTCTTATAGCAATATTCATTTGATGAGCTGACTTATGATGTGGGAATATGGGAAGAAACAGTTTCCCTTCACAGAAATGGAGAGATGTCTCAAGCCACTGGTTCCTATTACTTTTCACATTCATATCTTAATAAAGAGCATCATAACTTATGCAGGCATTAATTCTTTTTTGATTCTGTGTTCAAATACAAAACAGAAAGCAGATTATTTAACATACGTAAAACATTGAGGGGCCGCTGTCCTGAAAAAGCTCAAAATGCAGATGGAGACCAGCCCAGTTCTAAAAGGACTGAATCTTCCCATCAACTATATCCAACATTTAGATAATTTCTGGGAGAAATACCAAGTTCCAGATATTTCCCAAGCACAAACAATCTTTGAATGATGTGTTGAAAGTATAATTTAGCTCAATTTGCAATTGCTAAGGTTAGAATCTTGGACACAGTTAAATATGTATATATTCTATAAGATGCCACATACCTAATTTGAAGTTAGAGTAAAACCTTAGATTTTTTTTAAAAAAAACACACACACACACAAATAAGTGAAAATGTCTTCAACTACTTGGGTCAAGTAAACATTTTAAGCTAATAAGATTATTTGTTTGTTTGTTTGTTTCACATGTTGTATCCCATCCTCCTCACCCCAGGAGGGAGACTCAGGGCGGCTTCACAACAGGCATACATTCAATGCCAACAACAGCAATAAATGATAAAAGTAATTAAAACAATTCATTAATGCTTTAAAATTACTAAAACATTGTTTAAATCACGCAGGCTTGAAATCATAGTTCAGGTTAGTCCACTGTCATTCACACAAATTGGGTCTCATTCTAAATTGCTGTTTCTACTGTTCAAACTCTTGGTCCCATAACCAGGTTTTGAGTTGCATTCTAAAGGACAAGAGGGAGGGGGCCAATCTGTCATGGGATAGAGAGTTCCACAGGCGAGGGGCCACCACTGAGAAGGTCCTGTCTCTTGTCCCCACCAGTCGCGTTTGTGATAGTGGTGGGACCAAGAGCAGGGCCTCTCCTGTCAATCTTAGACTTTGCAATGCATCATAGCAGGAGATATGTTCAGACAGGTAAGCTGAAATTAGATTAGCAGGAATGCATGCATCTGACTCCCATTACAAGGGAACAGTCACTGTCCTCCCCATCCCAGAACCTGTTGTCTGAGACAAGAACATCACATTGTATAACAACAGGGCTCCTCTCCTCTCTTTCCACTGGAAACTTGCCATGTAAAATCGTGGGTTCATCTACAAATAGAACTAAGGCAGTTTAATACCACTTTAACTGTCATGACTCAATACTATGGTTTTGTAAATTGGTGCAGAACTGACAATCTTTGGCAGAGAAGGCTAAAGACCTTGTAAAACTACAACTCCCATGATTCCATAGCATGGAGCCATGGCAGTTAATGTGATGTCAAACTGCTCTAGTGTCACTGTTGAACAAAAAAGCAGTGGTGTCAAACTGCATTTGTTCTTTATAATATATTCCCCCCTTACCACTTTATTGTCTACCTCAAGATGGTCCAGTCTATAAATTCTGCTTTTAATATTCGGAGACTTTGCATGCCGTGGCTTTTCACACATTCATACCAGTCATTGGCTCCGAACTTGGAAGAGGTGGGTAGATATGACTTCCTACTTCCCTGTGCACTTCACTTACAAACAATCCCACACTTAGGAGGACCTACTTCTGGGAAGACACATACACAGAGAGAAACTAGTGTAGGGCTAGACTACTACTGAAGTTTGTGAAATAACAAAGGACACTATAATACCACATTAACTGTCTTGGGAACACTCTGTGGACTCCTGGGATTTGTGGTTTAATGAAGGGTATTTAAAATCCTCAGAAAACTCTAGTGCTGACCTCTTCAACCTGCAGCCCTCCCGGTGTTTGGGTCTCCAAGTCCGAGAGGCTCTAGCCAGTGTGTTCAATGGTCAGGAATTCTGGGAGATGAGGTCCAAAACACCTGGAGGGCTGCAGGTTGAAGAGGCTTGCTCTAGAGCCGAGGTTCTCAACCTGTGGGTCCCCAGATGTTTCGGCCTTCAACTCCCAGAAATCCTAACAGCTAGTAAACTGGCTGGGATTTCTGGGAGTTGTAGGCCAAAACACCTGGGGATCCACAGGTTGAGAACCACTGCTCTAGAGCTTCACTAAACTCCAAATCCCACGGCAGTAAAAGAAACTAGGAATAAAAATCATCCAGAGGCAATGAAGCCTACAAACATAGTCAACGTCTGCACCGATAACTTATCTCACCATACACACACTCAATCACTGCCACTAATAAAATCCTAGGCTTCAGTTTTTAATCATATGTATAAAAGGAGAAATGCTATTAAAGTCATCTTGGCCCTTTAACAATTCCCTCCATAGTTAAGAAAGCAAGGATGTGTGAACTCACTTCCCCTTCCAATCATCAATGTCATGCCAAGTAACAACTTATGATACATTTAACCAGAGTGACCAATTTAAAAGTCATTAGAAGTTGCTTGAGGCAGTCAACCCAGGCACATTTCCTTTAAATGTAAATGCTGCTGGAATCATAGGGACTAAACTCAAGGTATCACATGGGCAGCTGAGTCCAAGAAGGCTGTTTTCTCTTCCTTTTTCTCTTCTGTGGTTGTAAATAACACATCACCTTCAGAAGGGCGAGTGGGAAACAGACAGCTACTACAAACAATGAGTTGGTTGATATGAATTATTTTCCCCAATAGCCGAGGTATAACATCACATTACAGCTGCAATTATTTTACTCTTTTTTATAGCATTAGTATAACACTTCAGTTGCTTCTAAAATTAAAAAAGTGTGGCTTTATTTACAAGTGGAAAAGAAATGTTACATAGTCCTGATTCCTGCTGTGCCTTTTGCTGCTACCTCATGCTCTATTGTGGGTTTCGACAAGGTAAACAGGAGAAGCACATTCTGTATTGAAGGACATACCTGTCAGTTTTTTTAAAAGCATAAGTATAACTATTTTAGTTATGTTTGAGAAACAGGAAAATGTACAAATTGTAACAATTACCATAACTAACTATTGGAGGTAATCTTAGAAATAACTGCAATTTTTACTTTTACATGTAACATTCCAAGTCCTGCAGTTGCTCTTAAGGAATTCAGAGATTTTCAATCATTGGGGAGACACACACACAGTAAGTGGGAATTGTGGCTTTCCAGATATTTTGGACTGAAGCTTTCATCCTCCTCTAACATTGGTTTTGCTGATGAAAATTGAAGAGAGGGCCATGCATTCGCAACTCCTGAAATTGACAGGGCCATGCATTCGCAACTCCTGAAATAAGCAAGCATATAGGAATTATGAGATGCCCTCTTGGCCATCTTTTGATTCAAGGCAACAGCATGATTGTCCGTCTCATCAGACCTGCCTTTCTTCTTAGTCTGCTTTTTTAAAGGCACATTTGTACAGTACTACCCCCGTATCCACGGGGGATGCATTGCAAGATTCTCTGTGGATATCTGAATCCATGGATAATAGCAAACCCTACATTTTGACTATATTTGAGCTTGGAGCATATCATAAAATTGCACTGTAGGGCCTAGAGGCCCATAAACATTTTCAGGGGGAATATGTTTTTGGATTCTGGGTAAGGAAACCATGGATATCAAGTCTGTTGATAGGGGAATTATATTGTATTTACATTTTGTTAACTGTTGTATTGTCCTTGGCTTTTATAGTTTCTGATTGTATCATATGATAGAAATCAGGATGTTTTGAATGCTTTCTCCGTTGCAATGATCTGACCATAATGATTCATAATGAGAAAAATAAAACAAGGGAAGTTGTACATGGTTCTCACATATTTATTGTTCCATCTGAGTTCTGCAAAGATTTTAAGCATATGTCCACCCTCTTGGATATATGTTCATGCTGTGGAAATAAGCCATTTCAGCACATTATTAAATGGCTTACAATACCAGCGGAAGAATTTTATGGAATGCCAGCAATTCTAGTCACTGCAGGGGGGAGTGGAAATCTGGCCTCAATCAACAAACGAAAGCTATTCGCTTCAAATTGCATTATGGGATCTAGTAATGGGAAAGCTCTGGACACATCAGTAGACAGCCAGGAATGGGCAAAGAGAACAGTGAATGTAGAAACCAAACTAGGGAGTGAATTTTCATAATGAGGTTACATGAGAAAACACATTCAGTGAGCTCATTTCTCATATGGCATTGGCCTCCCTAAGTACAAGGTTTGGAGACCAATGACATGAAGGCAAGGTATAATATTAATGCAGCTTTTCAAAGATAAATAGATCTCTCCAGCCTAATGGTAACAATAAAAACAATTTCTTATTCAAGCTTTTTTTCCACTTGTCAGGAGCGACTTGAGAAACTGCAAGTTGCTTCTGGTGTGAGAGAATTGGCCGTCTGCAAGGACATTGCCCAGGGGACACCCGGATGTTTTGATGTTTTTCCATCCTTGTGGGAGGCTTCTCTCATGTCCCCACATGGGGAGCTGGAGCTGACAGAGGGAGCTCATCCATGCTCTCCTCGGATTCCAACCTGTGACCTGTCGGTCTTCAATCCTGCCGGCACAAGGGTTTAACCCACTGCACCACTGGGGGCTCCACTATTCAAGCTGAAAATGACATAGTGCAATTATTTGTGTACTTACTCAGACGAAAATGCTACTACTTTTATTGAGGCTTAGCCCAGTTAAGAATGCATAGTCTTGCAGCCGGAAAAATCTAAGGGCTTGTCTTTTTGGACCACAGGGTGGTAACCCCTCTGGATGCAGCAGTCAGGTCAGGGATAAACAAATAAAAGAGACAGACAATGTTAGGGCACCTTTTCTAGTCCCCTCCCTGTATAGGGTGAACAGAATGGATCCTAAATACGACTGCCTTGGACGTTGAGTTAGAACAACTGAATCCATATCCACCACTCATGCCAAGAGACTTCACAGTCCTGCCACTGTTGCCACTCATTGATTGCCATGGGACTTTTGTTGATTTTGGTTTTGTTAGAAAGCAGCACTGTTGGTAACAGCTGACCTCCAGTTAGAATGTTCAACGGCCAGGACTTCCCAATTCTCGGTGTCTATGCCACAGTTTTTAAAGTTAGCTTTAAGACCATCTTTAAATATGCATTCATCTATCAACTCACCCATCCATCTATCTCCATCTCTCTATCCACCTAGTGTTTTCGGAGGTATGTTGGACAATGGCCTAATTCTTGTCACTGTCCCCCTTATCCAGGGGATGCCCACCAACATTATGTTTTCCATTCTTGAGTTGAGAGTAGAGTAACTGCTTTGAGAGATGATGATCGGGCCCCTCCCCACTTCCCCCCTTCCCCCCCTTCCTTCCCACACTTATTTCTCCCTTTCTTCCGCCTCTTCTTCTTTTCTGTCTCTCTCTTTCTCTCTCTCCTTCTTTTCCACTCCCCCCTCCCGATGTATTATACATTGATATACTGTTTTTTTATGTACAATTAAAGAGAAATGCATTTAATAAAAATTTATATATATAAAAAAAAGAGAGATGATGATCGGGCATTCAGACACCATGGCCAGTCCAGTGAAGTTGATGTTGAAGGATCGTCGCTTCACTGCTGGTGAGCTTTGCTTCTTCCAGCATGTTGACATTTGTCTGCCTGTCTTCCCAAGAGATTTGCAAGATTTTTCAGAGGCAACACTGATGGAATTGTTCCAAAAGTTGAGTGTGGTGATAATAATAACCACTACCACTAGCAGCAGCTAATTTGTATAATAATAATGACCAATCTATGAAACAATATCCCCATATAACAATAACAGTGACTCCTTGGGAAAAAGCCTTAGCTACTTCAGAAAGGCTCACATGGTGTTTGTGAAGTCCTTTCTTGGAGGAAAGAATCTACAGGAGTACAAAGTAGCATTGTTCATTACTGGTATAATCAAAGCTGTTAACTGTAGAAATACTGTAAAATGCTAGCAGGCCTCCAGCTGGAAAAAGAAGAAGTAGTGGGTGGTTAGTTTCTCCCCCTTCACCCATCACTCTCAGATTAACAACTTTCCCTTGTTCTCTGGTCCTCCCATAACTTGCGCCCTTGCACCACTGCTGAATTATTTACAGATGCAAAGCATTAGTAAAGTCTGCCATTCAGCATCCTGTTTTTCCAACCACTCTTCCAAACTCCTCCACGTTTCTCAGAGGCTTTATCGGACAGGACATTCCTCTGAAACATTTGCAGCAAGGGGAACTGACAGCTCTTCAAACACCAGCTGAAATTAATTTATTTTCCACTGTTTCCTGCATATACAAAGTTCAGAAATGTTTCATCAGGATTTTGGGAATTTTCACTAGTCACAGAGAGCACCTATTGCAGGTCACAGGATACTAGAAAGGTCACAGGATACTAATATACACTATAAAATACACTCAAGTGCATGGTCGGAGTGTGATGTCCCAATATCTGGTTTCCAGGTCATCTTTTAGAATGTCCATCCTCATGACCAATTAATGTACGATTTATCCAGAGGTTAAAGGTTTTTTCAGTGCTCTGCTGTTATTTGTGTGCAGAACAGTAAGTCATAGCACATGGAAAATGCACAGGATGATTATCTGTTCATGTGTTTCCATAGCATTGAGCCATGGCAGTTAAAGTGGTGTCAAGCTGCATTAATTCCACAGTGTGGATGCACCCTAAAACTAATTTTGGCAGCCTGTGCTGCCCCTGGATGGTCCCACAGTAAAAAAAAACAAACTTTGGACCCATCTCAATTGTATGCCTCTCTCTTAACTTGCTGTGTCTTTTGACATTTCCACCATTTTTACATGCCCTCCAAAATGTCACATATAAAAACTAGGACATGTGTGGAAAAACAACATCAGAGCATGATTGAGATGGCAAAAGTTATTAAGGAGGAAGTGTACACAAGCTAGGAAGGTCTGCAGCATTTTGCTTTTGCCTAGGTCTGATTCTAATCCTTTCTCCCCTCCCTCTTGCTAAGTGAGCACTTTGTCACTTTGAGCTTACTTTTGCAGCAATTGACATAATCAGAGAACAAAGGGGGAAGTGAGATGAGGAGAGAGAAGCTGGGACATATTAAAAGCAGCTGAAAAAAGTGGGATGATAAATGGGTATTCCTGCCAAATCAGAATAGCTGGAAGCTATGTTTTCACACCATCATCCTGTCTATTGTCTACAAAAAAATATGGAAGACTTCTTAGGTAACAGAGTTCAAGTTCAAAATAAAGCAAAGATGGTTTTTTCACACATCTCTGCAGTTTTATAAACATAGCTCAATGAAAAGACATGTTCAGTATTCAAGCATTTAGGCTTTTGTAAGTATTCCAGCATTTAAAGTACTGAAGCATCTAGGCGCCTGTGACTACTCAAGCATCTAAGCTTTTAATGTTATCAGCCTTGTGCACTAATATGCTAATTGCAGAATGGAAAATGTGGAACTAATTTCATATATCACTTGTGTGAGACTATTCAAGTAGCACCAAGACACGACAATATCAAAACAGACAAGTCTGCATTATTAATTTTTTTTGATATATCGCACTACATGATTACAGAATGTGTTCTGTTTCATGGGTTAACAAGCTGTTTCATTGTAACAACAAAAATCCGAGTATATTTCCAGTTTTCACACAGAGGCTGCTTAGCTTTACAGGCATTTATTTTTATGACTTTTGCAAGGGAAAAAAATTAGATGGGCTTTTTAATGCTAGAAACAAAACAAGTCCACATGCTTCTGCTCTGATTAGCCAGAAGAGCTGAAAAGAATTGTCCATCTCTTTTTAAAGCTGTTACATCTCTTTTATATATCTAAAAGTCCCTTCCCCACTTAATTATGCCATCTGGTCCTCACAAACAGTATTGTTTCCTCTCTGTGGTGTGCTTTGCATACATTTGCTATATGATGGAAAACACTGGGGATAAAACCATGGAAGTCACTGAGCAGCTTGTTATAATGTGGTATGCATTTAGCCTGTAATGGTGTGCTCAAATAACCTTTCTTGTTGGTATTCCTATTAGGCAAAATGAGACAGACACATCAGGTACTCAATTCTTATTTAATTTCTTGGTATTGTATGATTATTGCCATTAGGGTTGCCAAGTGTCCATTTTCTAAAACACTGCTTCCTAAACTCTGGGTCCTGATCCCAAATGGGGTCCCCTTAACTCAATGTTGGGGTAACTAAGAATTAAGCAACAATAAAAAGTTGCTAATTTACACATATTTACACATATCTATTAGTAACAAAGTGCAGTGTTCACAGTGGACTCTGCAGAAAATACCTGAGGTGTACTCCACAAAAGGAAAATCAGCCTGTTTACCAAGCTTGGCAAATACCGATTTATTTTCAGTAAATGTTTGGTTGTTTATCCATATAACTAGAATCACCTAAAAATTTATCAGGCAGAAAGGGGATGCCAGTAGAAAAAATACAAAAAGGCCTGTTCCATAATGTAGTCCAAAACCACATTATGTCAGAGCAATATAGGATATCCAAACCCTATATTTGAGAGTGATCACCAATGCAGTCCCAGTAGACAGACCCTCAGGCATTTCATATATATTTTTCATATCGCAATCGCTGACCCTCTCCTATGTTTATATCTCCCTACTCTAAATGCATTGCAGCAATCTAACCAGGAAGTTAACAATGAATGGACTACTGTGCTATCCCTCTATCCAGGAAAGGCCAGACTAGTCACTTGTGCCTTCATTGGCAGGATCTAGGAGTAGCCCCACATTATGCATCTTCTCCCTTGAGGGGAAAAGCATACTCAACCATGTCTTGGCATCAAATTGTGCCTTTTGTAAGCTGCCCTGAGTCCCCCCTTGGGGGGTGAGAAGGACGGGGTAGAAGTGCGAGCCGAGAAATAATAAATAATAATAATGACAACAAACTTAATCAGTTCATGGATCTAAGGGAAAATCCATGGAGTCTGCATCTTACCAAGATTCAGATTTAGTTTCTTTACCCTTATCAAGCCCAATACAGTAACCAAGCACTGGTCAAGCACCTCCACATCCCCAGATGACTCTGAGAAGGAGAAATATAGAGTTTAGAGTCATCAGCATAGTTGTCATAACTCATCCTCTGGTGTCAGATGTTGGGGATTTGCAGCTCCTGTTGATGGCAGTCTGGGAAGCTGGAAGCTGAAGCTGAACCCTGCTCCCTGGAAGGAAGTGGTGGGTACTGAGGACACTGAAGACTTGCCTCCATCCTTTGCTGAACAACAAATAGATAGAAAGATATTACACCTATCTTCCACCAGAGATGCTGATTAAGTAAGCACATAATGTTTTGAGTCAGCTGCCAATAAATCTCCAGCAGCTCCCTAAAGTTCCTAGTAACTGGTAGTAATTTGCATTCATGTTTTCCTAACCTTTGGACTTGTGATGAGTAATTACTGTGTTTTACTCCCTGCAGTCTTCTCTTATCCAGATTGCTAACTTGTTATAAGAACTCCTGTACAACCATCCTCTTCTTTTGCCCTTCATCATGTTGGATAACCTGTGACTAATATGGAGTAAATTACCTATTTAACAGTCTTACACACCAAATGATTCCTGAGTTATTTGCAGCCTGGATTATAGGACAATAGTGATGGTGCCCAATCCAAAAACACCTAATGACTTCACTCAGAAACTTTACATAAATATTAAACAGGATGGGAGATGGGACTGGAAAATACCTCAATGCCAGGCTCTTTAATACCAAAACATCTTCAGCTAGTGCTGGCAATATACCTGGATTTAGGCAAGGCAGGTGCATTTGCTCCCTCTTGGAAACTAGGTGATCAATGCTTTTTCCAGCTCATGTCACAAAGTACTCTGGCTTAGACAAAATATCATAAAGAGAAATGTTATCAGCAAGATTTGCCCACTTTAGCATGATCTAGTTACTAAACTCCCCTTGTGTTGTCAAAATGGCAGAGCAATACTAGATACTAGCATATACAACTGGTCCAAGTTACCCTCCCAATTTTACCATTTTAGAGGTCTGTTGGCAGTTTAGGTGACAACAGGAATGATAGGGTTAAGAAAACAGATTTGGCACTTAGGCATATCTGTGTTGAAACAGAGAGTCCAGAATTTCTGGACATCATAAAGAATACATTATAATTTTAGTAACTTTCAGCTACATTGGCTTCATTACCATCTGTCTTCATCCACTCGTGCTTAAAGAATTAATACAAAGATGGAGAATTTTCCCTCTGAAGATGAGTCATTGAATGCAGAGAGGGAAGCAGGTCTTCTATTCTAGGATCTTACAGCTCCATAGGATGGGAAATAAGACAAGATCATTAGGTCTATTGAGTTGAAAAGAAAGGTTCACTTTTCAGTTGAGCAATAATTCTCTTTTCAAGGTGTGCAATATTTAAGCAGTCATCCCTAAAAAATTGGTCATTACCACTGGCTAATGACCGATTTGTGAGCTAATAGCCCAAGGTGAAACCAAGGGCAGCAAATGCTCTGGCAAACCACTTGCTGACTGCAGTATTAACAGATTTCAAGGGCATCATTACTATTATAAACCATGTTCACTGATTTATAACAACAGTAATATATGTTTTTTTAAAGAGCAGGTGCAGTGAGCTGGAAACATTGTTTTCAGCTGATTCACTGCTGATTGTCCACCATGAAAAGTCCTACAGTAATATGGCAAGTCCTGGAACACTTACACAGAAGAACCAAGAAGCACTGTTGAAATTCAAAGAGAAGGGGAAATGTAGCACTTTTGGCTGTCATTTTTATAATGCTCCACCCACCTTTCACCCATAAGACATCACTTCTTCTTTCTCATTTTTCATATCATATACCAATGTATGATTCTTTTCCATTTTTCAAATTATCTTTGTTTCGACCCCTGTACCTGGGGGACCACTGCCCACACTTTCACCCTCCCTCAACTGACAAGATATATTCTCTCTAGAAGTTTTCTCCGGATTATTCTATGGTATATTTCTATTAGAAGTTACCATACAGTTACACGGATCTAGTGAATTATGAGTGAGTATCTTTAGGAATTTTCTAGGTCCTCCAATGTGACTTTATAATGACTTCCAGCTATAGTTATTTGTTTCAATAGGTTTTCCTATCAATGGTGTCCTGTTTCCACAGTAAGTTCAGGAATGCATGCCTTGTGGTTATGGGGGTTGTACTGTATTAGAAATATTCTCAAACAATAAATAAAACTGGCTTGAATAGGATTATTTTGATGTACAATACATATTATTTATCTTTTAAATTATCTTAAAGAGAGAAAATCCAGCAGAAATCCAGCTGGAAGCATGTTTCCATGATAACACCATGTTTACACAGTAGGGTAGTAAACCATCTAGAATTCTAGAGACTTTTCAGGGAGAAAAAATGTACGAGTGGTGATGTACATCTCAGTAATTCCAGATAAACTCTGCTTAACTCTTCTTTCTTCTCTCTTGTGGCACTAAACATACATTTTGCTTACAACAGCAGATAGAACAAGCAGGCATGTATGGTATATGGACCATTAAGACAATGGGATGGAAGTCAGCACTGTTGCAGATTCTCACCTTACTCCAAACTCTTCAGTTGGCTCACTGAATCTCCAGGTTCAAATTGAGCAGCTCTTACTATATGAGGACCTGGGGTCTTCTTTTTTAGTCTCTAATAAAGTACAGCATTTGAATCAGTGGTATGTACCTGTGTGTTGACTCATCATTCAACCAACCAATAGCATCAAGACCAGTTCCCCCTGCTAATTCAAATTTAGGGGCTTAGTGGCACCATTATAATTAAGTGGTCATTTATCATCCCTTAAGTAGAGATTTCAAGCAAGGAGAGGAACACATCTGTTTGAAGTCTATGTGTAGTTCTTATGCCCTTGCTAGGATTATTTATTTATTTGGTTTATATACCATCTTTCTCCCAAATGAGACTCAAAGTGCGTTGCCTGGTTGAAAAGTGGGTGGGGCTTTGGTTATTTGAATCATTAGCAAATCCTGGATCAGGAAAAGGTATTAAAAAGTTCAGTCAGGTAGAACTACAAAATCCACCTTTTAGCTACTTTTTTTAGCTTCATGTGGCTATTTATTAACCAGTGGAAAGTGTCACGACCCAGTTTCCAGGGCCTTGGTTTTGGCGCCAGGAACCAGGGTTCTGACGTAGGACACTGATAAGACACCTGCAGCTGCTGACCCTGAAAGAAAATTATCAGCAGTTTGGCAGGTGAATTATGTGGGGTTTTCTGATTGGCGCGAAAGACATTTTTTAGTAAGGGGGAGGGTATATAAGAAGGTGCCAGCTGGCGCCAGGCAATCTCGGCTTTTTGCATGTCTATGTTTCCAGCAGTAAAGTTTCTCTTTGATACCAGAGCATGGTCCTGTGTTTTCATTGGGAGCAGCCACTGTGAGCTGACAGGAAAGTTGAGGCATTGAAAACTTTCAAGGATGGATGGTATCCTTGAAGTGACTGGCTTGACTGCAGGAGCTGGGGGTGGCCACAGCTGACAGGGAGCTCTGGTGGGCTAGTCCATGAGGTCACGAAGAGTTGGAAGTGACTGAACTAATAAACAACAAAGATGAGTCATAATTTTACTTGACTAAAGATTTGTGGTTGTGTGATGATTCTCAAATCATGACAATATTTAAATTATTTAAATACGTTTCAGCACAGTGGGACTTTTTGTGTTAGTGTGGATTGGGTTGATCTGTAAGGCTACAATGCTATACGTCCTTACTTGTGAGCAAGCCATATTAGGTTCAGCAAAGCTTTATTCTGAGTAGACATGGATAGAAATGCGTTATAAGTTACCTCTGTCTTCATACAGCAGAAGAGGTGGCCGCCTCATAGCATTCCTGGGAAAATAACTGGTGATCTAAAATTAGCATGTCACCCTACCTGTGTAAATATTTCCTTGAACATGACTCATCTAGGGCAGACCTTTTCATCTGTCCCCCATTATAACCTATTAGAGTACATCTACCCCTCCCTGTTTGTGATCTATTACTTCTATAGGTCAAATATGACAATAGATACAGGAACAAAGCCATAACAAACCCACAAATATAGAATCATAGAATCATAGAATCAAAGAGTTGGAAGAGACCTCATGGGCCATCCAGTCCAACCCCCTGCCAAGAAACAGGAATATTGCATTCAAATCACCCCTGACAGATGGCTATCCAGCCTCTGCTTAAAAGCTTCCAAAGAAGGAGCCTCCACCACACTCCGGGGCAGAGAGTTCCACTGCTGAACGGCTCTCACAGTCAGGAAGTTCTTCCTAATGTTCAGATGGAATCTCCTCCTTAAAACCAAGCAGTAGATAAAAACACTTCTCCATTTGCATGCTAAATTTCTTGATATTGATAGTGTCCTTATCCTGGACTCTGATAAATAGTGAAGTTGATTTGATGGGTTACTATTATATTTCCCCTATAATATTGTAAATTACTGCAATTATTACTTCCATAGAGAAAAATCAAAATCCATACAAATTATTTGCACTGGGATCATGGCTTAGATTTCATTATGGCTGTTTTTCTTTGACAGTAAATGGGAACAATTTTTAAAAGTACATTAAACATGCAATATTTTGCTTGTTCTCAAGAGCTACTTTGAAGACTCAGTCATCAATGATAATGAAAAGTCCATCAAGAATATTTCCAAAGAACAAGATTTAGACTTGACAACATTTAGCCCTTCCTCATTTGGCAGAATGGTGTAATTTGGAAATTTCTGCCATATTTAACAAAGAGAAAGAGAGAACAAATAATTATTGATGTCTGAATAAAGTGTGATTGATTACATGGTCGTTTCTATATATGAAGGATGTTTGTTCCAAGTATTTTTATTCTCAATTGATTTTAACCTTTCAAGCCAGAGCTAAAGTAGGCCAAAACTGGAAAGAATTAAGAGGTATCTACGCCTGGCAAATAAATCAGGTTCAATTTAGAGCATTCTTGCTGGGAGCTGCCCTTGGAGCTGCAGCTACTCATAATATACCACACTGGCATTATATTGAAAGCCACATATTTTTCCCACCCAAATTCAGTTCTGGACCACTATTTTTTCTCCTTTTCCTTGAGCCACCATCAATTTCCCAAGAGCCCTGCTTGTGAAGTCACTCGCTTTGAAATTAGAACAAGGTGTCCAGAGTTAATCTCATAACTGGGAGCCTCATTTTGATCTCAGAGCAAATGACTCTGCAAGCAGGGACCTGCCAGGGAGATGCTTGGCAAGGAAAACAGCAGTAATGCTTTAGCAGTCCTGAAGATAAAGACACCGTTTATTTTGTTTTTTCAATAGAGAGGATCCCAATTTACACAATTTTTAAAAAATGGCCATGCCATCTTGCATGCCACTCCAGTCTAATGCAAGGGAAAATGTTTCTGTTTCCTGGAAACTGCAGAGCAAATAGTAGATTAAAAAAAAGCATTGAAGCCTAACAGAAGAACCTTTACTGTGTTAACAATTGTACATTGTGTGTTCCTACAGCACCACAAGAGTCCAATCTGAAGCTAGTTAAGTGCTACCATCCCATGCTCCAAATTTCCAGATTCTTAAGGCCTTGCTCAGTTACAGTAACATTTCCTAAAAGCATAGGTCAACATTCAAAGCATGTTATGTCAGTTGCTGATTGTTTATAACACAACAAAGAAACCCTATGGTCTTAGTCTGAACCCAGCATAATGTTATAAAACATCAACAAACAAGCCAAATGTTGGGGCGCCAGAGATAACCAAGAAATGTTTACTACTTAGCTGTTCTTCTTACAAGTGAGTCTCAATTAGTCTGACCCCAATTTACAACATCTCAAATTTAAAACATTTCTTTAGAAATAAGTTTCACGTCAAGGATTTCTGTTTAGCTGCCATTCACACATTTAACAGCCATTCAGTGAGTGGTGAAGAGCAGGGTGTATTGGAGAAATATCTGTTTATGTTGCAGAATAATGACATCATTGCTAAGAACTGGCAATACACAGTTCTCTGGTTACAGGCAGTGAGATACCTCTCCAGTTACGATACACACACATATTCCACTATTCACTGAATGGGCATGTGGGATTTGAAGCAACCAAAGGTAACTCAGAGGGAGGTTCGTTGCTGCAGAAGGTAGAGAATACCAGTCTCCACAACTGCCAAAAAAGGACATATGAAAAGTAAGGCGGACTTACAGACATGTATCTCTAATAGGATGCTAGGCGCAGATTGGTATACACTATTGGTAGACTACTCTGACCTCTTTTTTCGATAGAGTTACAAGCTGGGTAGATGCAGGGAACGTTGTGGATGTAGCGTATCTGGATTTCAGTAAGGCCTTTGACAAGGTCCCCCATGAACTTCTGGCAAACGAATTCATTGTATTGTTTATCACTGTTGGTTTTGATGCTTGTTTTTATATATGGTCATAATGTTGTTGGTTTATATTATGTTTTATACTGTTGTTATATATTTTAGCATGTTATATTTTAACTGTGTTGTTTGAGCTTGGCCCCATGTAAGCTGCCCCAAGTCCCTTTGGGGAAATTGAGGCGGGATACAAAAATAAAATTGTTGTTGTTGTTGTTGTTGTTATTATTATTTATTACATTACCTATGCCCTATGAAGAAAGCAGGGTAACTCACTGCCTATTTCTATCCATGCCTACTCAGAATAAAGCTTTGCAGAACTCAATATGGCTTGTTCACAAGTGAAGGCTCATAGGATTGCAGCCTCACAGATCAACCAGATCCATGTTAACTCAAAAAGTCCCACTGTACTCAAGTATAGTTAAATATATTTAGGACTGTCATGATGTGAGAACATTTAAGTTCATATCATCATCACATGGAATAACCCTGCAATGACCCTGTAATGGATTCCACATGGAATCTGTCTTTGTGAAAAGATCATCCATGCATAACCTTTGACAGACTCTACTAAAAGGTTCACATGATTCCACAGTTGATGTATTATGTAACAATTCCTGAAAGAGTCACAATGAAAAACAAAAGCATGCAGCAAGGAGCAATGTTTATATTATTTTGGAACGACCGATTTGAGGATGACATTAAAATGTACTTTTCTCATTGGGTGGGTGTTTCCTGTTTTTAAGAAACCTGATTGTCATGGACATATGTTTTATGTTTATTTTTAAAATATATATATCTTCACAACAGTGTGACAGAATAGTAATATCACCCAGATACATAAGTTGTAGATACATAACTTTTTCAGAGTCACAGAAGAAAACAATAGTGTAAAAATTAAACTAGCCTGTGATCAGTTTGCTCGACTTGCTATAACTATTAAGCCTGATTGTTATTAGGATTCTGATGTTCTGATTTAACAAATTATTTTGTTAGAAATTGGTATCTAATAAAGGGAAACTCAAATGTAGTTGCAGATAGCTTTAGGCCCTTCCACACAGCCATATAACCCAGAATATCAAGGCAGAAAATCCCACAATATCTGCTTTGAGCAGGGTTATCTGAATCTATATTGAGTCCATATATTCCAGTTCAAAGCAGAAAATGTGGGATTTTATTCAGCTGTGTGGAAGGAGCCTTTGAAGGTCATCAGCTGAGAAATCCACCAGTGCTATCTGCCTGAGGTTGAATCTCTTCAAGTAAGTCTCCAAACCAGAGCCCCACCCCCAAAAATAAACCATTTAACCAGAGATTTCACTATGTGTATTTTACTTATAAATGCATATCCATCATAATAAGAATTTCAAGTGGACATTTCAACCCAGTAATTTTAATGGAAATGAGGTTCTAAATCTATATTATCATGCCAAGAAAAATGGAGCTATTTTCACATTTCAGTTACCTAATGGACTAGATACACATTTTCCTTTGTCCTGAGGAATGAGCTGAAAGCAGCAGCCTTCGCCTTTGCTTTTAATGGAGTTGCATTCTAGTCGCTAATCCATGACGGTCCATGATGAGGCCTGAATTATGGTTTACAAGACCATTACAAAATACACATTGCTAGAAAGGAAACACCATGGGTGTAAGCCGAATGATAAATAGGACAGATAGTGGTAGCCCTCAGTTGAGAAGGATAATCTTGCTGTTTGTTGATTTTTGTTTGTTTGGGTTTTTTTTTTGTTTCTTTTAAGGGTCTTTTGAAATATAAGAGGAAACTGGGATTTTTTAAAGACATTAATGAAAGAAATGGACTTAGATTATCAGTTTGTTAAAGCAATTGAAGAAATTTCTAAGAACCAAAAGGCTAAAGTACAAATAAATGGGCAAATATCTGAAGAATTAATGATAGGGAAAGGTTCAAGACAAGGATGTCCCATCTCTCCCCTGATTTTTATAATGTCGTTGGTTAAAGGAAGATGAAAAAGGTTAAAGGTTAAAGGAAGATGAAAAAATCAAAGGGGTTAAAATTGGCAGACAGGAATATAAGGCCAGAGCATATGCAAACGATATAATTGGAATAATAGAGAATCCACGAGAGAACATTAAAAACTGGCTAAGCACCATAGAAGAATTTGGTAAACTGGCAGGCTTTAAATTAGATAAACAAAAAACTACTATTTTAACGAAGAATATGACAAAAAGAGAAACAGGAAGAATTAAAAGAAATTACGGGCCTTTCAATTGTAAATAAGATGAAATATTTGGGCATCTGGATCACTTCAAAAAACGCTCAGCTCCTCTCCAACAATTATGAAAGACTATGGAAGGAAGTACGAAGAGACTTGGAGAAGTGAAGATTTTTAAATCTATCTCTCATGGGAAGAGTTGCATTGATTAAGATGTTGGTGCTTCCAAAATTACTTTACCTGTTTCAAAATATACCAATAATAAGGAATATTAATATATTTAAAGAATGGACAAAAGACCTTTTGAAATTTGTCTGGATGGGGAAAAAAGCTAGAATAAAATACCAAGTTCTGACAGATAAAAAAAACAGAGGAGGATTCGGATTTCCCAATCTCAAACTGTACCACGAAGCATGTGCTTTGATTTGGCTAAGGGATTGGATTACATTAAAGAGAGAAAACCTTCTTACGTTAGAAGGTCATGATCTCAGAGTTGGTTGGCATGCTTACGTTTGGTACGGAAGAGAACAGAAGGAAAGAAACTTCGGTAACCATTTTGTCCATTCCTCACTAATTAGAATTTGTGATAGATATAAAAACTATTTCTATTCAAAAATACCTCTTTGGATCTCTCCTATGGAAGCTAAACAGAGAAGGTTATTGGGTTGGACAACTTGGCCAACCTATAAAGATCTTTTAATAAATGATTCAATGGAACTGAAATCTCAAGCAGAATTGAATCAAAGTTTTCCAAAGATTACATGGCTGAATTATTTACAAATAAAAGAACAATATAACGAAGACAAAAAGCTGGGTTTTCAAATCAAGGAAGTATTCTGGGATAAATTCTTAAAAACTGAAACAAAATGTATTACAAAGCTATACGAAAAATTATTAGAATGGTCAACGGAGAAGTGGGCAGAAAACTTTAAGAGACCTATAGCAATGTGTGACTGGGAAATAATGTGGAAGAAAAAAATCAAATACACCTATGCAATGGATTTGAAGGAGAATTGGATGAAAATGTTTCATAGGTGGTACATGACCCCAGTTAAACTAAATCACATGTACAAGGATGTATCAAAAGCCTGCTGGAAATGCAGTGAACATGAAGGCAGCTTTTTCCATTTATGGTGGAGCTGTGTAGAATCTCAGAAGTATTGGAAAGATATTCATGAAGAAATGCAGAAAATACTCAATAAAAACTTTCCAAGGAAAGCAGAATACTACCTGTTGGGAATTGTAGACGCTGACATAAAATTAGACTCGAATAAAGATATCCTGTTTACGTATATGACAACAGCCGCTAGAATTATCTTTGCAAAACTTTGGAAACTGAAAGAAATACCAGATAAACTCCTCTGGATAAACAAGCTGAACAAAATTAAGGGCATGGACAAGTTAACTTTTTTACTAAAAAAGAATATAGGCAACCCAATCAAACAGACCAATTGGTCAATAATTGATGATTATATTGAAACTAATTATAAGGACCTATAACTGTACTGAGGATATAACGATGAGATAAACTGGACTAAGTATAAGACATGGATTAAAGAAAAGAGATGAACGGGCAGAATCAGAAGGAAGTCCAACTTTTGTTTGTTTGTTTTTTCTTTTGTTGTGTTTTTTTTCTTTCTAAATTTATTTTTTGGTTTTTGACTTTTTGATTTTTGATTTTGACTTTTTGATTTTCTTTTTATTTTGAGGGTTTTTTTCCTTTCCTTTTTTCATTTTTACACGGGGACTATGGACACTACTAATTTTTTTTCTTAATTTTCTTAACTTCTTTAATTTTCCTACTTTCCTATTCTCTTGAATTATTCCCCCACTTTCGCTGTAATTTATAAAACTTAATAAAAAATTATAAAAAAAAGAAATATAAGAGGAAACTATGCACATTTTTCAAAACAAAACAAAAATAGTTGACAAAATCTATTTCAAAGTACAAAGTAGCATCATTTGGGGAGAAAGGTTATCATTTTTCACAACAGTAGTGATAAATAGAAATTATCCCATGGATATAACTCCCCTGTGATTTTTTCATCCCTCATATGCTTATATGTCAAGATTACATGCTTCCCCTTCAGAATTCCGGTAATCACTCCAAAAGGCAGAATTTTATTTTCACAGCTACTACAGTGTACCGGAGATGAGCTTCCAAAATAGTTTCCTAGCTACAGAGGTATAATTTGAAGAAATGGTTCCTCTATCCATCTAAAGAAAGAGATGCAAGCATGTCTTGAAAATTCAAAATTTTAAAATCAATTAAGTTACCAATTATGTTAGAAAGGGTTTAATGAAAGGAGATGACTTTAAACAAATTTTAAATGTAATTGGCTGATTAAAGTTGGACTGTCAGCATTAACAGTCCAACTTTACTCACTGATTAAATAATTAAATGACATACTGGGCTAAAAGCCAATAAATGTTACCTTTCACAACTCATTTCTTATGTAAATGTTTAAAGAGATCTTTATTTATTTTTCTAATTGTTATTTTTCTGTAGTCTTTATTTATTTTAATGTTCAAAATTATAATATGAGTATTTTGATAATTCAAAAGTTACAACATTTTAAATGGAAAAAATAGGCAACCTGAAGAGGCCTCATCCCACAAGTGGAGGAAAGTGGGGGGGGGGGGGGCATTCAGTGGCCCTCCATTTCCAAAGGAAATGGAGAAATTAACAATAATTCCCATCCCACCTTATCATCCATCAGTTTTCATCCCATTTTAAATACAAATTTTCAGCCATTTCTGTGCACAGGAAGAGCAGTGGAGTTGATTCCTCCCAGGTTTCACATGTTTCTGTTTTGTACACTTTAAATGGGAAATCCATCAGAAGCAGTCCTGCATTGTTTGTTTGATACACTCCATGCAACTCTGTCTTTAAACTGAATAGAAACAATAAGAAGACAATTCCCCCACACCCTGCTCTGCCCACACTGTGGGATTAGATTGTGGGACATTTGTGGGAATCTATATGGGAATCAATAAATTAAGCAGATAAGCTTATAAAGGAGAAGGAAAAGGAAAAAGTGGATTGGGTTGATGGTGAGGGATAACTTTTCAAAAATTATTGCAGGTTTTTCTTCTTCATGGTCTCTGTGAAATCGCATATATGGCTTGGAATTTTCTATAGCTTTAGGAAACTCATGGAGATAGTTCCTCAGCCACTGTGACAGCAACTCACAAAAACCAAGGCATGACAAACAGCAGGGAAGATGGGTGGGGATGTGTGAATTTCACAGATGATCACTCAAAGAAAGCAGTCATTCCTCCCTTCTCTTCTCTCCTAGGCTTAAGATAATGACATAGGGAGGCCCATTAATATCCTCAATGTCATTTATGGTAAAGGTTTGAATGCAGGCTTCAAATTTAAAGTTAAATGGCCATTAATTATCAGGATAAGAGTAATTTTTTCTCACTTCTAACTTAATTTAGTCACATTGTATTCATTATAAATTGTGTGAAATCATATGTTTTTAGTTTATTAATGCTTAATAAAACACACCAAACATTTTGTATTCAATTTCCTATCTATATGAATGACCCAAGAGAAAACAAACATGATGATAGGTAACTACAGCTATGATTGTGGCTGAAACAATATTTGATCATTCTGTCCACATTGTCTTCACAACACGTCACAGTAAACAAATCCTGACATCCATCAACACCCCTGAATGTGTGGGTTGTTGTTGGTTTGTTTTGGTTTTTTTGGGGGGGGGGGGGGTTGGCATTATAAATAGATTTTCCCTATCCTAATTTTTTTTGTTGGAAATGCTTCAGGATAAGTCATAAATCATTTACTAGAATCATCTGGGTATATCATATTCAGTTAGCGCTCTAACAATAAAGTTTATTTGCTTGGTCCCATCCATGCTCCTTTATCCCTTATGCTATAATATCAATTGTAAAGTCCAGCTTATTTAACTTTACATGAGGTTAGATATTTGTGAGATGAAGTATTGTACGTTTATAGTAGAACCAAGTTGTTTGGAAGTAGCCAAAACTTGGTGAATTCCACTGTTCCTTTTCTTTCTGGAAACTCTAAGCTCAGTGGCCACTGATGATAGCCAGTGGCATATCCACTGCCTTAATACTTAATATTTAACACACTCACACACAAAAACAGCAGAAAAATTAAGTCCTGAATCACCAAGGTGAAGAATCTGCTCACAGAAGGGAAAATATGCTTGTAGGTTCATGAGAATTGTTATATTTGACATCTCAAACCTTACCCCATTTTACAGAACTAATAAGGAGTGTCAACTGTAATTAAACTGCTCCAACAAGTAAGGAAGACAATGAGAAACATAAATCCATATTTTTGATCCCTGTTGGTTTCCTAGCAAAATGTTGGCTGTTTTTTATTATTATTATTATTTCTCTTTTTCTCATTGAGCACTTGTCTAAAAGAAGAAGCATAAGAGAAAAAGAAAAGCGACAACTGTAAACTTGTGGCTTTAGCGGATCTCCTAGAGTATTGGCTTGCCAAAATTAATTTATAGTTAACAGCACGCTTGGGATTATAAAGACTTTCATGTGAGAACAAAAAAGAGCCTTGAAAATGTGCTGGCTGGCTGGCAAAATGTAAGGACAAAACAGTCAAAATAGCAACAACAAAAAAAAGTGGAGAGCAAACAAAGGTGCTCTGAGTCCCCTTCGGGTTGAGATAGGGCAGGATTTAAATATAGTAAATAAATAAATAAATCAGCCATGCAGTTTTGGAAAACCTGGAAACGTTGCGTATTTTAAATATCTAATGATAAAGAACAACAAAACAAACCCAGTATTATATGGGCACCTGACTGCAGCATACCTTCCCTGGAGAGGTATTAAGACCACCAGAATAGGTTTAGGCGGCACCGGGGCAGATTGTGGAGGATAGGGGGAAGGTATTTATGCCGTTTTTGCTTATACATTTTCATCAATGGAACAACCCCACGAGATTCTGCCCATTATTACAATGTCTGGTCCATTTTCTGTCTATATTATAATTTAAACTGTTTGCTTGCTTTTTATGCTATAGAAATCAACATGCTTGAACATGGAGTCACCAAACTTGGTGTGCAATCTAATAAGACCAAAACAAAGGTCACATTAAGGCTTTAGACCCAAATGGTCTACCATCTTCTTAACAAATACTTCAGATTTTTTACTGTAGTGTCTACTGTAAACTACAATTATGAACCATTTTGACCGAAAGTGATATTTACTTAGTTTTTGAACATTTTTGTACAAATTCAGGACTGATTGACAAGCTTAAACTTTTTTTCTTCACGGGGAAGGACTCCTGTTTTTGGATCATTTATCATGGAGCACAAAGTGAAACAAAAATCAAAGACTTGAGATACAAAGCATTATTTTCTTCTTCTTCATTCAAGTCATAAGAGAAATCATCAACATCAAAACAAGCAACACCAGGTAAATTTCCAAGTAAGCAATAAGCTTGGTATGCTTTGCAATTGTTCTACTTTTGCTTGTAACACTTAGTGAAAGAAAGAGATTTGTATTCATCTTCCCTTGGTTTTAGGTATACAATGGACTCTTTAAAAATCTTTCAGTCCACAATAGATTTTCCTGAATGATAGGCGGGCTCCGGGCTGAAAATCAAGGTGGAAAGTAAGTGGGTTGCACTCATGGCAGAGAAGGTCAACAGTGTTAGGAGGTAATTTTTCTATGCATATTGTCACTAATTGCTACTTTGCATGTTTGCAGACTTTCTCTCTGTTTGTTTTGTAATGATCACTGTTTTCTTCATCTTCATTTTTATCCCCCTCTCTTAATTAGATCACATATTTGATTATATTTTTACTAAGTATAGCTATTTTTATATTTTTCAAGGAAGACAAAGTCAGCTTCTTTCTCTGCTGGACCTTGTGAGAGAACACTGGATTGTTTAATATTCAGCTTATGCCTTGACAAATTGATTATTCTGCTTGATAGATTCACCAATATCCCTCACACTTACCAACAAAGAAAGCATTTTTCATATTAGGTTATTTTTAAGAGCTTGGATTTTAGCTGTTCAGTGTTCCAGGTAACTTTCATTCATTTAAATTACTGTCAGAATTTGTATAGGAATGTAATAAAAAAAATCCACATGTGTCTGTTATGTGGCATACTCTTACTAAAACAAAGTTATTTTCACAAATCATTAATGCATACAAACTGGATGCACGTATCACTAATGAATGGAGCAGACTCTTCAGTGTTATTATTTTTATTATTTTTATTATTAATACCACACTTTTTCCTTCCACAAGGAGAGTCAAAGCGGCTTTTAATCTATAACACATTTGTATCTTAAAGTGGAATCTTAAAGTAGGCATGTACAATCCATTTAAAATATAGTTCAAAACTGGGGGGCCCTGCACTTTATTTCTAAAGTGTTTCTAAAGTTTCATTAGTAAAAATTTCATTACTATAACAAAAGTAATGAAATTTTATTACTATTTTGTCACAGTAATTACTCATGCGCATTAATGCAATAATTACTACCTTGGGAAACTTCAGGGGCCCCTATCTTCCTCATTTTTTTATAATATATATATATATTCATATTATATACAATCTAACAGTAAATAAACATCAAAAACTTCTTTGATCATATTTCTTATCATTATTTTTAAATTTCCATTACAACTTGTGCTACATATAACTCTATCACACACCTTTTATCCAGTTATACATATTGTATTTCTTTATAATTATAATTATACCATTTTCCCCCTCTTCCCCTTACCCTTAGTTTGTGCCCCCTCCACCAGGACTAACCAACTCATGTTTTTTCACCATTCCAAAATATTATTATTATTAATTATTATTATTATTAAACTTTATTTGTACCCCGCTAGCATCTCCCGCAGGACTCGATGCGGCTTACAAAGGCCAAGGCCTCAACATAACAACAGCAAAACAATAACAATACAATTTAAAGCAAATTAAAACATAAGCAACAACAAAACATTACATCATTACGCAATAAAAACCAGGGCCGGGCCAGTGATGGGTACAGGTTAAAAAGTGCTGGGTGTGGTAGGAGGTATGTTGGGTTTCTGGGCAAGTGCAATGTGCAGAGAGTCTTAAACTCTAATAAAGTGCTTCCGGGATGTAGTGCTGGAGATTATCCTATTCCGGAAAGGCACATCGGAATAGCCAGGTCTTCAGATTCTTCCTGAAGACTGCCAACGTGGGTGCTAGTCTAATGTCTTTGGGGAGGGTGTTCCAGAGTCGGGGGGCAACCACAGAGAAGGCCCTGTCCCTCGTCCCCACCAAACGCGCCTGTGACGCAGGTGGGATCGCGAGCAGGGCCTCTCCGGATGAACGAAGGGAGCGTGTGGGTTCATACACGGAGATGCGGTCACGCAGGTCCCAAACCGTTTAGGGCTTTGTAGGTAAGCACCTGCACCTTGAATTGGGTTCAGTAGATAAACGGCAGCCAATGGAGCTCCTTAAACAGGAGGGTTGACCTCTCTCTGTAAGGAGCGCCAGTTATCATTGTTTCTCTTGCTGGCTTATACCCCTTTCCCTCATTAAACACATACTCAATAAATTTCCCCCATATTTTCCAAAAGGCTATTTACATATTCCCCTTTTAATTTTAATATTGCAAGTTAGCTTATCATTAATCGCTATATTCCAAATTTCCCTATACCATTCTTCTAATTGAATTTCTTTTTTTTCCTTCCAGTTTTTTGCTATTAACAATTTAGCTGCTGTTATCAAATTAGAAACCAATTCTTTCTCCTCTTGTACGGGAATTATATTATCATGTATAAGTAATAAAGCTAATTTTGGTGTAATCTCAGTCTCTATTTTTATTATTGCTCTTATTTTTTTGAATATGCTTTCCCAAAATTTTTGTATAATGTAACATGACCACCACATATGATGATACGTCCCTATTTCCTGACAACCTCTCCAACACTGATTTGAATATTTTTTATCAATCTGATTTAATCTAATAGGGATTAGATACCACCTCCATATCATTTTGTAGTAATTTTCTTTAATTCTGATAGACATATTTTTAGTATTCTCATATTCCATATGTTTGCCCATTCATGATTATTCATTTTCCCCCCATATCTGTTTCCCATACTTCCTTCAAATAATCTTGTTCCTGTTCATTCATTAATAACAGTTTATAGATATCACTTACTGTGCCTTTTAATGTTATATTCTCTTCTTTAGTCTCCCTTTGAGTTATCATCTTTTCTATTTTTGTGTATTTCCTACCTCCATTATACTTTTTCCTTATATCACTTGACCATTTACCCAATTTTAAATACTTATACCAATCTAAGTCTCCTAATTCCTCTTTTATTCTTTCCATATTTACCATTTTCAAATCCCAGTCTTTTACTTTCATTAAACCTCTTCCATTAAGTTCTACTTTGAGTTCTTTTTTTAAATTTTCTGGGAAGTTTTCTGTCATTAAAACTGGAATGATAGGAGA
Organism: Anolis sagrei; assembly: GCF_037176765.1. NCBI lineage: Eukaryota > Metazoa > Chordata > Lepidosauria > Squamata > Anolidae > Anolis > Anolis sagrei. The sequence continues at coordinate 80,118,347 of NC_090022.1, forward strand.
AATACCTGGCATTAGGGTTTTTTTATATTTCCCCCAAATCTCTAAAATATTTTTTAGAAAGGGATTGTTTAAATTGTTATACCATTTCTTTTTACCCTTTTCTGTATTACCCCTATAAAAATGTATTCTAATTTCAGTTCTAATTTTTTATCATCTTCTTCTAACCACTCCAAGCTCTTTTGTTTTGCTAAACTTTCTACTATATATCTTATTTGATTTGATTGATAATATAACTTGAGGTTTTGTAATCCAGGACCTCCCTCTTTCTGAGACTTATACCATAAACTTTTATTTATTCTAGCTTTTTTTGTTCCTATTACAGTACAGATTTAACATGTTTTGCCTGATTTTTATTTCTTGATCTGAAATTTTTACAGGTAGCATTCTAAATAGAAAATTTAGTTTGGGTAATATCTTCATTTTAATTAATGCTATCCTCCCGAACCATGATAATTTGACCTTATTGTATTCCAGTAATTTCTTATCAATTTCCTTTCTTAATTTGGTTAGATTATTTATTTCTAAGTTTTTTAAATATTTAGTTATATTTATTCCTAAATATTTAATTGTTTCTTTGATTTTAATTTTAATTTTCCCCTCCTGTTTTATATTTTTTATCTCTTCTTCTCGATAATTAAATATCATCATTTCTGATTTGTTCCAATTAATTTGTAACCCTGTCATTAATCCAAATTCTGTTAAATGAACCTCAATTTTCTCCCATTAGCCTCAGAAAGGCCTAGGCACCACCCAAAATGTATGAACTTTTTGAATTATAAGAGGTAGATTTTTACTTATTGTGTTATTGAAATGTGCAACCTGTTGACATAAAGAGTTGGCTGAGGGTTTTTTTAATATTCTTGTAGAACTGTAAATGCCATTGAGATTTTTAACACAGACGATAAAAATTTGTTTTGACTTGATATATCTTTGATGTCCAATCCATGCCAAACTCTACTTTTTTGTCTCAGTATGAGCTTAATAGGGATCCAGATAAAAGGAAAATTCATTTTATAGAAAAATGACAAGAAATACAACAACCAGTCCAGGTATAAGCAATAGAAACTACATTGACACTGAGGGTATTGAGTATTCAGTTTATTTGCTCTGTAAGTTCTACATTCATGATTTTGGTTTATTAAGACTGAATAACAGGCCACAGAGCATCCAACATTTCAGATGCAAACTGGGACATGTGTGGCCAGGTGACATCAGAGAGTGGCCAGACAACAAGAGGGGCAACATTATTAAAGAACACACAAAACTGTGCTTTTAAGCAGACAAACTCTGGAATTATGTAATGAGTTTAGGAACATCTAAAAAAAGGGGGGGGGGGGAACCAATGCAACAGTCTTGATGAGGATGAGTGCACATTTCAACATGATTAACAATAAATATGATACCATATAATTCATTATTGTAAAAGTCAAGTTCTTTCTTGGACCAAGCTGATCCATAGTCACTTCATAATATTACATATCAGATGCACCCCAGTTTGATAGCTAGATGGATGAATGAAGAGAGGGAGGGGGCACAATGCTTACCAGCTTCTTACTTTTCTGCAAGTAAGCCAGCATAGATCACCTAACATCTAAAATTCCTGAGCTGCTAACTACAAGTATCTCTCACATTCTTTCATAAGAATTTGAATTCATGTCTTTCTCATATCATCAGTTCATATGGTAACTATAAGAAAAAGAAGTCATGGTTCATAGTCTTAAAGGAGGGGGACGTTCAGCAGGTGTATTTTATCATGCTGAATTGTATTCTGCTGAATTAAATTTGTTCTAAAATTACCTCTTCCATACAACAATCAAAGATACAGGAGCACAGCTCATTTTTTCATCTACCTACCCTGACTCTGGAGTCTATTCCATGTTGGTTCTTCATTGCTTAGGAAAAAGAGAGACATTGTATATTACCAAAACTGAAGGACATCAACCTGTGAGCTCCAGTCTTTGTTCAAGATTCATATAAATTTATTTGTTTCAATAATCATAATATTATAGTACAGGACGATCCCAGAATTTGTGGGACTGATATCTGCAGTTCCATTTATCAACATCAAGCAAAATATGTCCTCTCCATGTATTTTCTAGGTCCTCCAGCTTAATTCTATGATATTGCTTGGGCCAGATATCCTTCATTTGAAAAGAATTCACTAATCTATACTATTTTGCATATATGCGTGAAGTCTAGTAATGTATCCCACATGGATATGGAAGTCATAATGTCTGACAGAGTTCTATAGAATTGAACTTGTATGTCCTATTCGTTTGCCATAAACTCCTCATTGTATTCCTTTTTCTGGGCATGGAGGAAGCAAAAAAAATCAAAATGGGAAAGAAAATCAACAACAACGTAACTGCTTTTAAAGAATGGCCTTTCAATATGCAGAGTCATAGAGGAGCACTGAAGCAGCCCTCCTCTACCAAGATGAATTTCCCATGACAGCTAATAACTGGCTCATCTATTGTGCTATGATGATCGGCCTCCCAGTATTTTCCTTTCACCAAAGCATGAGTAAAAAAAGCAAAAGAACTTTTGCTTTCTTTGGGACATTTGTTTCCAATTGTGCAAACACCGTGAATGTGGTTATTTTTATAGGCTTGTTGCGAAAGCATGGCATTGGAGTCTTCATCTTGCAGTTAATTATAAATCATTGCAGAGCTGGGCTGCCCACAACAAAGTTCTCAGACTCTGAAACGGAATCGTTTGTGTGATTGCTCCTTTCACAACCCCCTCCTATCTCATGTTGTCAAATTCACTTTAAGGAAGGGAGAGGGCATTATTTTAAGATGTTATTATTGGCTTGGAAAGACATAAAGCATAAGTTCCAGGATACTTTTTTTCCCAGAGTAAGATAACTTGCTTCGCATCATCCATCATCCGGCTTTTGCCTTAAATGACAGGACCTCACATCCAAATGCCTTTGTAAGACCATATCTGATGGATCATAGAAGGCTTGTTGTTTTTCACAAGGGTGTATCATGAAAAGCCCCTTTCAGAAATATTGGGCCTAAACCAAAGTTTGCTTCTTGAACACACTAAATGGAAAGACATTTTCTCCTTGCATCCACCAGTCTTTTAATCTCTAACTCTGTGGGTATCAGCATAAAATATTTCGGGCAACATTAGGGAACTTTCTTGTGTTTACCTACCACTTTCATGTTAATTAATGGTTAAACTTATTGAGGAGTTTACAGCCATGCTAGATTGACCTCTCTCCTCCTCACCCACCCCAAGAATATTAATTGCATAAAATTCAGGTCAGGAGATCACATCAAATTCCCTTAAAAGAAAATTGTAACCTTTTTCGAACTTGAATTTGACAGGATGCTTACAAGAACAAAGGCTTTCATCAGTTGTCTTCTTTTCATTTGAAAAAAAAAACAAACAAAGCTGAAGATCCCTGTTCTATTTAGCATTAAACATAATGTATTAAAAGTCCGCAGTTTGATGTTCTTTCTTATTCAGAATAATTTTTTTCTGTACTTTCAAAAAAGTACAAATATCAACAGAAGTCTACAATACTATTACTTAGTAAGCAATTCAAAGAATGCATTCCCAGTTGAAACTTAGGGCCAATGAATAGTTATATAAGGGGGGGAAAACAGTAGGATCACATTCTAGATAAATTGTGTTCTATTGGGCCTCTCTGTAAGTTTTCTAGGGGGAATTTATGGTACAAAATGATAGTGTTATGATAGCACTTTAACTACCATGGCAACATACCATGGAATCTTGGGTGTACCATGTAGGGAAGAGTACTTAGAATTCCCAGCCAGAGAGGTATAGTGCTTCACTGAACCACAAACTCTTGGATTCCACATGATCTTGTCATGACAGTTTTTGTAGTGCTGTCATTCTGTGGTTTGGGAAGCCCCCACTCAGAAATATTCCATCCCTCTGATTTCACATTCAAGACCAGGGTCCAGTGGGAGATGACCATTCATTTCCCCCTTCAGTAGGTGAGGGTGTTGTCTGAAGTTGTCCCCTTCCCTTGTGTTGAGACTCAGGAAGGACTTATAGTTACCCTGCTTGACTTTGGAAGATTTATTTTATTTACAGTATTTATATACTGCCCTTTTCTCCCTGCAGGGGACTCAGGGTGGATCACAATGCACAAATACATGGCAAACATTCAATGCTATAGACACATAACATATATAGATAGACACAGAGAGGCTATTTAACTTTCCAGCTTCATGAGGGTATGTTCGAATTCCGGCCAGCAGGGGAGCTCTCATGTTACATTCCACTTGTGACACCGATGAAGCACTTCCTCATCTAATGAAAGCTCACAGTAGAACACAACTGGGAGCAAATTGGTAACAGACGACAAGGAAGAATAGAAGAATGAATGGATCACAATGTCAGAAATGGCTTGAAGACTCAAAAACAACAAAAAGATGCAGAAAATGTGAACAAAATTATCAGAGGGTTGAAACATTTTTTTATAAAGAAATTCTGAAGGGTCTTGGGCTTCTGTAAAAACCTGGGCTTCTATAATAACAGTTGGACTGCTGTGATGGTTTGGGTGTGATTGTTGTTGGACATTAATAACTGGAGTTCTGGAGCCTTCTGCAGTCCAGTTCTTTCACAGATAGATTTTTTTCAACTCAGCAAAACAAATAGAGTGATGAGAGGAACAGATGTTCTGAATTTTAATCATGGATGTCAAGCATTCTTGTTATGATTCAAATTAATTCAGGACTGTTGATGCATGCTGAATAAAAGAAATGAAACAAAATGGACTATTATAAAGAAAGCATTTTGTGCATCATGTAACCTACATTTGGAGAATGTGGACTATAGATTTATTTCACAAAGAAATGCATCGTTAAGTTTAAATGAAAAATCATATGAAAAAATTAAAAATTAAATTAAAAATGAACTTTTATTTGGTAGTTGTTTATGCCCGCTTCCTGCCAACCTCATACAACATGAATTTTCGCTGTCCCTTAATATTGCTTTGAAAACTCAGTAATCCTACTGGTAACTGCAGTTGTTGCTGCCAATCCCACTAGAGCTCTCCTTCTATCTGGCTTTACTAATGGCACATCTGACATTTGGGAATTTTTCCAGGCTAAGTCATGTTTCATGTAGATTACTAGGGATGTAGCTACAGTGACGGAGGGCCAAAATGAAGGCATTGCATCCTAAATAAAATCTCCTCCCTTGCCCTAAAATTCTCCTTCAGTCCTAGATTTCTAGTAATGCAGTAACATAAAAGCACAATTGGGTTTTTAGAAGTTGATTTTAACCATCCAGTGGAAAATGTCAGACAAAGTTACCAAGAGAATGTGAGCACAACAAATGCAAGAGTTCTAGATAGGAACCATTTTCAACAAGTCATTCTCTTCAGTGCTAGAAATTTGTGGACGGAAGGAAAATTTCATGGGCGGAGGAGGACATAATTTCAGCCTGGGGTGCCCTCATTTTGTCTCCATCCCAATAGTTAAACCCACACAGAAGTCATGGCATGGAGTTCACTGTGTAGATTCAGCACGAACACAAGTCCTGGACAGAAATGCCTCATGCTGAGATGGCTTATAATAAGTCAGGTGTGTTCTGCCGGTGGCCTCAGAGTCCAAAGAGCCATGCATACATCAGAGCCATAAAGTTAAGCTCCAAGGCCTGCTTTAAATTAAATGCCTCCATTCCTGCTTATGAGAGGGGAAAGGTAAAAACTGTTCAAGTAGACCAACACATGCCACAGCTGTTAAAAACAAAGAGAGGGAATGAAACAAAGGGAAACTATTTGCTCTGCTTTCAGTTATTTAAAAACAAATTACCATGGCTATTGCCATGTGGTCATTGAGGTACCGGTATATTTTATCTATAACCTTCATTGCTTCAAATTCTTCATGTTCACCTGCTTCAAAATCATGGTAACAGTTTATATCCAACCCCTAGTTTCACAGCAATAGCAGCCAAGAGCTGAACTATACAAACAAATCTGTGCAGCCAAGGTAAACGTTCATCCTTGTTGGCTATGTGATTACAGAACACAAGAAAAGCAGCCTGTGCTGAGTTAGAACAATGGAAAATATCCTGATAGTGACTGTACATTGGAAAGTGTGTGCAGCATCAGTGAACTCGCATTGTTTTCACCAGAAGGTATTTAAGGCTGGAAGATACCTTGATCATGGCAATCTACTGTATGATAATCTAGCCATAACGTAAGGCTATCAAACTAATTAAGTGAAGAGCCATTTGCCCTGTCTCCTGTTATAGGAAGGCACAGGGCAGAAGAAAAGATGTGACCAACATTATTGAAAGGCAAAATGAGATATTAAGCAGGAGCCAAGAGAGAGTCAGTAGTGCCTGCACTGTTTAGGTGTGCAGCTGGTGGATGGCCAGTAAAACTTCATTCCAGTAACACTACATTCTTCCACAGCTATATACTTGCATGCCACTGGCAAAGCTGCTGCTGTTTAAATTGTCACCTCTTACCTCGCTAAGTAAATATGCCAGTTCTTACCTCCGCTAAGTAAATATGCCAGTTCTTGCTTCCGCTAAGTAAATGTGCCAGAACCCTCTTCTCCTTGGCTACCGCTTGTGTCTGCATTCAGAGACATGTTTCCTCTGAATCTACAGTAATAAGAGCTATAATGACTACTAGCTGTTAGGTATGGAGAGAATATTAAAATTACACTCTGGCCTCCACATTTGCTGGAGTTAGGGACACAGACACCCACAAAAGTTATGGAAATGTAAATTAAAAACTTTTTGGGTGTTTTTTTTTTTAACTGGAGAGAATGTCTTTATAGGACTCTCTAGGTCTTTCAGCACAACTGTATTGTCAACATCCTCCAAAGGTTAACCACAGAATGACCCTGGAAATAAAAATTCCTAGAGAATTACTAAGGGCCCATCGAGACAGCCCCTTTATTGCAGAGACTTCTGCAATGAAAAGGGGGCTGTCCAGACAACGTTCTGGGCAGTCCTGAATTAATTCGACACAAACCAGGAAAACCCTGGTTTGTGCCAAATTAATTTGTTAGTGGATTTATTCCGCACCTTCTTGGAAGGCATGGGATAAATCCAGTACTTCCGAGACTGGACTTCAGAATATTGCAGTCCAGATACCATTCCCACAATTTACCAGGCTAAATAAGCCAGGTAAACTGTGGGAATACCCACCCCCCTCCCCCCAAGCCCCCAGACCCATTAGGAAAGTAATAAAAACTTACCTATTCTCCATTAGAAGCCTCGGCAAGCTCTCCTGGCACATAGAAATGATGTGCCAGGAGAGTGGGGGGGGTGGATGGAGGAAAATCACTCCCCCCTCTCCCGCTCTCCTGGCGCATCATTTCTTTTGGCCAGAAGAGCTTGCCAAGGCTTCTAATGGAGGATGGGTAAGTTTTTACTACATTTCTAAGGGGTCTGGGGCTTGGGGGAAGGGTGGTAGTCCCAAAAAGAACGTCTGGAGACCCATGTCAGAAAGTGCGTGCTTTCTGGCATGGGTGTGGACAGACCCCCACAAACATCAATTTTTTTAATGCGGATGCTTGTGGAATAAAAGGCTGTCTGGAACCTCCCTAGGTCTTCCAGCACAACTCTATGGCCAACTTCTGATGGAAGATAACCACAGAGCCATGCTGGAGGACCTAGAGATTCCTAGACATAACATATAAAAATCAACAAATAATAACGCCATAAATGGAGAAAGTTCACTGTATGGCTTTGCTATGCAGAAAATTATGTCTGCAAAAAAATATTTGCAGACACATCTGTTTCCAGCCCAGAAAATTCTTTGCAAAAATATTGTGTGTGAATTTTGCATAGAATAAATCCAAACTTTGAATCATTATGTTTCTTTGAGTCATTTCCAACTTATGTCAAATTTAAGATTTGTTCAATATATCAATGGAGATATATTGTTTCCTTGCTCCTGGAACGTAACACTCGTGATAAGTGATGGAACACTATATTCTGCTTTATTCTGAGGCTGAGATAAAGTGACTTGCCCATGCCTAAATGTAGATTTAAATCCAGGTCTTCAGACTCATCCAACACACAAACTTCTACACTATCCTGTCTCTTGCTAAATTATTAATATTTGAAAAAATGCAATATTTGAAGACTCCTTTGCACTGGAAAGAAAACTCCTAATTTACTCATGGCTTCCTTCAAATCTCAGATTACAATAAGGATGCTTTTTTTTGTTCTATACATGTTGGAGATACATCTGCTCCTATTTAAATATATCTACTGTGGCTTAAGGAAGAGTGAAGATTTCATTTTAAAAAGTCATCAATCTTGATTTTATTTGAGCACAGTAAAAGCCTAATTATAGCCTAGAAGAGCAGCAACAGAGAGCATATGCTAATTTGGAACCAATGCAGCCAATTATACAATCTCTGCAATATATTTTTAAACAATCAACTCTGTTCTTAATTACCATGCAGTAGCAATTTTATTTTTAAAAATCTCAATTAAATTAAGCTATCTGTAGTGTGACCAAATTGTGCATATTTTAAACAACTTATCTGCAGAAGTGACAGCTGTGTACTTGTAATGCAAACCTATTTTATTGTCTACCAGACACCAGGTGACAACAGAAGTAATTACATGCACGTAAAATATTATTATTATGACAATATATGGAACATAGTTTCTGATGCATTTATATCATGCCCTCCGAATATTCTAGGTTACAATTCATATACTTCTTCTTTGCTAATTAGTTTCTCCCCCTACTTATATTCATTCTAATTATGGTGGCTTAGAACCAGGGCAGGCAATTTTTGGCCTTTGAGCTGAGAATAGACTAAAATTTCCACCAGTCCCAGATAATATAGCCCAAACTGGGAAGTGATGAGAGTTATAATCAAACACCATTGACAAGGTCACCATTTGCTCACCCATGATTTACTGGATCCTCCAGATTCTTCTGAAAGTGATTCTGTTCTGGGTGTAAGCCGAACCCCATAAACTCAATAGATTCAACACTTTGGAAAGCTCATCTAAAATATGGATTAAACCTCACAGCAGTTTCTGAACAACTGGAAATCATAGCTCTGGAGGAAATACAGGGTACAAATAGAACTAGAATACATGTTGCCTTCATGTTGCCTTCTGGTGGACTTCCCAGAAGTATATAATAAATGAAGGAGAGGACTAAATAAACTTTAGTTTTGATCTAGCAGAGGTTTTTTTGTTTGTTTGTTTGTTTTTTGGTATACCTGAGTAACATATGCATTGCTTGCATTACTTTTTTTTTTTTACTCTAGCACTGGCAAAATCTTTCTTAATAAACATGACTCTTCTCTCATTATAGCTTCCCACAACTCATGGCTACTTCACACATTATGCACTGGCCAATGTAGGTGAACACACTTGCTCCTTAGTAAAGGCACTTATACAAATACAAGCATTTATCAATGCAAACAGATACAGATGCAATCTAAATGAACGCTCTTTTGTTCATATACTGAAGGTGTACAAAAGCCCATTTCCCTTCAATTCAATCCAGCTCTGATCTCATTGTTTTTCTATTGAATGAGTCCCTAAATTTGTTTCAGACTCAAAAATTCACTTTGGAAGTGAGAAGCTCCAGTTTTATTCCTGGGAAGGCCAAGAGAATGAGGAGGCACCTTTTAAAATAATAACTGGTGCATGATTTGATAATTCAAGAGTATACTGGTTGAGCTCAAAATTGTAGTTCAATTTATGCTGCAGGAAAAAGGGTAAAACTCTGGAGGTTCAGGGTCTTTGTATGTTTTGAGCATGGACTCCAATATACCTTCATAGCAGAAGATATGTCTTGGCGTGTGAGGGGGATTAGCTTAATTCAGAAGTGAAGCACCACAATCTCAAACATGAAGCACCTGAAATGACTGCAGAATGTTAGATTGCCCGAGATTATGGCCTGAGATCTCTGCACTGCAGCCAGAATGAATGACACAAGACTAGATAACCCAGTTGTATGTGTGTGAGAAAGAGAAAGAGGGGAAAATAGTGAGACTGGAGCACAAATCCAGGAAGAAAATAAAATAGCAGTTGAATATACCGTAAGAAGCAGGACATTTTTAGGCAATGTTACTCATCTTGAGGAAAGCTGCATGTCAGCTGCAGCCAAGACAAGACAATACAGAGGATCATGTTATGTTCACACCAGGATCCTGGCTTTCCTCCTGAGAAAATGCCTATTTCAGCTGAGTCCTGTAAGCAAACTGAACAGGCAAACTAGACATAAATAACTCCATTATCCTTTATCTTTCTGTATTAGGCAAAAATGAAGCCTAGGATATTTTCTAACATCTCTGTTGATGGGGAATTGCCTCATTACTTGACATGCAGCTCATACAACCCTGCCCTAGTTTCTCAGAAACTACTCTGATCAGACGTCCCTCCTTGCATCAGATATGAAACTTATATTTTGCAATATTTGAAAGCTTATAGTCACTAATTGTTAGCTTGCAGAGTACTTTCTAGCAGTTTAGGCACAGTGTATACTCTGGTAGCCTCTTGTTGGTTAGGATCCCCCCCCCCCCACACACACACACACACACAGAGACACTTGCTTTTTCTCTTTCTATGCAACTCTTTAATCTGTAGTAATTTTCCCTCTCTGTCCTCCATTACAAGTAACTGTAAGTAGTAAAACCACATTTATAAGTTTTACAAAGAAAAGTAAATTTGTTCCTTTTTCTGCTAGACACTTTGGATAGATGACGACATAGGACTGAATGTTGCTCATCTTTTTCGCCTTGGGTTTTCTTATTGATAAATCCAATACTGATAATAATGTATGCTGTGTCTCTCTCTGCCAGAAACATCTACACTGTCCTTCCTGAAAGTGTATAACCAGCAACTGTCTCATTAATTTTCAAATATGTTTTAGGCCATATGTCTGCTTTAAATCCAAAAATTGAATTCATAAAGACAAGGGGAAATACAATTCTCAGCATTCTTCACCATTGACAATGCTGGCTTGGGTTGGAGTTCCAGTCAAAAAATATCTTAGAATCATAGAATCATAGAGTTGGAAGAGACCTCGTGGGCCATCCAGTCCAACCCCCTGCCCCCATGCCTGTCTGTGTCCACAGGCCTTCAAAACACCAATGAACACCCAGAAGTGGGTCAGAGTAAAATGTGGGGAGGAGACATAACTGTTTGTGACATTTTAAAAATAGCATGTGTTTTAAGTCATTGGCCTCTTCAAAAGACATCAGACAAATTAATGGCAAGTAACACCCTCTGAACAAGTCTTTGCAAGAAAACTCCATGATAGGTTTGCCTTAGAATTGTCATCAGAAAGAAATGACTTGAAGACATACAATATTAACAACAACATCTGATGGCTATAGATCATTTCCAGGCAAGGGTTATTGCCAGAGGATAATGTCAGCTGGGGAGTGTTGCCGGAGTGTTGCCGTTTTGTCCCACCTGTGAGCTTGCCATAGACATCCAACTACGCAATGGCTAGAGTAGCTAGGCTGTGGGTCTCGCCCCAATTTATTTAACTGCTGCAAATACTGGGATTCTTCTGAGCCTGCTTTCATGTGTGGATGTTATTTCTTTGCCCAAAATTATCTATGCTATATTTACATCATGGTTTCATAATCTCAGGTGAACTGATTTGATTAATAAAGTTGGTCCTCCATGTTCATAGGTTCTGCACCCATGAATTGAACCAACTCTGGCTTGATTTTTTTAAAAAGAAAAGAAAATGCAATGCTCAACTTGATTTTACTGCACGAGGACCACTATCTTGATATATAGGGATACCATGCTGTAAACTGCCACCACTTCACAGATATTCTGGCATTCATTTGAGTTATTCTTCATTTTATGTAAGAGACACCATTGTTTATAATGGGACTTGAGCATCCATGGATTTTGGCATCCATCGGAGGTCCTGGAACCAAACACCAACGCGTACACAAAGCCCATTGTATCATCACAGCCTGATAATATGGATTTGGTTTTCTTGGAAAGATGTGAGCAGTACAAGTAACGAAGAGAGGCAGCACAGCCAAAGATCAAGAGATGGCATGTTCTGAATCTGACATCAACAAACTCAAGAATTCTCCCAGCAGTCAGTCTAGAAGGAAGTGAAGCTTAACAGATCTGGCTTTGTTCAAACAAAATTCTATTTCCCAGTCACTTCTTATGTTGCTTTTGTGCACAATGGAAACTGTTAACATTTGTGCTTCTGGCTGGTACAATAAAGGGGATTTGTAGCAGCAGCACTAACTGAAGCAAGCCATTGTATTGTAGTTTAGTGTCATGTCCCAGTTGTTCCACGAGATGTCAGGGCAGAGCACCAAAGGAAGCAGAATTTGATTAACAGTTTCTTCCTTGCTCAGTGCTTTTTTGTGGCCACTGACACATGCAATACTGCTGTTCTCCTTTACCCTCTTCTGACATTGGCTATGTTGAAACCCAATTTATAACTCGAGTGCCTTCTGTATGTCACTAGAGAAATGACAGTGGCACTCTTTTGACAAGGTTCCTAGAACAAGAGATTTGCAAGGCTGATTGACTTTGCCAAGGAGAGTGGAGTTAAGTGTCCGCTGAATTCTCCAATACACACGGGCTGCTAGGAAACCAAAGAACTCCAGTCAATACATTGCTGCTAGTAGCACACAATCAACATTAATAATTTAGCCTGCAGCTACTTTTGCAGCCATTTTATTATCTTGTCTTGGTCTAAAGGCATGCCTCTCTTGAAATGCCCTAGAATGCACTTCTCAGTCAGGGGCATCATTTTAGTAAACTTCTCAGACATCAAAAGGGCTGAATTCCTCTATTAAATGTTCACAGAATATGAAATAGTACTTCAAAACAGATTCCTTCCTCTACTAACATTCCAGCTGTAGAAAACATCTAAATACTTGCAGTTCTGACAGGCTGCCAGCTCTGTTTCTTACTAGTTAAGTGTGGTTTACTATGTCAGTGACTAACAACATAGATGCACAGTGTTCACAGACTCAAATACTACATATGAAGTTGCCTGTTGCATTTTTTCATTAATTTTACATTGTAGATTCACTCCTAGTCATTTGATTTCTTGAATGCAGTTTTCATTCTGATTAATGATTAAAGTATTTCAATGTCTCCATTGTTTACTTTAATGTTATGTAAAGTTTATGTGATAATGATTGTTGTTTTCTTCATGTTCAACTGTAAACCTGCCTATGTAGTTTCTTCCTTGATTTTCCTCAGTAATCTTTTCAAGTCTGTGCTAGTTTCTGCTGTATGGTGTCATCTGCCTATCTAAAGTAGTTCCCCCAAACTGTCTAATCTAGCTTTAAATATGACATGTTCTGCAAACAGTTTAAGCAGATAAGGTGGCAAAATGAAGCCTTATCTTATTTTTTGCCCATTGGAAACCATACAGTTTCTTTGTATGCTGTTTTGAAGGTAGCCTCTTGTCTAGAGCACAGAATACACACCTAGACAACCTACTGTGGTGGCAGTTCTTAATTTTTCTGTTCAATCAGAACCTTGCTATAATCTCCAAAGCAGGCTGATTTTTTTTTTTTTGGTCAGTCCAATATCCAATGCATATTTGTAGTATGATCCCTAGTGCCTCTTTCTTTCCTGAACTAATCTTGGACATCTGGTATTTCTTATTCTATATATAGTAAAAGTCTTTCTTGTAGAATTTTGAAAATTACTTTGCTTTTGTGGGAAATTAATGCAACGATCATGTGGTTACTGCAATCTTTGGTGTCCCTTTCTTGGAGACTGGAATGTATGTTGAGCATTTCCATATTGTGGGCATTAGTTTTCCTATTTATTGTCAGATATTACTTAGAACTAGAATAGAATCTTTCTCCATAGCTTGGAGCAGCTCTATTGGCATGTCATTTGTTCCTGGTAATTTAATCCTCCCTAGTGTTGAGTGCAGATTCCACTTCACTTTCAAAAATGTTGGGTTTATCTTCAAATGATTCTTCCTTTAATTGATCTGACATCTTTTCATTTCTTTCATATAATATTTCAGTGTATTATTTTCATTGTCTTTTTATTGCTACTTAGTCATGTAGCATGTTCCCCTGCTGGTCATAGAGCATCTCCAGTCCTGGCTTAAATTTCCATTTGATTTCTTAGATCTTGTGCAAAGATTTTCTTATTCTTTCCTTTTTGTTGTTGTCATATTCTATTTATTTCCACTGATTACTATAGTTCTTGTCCTTTTGGATGAGTCATTTAATAGTTGCAGTCGGAATTCTGACTATTTCTACTTGCCTGTCCTTAACTGCTTGAAGAGTTTTATATGTCATCCATTGTGACTTCTCTTTTCTTTCGGCTGCAGATAGTGTCTTTTTTCAGTCCTCCCTGACAATGTCCCTTGCATCAATCTAGAATTATGGCTCTCAGCCAATTAGCTTTAATATGCAAATCTAGTTTTTACATTGTCTTTAACTTCTGTGGGCATGTTCTTCAAGTTGAACTTTGGCACAATTGTTACTTTTATTGTTCTTCTTTAGTTTTACTCTAATGTTTGACATTTGCATTTTGTGGCCTGCACTGTACACTAAATACCCTATTCACAGGCTATTTAGGTCTCTGTAACTATTTCTTTCCATCATTTTGGCAGTCCTTGCTACCTGTATTAGTTGCTTTTTAGCCATGTGTTGGTTAGCAGGGAAAATTACAATTCCTTACCCTTGTCAAAGGAGAAAATCACTGGATATCTATTTATTTTATAAGCAGCTTGAATGCACAAATGCTCCTTTCAATAATGCTGGTAAATGAAGCCCTCTGATATAAGGATGCCATTTTTACATATGTAATGCAACTAATTTTGATTCACATAGTAGGGAAGATGTGGAATGCTGCACATGCTTACATTCATTATCTGCACATGATACATATGCTTATGTAGCTCTGCTATGATTTTTTTCAAGGATTTTTTGTTTTAGGATTAAGGCCTGGATAGGAATGGCTCAAATTAAATCTTCAACCCAGGAACTAGCAGTCATACGTCATTCTTCCACAAGAGGAAAAAATGGGTGTTGTACTGCAAAATAAAATAAAGTGTGTCAAAGACAGTGAAAGAGAATACCATAGTTTTTTATCATTTTTTTGTAGGGTGGCAGGGAGGGAATTATTATTTTTGAGAGTGGGCAAATGTCTTTGTTTATAGTTTTATTGATTTTTTTATTAGATGTTTGCCAGCTCTGTGACAAAATGCTTTGTATTCTAAAGGGCAGGTTCTGGGTGACACCTGGGACAAGCAGCCAGGAGCATGTCATCTCTTGGCTCTCTCCCTCTGCTCATGCCTGGGTGACCAAGCCTGTCCTATTTCCCCTCCATCTGACATCCCAAGTCTTCCAAGATGCAGGAGACGACACACAGAAGAGTCCCAGTGCTAGCTGTCAACTTGAAAACAGCTCAAGTGACAACGGGAGTGTATTGATGTGTATTAGCCCTTTTACTCAAGGCAAGGCTGTAATTTTCAATGGGGCAGTGAAGGCAGTGTAGGGAGGGGAGCTGCTTTCCATCAGGAATACTATTCGTACAATAGAGGAGCACTTCACAACCACAGCTTCTAAAGTGTTATGTTTCCCACCTCTCAAAGTGCCTTTCGTCGGCTGAGGCAGTACTTGCAAAAAGAGAACCTGCCAGCATGGTGCATAGATGTACATACACACACACGCCACATATACACACTTGTGAGAAAAACCTAGTTGAAGCATCATTCTTAAGATTACAGAACAGTCTCGGTGGGATATGTTTTTTCAAGAGGCCTCTCCACGGACCGCTCTAGCAAGCTGTAATTCGTATGAGGAAACACCAAGAATTATTTAACTCTTTCTATTTCTGTGAGAGAAGCCATTTCCCCAATGGCCTGCTTTGACAATTCATCTATTAGCAGGTGTGAATATGTCCCCAGCCTCCCCTCCTTTTCTTCCTTCCCACAACCCTAGGGAGCCACTGATCACTCTCTTAGCAGGAGGAAATGTGCTGTCAGGAGCAGGGAGGGAGCAAGGAACCCCTCGGTAAAAGAAGGAATGTTTTGTCAGAGTCTACCTTTTCCCCGCCTCCCAAAACAACATAATGGTGACCTTTCATGTTCACAGAGCTGGGATCTTTGAAGGCCAGCAAAATACTGTTTATGTTTATATGCCATGGACACCAGAATTTCAGAAGAAGCTGAAATATCATTCTCCCATCACCTCCTTCTTTTCATGCTGTTACACTTTAGGTGCTTGTTTTTTAAAACATTTCTGATCATTGTCACCACATAAATTACTGTGACAAAAGCATGAAATAATATTACTAAATGTAATATAGAACTGGCTTCCATGCCTTCAATAATTCTATAGAGAATCATTTCAGCCTTCTTTGTACAGTCTGATTGCAGGTCCAAAGCACGCTGAAGGCAAAGCAGGGGTTAAGTATGGACAGGTTAGCAAGGTTTGATTCCCCGCCCTCCCAGTACCCATGGATAGCAAAATCAGTGGATTCTCTAGTCCAAGGGTTCCCAAATCTTTTAAACAGAAAGCCGGTTCATGGTCCTTCAGACTGTTGGAGAGGGCAGACTAAAAAATGAGTGAGTCCCTATACACACCGCACATATCTTATTTGTAGTGGGGGGGAAATCCATAAGAGAACAATCCAATATTTAAAAAATTTCATTATAAACGGCAGTTCCTAATTGGTTCTGTCATAAAAATTGCCAATAATGAAACAATAATGAAATTTTGAAAGTTTTGTTAGAGTTCTGAAATTTTCACCACCAGAACTTTAGCAACACTTTAGAAGCAAAGCACCAGCACCCTCTAATTTTGTAAGTACTTCAGAACCATTTAGAACCATGGATTGCCCATGCCTACACTCAATTTTCTGGAGCTTTTTAAAAACAAATTTCCCTTGATTCAATAGATTCCAGAATTAACACCAAAGTTAAAATGTGCTCTAGTGAATTGGAAATTGTTATAAGAGCCTCTTTCTCTCCCACATATAAGAAACAGAAGAGCTACTGCTTCTAGAAAAGAAATATTAGATTTTAGGAAAATGTATTACATGATTCTGTTAAACTAATCTATGTGCTTTCTTTGGGAAAGTGAAAAACGGAGAAAGTGAACTTGCTAAAGCCTAGGTCAGAGCAGAAGAGCTTAGTTTGGAAACAAAGAGTAAAGAACAACAGAAAAGGAAAACCACAAATAATCTTTGAATAGAATAGGATTTGTTTGCTTAGCAAGAGATGAAGCCAACTATAGTGGCAGATACAACAGAGACCTTTTTTTAAAAAAGCAGAAACAAGAGAATTGTGGCAAATACCAGAAATAGCTTCATTTTTTGGTCTACCAAGTCCTTTCTTCCACCTCCCCTATTGGAAATAAAGTGAGAATGGAGGATCCAGGGCAAAACCTTGTGTAACAGTTTACTATACACACCACAAAAAGACCCACGTAATCCCTGAATTGGGATATTTGCAAAAGGATTTCCCCATTAATTAAAAAACTCTCAGAACAATACTAAGGCTGACAAACAAGATGGCAAAAAACAAAACCCTGACAAAAATGGAAGATCAGCAATATTATGTGAAAAAGCTCCTGCCTGCCAATACTAGACCACTTCTGTTCTGCTATAACACCTTTGTGTAAAAACGACCCTAGTCCATTGTAAAAGAAAAGATAAGAAAGGTGGAGGATGAGGGAATTTGGCTGCACCTTGAATATTGACCAAGTTCAGGTTTTATGGCATTGAATTGTTGCCTATGTGTAAAGCCACCCTGAGTCCCCCTCGGGGTGAGATGGCAGGGTATAAATGTGGTAAATAAATAAATGATCTTTTGTGGATTTCACTTCACGTTTTTGAGTGCACCTGAACAATGATAATAATAATAATAATAATAATAATAATACTTTATTTCTAGACCACCCTCTCTCCCCGAAGGCAAAAATTCAATGCCTCGGGTGAGTACAAATATATCAAAATAATACACAATAAAGCAACAGTGATAACAGTGATCTTATGACAAAGAATTAAGCATCATGATGAAAATTAAAACAAAACAACCTAATAAAACATAGTTAACTAAAACATAAGTTAACTAAAACAATTATTATTATTATTATTATTATTATTGTCACCTGCATCTCCTCATGGCTCAAGGCAAAGCCCAACACAGTTGGAACACACTGCCATAAAACACATACAATAAAATGCATGTATTAAAACACATTAATCTAAAACACATGAATTAAAATACAATACTAATAGAATATACATTTAAAATTCATGGTTTAAAATTAACTGGGTCGGCCTGCCAAAAGAAGTGGACTGGGGTCCAGTTGAAATAAATCAGTTAGCCTTAAAGATGCTGCTGGAATCTGCACCCCTCCTCCCCCCCCCACCCCCTTTTATGCTTTTATAGATGTGAAGAGATACTTGATGACAATGTTCATTGGGGAAGGATGCTGTTGGAATCTCGTTTTATCAATAGCAACTTTGATGGTTGAGGGAAACAATCCTAAATCCAATTTACAAAGGAATTGTTTCATGGAACATATAATGGAACATTACATGTAATTTAACCACCATCCTCATGTTTCTCTTTACTGGGTTAGATCAACCAGCCTCATTTTTCTTAAAATGGTTTCTCTTTTGTTTTCTTTTTCTTCTTGCTCCTAATTCTAATTTGTCTATGCCTGAGGACATTTTTTTTTAAAAAAAAAATCATATTATTTTATGTGGTGCCAAAATATGAACAATAGTCACAAGAATATGACATTATTTGTGGTTTCAAAAACTTTATACTCCCACCATCCTTTTAAGATGTATTTGTGCTCAAATGAATTAATGCTAACCATGTGATGAATTAAAGTAAACTCTAGGATCCACCAAACTTTCTGAAAATTTGCCAGAAACTGTAGAAGCAGAAACTGGAAGGGGCCCACAAAACAGTTACCTAGTTCAGAAAAACTATAATTCTGCATTTAGTTGTCAAGACAGGGCTACTTAAACTTTTCCCACTTGCAACCCCCTTCCCCGATAAGTTTTTACACAATTCCAGATGTATAGGTATATAAATAGATATAAAAATCAAACATTTGCCAATACTAAATCAGCATTTGCAGGACTTGCTAAACAGGCTGGTGTTTCTTTTTGTGGAGTAGAGCTGAAGCATTTCTTGCAGAGCCCACTGTTAATGTTCCACGTTGTTGCTAACAAATTTGTGTAAATGGGTAGTGTTCAGAAGCGTTTTACTGTTGCCAAATTTTTGTGATCCCAACATTGAGTTAAGGAAACCCAATTTGGTGTCACAACCCATAGTTTAAGAAGCACTGGTCTACAGTGAGACCTTTCAATCATTATTAGTTAATGTGCATAGGTTTGCATTTTAAGGGTGTAATTCTGAATATCTTTAGTAAGGAAATTCCTACCTGGAAAAGATGCACCCTGTCATTATCTACTAACATAATAATATCCTAATGGCATATGGCTGTTTACATCTTTTAAATGTGCTTAACAGTCTTTAAAGAGTTCACAGACAGCCTCATCATAAAGGCCAGGCGAAGCATCCCACTTCACCAAGCATCCAGAAGGAAAGAGGGATCAGCGGGGCAAATTGGTCTCTTTGAGGGAAAGTGTCACCCTGGCAGAGAGGCCCCATGCTGGCTCCACTGAAGCCAGCACAACATGGGAAGCCTTCTGTGTTGAGTGGACGCTTTCACCCTGGTTGGGGGAAGGACTTCCACCAGAACTCACACAACATCATGTGATTTGCCATTGCCTCGATTTCTTTTCTCCCCTTCCTGCCTTAAGAAACCAGACATTGCTGAGAACAATGCAGAAGAACAAACAAAACATGTTGTATCATTTGGCAACAAGTAAAACTTTGGTGCTCCCATCTACTCAACACTCAAATTTGTGGTGGAAGACTATTGGGAGGGAAGTGAGGGGAGAAGGATTACTCTTGCCATCTCTGTGTGCAATGGCCTGGAGCAGATCAGGGGGAGTGTACTTTCTTGTAAGGGCAGAGAAAAAATCTTCTAAGAGGCAAGGCAGTTTCCTCAATGAGCTGTTCGAGTACAATGAAAAGGCTGTAGAACATGGGGCACATGTCCCACAGGAGGACATTATGCTTTTTAAGGGACACAATTTGAGAATGAGTTATTTACAGTGAATTTTTGGCATTTCTTAGGGCCTCATATACAGTATATAAATATATATTGTGATATACACACTTTAAAAATTAAAATCAGAATGTGCATGGCAGTCAGCTGGTGGCAATGGAGAAGGGGGAAATCTGTTCATAGAGTGGAAGGAGTGGTGAGAACATAAAGTTAACTAGGGAGGGCAGGAGTACTAAGACTTTTTTAACAATTCCTTTGAAATTTCTTCCTCAGTACTTCAACTGTTCTTTCGTTCTTTTCTTTTTCTTTTTCATTGATGCCATGTTCCTTGGAAACTTAATTAAACCAAGCTAATGGCCTTGTAAACATCCTCTGTGTTAACAGGAGTTGACTTTTTGAATAATAAGAATGGGTCGGGGGTGGATTTTAGAGATGCTTAGGTGGGGCATGGCCAAAAAAAAGGTTAGGAGCCACTGGGTACAATGCATCCTGACGTGGAGGAAAGATTTACTCTTTGCTGCTCTTCACTCAGAATAGCTCAGACTGGTCTCCTTAGCACCTTCTTTTAGCTATCAAATGCAGGCTTGTAGCTGTTACAGAAACTGTATGAAAACTGCTATCCTTTGAGCCACCACACATGAAGCCTGGGGTTCTGGCATATTCAGCAAAACTGCATGCAGCATGGGGACAATTTCCACATTTCTTTCAAATTATTGTTCTTTGAAACCAAGTAACATGCCAGATAGGCAGGGGTAGCTGCAATTCCATGGTTGTTCCATTGATTTTGCATTCGGATGTTGAAAGTTTCGCAAATACAAATGTCGTAGAGAGCTCCAAATCATAAATACAGTCATTCTTCATCCCTGATTGAGCAACAAACACAGCAAGCTGTGGTAAGCCTCTTGTAAAATGCTTGATGGTTTATTATGGCTTCAGGCTGCCAATCTATCTCTTATACTTATGGTCCACATGTAATGTACTCTTGATTTTTTTTCTTTAAAAAAAGTTCCCCCTGCCATTAATATTCCTTTGAGCCAGCAGGAACATACTGTAAATGGGATATGGCATCTCATTGTTGCCATCTTAGGAACATATATTCAATAAATATGTAAATCAATTTAGACATAACTCTCCTCAGGTGGGAAAAGATGTATGAATACAGTCAACTTTCACTTTAAAATATCTTTGTTGTTGAAAAGAATAACATGCTAAAAATCAAGCTTCAGAAACAAAGGAGGAGAAATTAAGAGTGTTTTATTGTGGGAAGGAGATGCAAAAAATGAAATGAAAATTGGTATTCTACCATTATACAAAATAAGTATAAATCCCAAAGGTTGCCTTGTTGATAAATTGAGGAATCCAGACAATGTTCTGATTTCCTCAGGAGTTTTCTCCAGGCATCAATATCTAAGTTCACCTCCGAGGTTTACTCTCAGTAGAATTTGGTTGCAGTTCTGGAATAGTTCATTTAGTTAATTATATTTTGATCCTATCTTTCCTCTATGGATGTCAAGTCAAGGTAAATACGTCTCTCTGCTTTCCCTCGCAACTTCATTTTATCTTCATAAGAAACCTATGAGTTTAGTTTATGTTGCCCAAATAAGAGTGTATTTCCATTACAGTGCTATAGCAGTTTAATGACACTCTATTATGTCTCCATCTTACAAAATCCTAGAATCCATAGTTTGCTGAGGATTAAAAAGAACTAAAAAGAAGCACGCTAGAGGTTGGGAATAAAATATTTCACTGACACCAGGAATCACCAAAAAAATAAAAAGTTAAAGAGGAAAGGAAGTATTTGGATTATTTCTAAAAAAAAAAAATCACCCCAAGAACTACAGCAACAAATACTGCAACCTCACACCACATTTGCACCATTTGGAGGAGTGTGTTGTGCACCATATTTCACTGTTTTTCTTGTGTTGTGGGATGTCCAGTGGAGCTTTCCTACACAGCCTTTCCTTCCATAGCCTCCCTGTATCCTGCATAATTTGTTTCTGTGCATTGCAGATATCTCAGGAATTATGGAAAAGTTGGAGTGCGAGACACAAGGAGAAGGTGAAAGGCCTCAAGGCCCTTTCACACTATAAGTTATAGCACTTTGATTTCACTTTAACTGCAAAGGGTGAATTCTATGCAATCCTGGAGTCTTATCATTTAGAAAAGTATTTTTACAGTTCTTTAAAGAGCTCATTTAGTGCCTCCATAGTATGTTGGCTGTTAATATGGATAGAGTATGAAAGGTCCCTCAAGAATTGCCTTTCCAATGTAAACAGGGGGACAACTTATTCTATGTGTTCAAAGCCAAAAGATTTTGTAAAAGAATCCTTCTTGTTGCTGCTGCTGTTGTAGCTTTCAAGCCCTTTCCAACTTATGACCACCGTAAAGCCACAAATTTATCTAAATTAAATTTGCAAGATTATATTATGGAGCTTTCTTGGCAAGATTTGTTCAGAGGGGGGTTGCCTTGCTTTTCTCTGAGGTTGAGAGTGTGTGACACGTAGTGGCTTTCCATGGCCAAGGGAGATTAAAACCCTGATCTATTCTACGTGTTCTACAGAGCTCAGTACATCTACACAGGCTGGCTCTCAAGACTATTCTATTCACATCAAGGTCAATAAAGACTCTCAAACATTAGAGTCCTTTTATTCATTTTAAGAATACCACTCCATTAGCAACAGCACAAATAAACATCAAGTTAATGGAATATCAGTGTGATGCCTTGCTTGAGGGTGAACAAAGTGTAGGCTGGGTCACCAGGGCAGTGGCAGTCGGGATGGCCTTTTATCCAATGTTTAAAAGCTAAGAGTTTTATCCAGTTTGTACATATTTAAACCATTTAGCTTCTATTAATTTGTATTTATGTATGTATGTATGTATTTATTTAATTTGTGCCCTGACTTCCTCCCAAGATGAGACCTAAAGTAGCCAGCAATATAAAAATAAAATCACAATGCAGAGTATAAAACTTCTCAAAAAACAATTAAGCAACCAAAGCAATTAAAACATTGGTCTAAAACAGGCTTGTCCAACCTACAGCCCAGGACGCCTATTAATGTAGTCCAAAACAAAATCATACACCTACTTAAAATGTTATGAGGAAATTTGATTTTGCTTTTTGGTAGCTTGATTATGCAGTTCTCGAGTGCGAACTTTGTAGGTGACAATGGAATGGAATGGAACAGAGTATGTTACGTCGACAAATATTGGAGTATTACCCATTGTTCGCATTATAACAGTTCAGCCAGAAGACAATTTGAAAAGACCCTCTTAACTGGGGTGGCACATAATTTGGATTTTTTTTCTTTTGATCATCAGCTATTGTTAGTGTTAGTGTATTTTACCTGTCGCTCAAGATAATTCTCCTTCTTTCAATGTAGCCCAGGGAAACCTAAGGTTGAATGGACATCTTTGGTATAAAACATTCAACTCCTAATAAAAGACACAACACATCCACTGAACATCTTGCAGGACTAACCAGTTAAATCAGTGATTCTCAACCTTACTAATGCCACAACTCCTTAATACAGTACCTCATGTTGTGGTGACCTCCAACCATAAAATTATTATTTTTTTCTACTTCATAACTGTAATTTTGCTACTGTTATGAATCATAATGTAAATATGCAGGATGTATTTTAATTCACTGGACTAAATTTGGCACAAATACCTGATACGCCCAAGTTTGAATACTGGTGGGATTGGGGGAGATTGATTTTGTCATTTGTGAGTTGTAGTTCCTGGGATTTATAGTTCATCTACAATCAAAGAGCATTCTGAACTCCACCAATGATGGAATTGAACCAAACTTGGAAGACAGAGCTCCCATGATCAACAGAAAATACTGGAAGGGTTTGGTGGGGAATTGACCTTGAGTTCTGGAGTTGTAGTTCACCTACATCCAGAGAGCACTGTGGACTCAAAAACAATGATAGATCTGGACCAAACTTGTAATGAATACTCAATATGCCCAAATGTGTACACTGGTGGAGTTTGGAGAAAATAGACCTTGACATTTGGGAGTTGTAATTGTTTACCTACAATTACATTTGGTTGTTGTAATTGTTTACCTACAATCAAAGAGCATTCTGAACCCCACCAATGATAGAATTGAGCCAAACTTCCCACACAGAACCCCCATGAACAACAAAAAATACCATGTTTTCTGATTGTCTCTGACATCCCCTCCTGGCCATCCAGGAGTCCCAAACCCCAGGTTGAGAAATGCTGAGTTAAATGATAAGATCCTTTGTTTTGCATTCTATAGTACAGGGGTCCTCAAACTAAGGCCGGCGGGCCAAACCTGGCCCCCTGGGGCATTTATCTGGCCCGCGGGGTTTGTTAGGCTGCCAAACCCCTTGGTCTTCTCCCGGTGTTGGGTTGGTGCAGGAAGCGCATGCCCAGGGGACGGTGGAGGGAGGGTTCTCCCTGCACCGGCCCTCTTTCCCCACACACTTGTCAACGTCCCCTGGGCGGGCGCTTCCTGCACTGGTGCCAGGAACACGCATCGCCCCTTTTCCCTGCACAATTGCAGACACCGGGAGAAGGATGCTACCTAGCGTTGGCAAGTGCGCGGGGAAGAGGGTCAGTGCAGGGAGTGCGTTCCCTCCACTGGCCCCCGGGCACGCACTCCCTGCACCATCCCTCTCCCAGCATTGGCAAATGCGTGGGGGAAGAGAGCGGGGGAAGAGAGCCAACACAAGCAGACCGGGGGGGGGGGAGGTGACCACCGGGGTGCTCCCTGCCTCGAGGGGCATCCCGGTGGCTCTGATGCCATGGCAATGGTGCGCCTCTCCTGGGGACTGTGCCAGCACTCCTCTACGGAACAGCAGAGGCTTCTCCCAGCAGCTGTCCCTCCAGGCAGTGGGAGAGAGCCCTGTGGTTTTTTTAATGACAGAGCTGAATCATAGAATCAAAGAGTTGGAAGAGACCTCATGGGCCATCCAGTCCAACCCCCTGCCAAGAAGCAGGAATATTGCATTCAAATCACCCCTGACAGACAAATGGCCATCCAGCCTCTGCTTAAAAGCTTCCAAAGAAGGAGCCTCCACCACACTCCGGGGCAGAGAGTCCCACTGCTGAACGGCTCTCACAGTCAGGAAGTTCTTCCTAATGTTCAGATGGAATCTCCTCTCTTGTAGTTTGAAGCCATTGTTCCGCGTCCTAGTCTCCAAGGAAGCAGAAAACAAGCTTGCTCCCTCCTCCCTGTGGCTTCCTCTCACATATTTATACATGGCTATCATATCTCCTCTCAGCCTTCTCTTCTTCAGGCTAAACATGCCCAGTTCCCTAAGCCGCTCCCTCATAGGGCTTGTTCTCCAGACCCTTGATCATTTTAGTCGCCCTCCTCTGGACACATTCCAGCTTGTCAATATCTCTCTTGAATTGTGGTGCCCAGATTTGGACACAATATTCCAGATGTGGTCTAACCAAAGCAGAATAGAGGGGTAGCATTACTTCCTTAGATCTAGACACTATGCTCCTATTGATGCAGGCCAAAATCCCATTGGCTTTTTTTGCCGCCACATCACATTGTTGGCTCATGTTTAACTTGTTGTCCACGAGGACTCCAAGATCTTTTTCACACGTACTGCTCTCGAGCCAGGCGTCCCCCATTCTGTATCTTTGCATTTCATTTTTTCTGCCAAAGTGGAGTATCTTGCATTTGTCACTGTTGAACTTCATTTTGTTAGTTTTGGCCCATCTCTCTAATCTGTCAAGATCATTTTGAATTCTGCTCCTGTCCTCTGGACTATTGGCTATCCCTCCCAATTTGGTGTCGCCTGAAGCATTTGAAGGTACTGCAAATCCCATAATCTGTTGTAGATCCTACCTCAAACCCCTCCAGTATGTTCTGTTGGTCATGGGAGTTCTGTATGCCAAATTTGGTTCAGTTCCATTTTTGGAGGAGCTCAGAATGCTCTTTGATGGCTGGTGAACTATAAATCCTCACAACTACAGTCCCCAAATGTCAGGGTCTCTCCCCCCCCCCCCCCCCGCTTTAAAGTATAGCAATGATATTTAGTTCTATTGTAGTGTTTCATATATTTGTAGATTTAAAATTGTATTGAAATGTAAACTGCTTTGGCCCCTTCCACACAGCTGTATAAAATCCACTTAACTGGCTTATATGGCAGTGTGGACTCTGATAATGCAGTTCAAAGCAGATACTGTGAATTATCTGCCTTGATATTCTGGGTTATATGGCTGTTTGAAGGGCCCTTTCAGACAGGCCCTATATCCCACGATCCGATCCTAGGTTTTCTGTTTATCCCAGATTATCTGGCAGTGCAGACTCACATAATCCAGTTTAAAGCAGAAAACCTGGGATCAGATCCTGGGATATAGGGCCTGTCTGGAAGGGCCCACAGTCCCCTTGTGGAGACAAAAAGTGGTGTATAAATAAACATAATGATAAAATTGTAGAAGAGAAATCTGTTCCTGGTTTGAAAGTGTTATTTTCTTTTTAATTGTGTGGCCCTTATTTTGAAAGTGGTAGTTCTCATCCAGAAACGTTGTGTGGCTGCCACAAACTATAATGACAAGAGGTTATGGGAGTTTGGCCAATAGGCTGATCAGTTAAACATATTCATGTGTTCCCTGCTGTTATAGTAAGCCTGTTACCCATGCTACAACATGCTTGAAGTCAAAATTTCGTTTATTTGTAATTAGAAATAAATGTTTCACAATATTCCCGTGTAAACTATAGTCCGGTCCTCCAACCGTCTGAGGGACAGTGAACTGGCCCCCTGTTCAAAAAGTTTGAGGACCCCTGCTATAGTACATCCTTAGGCTGTAAATTATTTTTTACATGTTAAATTGTTTTAAAGGATTTCATCGTATATTGCCCTGAAATCTTTGCATATGGGGTAGAATAGAGCTATTTTGATAAATAGCATCTCCTTTAACAGAACACAAGCATATCTGCATAAGGTTATAAAAGGCTACAAGCTTCTCTGTGGAAGCATGCATACATACATACACATAAATAAATATTGAAGTGAGATTCTCTCCAGCACTACTTTCGCCAAGAAACTCCTGCACAAACTATTCTTTACAGGTACAAGTAAACAACTTTTAAAGGTATTGATCATATCAAATCAATGTGAGCTCTTCCCTTTCTCTGCTCCCCCTCCCCCATTGCCTTTTTCATGGACAGTAGCTAATATCTTTGCAGTTGTCAGTCACTGGACTGTGATGTGCAGTTCAAACAGTAGAGTTGATCCAACTCTCAGAGAAACTGCTCAGTCTTTTTTCAAACACATATACACACAGGATGTGACTGGACTGAAAAATAAGCTTCTATATAAGAATACTTTAATAACCCTTTCTATACAGATTCTCCAGCAGCCGACTAATTTCCATATCTTCCCAATGCTTTCCATTTTAATTGTAATTGCAAGGTTGGGAAAGGAAGAATACTACTAAAGATCCTAAAGCTTATGCATGTGAGATATAGTCAAAGAATATGTTTGAAACAAGAGGTTGTCACAGATTCAGCATACAAAATTATGAAAGAAAATTGATGCAGAAAGTTTAGGAGAAAGCACTATTTAAAAATACTGAATTTGACAGATTTATAAATTTAGTCACCTCCTAAGACCAGATTGTTCAAAGCTGCTCAGATGAGAATATCGACATGAATTTTTATATTGAACGATGATCAATTGTTTTTGTAAAAATTCATTTCAGCACAAATACTCTTACAAAATTATCCTAAATCCTAAAGAAACAGAGATATAGGATGTCCCTAAGATCACCACAGCTCTTGAATGCAAAAAATCACTGGACTGGTATTTCAGAACTGGCCTACATCATCAAGAATGTATATATTTATATCACAGCTGTGACAAGCTGACATGGAACTGGGGCATGGAGAAGTTTGCACAATTTATTGACATTTCCATGTGGTTCAGTGACACTCCAAAAAAAAAGAGCCTCTGTCAGACAGTTGTTCTGCTTCTGTATCTCTTCTGTAATAATATATTCCCCTTGCAGTGGAATGCCATTGCCTCTGGCAAGGTATCCCTTTTACTGAGGCAAATGAAAAACTCAAAAGCCTTGAGGTATGAGAAAGGCATATCTCAACGAGTGCCTATAGCTAGTTGTACCTTTGAGCTTTGCTCCATTGCTGAGAGTATATTTTTCTTTAACATTCCAGTCAGTCTTATTCACTGCATGATGGTCTTGGTTCATTATGGACCAGTGCGGTGGATATGAAATATAACTACACAATGATTTTAATATTCTTCACAATCTGGTCTTAAGATATGTGATGTTATTTTATGTGATGTGTTCAATAATGTTTAATGATTTATCAGGGGAGAGTCAATTTTGATGTTTTATACTGTTTTTTTATCAATGGCATTGAATTGTTGCCAACACTGTGAACCGCTCTGAGTCCCTTTCAGGGTTGAGAAGGGCGGTATACAAATAACTTGAATAGATAATAAATAATAAATACATCCCCATCACTTCTCACCAAATTTTCATCATGATCCCAAGTGAGAGGGGTTTTGTGGTTCCTGGAATTACAAAAAACCAACAAAAACAAACAGCTTTTCTGCATTGATGGGCACACAGAATGAATGATTTTCTACTGGTGATTAGCTAGCATTGTAATTACATGAAAAGTCAAACAAGATGCCTCATTTCTGTTTCCTAAAGTTACATATGAAGGAAAAAATTACATTTATATCCCGAAAATGCTGCTGGAACATGGCCATGCAGCCTGAAAATCTCATAGCAACTCAGTGATTCTGGCCACGAAACCCTTCGACAATACAAAAAGAATGTTATTTTTTTTTAAATGACTTGATTCTTTTAAATAAAGTTTCAAGTTAAACCACATGGAAACATTAAGGCATGTGCTACATTTCATCATAGTATTAAAGTTGCCTAACTGCATTAGGAGAACGGTATATATGCACACATTGTCTTTAATGCATAATTGGATATCATCTGAGGTTTGCTGTCAGATATTTTAAAATATAATTTGTATCAGTTAAGTAAATCATTGCTATCTTGAATTGAATTTTTAAGATCTGTTTGTTTTCATTTGTATCCTGCTAGGGAGCCCCTGGTGGCGCAGTGGGTTAACCCACTGAGCTGCAGAACTTGCTGACCAGAAGGTCAGCCATTCGAATCCAGGAGACGGGGTGAGCTCCCACTGTTAGCCACAGCTTCTGCCAACCTAGCAGTTAAAAATGCAAATGTGAGTAGATCAATAGGTACCCCTCTGGTTGGAAGGTAACAGTGCTCCATGCAGCCATTCTGGCCACATGACATTGAGGGCATCTATGGACAATGCCGGCTCTTTGGCGTAGAAATGGAGATGAGCAGCACACCCCAGAGTTGGACACAACTAGACTTAATGTCAAGGGGAAACCTTTACCTTATCCTGCTCTTTTTCTGAGGAGCTAAGATGGCAGACAAGATATCTTCCATTTCCTTACTTTTTACACTAACCATGTGAAGTAGAGCAGGAAAATAAAATGGTAGTGTTATAGGACATTAGGAAAATTTGATGTGGGAAGGAAAATTTGAGCATAACTCACTTGAAATCTGACTTTGCACCACACTGTGTTATTATTTGCAACTACAGAGGGAAACCTACCAAGAGTACTTTTTCTTGTTGCTATTCCAATGTGTACATCAGTTTCACAGAGATTATTTTTTGTTAGCAAATAAAGATATATGCACAATGTATATTAAATCAGACAGTCTGTGTTGCTGTTAGCATATCTGTTTCATTTGCTAAATGGGAGAAAAGAATTAGAAGAGGATAATTAATTTTGTAAATGTCTTGGTGAATCTCTTCCCTTTCAATATGATTCCATTCTTGGTTTAAATAGGTTTAGTGAAAGTGCCCAGAATCTTTCAAAAATGTTTAAGAAAACAATTAATATAAAAATATGAATAGTACTACAGATAGAGGTGATTCAGAGGCTGAATTTCAGAATACACTTTGGCCTTTTGGAGTTGTACAGTTATCTCATCATGACTATCTTGTCTATGACATTAAGAGCAGTTCAACAGTGGAAGATGCTGCCCTGGATTGTGGTGGAGGCTCTTTCTTTGAAGGTTTTTAAACAGACTGAATGGTCATCTGTTTGGGGTGCTTTGATTGTGTATTCCTGTGTGACATATTGAGGTCGGGCTGGATGTTCTTGAGGTTCTCTTCCAACTCTGCAATTATATATCAAATTATCCTAACTACAAACACAGCCAATTAAAGTAAGTATTTGGACCATTGCCTCTCTCAAAATAAACTTGGGAATTATTCTTTTAGACTACAAGTCCAAGAATCCCCCAGCCAGCAAACATTGTATGGCCAATGTTTTTTGGTTAGTATTACCTTTCCATTGGCTCTTTGAGGAACAGGTTCTTGGGCATGGGCTTTCTCACTTCTACCCACATGGAGCCCAGGCAGACGGGCAGTTTCTTCAGGAGTTCTGTTGCTGTGAATTAATTTTAAGATCCATCATGTTGCATATTTAAAAAAAATTATGAGTCTCATCTGCAGGCTCTCTGGCATTCATCAGAGATTCCTATTTCAGAGAAAATTACTAAGATGATCTGAGCAAAGACCGTAACACCACAGGCATGCCCCAGTTCCAAAGCAAACCTATCCTTAAAATATGTAATTAATATGTAAACTCCCAGATAGATTTCTGCATTAAGAGCCGTTTACTGTACGTTAATGAGAGAAATTCCTCTGTGTAAACACAACCAAGGAAAATAAAAATAATAAATTTGGTGGTTAGGCAATAATGTGTCAGGGGCATGGGGATAACACCAAGAGTTCAAGAGTTTCTTATATTAAAACCTCTGATTTTTTCTTGAATTTGTAGATGAGTCCAAACAGTTTACAGATGCTAAGGCTAATCTGGAAACAAGAGGAGAAAGTTTATTATTTCTTTATTATTTCTTTATTTATTTACTTTATTTGTATACGGCTCTTCTCAGCCCTTAGGTGACTCAGAGCGGTTTACAACAATTTAGGTATACACAATACAAAATCATTAAGCATTTAAAAGCAATAGCATCACAAATCATTAAACATCAATATCAATACATCACTACATCAATATAACAAATCCATCAGGTCTCATCAATGAAATCAGAATCCAAACTCGTTATCCGATATTCCGTGTTCCGATAGTCAGTCAATCAATCACACTGCTTAGTCGAATGCCTGTTCAAACAGCCAGGTCTTTACTTTCCTCCGGAATGCCAGCAAGGAGGGGGTTGATCTAATATCTGCAGGAAGGGCGTTCCACAGCCGAGGGGCCACCACTGAGAAGGCCCTGTCTCTCATCCCCGCCAGGCGTGCTTGTGAAGCCGGCAGGATGGAGAGCAGGGCCTCCCCAGACGATCTTAATGTCCTAATTGGTTCATAGGAGGAGACGCATTCAGACAGGTAGGTCGGGCCAGAACCGTTTAGGGCTTTAAAGGCTAAAGCCAGCACTTTGAATTGTGCCTGGTAGCAAATTGGCAGCCAGTGGAGCTGGCGCAACAGTGGAGTGGTATGCTCCCTGAGTGCCGCTCCTGTTAACATCCTGGCTGCCGATTTGAAGCTTCTGAGCAGTCTTCAGAGGCAACCCCACATAGAGAGCGTTGTGGTAGTCTAAACGGGATGTGACTAGAGCATGGACTACCGTGGCCAAGTCAGGCTTCCCAAGGTACGGGCGCAGCTGGCGCACTAGTTTTAACTGTGCGAATGCTCCCCTGGTCACCGCTGAAACCTGGGGTTCCAGGCTCAGCGATGAATCCAAGATCATACCCAAGCTGCGAACCTGCATCTTCAGGGGGAGTGTGACCCCCATCCAGAGTTATCAACATCTTCTGTGTACACAAGTAGATGTGCATTTAAAATGTATTATTATTATTATTATTATTATTATTATTATTATGTTTATTTATACCCCACTTTTCTCTCTACAAAGGAGACTCAAAGTGGCTTACATTAAAAGCGTTTCAATACAATTTTAAATATACAGATATACGAACATTAAAACAAAATTAAGTATCAATGGTATTAAAGAAGTTAAAATCCATAAAAACATATTCAAAACTGATTTAAAACATATTCAAAATCTGTAAAAATTGATTCAAAACACATACATATACCAACATAGGAAAAAAATCATAGCAATTCTACATAATGTGTAGTTCGAGATTTAATCCATTGAATTGCATGATGAGATTTCTTGATGAAATAAAGCATGTTTGTGCACCCTAAAAGAACTTCAATTTTCCTTTCAAGAGCAGTTAATGCAAACACTGGCTGAAAGGCTTAGTCAAGGTTTCTATCAAAACTGTTTTAAGGGATTTCTCTAAGTGACACTTGAAAGATGCCCCTTTACTTTGGATGGACTCTGAATGGCTCAGCACTTCAGGTGATTTCATCAAGGTTTGGGAGACAAGTGCATGTCACTGAGAGCAAGCACTCAGTCTAAAAAGTCAGATAGTTTCTGAAAGACCTGATTGCCAAATGCTTCCCTTTAATTCGCCATGTGCTTCATCTGTGGATGGCTTCACTGGATGTGCAACCGTAAGTGAGTTCTGTCCCAGGGGTGAGGGCCATTTGGTGACTTAAGTGCAGTCTCTTGTCATGATGGATTTTTCCACAAATGTACATTTTTCAAGTTTGCATGTCTTTTGTCAACGCCTCCACTCTCCAAGGGACAAGACGTCAGCTTCCTACACTCTTACGTTTGACTGTTACTAAAAATCTGTCTACGATGGTTCTCTGAAGCCTGTTTGATGGGGAAAGGTTTTTGACAACTCCCGCCTCTCTAGAGCTCTTACCTTGCTGATCCTTTCCTTCTTTCATTCCTCCATCTCAATAACAAATCTTTTTATTCCAGGTGGCACCATTTATCATATTCTTTGCCTCCCCCCATGCCCTTGTGCATGAAAAGTGATGTGCAGCAAATAGTTCCCCCATTGGAAAACTCTGGCAAACAAGATCCAAGCAGTTTAAGAGATTAACATTTTTCTCCAGAGATCTCAAATCTCAGAGGCTGAAGGCTTGCATTAACTTCATGCCAAAGTGAGCAGGAGAAAAAACCCATGTCATTTGAGGATCCAGGGAATTAAACCCATTACAAAACCATGGGGGGCTGTTGCTACCTCATGAAAAAGAAACCTTTGGGAGATCTTCATCCCACATGACTTTTACTGGACGTATCTTCTGGCAAGTTGCACTCAAATGTGAAAT
Organism: Anolis sagrei; assembly: GCF_037176765.1. Lineage (NCBI taxonomy): Eukaryota > Metazoa > Chordata > Lepidosauria > Squamata > Anolidae > Anolis > Anolis sagrei. The sequence goes on from NC_090022.1 coordinate 80,151,626, forward strand.
TATTTGTTCTAATGGTGCTACGGCATCCTTAGCACCATTAGAACAAAACACTGTAACAAACCGAGTGAAACACAGTCAATCTACTATAGCATCTGTTATAGACTGATTCACATACATTTAACTGCATTGAATAAAAGCCACCTTCCATGCTATTTTGTAAACAGTAACTCATTTTAAATATGCCTCCCTCAACCATACATTAATCTAAAATATATAAAATAGTCTGCTGGTCTTCAGATGATGGAAACATCATAGTATATGGAACACTAGCTTACAGTCACTATTGGAGACACACTAAGCTCCCCTGGGGAAATCAGCATGTTGCAGATCCAACAAATAGCTGGATAAGGGACCAAAATTATTGCTTTCACATATCAACACTAACTTCTGATTGCAAAAATCTGGGGGGAAAACTGTACCACTTTTCCTAACCCTTTGAAAATTTAGGGCACGGTGCATGATTTGCATCTTTTTGAAACCTCTTATATGCCATCCTATTTCCACTATTGTCTAAATATGCTTTACTAATAACTCAGGTCCACAATATTTGTCTGACCGCATCTTCTTGTACAAGCCTGCCCAAGCTGTGAGATCTTCAGGAGAGGCCCTTCTCTTGGTCCCACCTCCATCACAAGCTTAGTTGGTGGGAACGAGAGACAGGGCCTTCTCTCTCAGTGGCTACTCCTTGACTCTAGAACTCCCTTCTTCCCAGGAAAGCCAGAATGGCCCCCTCCTTGTCTTTCCAGCAGCAGGCTAAAACCTTTTTATTATTCTTAAAAAAGAAGGTTTTAAGATCAAGTCATGTAGTGCCGTGGTTTTTAGCTTTGAATAATTTTTAATGAATTTTAACTAAGATTTTTTTGAATACCGTTGATGTTTAATTCTGTTTTAATGTTTATATTTGTAGATTTTAAATTGTATTGAAATACTTTTAATGTACGCCACTTTGAGTCTCCTTGTAGAGATAATAAGTGGGGTATAACTAATAGGGGTGTGTAAATCTTTGTTTTTAAATCGTAAGTTGTATCTAATTTGTAAGTTTTGTATATACAAACAGATATCATGAAACAAGGGAGGCGCCCACACAAAAACTTAAGAATCAGAACTTATCCAATACTTTTTTCTTTGAATTCTGTAATGCTCGGAAGTCAGTTTCATTTTCAGTGCAAATGAGGTGTAGCCAAAAAGACTGCCATTCCTCTTTAAATTAAGAAGAGATAGTCTGCCTCTCGCCATGAGGAAAGTAAAACAGCAGAGTGGGACAAGCTGAGTGAGCTGCAAAAGAGACTGAGAGAGCACAGAATTGTGGGAAATGTAGCTTGGGAAAGCAAGGAGCCCTATGCCAGAGAATTCAAAAGTCCCTGTTCTAAATTACTTTTGCCAGAATTCTGCTCAGTATCAGAAAGCCCCAATTAGGATAGGGGAGAGCTATTTTCCCTCCGTAAAAACAGCCAATCAGCCACACAGTTTAAAATTCTGCAAAGAGAATTGACTGATACTTCAATACTAGTAAGTAAATCTGGGATGGGTTGGGAAGAAATTCCCAAATTAAAGTTCTGTTGGTTAAAGACATTCAATGAGACAGCTATTGCGGCTTTTTTTTTTTAAATCAACCGTTTTTGTTAAAACTTTTTTAAATTCCCCCAAATCAGTAGATATATTAATATTTCTAAAACTGGGGGGGGGGGGTTGATCCGCTCTTGTCTTGTTTCATTGTATAGAAAATTCAAAGAGATAGTGCTTGTAATTTTTTAAAACAAAATGTTTGTAAAAACTTTGGAAATTCCCCAAAAATCCATGGATGAGTGAAACATTCTGAAACTTGATGGGTCAACAGTGGTAAACATGTTCTAAATGATAGCAAGTTTCATAGCTCTGGAAAATCTAGATGGACAATGAGGTCAATTTTTACCTTCTTCCAAATACGAAATCCTTTCTTTTGCCACATTTATATGCAAAAGTCACCAGTTTTGCACATGATTAAAAAGAAGGAATATAGACTCATCTGGAAAAGGGTGGGTGGGGGTGGGAGAGACTTGGGAAATATGTAGGTTCCTTTGCTTTTACTTAGGCATACTGCCAGGTTTGCAGTCACGTTCTTCTTGAAATATCCTGGATTTCCCTCACTCCTCATTCCCATGGGCTCTTTCTCCTCTGACTGCCCATGTGTCATAATAAGACTCATGCAACCTTTCAGAATTTGGTTATCACCCTTTCCTGATGAATCTATTATTATTCAGAATTGTTAGTATAATCAAAATGCTAAACATGGTTAGCAATATTATACTAGTTAAACACTAAGATAATTTTGTTTTCATGCAAACATTCCTCTTTCCCTCACTTGATCTTTGTTGATTATGTCTGGGAGAATACCAACAGCTAGCCAAATAGAGAGACATTTGATGTTGGAAAATACTGAGTTAATTAAAATTGATCTGGAAAATAAGTAATAAAACTCCTTGGCAGGAGTTCCCGGGAAATACTTGGGGATGGAGATGTTGTGGGGATATTCACAATACCCTTTATTTATTATTGCAATAAAACCTGGGACTTCCATATGTTTTTTCTATTGTCTGGAGGAGTTCTGTGTTAATCTATTGAGTAAATCTATTCTTTTAAATATTAGGACTGTACCAAAAAGTAGTTTATGCATCGTATGTTGGATCTATTTTGTAAGATTCATACATATGACGCAATATTAAGAAATGCAGGGCCCACCCACACAAAAAAATTAAGATTTAAATCACGGACCTATGACCTTTCAGAAGAGTTATGTAAATCTTGTAAATGGCTCCAGGTCTCTGGCTTGGGTGCCACTTCTCCCCCAAAAGGGCTCAGAGGACACCGAGGAGGATGGTGGTGGTGGTGGGGGGGGGGGGGGAGAATTCCCACTCTTTTCCCAAAGGGGGTAGCAAGGAGGACCTGGGGAGGGCAGGTGGATGGGAAGGATAGCTGGCTGGATAGTTCTCTGGGCTTGGCATATGGCCAGCCCAGAGAGAGACAAGCAGAGACCACATTCATCACATCGAGGCTTTAACACAGGGTTCAATATTGTCTCCCATGTTGTTTAACATCTACATGAAGCCACTGGGAGAGACCATCCAGATTTTTTGGGTGCAATGTCACCTTTACACAGATGATGTCCAACTCTATCACTCCTTTCCACCTGCTATTAAGGAGGCTGTTCAGGTCCTGAACTGGTGCTTGTCCGCTGTGACGATCTGGATGAGGGCAAACAAACTGAAATTGAATCCAGGCAAGACAGAGGTACTCCTGGTCAGTCGCAAGGCCGAACAGGGCATAGGGTTACACCCTGTGTTGGATGGGGTTACACCCCGCGTCTTCAGAAGGTTACACTCCTTCTGAAGACGCAGGTTCACAGCTTGGATGTGATACTGGACTCATAGTTAAGTTTTCAGCGGTAATGAAGGGACATTTGCACAGTTAAAACTTGTGAGCCAACTGCGCCCGTACCTTGGGAAGTCTTACTTGGCCATGGTAGTCCACACTCTGGTTACATCCCGTATAGACTACTGCAACGTGCTGTACATGGGGTTGCCTTTGAAGACTGTCCGAAAGCTTCAAATGGTCCGATGAACGGCAGCCAGATTGCTAACAAGAGCAGTATTCAGGGAGCGTATAACTCCTCTGTTGCGCCAGCTCCACTGGCTGCCAGTTTGCTACCAGGCACAATTCAAAGTGCTGGCTTTAACCTATAAAGCCCTAAATTGTTCTGGCCCAACTTACATGTCCAAACGCATCTCTCCTTAAGATCTTAAGATCGTCTGGAGAGGCTCTGCTCTTGTTACCACCTTCATCACCAGTACGTTTGGAAGAGACAAGAGAAAGGGCCTTCTCTGTGGTGGCCCCTCAGTGCCCTCCCTATAGATATTAGATCGACCACCTCCCTTCTAACATTCCAGAAAAAAAGTCAAGATGTGGCTTTTTGAACAAGCATTTGCAAATGCAGAGTAACTGACATAGGAAAATGGAACGACTAAACAATGAGTCCAGACAACGTTTTTAACAAGGAGACACTATGAATTTATATTGTATTGATTTGTTTAATTTTTATTATATGTTATGTTTTTAATTTTATTTATGACATTGTAAGCATTGAATTTTGCCCTGTTAACCGCCTTAAGTCACCTACGGGCTGAGAAAGGCAGTATACAAATACAGTAAATAAATAAATAAATAAATAAATAATGCAGTTCAATGCCATTTCAAACAGCTGTATATGGCTGTATAGATGGGCCTAAGTTAACAGATTCAACTGCATTTTAATTAAACTGGATAATAATGTTATGTTAATATGAAGTTATGGGGTTTCCCCCTTATAATTACTTAGTTCATCATTACTTTCAGGTGGAACAGGTTATAGATAAATATGTACCTAACGTGACAAAAGGGCAGAGAAGAACTTCCAACACAGCAAAACCTGTTTCCCAAATCACCAATCTTTATTGACAAAGCTTTAGAGACCCGACGTACAAGCCAAAACTTGAACAGTCAGTGATGTTGCAAGATGCTACTGAGCCTCCCATGAACTGGAATGGATATCAGAGGGCTGTTACATGGGGTGTGGTAATGAAGGCATGGTGTCAATTTTATCAGATCTCCAATTAACCTCAGTGTAGCAGGGCATGGGAAAATATCTCTCTCAAAATAAACTATATGAACACACTCCCATGCAACTCTACCAAGTTGCCTCAGGCATAAAACAAGTTTATGCCCCAGAAATAGAATATTGTGTGTGTGAGAGAGAGAGACAAAGACACACACAGAGAGCAAGCAAGCAAGAAAGACAGAGATAGAGAGATCTCCATATGGCCATCGGTTCTTCTGAAAAACTACATTCAGACATAATACAAAAGCATAGCATATGAAGTGGTGGAGGCTCCTTCTTTGGAGGCTTTTAAACAGAGGCTGTGTGGCCATCTGTTGGGGGTGCTTTGAATGCGATTTGCCTGATCTTGGCAGGGGTTTGGACTGGATGGACCACAAAGTCTCTTTCAACTCTATGATTCTCAGTAAGCATAGGATGAAAAAATACAGAATAAACAAAAGAAACATAATTTATTACTACTGACCTAGGGTGCATTTAACTGTAGAATAGTTTGACACTTTAACTGCTGTGGCTCAATGTCATGGAATCATGGGAGTTGTAGTTTTATAAGTGTTCTGGTGTCTCGTTAAACTACAACTTCCATGATTGCATAGCATTGAGTCTTGGCAGTGAAAGTGGTGTCAAACTGCATTACTTCTACAGTGTAGATGCACCCTTAGTTTCCCAAATCTATACTGTGGAGTTTATCACATGACAGAGGCAAACCAAAGGTGATGGTTCCTATTGCACAATGCTGTAGAAATGCCATTGTGTCTTCTACCTTCCCATTGTTAGAAGTAGTCAATTAACCCACTATACTAATAATATAATATATTGTATAGACATATAATATTTATATTATAATGTAATACAGTATACGAGGGTTGGAACTTTAATAGTGGCAACTATTTGTTTACATTTAATACAAAGTGATACATGTCAACAAGCTTTACAGTCCTGCAGTACAGTTACCAGCATTGTGTACAATCCGTTTCCAACGATGTGGAAGTCGTAGGACACCTGTTGCAGCGCCTGTTCTGTTGATAGTTCGAATGGAGTGGTCTACTGCCACAAGAATTTCTGATCAGTTCTGAAGTGAATGCCATGAAATGGTTCCTTCATCTTAGGAATTAAGTCAAAGCCATAAGGGCTTAAGTCTGGGGAGTATGGTGGATGGTACAGAACTTCCCAGCCCCATTGATCAAGCAAATCAGCCACAGCTTGTGCTGCATGTGGCCAAGCACTGTCATGCAAAATGGTAGGGGCGTTCTGGAGAAAGTGTCACCCCTTTTTTTTCAAAGCTGGTCTGAGATGGTGTTCCAAAAATGAGCAGTAATTCTACGCATTGATGATCTGATGTGGGGGAATGGTATGTGTTGGGATGACACCATCACAGTGGTACATGAGAATCTCCATAACTTTCACATTGCTGGGGTTCTGACAAAATTTCAAACTTTGTGGTGACCCGTAATGACACCATTCGTTCGATTGGCGTTTCAGTTCTGGCTGGTACAATCTGGCCCAAGTCTTATCCAGCGTAATGATATGGCAAAAGAGCCTCTCCTTTGCACTCATAGTGCTTCAAGTGGGTATGAGAAGCATCGTATCGTAGCCATTTCTGCATTTCTATCAAATGATATGGAACCCATCGGGAAGCAATTTTCATGCCCAGACCTTCCTTCAAAAGTAAGTGACAACACTTACTTTAGACCACAAGCTAATACGAGGCTCAGTTCTTCGTGTCACTCTGCATGTGCGTGACATAGGAAGGGTGAGTCTTTTTGCTCAGAGGTAAGGTTGGTATGTAACTAACGTGTGGTATATGTGACATTCTTTGGTTTTGTTGCATGGCATCTTATTAAAGTTCCAACCCTCGTAATACTAATAATACAGTATTATAATTATATATTTTATATTACATGTAATATTACTAATAATATTACAATATAATTATATAGTACAATATAATAATATATCATACTGCTATTGCGCTATGCTAATAATATAATATATTGTATGTATATATACATCTTGTAAGCCGCTCTGAGTCCCCTTCGGGGTGAGAAAAGCAGCATATAAATGTCATAAATAAATATGTATTTGTGGCATTTATGTTCAAAAGGTATCAAGTACAATTTTGAAAATCCGAGTAATATGCGTCAGGACATTGTTGGCTAGGAGTAAAATATAATGTACAGATCAAAACTGCTGGAAATGTATAAAATTTGCCTTTTATAGCAAAAAAGAATATCTCCTCGGCATGTTTTTTTTTAAAAAAATTATTCCTTTGGGAAACAAGCTCCACATAGATGTGTTATTTTGTAAGCATATGTGTGTGTATTTATATGTGCACATGTATATACAGTAGAGTCCCATTTATCCAATGTAAACAGGCTGGCAGAACGTTGGATAAACAAAAATGTTGGATAATAAGGAAGGATTAAGGAAAAGCTTACAAAGGATTTTTGTCTGCTGGAGCTAGGTGTGAATGTTTCAACTGACCACCTTGATTAGCATTTAATGGCTTGGAAGTGCCTGGGGGGAATCTTTTGTTGAGAGGTGAGAGTCCTTTGTCCCACCCTGGTCATTCCACAGGTATATAAACCCATTTTCCTACGTCCAACAGACCTCACTACCTCTGAGGATGCTTGCCATAGATGCAGGCGAAATGTCAGGAGAGAATGCCTCTAGAACATGGCCATATAGCCCGAAAAAACCTACAACAACCCAAAATTGTTCTTCATTTTAATTATTGAATTGTTTTAAGGTGTTTTTTGGCACTACAAATAAGATATGTCCAGGGTGCATAGGGATTCATTCATTTTTTTCTCCAAATTATAATCCGGCCCTCCAACAGTTTGAGGAACTGTGACCTGGCCCTCTGTTTAAACAGTTTGAGGACCCCTGCTCTACTGTATATAAATACAGTAGTCTACTGTATGTTCCGTATCCACAAGTATTTAGGCCTGGTCGCAACGTATTCCAGCTCTCCTTGCGCCAAGGCTCCCCCCACAGCCAAGGCTCCCTTTCCTTTGCCTGCAGGCCAATGAGGCCAAACCACTTTCCAGAGAGAGGGGGGGGAGCGGCTTCCTGTCCTCAATCGGAGGCAAGCAGAGCTCCGAAGCCCTTCCGCCCTCACAGCCTCCCCGCCCAGTAAATGGAACTTCCAACAAGCGACGCTTATTTAAACATGAAACCCCCAGCATGCTTTGCGGGAAAGTTTCGGGGCGGGGCGGGCCTTTGCCACGGAGACAGAGCCCGGGCGGACTACGTTACCCGGCACGCCTTGCGCCGTGCAGCCCTTTCTCTACGGTGGAACACCGAGACAGGCGCCTTGATTGGACGCCCGACGGACTTCAAGCCCCAGCGGCCTTTGCGGCCACGAGCGGCCGGCTTCCGGAAGAAGAACGGTTCCCTCGCTCTCCGTCCACCGTTGGCGAAACTGAGGCGGCGGCGGCGGCCGGACGGGAGGCGCAGTGGGCCTAGGCGGAAGGGACGCTTTCGGCGCCGCCGTGGACACGATGCTCAACATGTGGAAGGTCCGGGAGCTGGTGGACAAGGCGTGAGTATTATGGGGTGCTCGTGGAGGGGGGGGAGGGGGGCAACTCTTCCCACAGCCTCCCCCGCAGCCCCTTTGCCGCCTCAGTCGCCCCTTTCTTCCCTTCTCCATCTTCACCCCAAGGCGGTGGGGTCGCCTTCCTCCTTTTTTCCTCCCTCTGGATGGAGGCAAGGGTGAGGGGTGAGGACTTGCAACCATGGCTCCCAAGCCAACCCTAGGGCTTAACTCCTTCCGCTGTTGGTAGACCTTGCTGAAACTTCCTACACTTCAACCTGCCTGCTGTAACGGATCGCTGTCTAGTTTTTGATCAAGGCCGGGTCTACGCTGTCAAATTGATGCAGTTTGACACCACTTCTGCTGCCTTGGCTCAGTGACATTGCATCCTGGGAGTTGTGGTCTTGTGAGGCACAAAAAGGCCAAAGGCCGTGTAAACGTCAACTCCCAGGATTCCATAGCATTGAGCTGTTAGTGGTGTCAAATTGCATTAATTCTTCAGTGTAGAGGCACCCATGATCATTCAAATATATCACACTATTTTGGTGTCCCTGAACTCCCCATGTTTCCTATGCTCTCTTGGGTCCCTTTCACACAACTAAATAAAATCCCACATTATCTGCTTTGAACTGGGATATAAGGCAGTGTGGACTCAGATAACCCAGCTCAAAGCAGGTATTGTGGGACTTCCTGCCTTGATATAGGGCTGTGTGGAAGGGCCCTTAGTCACTGCATCTGTTAGGGTTCTAGGCCCTTGGATTCTGATGCAGTTGAAGTTTATAAATTAGGGCCTCCGTTTTTTTCCTAAGGGCTTTCTAAGGCTGATCTTTGTATTTCCCCCTCAGTACCTCCCTCTTTTTTACACAACCAATAAAGATCTTAGGACTCTTCCAGACAGGCCCTATATCCCAGGATCTGATCCCAGGTTTTCTGTTTATCCCAGATTATATGGCAATGCAGATGCCAGTTTAATGCAAAACAAACAAACAAACAAAGCAATCAGATCCTGGGATATAGGGCCTGTCTGGAAGGGCCCTTTAGAGCCTGAAATGAGAGAACAAAGTTGGGATGTATCTATGCTGTACAATTAATGTAGTTTGACATCCCTTGAACTTACACAGCTCAATGCTGTGAAATTATCAGAGTTGTCATTTTACAAACTCTTTAGACTTCTTTGCTAAAGAGCAGTGGTGCCACAACCACAACTCCCAGGATTCCATAGCATTGAGTCGTGGCAGTTTAAAGTGGTGTCAAACTGCATTCATTCTACAGTGTAGGTGTGCCCATGGTAACAGAAGACAAGTCTACTTCTTCAGGCCAAACTAAGACAGCTTATGCTACCAACTTCTATATTTTGTCAGTCTGTAAGATGTCACAAGATCACTTTTCATACCAATATTCCAGACTGTCTTTGAATTCTATTGCAGATCTTGCTAGTCACTATTCTCATTTGAAAAAGCAATAGTAGATACTTCAAAAACCCTGGCTTTGAATGTGTGTAATTTTGTGGCTATACCTATACGCAATGCTTTTTGGAAGTGCACAACTTCCTGAATCTCTTGGTGGTGTTTTTTTGGTTTCAGACAATCTTTGGCTGTCTCTTGGCATGTTGGATGGTTTTCTTGTATATTATGGCTAGAAATCCTTGAGACACTGAGAAATTCAACCCTGGCCTTGTGCTTGTATATCCAACACTCCCTTTTCATTGCTGCTGTTCTGTTAAGCCTCTGGTTGAGGAAAGGTAACTTAATACAGGAAGTACAAAAACTTGATATCATCCAGTGGAGGAGGTGCAGTACCTGTCTGTAACAGATACACTTTGAGCGGATTTAATTCTTGTGGATTAACCTTTCTGTTTGTAGCACCGTCATTGTTGCTACCTTAATGGTAGGATTTTCCAGTCAGAAATGTGGGTTGGGCAAAAAGCACAGTCTTGTACCACCCTTGCTTGTGGGCAAGGAGTAGAAGGAAGTCTTTACGCATACACCCTTTACCTGAAACTAAAGATCTTGCATAACCCTGAACTGCTTCCCAGAACACTTTCATGGCAGTGTTTTTCTGGAAAACATTAACTGTGTTCTCAAAATTTCTTTTTAACTTTCATCACCTTCCGCTGTGTCTCATGGAATCCAGCTGAAGCTTCAATAGAATAAGCAAACTTGACATTTAAACCTCTGTGAATAAGTGTGCTGTTTTCCTCCTGAATAAACCTATTTATATTTTACTTTGAAAGCGGAACTCTTAAGTTTTAAAAAGACAAATGTTTGGAGAACAATTGTAAAGCATTTACTGTTGTATGTTGATGCCTTTAGTGGTTAAAGTATTCATTGTGAATATCAAAGTTTAAGAGGCAATATTGTGTTTTGATGTCTTGAAATACCTCTGTGATTGAGGGTTTTATGTACTCCACACTGAAAACAGTTCAAAACCATTGTTGTACTAGAACATGAAATATAGAAACCAAACATTTCTATTAGGTGCCCTTGAGAGGTGGAATGTGAGAAACAATAAACAAAGCATATATATAGGTTGCATTGAAAGTGGCATTATGGGAGTTCTCAGTGACTCTATGAAGTTGGGTCCATGAGGGTAGCAGAGGAGAGGGACAAATCTTTTATGCAAGTAGTGTCTATTATTCTGGTGGACAGGCATTGCAGAGTATAATCTTGTTTTCTAGTTACTTGTGGAAAAATATTATTGACAGAATTCTCAGTTTGGTTTAATACAAATGGTAATATGAGGTAAAGATGTGTAATCATAGACCCGTCGCAAACTAGCCTCCTGCGGGAGCAAACCTTGCCAGCACGTCCCTGACGTCATGAGACTCCGCCTATCGCCCCACCCCATTCTCAGCCTCTTTCTCCGTGCCAGAGTGGTTTTTCCTTTGCTAGGGCAGCATTGCCAGCATACTCTCGTTGTTGGCAGAATTCAACAACGAGAGTACGCTGGCAATGCTGCCCTAGCAAAGGAAAAACCACTCTGGCACGGAGAAAGGGGCAGGGAGAGAGGTGCAGTCTCATGACGTCAGGGACGTGCTGGCAAGGTTTGCTCCTGCAGGAGGCTAGTTTGCGGCGGCTCATAGGTTCATATATTTCGTAAATGAAGGTGCACTCAGAAAAATTAAATCACATTGAGAAAGCTTTCTTCAAAACACTAAAATCAAAATCAAAATTTGTGCCAGTGCTTCATAAGAAGGTTTGTAGAAGACATGTGACTGGATTTGTGGTTAGAAAGCAGAGTCCATGAGTTTCATATTAACACTTGGATTTTAGCTCCAAGGCATCTCATTCCTGCATGACAGAATGGGGTTGGACTGGATGTCTATTGTGGCCTCTTCTAACTGTATGATTCTGTGCATGCAAATTTAAATAAATATTCTAAAATAAAAAAGAAAAATTCAAAACATTTCAACCTGTAGAAATACTTTATGCAGTATTAATACTAGACAAATTTAGTGTTTATTTTAAAAGTGAATTGTGTTCTTAATGTATAAAACTACATACATCAGTCTTGGCTTTGAAGCCTGGCTTATTTTTAGATTGACTTTGACATTGAGACCACTAAGCATTTGGCATTGTACTTGATGTTGTACATTACTAGACTGATAACATAAATGTATCTGTCTACTGTGAGACTGGATAAATAAATAAAAGAAATAGCTTTATTTATATCCCACCCAATCTTCCTGAGGGGACTCGGGGCAGATTGCAGCAACAGAAGGCAAACATTCAATGCCTATACAATAAAAATTACAAATACAAATACATTGACAGACCCACCCAAACCCCCAAATAAACCAATTGATTACAAATTAATTGAGATATGCTGCATTTGTTCAGCTAATTCAACATTATTGGAAAATAGGTTTTTTAAGGTGTTTTGTGTGCAGAAAAAACATCACTAGGCTGGCAACTTGAGCTAAGCTAGTTCTACAAGTAATTAGATGTTCTATCTAGACAGTGTATTGTGAACCCAAAATTTGTTTTGGTTCTCCAAGATTATCAGTATTCTTTGTTTTCAAACCTGTTTAGTATCCACTTGTTCACATACATAACAAAACCTTCCTGGCTAATGAAACGGGGGGGGGGGGGGGGGGGGTTGTCATATCAGGAGCAACTTGAGAAACTGCAAGTTGCTTCTGGTGTCAGAGAATTGGCCGTCTGCGAGGACGTTGCCCAAGGGACACCCAGATGTTTTTGATGGTTTAACATCCTTGTGGGAGGCTTCTTTCATGTCCCCACATAGAGAGCCGGAGCTGACAGACGGATCTCATCTGCGCTCTCCCAGGATTCGAACCTGCGACCTGTCAGTCTTCAGCCCTGCCGGCACAGGGGTTGAACCCATTGCACCACCGGGGGCTCCCAATGAAACTGTTAACTTGGTAGGAGAAGACTGCTGAGTAGTAGTAGTAGTAGTAGTAGTAGTAGTAATAACAATAATAAGTTTTATTTTTTACCTTCTTCTCCTCAAGGCGGGGTACAACATATTTAAACTACATAGATAAAAACATAAGACGGTTAAAACACTTACAATAAGAGACAGAGACCTAAAATTAAAAAACATTAAAATTATTTATACCAATAAAATGTCAGTTTAAAATTCATAGTTCAAAATTGATTGTGTAGTCCTATAACAATATGTAACACATTTTGAAAAAAATTCTGTTCCTGGTTTCAAAGTGTTATTTCCTGTTTAATTGTGCGGTACTTACTTTGAAAGTAGTTGTTACACTCCAGAAACTTGGTTTTTGTGGCTGAGTGTAGTACTATTATTTCCTTCAGTCTAGGCATTTTGTTTGTACTTTTTCCTAATGAAAATATGTGGTTCTTAACATTTCAATGTGCAGACTGCAACCATGCTTTTGAAGTTTAATAAATATTTTCCATGTTTTTATGATAGAACCACTTAGGAAATGCCAGTTATAACCCAGGAACAAAAATTGTGTTACATAAGGATCAGGCAAGGTACATCAGTTGTTAGCTGCTGCTTCAGTAATTTCCGCAATTGATTGGTAATCTGGAAAATTCTTATATGGGATTTGGCATTGTTTGAGTTCAAGGTGACATAGAAAGCATTTATTTGTGGGCTTACCACTTAGTTTTCATTATCAAATCTTACTTTTGGAATTGATGTCCCAGCTCGTGTCCATCATCTTATAAAATGCCACTTTCATTAATAATCTCTGTGCCAATTTTGTTGACTGAAATTTCATATTTACTTGGTTGAAACTCCAGTTGAACTCAGTAAAATGAAAGTAGAGCTGTAGAACTGGGCTCCACTAAGGCAGTTTTAGTAGAGTAGAGTTTTGGAGGATGGGGAGAGGCAGTAAGGGAGAAAGAAAAGCTACTGTGTTGCTTGCTATGATATAGGATCAGTTTGGGGCTCCAACCAACCAGCTTACGTAGCTGCAATATATAGTCAGGAGGATTTGGTATGTTTCATTTTATCCTTTCTAATCCTAATGGAGTAGCTCCTATAGAGGGGAGTTCAGGAATCATTCATCACCAGATTCCACAAGCACTGAACAAGAATTGCTTTTGTATGTGAGTTTTCCTATGAAGCAATGTCTGTCTGGAGATGTAATTGCCACTTGAAGCCTTCTCTACTATCATTCAAGTTAATTTTAAACTTTAACATTTGAACAGACATAACCTTAGCTTTTTGTCTGCCTATAATAGGTTTTCTGAAATATGTGTTGTTTCAAAGCACCAGCTAACAGCATGACTATAAGATTGAGAAAATCATGTTTTTAGTGTAGGTGCAGTGAAACTGGTTGCTTAAACTTTTCTCTTCTGCTTTATCAAGAAGTATTCAGATGCTGCGAGACTGATTGACTTTAAATTTGAATAAACTACTTCACTCAGAATCTTAGCAGATTGGCATGTCTCTGTTTCAGAAGATATCTATTTAGAGCAAGGTGTTTCCTATCCAGTCTATTTCTGTTTGCATAGTTACAGTTTGTATTTTGCAACAAGTATATTTCACATTTCATTCTTTTCAGTTTTGTTGTGTAAGACTTAGTATATTGCTGTTTTTCTGAAATTAAATCATTGTGCAAACAATCTTAGAAAAGGGAAAAGATCCAGTTAGTATTTTCATCTTTTAAAATGAGATCCTGTAATTGATTATACAGAATTAAAATAATTATTATTCCACTTTCTTTGCTAGTTCCTTTTCAGTTATTTTTACACACCTGGTGTGTTTAACAGCCAGAATCCAGTCTCTGTAGTGACATTAATAATGTAATAGGATGACCGTTCAAAATTCACTTTGCAGAAATACTTTTAATTTCCCCTCTTAGCTTCAGTGTATAGATTATACCTAGGCAGGAACATGGACAACTGCTAAAGTTTAAGAAATAAGGTTCATATCAGTTTGATAGTATTATTCATCCATGTGTAGTTTTAACAAAGACCCTGCTTCGTCAAGCATTTGCTCTTTAAAGATTGACAATATTAATCAGGTGGTGAATGCCAACCTACAAATGTTTACTTTAAAGCATTCACTTTTGGTGAATTAGGTCAAGGAAAGTGTCCTTGCAAATTGAGCAATTTTCTGGGTTATGTCACAGATTAGTTTAGAACTAGTGGTATAACTTTGCTTAATTTTTAACAGAGCGTTGTTCTCTGTTACATATGTGCTTCTGACAGAATAATGAATTACAATGTTAGGTGCTGGAATGTGGCCTGTGATGAACTGTGATTTTATATAAGCATTTATCATAGCAGAAAGAATCTTATGCTGATACATGTGGATTTGAGAAAAATAGAGTATTCCATTCTCCTGATACCAAGCAAACTGCAAGAGGACAGAAACTCTGTCCTTTCTAAGACCCGTCGCAAACTCTGTTCCTGCGGGAGAAAACCTTGCTAGCACGTCCCTGACGTCATGAGCCTGCGCCTCTCTCCCCGCCCCTTTCTCCGCCCCTTTCTCTTTGCCAGCATGGTTTTTCCTTTGCTAGAGCAGCATTGCCCGCATTTTCTCTCAGTTGAATTCTGCCAACTGAGAGAGTATGCTGGCAATGCTGCCCTAGCAAAGGAAAAACCACTCTCGCAAGGAGAAAGAGGCGGAGAAAGGGGCGGGGCGAGAGGCGGAGTCTCATGACGTCAGGGACATGCTAGCAAGGTTTGCTCCCGCAGGAACAGAGTTTGCGACGGCTCTAAGTTTGAAACACTATTCGATGTGGTTTTGTCTGGAGTGATGTAAAGGCCTGTTGTAGCAAAAGGAGATACTTTGTCAATAAGACAGTGGTTCTCAACCTGGGGTCCCCAGATGTTTTTGACCATCAACTCCCAGAACTCCTAACAGCTGGTAAACTGGCTGGGATTTCTGTGAGTTGTAGGCTGTGGTGATATGTGTGCGCGCGTGTGTAACACAGTTTCTTTGTGGCAGGAAGGGAACTTCTTTTATATCTTATTTTATTTTTCTTCTGCCACCAGTAAAATTATATGTGTGCGTAGGTGCCAAGGCAGTGCTACTGGTAAAGGGGGAAAAGAAGAATAAACCTCTCCGAAACTCAGCATGAAACAAAGATGTTTATTTATGTATTCTTGTGCACATAAAGCATATTGGTTACACAGTACTTTTCTTCAGTTACACTTGAAAACTGTTACAACTATATTTTACTCTTGTGAATACATCAAACTGTTACTATATAACTTTCAGAACAGTATAACTGATATCAACTTGATCAGGTAAGTTTTTTCTCTCTTAAATGTAATTCTTTCTCAGCCTTCTGACTGGTTAGATTATATCTTATAAACACTTCTTTCCACCAATATTCTGACTGAAACTTATTCTTAAAGAACTCTTCATTTCTCAGTTCTGCCTGTCTGAGGACTTAGATACAATTTTTTACTCTTATTACTTAAGTACCACAACTGAAGGTGTAATCCTATACAAGGATTTCTTCTCTCTAGCTCACAGACTAGAGATTAATTCAAAATGGCCCCTTAATATCGCAGCTGAAGACTCAAACTTAAATTAGAAACCTCTTCCCTCTAGCTCCCCTGGCTAGAGACTGGCTCATTTTTAAAATGTCTCCACTTTTCTTCTCTGTTAGCTCTGCCCCTTTTGCCTGCTAGCCACTCTAAAATGGATACATTTCTACTGCAGTGGCTTTGCAACCATGGCAATGCATCAACCAGTTATATGCATCCACCTCTGCTTGTCCTTGTCATAATATAAACATAAGCAAAACCTCAATTATAATTCACTATTCCGTTACATTGGCCAAAACATCTGGGGACCCCCAGATTGAGAGCCACTACAATTAGACATGCAAATGTCATGTTGCAAGACTATCCAAAGTTTTATCCAAAGAGGCTTTGCCTTCCTCTAAGGTTGAGTGAGAAGGCCATCCAGTGTGTTTCCATGGCCAAGCAGATATTCAAACTCTGGTCTCCAGAGCTTTAGCTCAAACCACTATATTACACTGACTCTTTAACTATCATACTCAGTGTAAATGAAGGCAATTTTAAAACATTGCTTAAGAGTTTCCCACTGAAAGGTCTTGATATATTTCCACTACAGTTAGTTTTTTTCAAATACAATATAGAACATTTTCATATATGCTAACTTGAGGTGCTATATGGGAGTTTGTGCCACCTGTTTCTTTGAAACACAGTGATAAGCCTTTTTGTTCAGTATAACTTTTCCTCTTGCTTAGCTTCTCTATCAGCTGATGACTATTTGAATCAAAGCACACATTACTCATGGAGTAAACCAACATATTAAAAGTATAAACAAGCTGCAACTTTCTATAGTCCATAAAGCTCAACCTGAATGTTCATATTAGATTTGTTGAGAGGTAGCCTAAATTGGCAGAGTATCAATTGCAAATATCAATCAGAGCAACAATGAACTTACATACTGCTCTGCTGTGACCAAGATGAAATGATTGACAGCTTCTCCTGTGGATTAATCACTACTTAATGTGTCACCTAAATGTTAAATTGTGTATAATCTTAACTATGGTTAATGGAAACAAGCCAACTTCCAACCGTACTAGTTCAGTGTTGGCTTATCTTTACTGACTGTAATTAAGATGAAATGTTGTTAAATCAGTTTTGGATGATACTACAAACTGTGGTTAGACTAAGTCTTGTATATACTCATATAGAAATTGTTCTCATGTTCAAGTCAAGGACAAGTTTTGAGGCCAAAAGTATAGCTTTTGATGTGACCCGTAGATAAGCCGAGGATCATTCCACAGAAAGGGGAAAGCACCAATGCCGCCTCAGAGACGCAACCACCTCGGCAACCTCCACAATTTCCTTGCACAAGAGAGAGAGTAGAGGGGGTTAGTGCTTCTTTTATATTCTCCCAAGATGGACTATTCTCTCTCCTTTTGCCACTCTGCACAGGCATTTGTTCTACTAATGAGCATTAGAATTAGTATAAATTCACTTAGTATTTTTGGCGATCTATTTCCTGTGATTACATAGCATACAAATATTAAATATGTTCCAATCCCCCACCAACCAGGCCCAGAGTTGTCCAGGAACAGTCTGAGGCACAGGCAACTCACTGTGACCCCATGGCAAGAGGAGGAGGGGAGAAAGGTGCATGTGGGCCACCCTCACTCTTTTTGCCACATACGCAGGCCTCCCTCACTCTTCTTGCCGCAGTGAGAAGAGGACAGAGGGAGATGCATGCAGCAGAAAAAAGAAGGGATGCCTATGCAGGCCTCTGCATCGTTGCCCCCTACCTCCTCCTCCTCCTCCCGGAACCAGGCGCTGCCATCACAAGGGAGGCATGCGTGCATGGCAAAAACAGTGAGGGAGACTTGTGTACGCCTCTCTCCCCTCCTCCTCTCACCACAGTAAGAAGAGTGAGGGCAACCCAGCAGGAGGAAGAAGGCGGCAACAATGGCTCTTCGGCCCCAGAAGGAGGAAGGCAGCAGCGATTCAGAGGCTGACACGGGCCTCCTTCACGCTTCTCACAGCTGCGAGAGGAGGAGGGAGGCACACACGAGCCTCCCTCTGTCTTCTCGCCGCATGCACCTTGACGGTGGTGATGGCGCCTGGCCCAGGAGGAGAAGAAAGGTGGCAGCAATGCGGAGGCCGGCACATGGAGCGCAGTTGAGCACCAAGCCAGGCCCTCATCAACCAGGCCCAGAGCCGGCCGGGAGGGACTCAAGTATAAGCCAAGGGGTGCTTTTTCAGCCATTAAAAAGGGCTGAAAAACTCTGCTTATACTTGAGTATATATAGTACCATTTGTCATATTTTAAAAAGTTGATGTGATCGGGAAAATGAAGACATATTTAAAATCTGCATAAAAATTGATTTAAACTGTGCTATTCTCATTTCTGATTATTACAAAAAGTTTGATTTTGTTGGCTTGTGATATGTGTAATCATGTACAACATCAAGCTAGAATTTAAGGGAAAAATAGTTTTCTGAAGAGGAATTAGTCAGCTGCTGTGTTTCTACTTGTACCAGTAACAGCTAAACAAACCATAGACCAAAGGAGCTGCTTTCTGGTTTGTGTCTCAACCAGTAATCCTGGCAAATACTCCAAGGTTTGTTTTAGGGACTTGGCACTGAATCTGGAGGCCCGGGTATCTGCGGTGGCCAGGAGGGCCTTTGCACAATCAAAACTTGTGCACCAACTGCACCTGTTCCTTGAGAAGCCAGATTTGGCCATGGTGGTACATGTCTTAGTTACATCCCGCCTGGATTACTGTAACACGCTCTACGTGGGTCTGCCTCTGAAGAGTGCTTGAAAACTTCAGCTGGTCCCTAGAGCTGCAGGTAGGTTGCTCACTCCGGCTGGCTGCAGGGAACGGACAGCCCCGCAGTTGCAGCAGCTCCACTGGCTGCCAGTCTATTTCCGGCACAATTCAAAGTGCTGGTTATGACCTTTAAAACCCTAGACGGTTCAGTTCCAAGCTATTTGGCCAACCACATCCCCTTGTACGAACCTGCCCGGACCTTGAGATCTTCAGGAGAGGACCTTCTCTCTGTTCAACCTCCATCTCAAGCCTGGTTGGTGGGAACAAGAGAGAGGGCCTTATTGGTGGCTGACCCGCAACTTCTGGAACTCCTTGCCCAGGGAAGTCAGAATGGTCCTCTCCATGCTGTCCTCCTCGCATCAAACTAAAACCTTTTTATTCAGAGAGGCTATTAAAGATAAAGGTGTTTCAGATCTAGTCTAGAGGTGCCGTGGTTTTTAACTTTGTATTTATTTTGATGGATTTTAACTGTGATTTTTAAAGTGCTGTTTGTGTTTAATTCTGTTTTAATAATTTTGTGTGGATAGATAGATAGATAGATAGATAGATAGATAGATAGGGATATACATAGATATATTAATTGTATACTAATGCTTTTATGTCAAGCATTAGTCTTCTTTGGGGAGATAAAGCAGGGTAATAATAATAATAATAATAATAATAATAATAATAATCTCATACATTTCAAAAAGGGTTACATTTTATGGGCCATGTATGCTCGTTATTTTTCTTTTGTTTCCTTTATATTTTTGTCTGTAGTTGATGTTCCCTCATGGCGCACACTTTGATGACTGCAGCTGTGAGGAGAGCCAATACCTTTTTTAGCATTAGCTCTTATATCAGGAAACACATTTTTCTGTGGCCCTACCAATCTCAATTTCATGTCTTAGTAAAAAAGAAATTCACTGCTAGTAGGCAGTTTGCTACAGCATTACTGAATTCCTTGAGCCTGCAATGTCACTAAATTACAAACTGTATTCTTCACTTGAGAGGGAAATAAAATGGCATCTCCTGCTTTGAAATGTATTCTTTGTGTGTCATTTTCAGTAGCAGGGTTGTCTCATGGAGTTGTCCATGTGGCATGAGCCATTCAATGACTCAGTTGTGCTTCTTGGCCTAAACACACTATATATTAAGTTATGATGAGTGATCTTTCAGATTACCATATTCGGCTGACAGTAACATTACACCCTTATATTTATCTCCTGCTATTTGACCTTCCTGAAAACAATTTTTTACAGAGTCATTTAATTTTACTTTGTTTTGAAGATTTATTTTAGTCAGCATAAGCAATCAATCTTAAAGCAAGGCCCAGTTTGATCATGGTAGTTAAAGGGATATTTAGTCCTTGGCTGTGTAAATTCACCTGCTCTGTATTGAAAATGCATAGAACAATTACATGACAGAGCAGGAAAACACTATACCAAATCAAATCATCATTCCATCTAGTCCAGCATTGTCAATTCTGTTTGCCAGGGATGGTTGTAAGAAATTTAGACAAGATTAATAATAATAATAATAATAATAAATCTTTTAATTTGATACTGTTCTATCTTCCCTAGGGGACTCAGGGCAGTTTCCCGCATAGATCAAACGTTGCAATTACAGACATAAAAATATACAAGTAATAATCATAAACAATGACATAATACTATAAAACAGTCGTACATATTTAAAATTAAAAACCACTTCAGTGCTAATTCCATCGGGCAATTTCAGTTTCCTATGGCCAAGATGCTCTGTCCACCAGGCTTCGGGGTACATCAGCAGGCCAGACCCGGGGGGTGGGGAGGAGGGGTAGTGGTGGTCTATTGTGAGTCCATCTCCCTGGTCAGGTGCCCCGTGGCGCAGTGTTCTGGGTGGGAAACCAGGACAGTATGGGGATTCTGCTAGTGTACTGTCCACTCTGCTACACAGCAGTCTTTCTGCCAGAGCTGGCGGGAGTGGTCTCCTACCTGGCGTTGGAGTCCCAACGGCTTATAGTGCTGGGGGACTTGAATGCCCATGTGGAGTCCGCTTTATCTGGAGCGGCTCAGGACTTCATGGCTGCCATGACAACTATAGGGCTGTCCCAATTGATATCTGGACTCACTCATGTAGGTGGGCACACTCAGGACCTGGTCTTCATTGCGGATGGGGTAAATGTTGGTGTGGAGGAGCTAAAAAATCTTCCATTGTCATGTACTGACCATCACCTGATAAGTTTTAACCTTACCATGGCCTTGAACCTCTGCAGGGGTGGAGGTCTGCCCCAGGAGACTTATGGATCTGGAAGGATTCCTGATGTCTCTTGGGGATTTTCCTGTCATGGTGGCTGATGGTCCTGTCAATGCCTTGGTTGACCTCTACTCAGGAGGTGACCGGGGCGGTTGACACTAACGCCCCTGGACGTCCCCTCTCGCTGCGTAAAGTCAACCCAGCTCCCTAGTTCACTGGGAAGCTGGCAGCAATGAAGCGGATGAGATGGAAGCTAGAGTGCCAATGCTGGAAGACTCAAAATGCAGCTGACTGAACACAGGCTAGAGTCTTACTTAAGACCTACTCGGTGACAATGAGAGCAGCCAGAAAGACCTTCTTGACTGACTGCATTGTGTCTGCCTCCAATAGACCAGCAGAGTTGTTCCGGGTGGTCAGGGAGCTCCTCCACCCTCACCAGGGAGGGAAGTGCTCTGATCTCCTGGCAACTTGATGTAGCGAGTTCGCATATCATTTTGCAAATAAAGTCACTTGGCTGCGGTCTGACTTAGATGCCAGTTTTAATGTAGTAGCCAAGGATATAATGGAGGTACCTGTCTGTCCAGTTTTGTTGGATTCATTTCGAACTGTTCAGCCTGATGACATGGACAAGATTCTTGGAGCAGTGAGAATGACCACCTGTGCTCTGGATCCTTGCCCTTCCTTGTTTAGCAAGCTGGCCAGTAGAGGATTGGCCGAGTGGTTTACGAAGGTCATAAATGCCTCATTGGAGCAGGATCACATTCCACCAAGTCTCAAAAAGACAATTTTAAAACCAATACTTAAAAAGACATCCTTGGTCTCCTCGGTGTTGAATAACCACCGGCCAGTATCAAACCTCCCCTTTCTTGGCAAGTTTCTAGAGCGGGTGGTCACTTCCCAACTCCAGGGATTCTTGGACGACACCCATTATCTGGATCCATTGCAGTCTGGTTTTAGGCCTGGCCACGGTATGGAGATGGCCTTGGTTGCCTTGGTGGATGACCTCCAAAGGGAGCTAGACAGGGGGAATGTGTCCCTGTTGGTTCTCCTGGACATCTCAGCGGCTTTCGATACCATTGAACATGGTATCCTTCTGGGGCAACTCTCCGGAATGGGTCTCAGGGGCACTGCTTTGCCGTGGCTCCGCTGGGGGACACCTGCTTGGACCATGGCCTTTGACCTGTGGGGTCCCGCAAGGTTCCATTCTCTCCCCCATCCTTTTTAATATCTACATGAAACCGCTGGGTGAGGGCATCCGGAGTTTTGGAGTTTGGTGCCATCTGTACACAGATGACACTCAACTCTACTACTCCTTTCCACCAAATTTCAAGAAAGCCACCCAAACCTTGAACCAGTGTCTGGCAACTGTGATGGACTGGATGAGGGCTAACAAGTTGAAGCTTAATCCACAAAAGACAGAGGTCCTCCTGGTCAGTCGTGGGGCCGACTGGGGTATTGGGTGGCAATCTGTGCTTGACAGGGTAACACTCCCCATGAGGGTGCAGATCCGCTTGGGGGTCTTCGTGGACTCAACGCTGTCGCTTGATGCTCTGGTGTGAGTAGTGGCCAGGAGGGCCTTTGCACAGCTTAAACTTGTGCGCCAGCTGAGACCATACCTCGTCTGACTTGGCCAGGGTGGTCCATGCCTTGTTTATATCCAGATCAGACTACTGCAACGCACTCTACATGGGGCTGACCTTGAAGATGGCCCAGAAATCCCAACTGGTACAACGGGTGGCAGCCAGGCTCCTAACTGGAGCAAATTATAGGAACCATGCAACTCCCCTATTAAAACAACTTCATTGGCTGCTAATAAGTTGCTGAGCCAAATTCAAGGTGCAGGTAATGACTTATAAAGCCCTAAACGGTTCAGGCCCCACCTATCTTCGTGATCACATCTCCCTCTATGGGGAGGCCCTCCTCGCTCCGACTACCATCATCAGTGCGGTTAGTGGGGACAAGGGAAAGGGCCTTCTCAGTTGTGGCCCCCTGCCTCTGGAACACCCTCCCCAGGGAAATAAGACAGGCCTCATCTCTCTCCTCTTTTTGTAAGAGTTTGAAGACTTGCTGGTTTCACCAGGCCTTCGAGTATCATTAGCATGAGCTCCAGCCTCCCTGGCTACTAGTTAGAATCAGGCCCTTTTTCCCTACCTATTACCCTGGTCAGTTCCTCAATTGTCTCAGGAAATGAGAATCTACAGGCCCAATTGCTACTACTATTGAATCTGGTTACTGCACTTTACCCATTTCCTTGGCCCCCTATGGCTTACTTTGCACTATTGCCTTGCAAAACCGCCTTGAGTCGCCGATAAGGCTGAGAAAGGCAGTATACAAGTATAGTAAATAATAATAATAAATAATTGCACTACCTCTGGCCTGGCCATCCCAAACTGCCCAGGTCCTTTCTGAAAATCCGGCCCTAATAGTTAATCCTGGCATGAAGAATAATGTCGACTGGTTTTATTGTACATGTGTTGTTTGACTATTTTATGCTTATGTATTGTTCTGTTTTTTCCTTCTTTTTTCTTTTTTTTTCTTTTCCTGTATGGTTTTGTGTTTTTACAATTTGGAAACTGTCAATTATTTGGCCACAGAGTTTAAACTATAAGCAATATTTCATCACAGTTAAACAACAGTATTGACTGGAACTGCCATGAGTCCCCCAGGGGACATAGAGCAGTATATAAATACAGTTTTATTATTATTATTATTATTATTATTATTATTATTATTATTATTATTATTATTAGAGTCGAGAGTGGGTCTTTATAACTGTGGGAGGGCTGGGCTAATATAACCAGGTAAACTAAGGCCAGAGGAGTGGATAAAGTGCAAGCATGATCCTACATGATGGTCAGGGCGGGACCTGGAGCTATTTATTTCCAAGGCCCAAGGCACAGATATGAAAGGGCTGGGCTAATGGGAATCAGTATCCACTAGAAGCTGACTACAGAATTGCACTGGGGGACCTAGAGGTTCTAAGAGAGATGATCTCTCTATAAATCTGCAAAAGTAAAGCCACAAATTTGGAGGAAAGTCTCCTTCCAAACACAAGGTGAATGGAAAAATAGTTAACAATATGGGAAACAAACTTAGGGAGTTTGTATTATCATGTAGGTTTGTTATAGACACCTTTACAAAGGTACTACTGATTTCATTGACCAGTTGAAAACAGTTGGAAACCCCAGCAGCCAACCCCTTTTCATGTAAATGTAGAATTGTTCAAATAACCAAAACGGGTATCTCCACATCATCTCAGCTAATTTGGAAAGCTAACCAGAGTTATGCCAATTTGATACATGAATGGAAAATCGCGGGATACCAAGAATGTCAAGGTAAGAAGAAAGAATCCATCACTAGCATCCTTTCAAAAGGACCTGAAGACCTGGTGGTTCCAGGAGGCTTTTGATAATGATTACCCAGGTGCTACCCTGTCCAACAGTTAGGTCCCCACTCTGCACTCTACCCACTTCCCTGGCCTCCTTCTACCTCATTTCCCTTGATCTTGCCTAGCTCTATTATAGCTATTCAAGCCAGCCCTGGAAATGAGTAACCCCAGGCACTACCATTAGTTAAGGCCCAGTTCTGCACTTTATCCACTTCCCTGGCCCTATGTTTATAGAGTTATGCTGAAAAACATAGAAATTTCTAGAGAAGTGGTTATTTCAGGGAGTTCTTTTATTTCTTTATTCATGGTTTTTAATTTTCACAGGGATCCTGTACCCCAATTCCAGTGAATGTGGAGGGCTGACTGAATTACTAAAATGAATGTGGATGTAAATGACATGTAGGAAATTGTAATTTAATTGTTTCATACTAGTGATTACGTGCCTATTCAAAAAAGCAGTGGGAGATAATTCAAAAGCTTTTACACTTGAATGTGTGTTTTTTTTTCCTGACTGTACAAGAAATAAGCATATATATGTACAGCTAAAGACCTGGAAATATGGTTGGAGTCTATCTTTTGTGCAAGTGTATCTTTGCATGAGTGTGTTATGGATCTATATCTTCTCCTGCTATGTAGACATCTCTTTGAGTGTCTGTCAGATGTCTGCTGTATCTTTAGCAGTCCTTCAGATTCTACTCTTTTTAGTCCCTCTTGTATGTGAAATGTGCAACCTTTTATTGCCAATTTTGTATCTCCCTCGGGGAACTAAAAGGAGACCTGTCAAATAGTTACTTGTAGCTAGATTTCCTGCGTTCTTCATAAGCTTCTGTTAAGCCAATAATCACAATTGAACTCCTTCAAGTTTCCATCATAGCTGTTTCTATGGCAGCAGATGACTAGATTGACTTTTGTTGTGTTCATCTGATGTTGCTTGTGAATGTAGAGAGCTTAATTTGAGTTGTCCTTCTTTCAGTGATGGAATTTTATCCATAGATTCATGAATTGGGTTCATCTTCATCATGCCAAGGCCAGAAGTGGATGAAAAGAGAAACAAGCACAACACCTTCAAGTGAAGATGTTGTATCTTACCTTTGTGAAATCACAAGCAGCCCCAGCGGAGCCACTGCAAAGCAAGCAACTGATCTAAAATCTTCAAACTGTTGAATATATGTACAATTATGACCACTGCAGTATAGAAGATGGCTGATGGAATGACTCCCCATAATATCCAGTTCTGTGTTATTGACCACCTTGGAAACCTTATATGAACTATAGAGTTGAACAAAATAATATTTAAAACATAAAGCTAGTCAAATTCTTCAAGGATAATAATTACTGTCAACTTGCCACTGTATCTCATCCCTAAACACAAGTTTTGCTTCTTTCTTGATCCCTGTGTAGAAGTGGAAATGGCACAGTTGCTTTTATCCATCCTTGTCTTAAAATGCCATATAAAAAGTAGTATTATGTCTATATTCTTGCATCATCTCTTAACTTTCAAAAATATTTGGATTGTTAAAGGTGTGGAACTGTTGGCTGTTCTTGCTTACAAGGACAGGAAGAAGAAGTAGGACATTGATGAGATAAGTATGTAGTAAAGAGGAAGTGGAATATGTTATCTCTATTCATGGAGGAAAGCAACCCATAGTTGCTTTCCTCCATGAGCAGAGAAGTGACAAACAGCACGTCTCATGTGCATTAATATTATAGTTTGAGTGGACATGATTGGGTTTAGGATAGCAGGTAAAATAGAAGCTTTCTGTTGGCAATTTCTCCCCTTACCCCTGGTAGCCTTTTACCCAATTCATTTTTTTGAGATCTAAGGAGCCTCTGATGCAGATTAAAGAGGAGTACAGTGTCTGTGAGGAGCATAGAAGAAAAAGTATTTTCATAAGCATTGTATAAACCACAGACATTCTTTGTTATATGTTACACTATAATATTGGGAGGGGGACAGGATTGTTTTAAAGAAATTACTGGATTTTAGGTCTGAATATGGGATCCTCAAGTATCTGTCTTAGTAACATCATAGAATTGTAGTTGGTTTAAATGACAGAAGGTTATAGACCTATGTGTAACATTTATTATAAACCTAGTTTCTGCACCTTCAGAAACATTAATCTGGATACTGTCCCACCCACCATGCAGTGCAGATTGGCAGGTATCTGGCTGCTGTTTTAGTCCCAGGCACAAAAAAAACCCGCAGTTTTTGATGGTCATAATTTAGGCCTACTGAAAACATTGTGGAGTTGACATTAAGAAAAATCACCTACTGTTGTTGCATGGCTCAAAATCTGTTGCTCATTCATGGTTAAACCCTCCTGAATTTAAAAAAAACCTGTTAATTCTTCCAAACTATATGATATTATGTTGCACATTGTAAGGAATGCAATGTGCATATGAGTAAGGCAGTTAGCCGTAACTAATTACTAGACTACCTTTACAACAAATCTTCTGATTTCTAATCAGAGATGCTTTTTTATTTCAGGAGATATCTTTGGTGCAAACTGTTGAGTTGTTTAGCTTTGAGCTAAATGCCACTTGATGGCTGTTAGCTGAAATTAAAGGGCAGTATGGGTTGTGGAGTTAGTGAAAAGCATGGACTGTTAAGTGTAGATTAATTGGTATGTGGCAGCATGAGCTGCTTTGTTCACTTTAAGTGAAGATGTTAAAGGGGAGCATTAATTCTCTCTGCCCCTTTATTGGAGAATGAGTTCCATTATGGAGGGTGGAGAGAAGAATGTTCATGGTCTGCTTCCCCCGCAGTTTTTTCGTAACTACACAGTCATGATTTCACATAGCCAACAGTTAATGCCTCTGAATTGCTTTGTCCTGCCTTAACTTTCCTTACGTACATCAAGGGGAAAATAAATCCCCCCACTTCTTGCTTAGGGGCTATTTAAGAAACCAGTCATCTGTTCCAAGCCTTTGGACTTCACGCATTTAATTTGACAGATGAGAATAAAAATAGTGAGGACGCAGATAGTAATGGCTTTGCAGGACCACATAAAATCGCCATGGTAGTGTGTGTGAGGTGACATTAAAGGCCATCTGCTAGAAGTAATCATTGAACTAAAGGGAGTTTAGCAATATGCCTTTAATATGCTGCATCAGTTTGAAATTGATAGTTTAAATCTAGCTGGTTTTAAGTTCTGAATTTGTAAAAACACTTTGGCATGTTCTTACTGAATATATGGATACACTAACTTCATTTCCATGTGAAACTCTTATTCACTTTCTTTTTTACAGTATCATGAAAGTTTACATTGTACTTGAATTTCAAATTCGCTCTCCACCCCCAGATTATGGGCCTTGTTACCATACTTAAATCAATCAGAGTTCTTTTTTTGGTTGGATTAACATGAGGTACTGGTAAATTCTTATGTTGCTTCATGAAACCTCTGAACGTTGGGACTTCCATTGTTTTGTTTGTTTGTTTTTTAAAAAAGAGCAGACCTTAAATCTTATTGCACACTAGAGAGTGTTACAACCTTATAGCCCTGTTCTTAGGTTCCATCTTACAGTATAAAAATATATTTCATATTGTAGCCATGGGAGAGATTAATTAGTCAATGTATTTCTGTATTTGACTAATGAATACATTGGAGCAGTTAAAAGTAAACATTTCAACAAGTTCAGTGTAAGTTGAAATAACAGCTGGGTAAGGAGGAAGATGTAGTAATGCTCCCTAGGCATTTTGGAGTTGAAATGTTGGCTGTATATTATGCTAGTAATTGTGGCTATCAAACATCTCCCACATGTAAAAGGTCCACAAATGCTTCCTGTTGACATGTACCATATATGCTCATGTATACATCAACTACATGTATAAGTTGGGGGCAGGTTTTGGGGCCAAAATTCTGGATTTTAATATGACCCAGGGATAGGACAAGGGCTATTCCACAGAGAGGGAAAGCACCAATGTGGCTTCAGAACCAGCCACCCCAATTACTACGATTTCTCTGACTAGGCATTTCAAAGGGCCAGAAGTGGCACCGTGCCAGAGAGTAGAGGGGGTAGGTGCGTCTTTTAGGTTCTCCCAGGATGGACTAAGCTCTTGCCTAAACACTCTACTCAGAGAAGGAGATAGGTTTAAAAAAAAGAGTTAAGGTACAGTAATCAGGTTGACCTGTAGATAAGTCAGCCCAGTTTTTTTGGGTTAATTTTTTGACTCAAATTCCGAGACTTATGTATTATATCCACTCCTTGAAGATCACTGCTGCCTTTTTTTCATTTACTTTATCGAAAACATTTATACTCTGCTCTTTACCTGAGAGGCACTCTCACTGATTTATAGCTCAAGAAAAAAATGAGGCAGTCCCATTCTTCGAGTTTATTATCTGTAGTAATATATAAAAGGAAAAGATGGGGAAGGAGGAAGAAAACTAGATAACTCAGGTATCAGTATTTCACAATATAGTTTGTGCAATAATCTCTTGTGTTGGAAACATCCAGCCCAGAATTCAGAAACAGGACACCAGTCTTGCTCAAAATGGGTGAGAGGAAGCATGAACATTAGTCTTACAATGTGAGACCTGGCTGGAATTTTTCACTATGTGTTAGGGGTTGGCAGCACAATTGATTCACTCTGGGCAAGTAGCCCTGCTGGTCTTTCTCACAGTGACCTTACTGTTTTCTGGAGGTCTTTCTCACAGTGACCTTACTGTTTTCTGGAGGCTGTTTGTGAGGGCTAGGAGATAGTTCTGACCTTCTCCTGAGACCAGTACGTCACAGGGGAATTCCCAGATGCTTCATAAAATTCAGAGAAACTCGGAAACAATAAGACTCAGTGCTACAATTATAAATCCAACCCAATTATAGCTAGAAATGTAAGCAGGATGCTGAGTCTCAGAATGTATTGGAGCGAACTGTGCTGTAACCATCTCATGGTGGGTAGAATCATAGAGTTGGAAGAGACTACAAGGGCAATCCAGTCTAACCCCCTCCCATGTAG
This sequence comes from Anolis sagrei, assembly GCF_037176765.1. Classification (NCBI taxonomy): domain Eukaryota; kingdom Metazoa; phylum Chordata; class Lepidosauria; order Squamata; family Anolidae; genus Anolis; species Anolis sagrei. The sequence continues at coordinate 80,181,084 of NC_090022.1, forward strand.
GAGTATACAATCAAAGCATCTCCAACAGAGGGCCATCCTGCCTCTGCTTAAATACCTCCAGAGAAGGAGACTCTACCATGCTATAAGGCAGAATATTCCATTGCTGTACAGCACTTACCATCAGGAAGTTCTTCCTAATGTTAAGGTGGATTCTTTTTTCATGCAATTTCAATCCATTGCTTTGTTTCCTAGTTCCCAGAGCAGTAGAAAACAAGTTTGCTGCTTCATCAATATGACATCCTATCATGTCCCCCCTCAGCCTTCTTTTTTCCAAGCTAATCATATCTAGCTCCCTCAAATGTTCCTCATAGGACTTGGTTTCCAGTCGAACCCTCTGCCATGCAAGATAGCAATCACACACTTTAGTAGCTACCAAAACCATATGACACTGTTTTCTGATGAGCATAAGAACTATGTGAAATTTTGAGTGTTATGTACTGAATAAAAATAGAATATTATTTTGTCTCTTCCAGTTTTGGAACATGGGCATCCTCAAATGAAACTAATTAGCAGTACATTTCAGACTGACACTTGAAAGTACCTGTACATAATTAAGTTACAAAATTCAGTTTCCTGCAAAATATGATGATTAGCCATAAGCATGTAATGCTTTATAAAGGATTAGATATGGCAATCATTGCTATTAGTCATGACAGATAGATGGCAAATCTGTATTCACCTCTGGGAAGAAAGAGAAGGCTTCTGCTTTCATGCTTCATCTGTGAGGAGGTCCTGCAGTGGGAAGGGCAGATGGGTGTGTGTATCCCACTTTTCTAGCCCCTGAAGTCCTTGACCAGTCTCAAAAGACCAACTAACCACCACTTATTTATTTTCAGTATGGATTTGAGCATTTTGTGCTTGAAAACTGCACAGAAAATGGCTCAAATGTATGAAAACACATGAAAGCCTCTCAGTCCAGGAGTCTACTATTCCCAGTTTGTTTTTCTCTGTAGTCCCTCTCAAAAAAGCAACATTTTGAGAGTGGCTGCAGAAAAAAATGATTTGGGTTTAATGTGGCAGGAGTGTAGTCCACACAAGGACCTGGGGATAAATTTGTATCTGCCTTCATGCACTTGTCTTTTTGATTCTAGGGGCATCTCAATATCTGCTAAGATGGCCTTTGGTCTGATTAAGCAAGATGCTTTTTAATATTATTTACTTACAAGCATTCCAGATATATCTGGATGGCTTTTGGAGGCAGAATATTTGATAACTAGATGAAGAGCTTCATGACATTATTTTATGATCCTATACCTCTCACAGCAACCATTGCCATGAAGATCAGGAGATTCTGTAATGTAATACTTCTAATTTTTTACTAGCAGAACCCATATCTTGCCCAATAACACAACTTTGTATTTAATATAAAACCAAAGAAGGAAAGGGGTGTCTTAAAGTTTATTTCAGCTCGAGCTTTCACAGACTACAACCAATTTCTGCAGCCTTTGAGCAGAAGATAGCTGAAGGAAATAGTTTGTAGTTTATGAAAGCTTATGCAAATATCCCAAACATGTGGGGCTATTTCTGAAGACCATATGTAATACCAAGGTCTGCAGGGGATTATAACTGGACACAGTGTGATTCCAGGTGTAGTCTGACCAAGGCAGAATAGAGGGGTAGCATGACTTCCCTGGATCTAGACACTATACTCTATACGGACTTCGAATTTTTGCCAGAATTGTAAGCTGCCATGAGTCCCTTCGGGTGAGAAAGATAGGGTAGAAATGAAGTAAATAAATAAATATTATTTATACTGACCATAATCCCATTGGCTTTTTAAGCTGCCACATAACGTTCTTGGCTCATGTTTAACTTATTGTCCATGAGGACTCCAATATTTCCACTACTCTGTTTCCAATGAGTTTCTCCCTCACAAATATTTCATCCTGAGTTTTTATCATTTTATCTTGTACATGTGGCCTGCCCATTGTGATTGTGATTTATCTCTCACTGTATTTTTGCACTGTTTTATTGTATTCTTATATTTTATTTATTTTATTGCGATGTTTATATTGTGTTTTGGTTTTATTCTGTTATAATGTACTATTGGGCATGGCCTCACGTAAATCACCCCGAGTCCCCTTTGGGAAGATGATGGCGGAGTATAACTAAAGATTATTATTATTATTATTATTATTATTATTATTATTCACACATACTGCTGTCAAGCCAGGCATCCCCCATTCTGTATCTTTGCATTTCATTTTTTCTGCCTAAGTGGAATATCTTGCATTTCTCTCTGTTGAAATTCATTTTGTTAGTTTTGGCCCATCTCTCTAATCTGTTAAGATCGTTTTGAATTCTGCTCCTGTCTTCTGGAGTATTGGCTATCCCTCCCAATTTGGTGTCATTTGCAAACTTGATGATCATGCTTTCTAACCCTTCATCTCAGTCATTAATAAAGATGTTGAACAGAACTGGGCCCGGGATGGAACCCTGTGGGACTCTACTTATCACTTCTTTCCAGGATGAATAAGAAGCATTGGTGAGCACCCTCTCGGTTTGTTCGCATAACCAATTACAGATCCATCTAACTATGGTTTTGCCTAGGCCACATTTGACTAGTTTGTTTGCCAGAAGGTCATGGGGGACCTTGTCAAAGACTACTGAAATCCAGATACGCTACATCTACGGCATTCTCTGCCTCTACCCAGCTTGTAACTCTATTGAAAACAGAGATCGGATTAGTCTGGCATGACTTGTTTTTGATAAATCCATGTTGACTATTAGCGGTGACTGCATTCATTTCTAAGTGTTTGCAGACCACTTCCTCAACAATCTTTTCCAGAATCTTGTCTGGTATCGATGTGAGCCTGACCGGACGGTAATTGTTTGGGTCATCCTTTTTTCCCTTCTTGAAGATAGAGACCACATTTACCCTCCTCCAATCTGCTGGAACTTGTGCTGTTTTCCAGGAACTCATCGTAGGAGCATAGCATCTAGATCCAGGGAAGTCATGCTCCCACTGCTCTATTATGCCTTGGTTAGACCAAACCTGGAATTACATTGTGTCCAATTCTGGGCACCACAACTGAAGGGAGATGTTGACAAGCTGGAATGTGTCCAGAGGAAGAGGGTGACTAAAATGATCAAGGTTCTGGAGAACAAGCCCTATGAGGAGTGGCTTAAAGAGCTGGGTATGTTTAGTCTGAAGAAGAGAAGGCTGAGAGGAGAGATGATGAGAGCCATGTATAAATATGTGAGAGGAAGTCATAGGGAGGAGAGAGCAGATCAAGGGTCTGGAGAACAAGCCCTATGAGGAGTGGCTTAAAGAGCTGGGTATGTTTAGTCTGAAGAAGAGAAGGCTGAGAGGAGAGATGATGAGAGCCATGTATAAATATGTGAGAGGAATTCATAGGGAGGAGAGAGCAGATCAAGGGTCTGGAGAACAAGCCCTATGAGGAGTGGCTTAAAGAGCTGGGTATGTTTAGTCTGAAGAAGAGAAGGCTGAGAGGAGACATGATGAGAGCCATGTATAAATATGTGAGAAGAAGTCATAGGGAGGAGAGAGCAGATCAAGGGTCTGGAGAACAAGCCCTATGAGGAGTGGCTTAAAGAGCTGGGTATGTTTAGTCTGAAGAAGAGAAGGCTGAGAGGAGACATGATGAGAGCCATGTATAAATATGTGAGAAGAAGTCATAGGGAGGAGAGAGCAGATCAAGGGTCTGGAGAACAAGCCCTATGAGGAGTGGCTTAAAGAGCTGGGTATGTTTAGTCTGAAGAAGAGAGGGCTGAGAGGAGAGATGATGAGAGCCATGTATAAATATGTGAGAGGAAGTCATAGGGAGGAGAAAGCAGATCAAGCGTCTGGAGAACAAGCCCTATGAGGAGTGGCTTAAAGAGCTGGGTATGTGTAGTCTGAAGAAGAGAAGGCTGAGAGGAGACATGATGAGAGCCATGTATAAATATGTGAGAAGAAGTCATAGGGAGGAGAGAGCAGATCAAGGGTCTGGAGAACAAGCCCTATGAGGAGTGGCTTAAAGAGCTGGGTATGTTTAGTCTGAAGAAGAGAGGGCTGAGAGATGATGAGAGCCATGTATAAATATGTGAGAAGAAGTCATAGGGAGGAGAGAGCAGATCAAGGGTCTGGAGAACAAGCCCTATGAGGAGTGGCTTAAAGAGCTGGGTATGTTTAGTCTGAAGAAGAGAAGGCTGAGAGGAGACATGATGAGAGCCATGTATAAATATGTGAGAAGAAGTCATAGGGAGGAGAGAGCAGATCAAGGGTCTGGAGAACAAGCCCTATGAGGAGTGGCTTAAAGAGCTGGGTATGTTTAGTCTGAAGAAGAGAGGGCTGAGAGGAGAGATGATGAGAGCCATGTATAAATATGTGAGAGGAAGTCATAGGGAGGAGAAAGCAGATCAAGCGTCTGGAGAACAAGCCCTATGAGGAGTGGCTTAAAGAGCTGGGTATGTGTAGTCTGAAGAAGAGAAGGCTGAGAGGAGACATGATGAGAGCCATGTATAAATATGTGAGAAGAAGTCATAGGGAGGGAGGGGGCTGGGAGGAGGAACAGCAGGCAGAGTGGTAGCCAACTGGGCTGTCTTCACCCTCGCCAGCATGGAGTTGGCTCCGCCTCCGCCCTCCATCTCAGAACAGCTGCTGCAGGAGGGAGCCAAAGCCAGAGGGGTGGGGGCGGGGCCTCTGGCTGCTCCGCCCTGCCCCCGCAGAGGGCCCCCCCGGTTCCGCCCCCCCCCGGTTCCGCCCCCCGCCCCGGCTTCAGCTCCTGCTGCTTTACCAGGCCGGCGGGGTTGTTTGCATGCTGTGCTGTCCCCTCCGCCACTGGTCTGCTGCTAGGCCTCTGGCCTCAAAGCCAGAGCAAGTGCCGAGGGAACCAAAACCGGAGCGGGAAGGCAGTGGGAGAAGAGGATCCCTTGGCAGTTGCTCTGGCTTTGAGGCCAGAGGCAGAGCTAGCAGCAGACCAGTGGCAGAGGGGACAGCACAGCATGCAAACACCCCCGCCGGCCTGGTAAAGCAGCAGGAGCTGAAGCCGGGGTGGGAAGGGCGGGGTCCTCCACGGGGGCGGGGCCTCCGCAGCCAGAGGCGAGCTCTCCCAGCCCTGGCCCCGCCGTTCTGGCTTTGGCTCCTGCGGCAGCTGGGATGGAGGGCGGAGGCGGAGCCAACTCCATGCCGGCGAGGGTGAAGACAGCCCAGTAGGCTACCACGCTGCCAGCTTGGCAGCGAAGCCTGCCGCTCCTCCTCCTCACCCCTTCCCTCCCTCCTCCGCAGGCTCCACCACGCGGGGATGCCCAGGGCGAGGAAGACAAGGGAAAAATGATCCCAAAAAATTTATACCGGGGTACAAGACGACTCCCCACTTTTGAGATGATTTTCCTGGCTTAGAAAGTCGTCTTGTACCCCGGAATATACAGTACTCACCCATCCTTCTCCCTATTGGAAGTCAAGTTTCTAATGTCTTTAGATTTACATAATGTATATGTATCTTGATCAACCTTTTTAAGATCTATTTTGAGCTAAATACATTATCTCCTGAATTTAAGTAATATAATTAAAGGTGTTTCTAAATAGCTTAACACTGCAGATCTATATATATTTCATGGTATTCAGTGAGGCTTAATAGAGTTTGTATAGTTTTACTGTCTGAGCTATTCATCTGCATGACATAAAGTTTCCCATTTACAGAGTATGTAGGTATGTCCAACCCAGTATCATGACATGAAATACCCTCCTCATTGTGTCTGAAAGGCACAGTCGGGATGTTTAAACTATGAATTTAAACTTTTCGCTTATATAATGTATGCAGTATTTCCTGCCCTGTGCTTCATTTTTCAAACCTTTTTTCAAAGATTGAATAAATTGAAGGCTTTTTTATTTTAATTGTCTGAGGACTGGGTTTATGAAATGGGCTAAATTTATGAAAAGAGCTCACACTTAAAGCTGTCCTTGAAAGAGTGCCTTTTTAAACACACTTCTGCTTTCAGATCTAAAAGTTGATTACAGAATCCTTTTATATTTTTAGGTAAGTGTTGGTCTTTTACAGGGGTTTCTTTTTGAAAGAATGCACACTTAAGTTTGGAGAAGTATTAATAAGAAATAGTATTCATATTTTCAAGACAATTTGTTGTATCTGATTTATTTATTAAATAAAACAAAAATAAATTTTGATCTGAAGTTGTAAGTAACATTGTTTTAAGGATTTAGAATCACTTTTTCTTTGTTGTACTTACAGAATGTGCAAATGCATTTCGAGTTTTTTGAGGAATGCATAGTTGAAATGTTTGGTGTTTGTTCATCTTTTGCTATGTATAGTTGCTCATAGCCTCTTACCTCTTTGTTAGGAATTGTCTTTGGTTGATTAGTTGCATGGGTACAACATCTTGGAGACTGTTCCATCAGTGTATTTCTGTTCTGGAAATATAAATGGGATCCGTAAACTATGGCCTGCAGGCCAGATGCAGCCTTCAAAGGTCATTGACCTAGCTTCTGCCCTAAACTTTAGACTTAGGATTGCCCTAAGTCTGAACCAACTTAAAGGCACACAACAACAGTGCTAATTAACTTGACTATCTCATCAGCCCAAAGTAGGCCCACACTTCCCATTGAAATACTGGTAAGCTTGTGTTGATTAAAATTGTTCTTCATTTTAAATATTGTATTGTTCTTTCATGGGTTTTTTTTTTTTTTTGCACTACAAATAAGATATACAGTGTGCATAGGAATTCGTTCATATTTTTTAAAGATATAGTCCAGTTCCCCAACAGTCTGTGGGTCTGTGAACTGGCCCTCTGCTTTAACGGTTTGGGGACCCCTTGTATGACTGATATCTTCAGGTTATCTCATTTGTGTGTGTGATTGTGTGTGTACGCCTTCAAGACATGCCAACTTATGCAGACTCTATTAATTTCATAGAGATTTCTTGGCCAAGGAATATTCAGAGGTGGTTTAGCCAGTACAGGACCCGAGATTCATTACTGGTCTTCCAGAGAGGTACTAACTATGTCTAGCCATGCTTAGCTTTCAAGATTACAGTAGGTAGGTTCTGTTCCTTTAGGCATATTTAGGCAATATAAATAATAGGTAGAAGGAATTCATTAGATAATAAATGTCTTTACATGTTCTCCTTGTGAATTTCATTGTCTGCAAGTGTTTGCTATTGTTGCTGTTGTTGTGTGCCTTCAAGTCATTTCTGATTTAGGGTGTCTTGAAGGTCCAGGTTTTCTTGGCAATATTTTTTCAGGAATGGGTGCCTTTGCCTTCGTCTGAGACTGAGAAAGTATAACTTGCCCAAGGTCACCCAGTAGTATTTCCATGACAAAGTATGAATTTAGTGCCTGCTCTCCTTTTATTTCAGTTATGAAGGTTAGATCTATAGGTGGCAACTTTCGGAGCTTAAAGCTGCCTTTGCTATTGAATTGGTGGATAAACCAGTTTTGTATACATTAGTGCTCTGTCATTTCATATTCAAAGATATATTTGGTACTGTGGATCACAATACTTTTAAAAATCTGCAAAAGTCATAAATAATGTAGGGCTGAATCCAATCTTGTAATTTCACTGATGGAACAGTTACACCAGAAGAAACTGGAGGGATAGGGTGTCATTCCCCAGAACATCCTCATAATCTGCTGTAAAGAGAGCCACCAGATTTCATATGGAGGTGGTGTAGAAGTGTGTTGGGTAGAGAAGGGTTTTGGAGGGAAAGGGCTCCTGCAGAAGTCCAGGTTAACAACATGAAAAGTTTTTGCGTTTCTAAGGCTCTGTGGTTATTTGATCAAGTAGTACAACCAGTTTTATAGATGCTATCTCTTGTCACAGTACCTGAGATCAGCAGGGTGTAGCCTCTCAAAGGAAACAACTGTGTAAAGAAATATAGCTCCTCACGAACTTTGAAAGGAGGCTAGCTGTTTAGTAGATGCCACTGTATTTGTATTTGTGTTCATAGCTGGCTGAAATAATAAAAGGATTTGGAGTGAAGCCCTCTCCCTTCTGAAAATAACAGAAACCATTGTAGTTACTTCAGCAACAAATGTGCCCATGCAACTTACTCTGAAGCGGAATCTCTCTTTCTGTACTTTGAATGTATTTTTCTATATTCTAGTCTCTGGAACAGCAGAAAAGTTTTCTCCATCTTCAATGTGACATCTTTTCAAATATTGAAACATGGCAATCATGCCACCTCTTCACCTTTTATACCCCAGTCTAAAGTTAGCCTTCTCCCTAAGCTGCTCCTAATAGGGCATGGCTGCTTTGCTGAGCAGCAGAAACAGCCAGAGAATGAGAACTCTACCTTAGAACTCCTGCCTGGGGCCAGCCTTTCCAAACATACTGGGTGTGGCCCCCACAGCTGTGCCATCTCACCTGACGCCAGCAGCAGATAAAACAGCCAGCACTAGACCCAGAGCCTGCTTTGCAATCCAACTATCTTAAGCCAATCAATAAGATCTTGGCACTATAGGACTTTTACCAACATGGATAGAGACACCTTACCATCACGAGAAAAAACACCCCCCCCCCATCTCCCTCCCAAAGGACCTCATACCACAGTTTATAACCCCCCACCCCACCCCCCATGAAGAGCTGGGTTGCATTCCTGTCCTGAAGCAGTATTCAGAGAACTCCTTAATTGTGAGGATCTGGGAATCTCTGGGAGGGCATAAAGAATGGGGGTGGATATTATGAGGAGGCGGGTGTGGGAGGGGGATGGTAACTAGACCCCTATAGGTCCTATAATAATTTTCTTCGGCCAGCAGCTTAATCACTCTGACTTGGACCCCACTTCAGCCCTGTTGACTCGTAAATGCCTTTTTACTTTTAATGTTTTGAGTGTTTGCTATTATTAGATCTAGTAGTAAACATGTTCTAAATGTAGGTTCTTGTGGGTTTTTTCGGGCTATAGAGCCATGTTCTAGAGGCATTTCTCCTGACGTTTCGCCTGCATCTATGGCAAGCTTCCTCAGAGGTTGTGAGGAAGCTTGCCATACGACAACAGCTATGTAAATCAGAAGCCCATCCACCCAGGCTTTAAAATCCTCTGAGGAAGCTTGCCATAGATGCAGGCGAAACGTCAGGAGAAATGCCACTAGAACATGGCTCTATAGCCCGAAAAAACCCACAAGAACCTAGTGATTCCAGCCATGAAAGCCTTCGACAATACAATGTTCTAAATGTTTGATTTATATATTTAAATGTCTAAGTTTGTTATTTTTGAGTTGTTCTATAAGTACACCTGATGTTTATTTTATTGTTTATGATTTGATTTGTTGTTATGTTATGCTGGCATTGAATGTTTGCCAGTTTTCTGTTGTAAACCGCTTTGAGTCCCTTCGGGGAGATAGGGCAGTATAGAAATAAAGAGTATTATTATTATTATTATTATTATTATTATTATTATTATTGAATTGTGGTGCCCAGAAGTGGACACAGTATTCCAGTTGAGGTCTGACCAAAGCAGAGTAGAATGGGGAAAATTAATTCCCTTGAGCTAAGCATTTTCTTTCTATTGATGCAGCCCAGATTGGCGTTTGTTTTTTAGCTGCTACATCACACTGTTAACTTGTGTTCCATTTGTGGTCTACTGAGACTCCTAAATCGCATTCACATGTGCTCTTTTCAAGGCAGGTATCACCCATCCTATATCTGTGTACTTCTATTTTTCTGCCAAAGTGTAGTATCTTACATTTCTCCATGTTAGTTTTGGCCCAGCTCTCTCATTAGTTAAAGTCAGTGTGTTTGTGTGTGATTTTCAAACCATGGATAATTCAATCCATGGATATGGAGGGCTGACAGTACATAGTTACCCTCTTAATAACTATGGCGATTTCCACTGAGCAAGAAACAGGGCAGTTAACATGTTGATTTATTTTATTTAAATATAAATTAGTACTTCAGAAATTTTAAATAGGAAATAATCATTTAAAATATCCAAACTAGAATCTGTCATAGACTAATAAACGGAAACTGGTATCCCATTGCTAGGATGGAGATGATATCGCTGTCTGCAACATTTCAGAACAAAGGAAGAGGGAACTGGTGCTGAAACTGGCCCTGATCCAGGAAGAGTTAAGTTAGCATAAGGGTGTGCTAGTGGAGCCTCTCTGTCATCTGTAAGCTGATGAGTAGTGTTACAAGTAGCATCATCAAACCAAACCCTTTTTAGGATTGAGAGGACTCCAGGGGCCGAATGTTCATTTGGAGGTTCCTACACACGTATACACTTCACACTGTGTGCCACATAAGTTTTCCCCATCAGCTGTTGATGCAAGGAGGAATGAAATATGCATGGGATAGTCATGGCAAGCCTTAACTGCCATATCCGTTAAGGCCTTTCTGCCACATATATCACTGCATAATATAGTGGTCAGATCTCTAGATTATGACCGATTTGCATTAAGAGGGCTGATTAGATACAAGAAAGAAGTGATGGCTTGCATTAAATTTGGAAGCTTTTAAGCAGAGGCTGGATGGCCATCTGTCAGGGGTGATTTGAATGCAATATTCCTGCTTCTTGGCAGAAGAGGGTTGGACTGGAGGATGGCCCAGGAGGTCTCCTCCAACTCTTTGATTCTATGACTGTGAGAGCCGTTCAGCAGTGGAACTCTCTGCCCCGGAGGGAGTGTGGTGGAGGCTCCGTCTTTGGAAGCTTCGAAACAGAGGCTGGATGGCCATCTGTCAGGGGTGATTTGAATGCAATATTCCTGCTTCTTGGCAGGGGGTTGGACTGGATGGCCCATGAGGTCTCTTCCAACTCTTTGATTCTATGATTCTATGATTCTATGAAATGTAAAAAAAAAAAAACACCATGGCAAAGTTTTTACACGGCTATATATGTACAAGCTCTTTGTTCATTACATGGTGCTTTAATGCAAGATGTTGAAATCATACAACTTTAATGTTTAAACAAAGTGGGAAAAGTGAAGATCTGGAGCAGAATGCATTCATCTCATAGAAAGTGCTGGTACCTCACCAAACTACAACTCCCATGTTGTTGTTCATTTGTTCAGTCGTATCCAACCTTTCATGACCTAATGGACCTGCCCACGCCAGAGCTCCCTGTCGGCCGTCACCACTCCCAGCTCCTTCAAGGTCAAGCCAGTCATTTCAAGAATACCATCCATCCATCTTGCCCTTGGTCAGCCCCTCTTCCTTTTCCATTACATTTTCCCCAGCATCATTGTCTTCTCTAAGCTTTCTTGTCTTCTCATTATGTGGCCCAAACTCCCATAATTCCATAGTATTGAGCCATAAAGTGGCGTGAAACTGCATCCGTGCTACAGGGCAGATTTGTGAATAATTTGACTCCTGCAAATAATTTTGTACTCTCCTCTGTGCTAACAACTTCATAATCTTAATCTAGATTACGAAATTCTTTAAACTCCACCTTTTGCCCAAATCTGGCAGATAGTTTTAATTGCTTAATGCTAGCTTTTGCATAACTGTAACCATCAGCAATGGTAAATCTAAATGCTAGGTATTTTGGTATTTAACCATGTTACTAAAGAAATTGTTACTTAAAAATTCTTATATATCATTTTCCTGCATAAAGTAAACAAAATCTTTTACAGAGCCTCTGTACTTCTAGCTGCATGTAATAATTTAGCCACTTTCCATTAATTACCTAGGATGACCATTCTGTTAATTGGGCATTTAAGGTGTTCTGTGCAACCCCCCCCCCCCCCAAAAAAAAACTCGACTTCTTTTTTCAGTGTAGCCATTTGGATAAAGTGTATTAACATCAACTTTGATAAAAATCCAGGTACTTTTTCTTTGATTGGTCCTTGAAGTGTCTTAAGTATGTGTTTGGAAACCAGCCAGAGAGCTATATTGCATGGCTCAAGCTTTGACCTTTTTGGGGTGGATTGAATTTTCTTACAGCAATCAGATTTTCAGTTACTGTGCTTTCATTCGTATTGAAATACCTGGTTCAAGGGTGTCCATATCACACTTAAGCCACAGAGAGAGTCTTTGGATGAAGGAGAAGTTCAAAAATTGCTTTTTCAAAGATTTTGTGATATCAACCATCAGGATTTAGTCGCTTTGCCATCAGAATCCTGCTGTATTATTATTATTAAACATTTTTCTACATCTGGAAAAGTCAGAAACACGTTATTTTTAAAATCTCAAAATGTATTAAGTGCAGAGCTTCATTTTCCCGTTGCTCAATTGAGTGTGCTGCCTTCTGCACTCCTAGTGAGACAATTCTGTTGGCACTCCAGTATTAAGAATCTTTGTCCCCAAAGGTCTGGGTATCTTGAGACTCTTGCTTTATGGGTATTTTTCTCATGATGTCAGATGGGAATTAATTGCTCCCATTTCTAAATTTCGAGCCAAGAAAGCAAATTTTATGTATCCTATTGTTTATCTGACATAGTTTCTTCTCTTAATCAGTTTCAGAGTTCTTTTATGTTGCACTAAGGACAAGGGCTCAACTACTGCATTCCTGATTTGTTATATTGTTTCACATGTTTTAACCTTGATTTCTCTTGTTCTTGTTTGTGGCTTTTGTTGTCAGTCAACTGATTGTTGACAGTGATGAGAAATAATTCTTTTCATCTAATGAAGTCAACAATTAAGTTAAAGAGAATGCTTATACATAAGAAAAAATTATATCCAAACTATTGTACAAGTTAGTGAATTTTAATACACTTTTCTTAGTAGCAAATTCATATTTGAGACTATTAGAAGAAATTCCTTAAAGCCTCCTTTGTCTTTCATTTAATAATAATAATAATAATAATAATAATGTATATATCTCTCACCACCAGCTCCCAAAAGGAACTGAGGGTGGCTTACAAAGCACTCCAGGGTGCACATATAACATACAACCGGTAAAAACAGTACAAAAGTATAAAACAAGTCACATAAAATTATAACAACAACCCCCATCAACACGTTAGCATAAAATCAAAACAATACAATTTTAAAACAACTGAAGATAAAACTAACTGCTGTCAATTCACAAGTGCTTCATATGGACCCATTCAGCCTACTCAGTGTCAAATGCTTGTCTGAACATCCATGTTTTTAGGTTGGAACAAAAGGATTGAAGGGTGGAAGCTAATCTAATCTCTTTTGGGAGGGTATTCTAGAGCCGGGCGGCACCACAGAGAAGGCTCTCCCTCTCGCTCCACCAACCGCACTTGAGATGATGGTGGGATCAAGAGAAGGGCCTCCTCTGTCGATCTCAGAGCCCGGACTAGTTCATAGAAAGAGATGCGGTCTCAAAGATAGGTTGGACCCGAAGCAATCATGTTCACAAAGAAATTACAGTAAAATAGAATTGAAAAAGGAAGAGGGGCCAAGCAAGGGCAAGATGGATGGATGGCATTCTTGAAGTGACTGGATTGACCTTGAAGGAACTGGGGGTGGTGACGGCCAACAGGGAGCTCTGGCATGGGCTGGTCCATGAGGTCACGAAGAGTCAGAAATGACTGAACGAATGAACAACAACTGAATTGAAAACTGTGGTACCTTTGAATGAGAAGAATTCATATTCATGGGGTAGAATAGGTGTGGATGACTATCTAAAGCAGAAAGAGAATACTGAATCATCTAGACTTGAAAATGTACCAGCAGGCCATTGCTGGCTCAATTATGACGATAAAGTTCCAGTTGAATAAGTATGAATGCACATGGATTTTGTGCACCTACACACTGCCCCCTTGCTGATAATTTAACCAGATAGGCAGCTGTAGTTTGTTCTCTAGTTACATTTAGCTGCAATGGGAAGAGTTTGTTAGTTTGTTTCACTATTTGTGTAATAGGAGAAAGAGGCAGTAGAAAAGGGATTGAATATATATCCTGAGGTCGTCATATATGATTGTCTACTCAGGCTACTCTGAAGAGAACTAGAGTAGAATTGTGCATGAAGCTAAGAAATACCAGGAATCGGAGCTTTCCTGCAAACTAATGTTGAAGAGTGTTATAAAGATCCATACAAGTTGTTATTACATGAGAGGATATTACTGATGAATAAAGATTTTAGGTCTCTTCCTCATGGCAGCACACTACTCAAATAATGATTTTTCCTATGAAGGTTGTCTCAATTTTGGTACAAGAAGGTGACGTATGATGAGAGAAGATGGTTGCTGGCCCTGAGCCGCCCCTAGAAGAAAGACATTCAAGAAGCCTGCTCTTTTCATTTACGCCACATTTTTCGTTTCCCTACCTTGCCCTGCCTCTACTGTCACATCCAGCATCAGAAAAAACACACCAGCATACTTATCGGATCTTGAGCTTAAAATAATTCTCAGTGTTTTGTTTCTTATTGGAATGGGGGGGATGTGATGATATTTACACACTGTAGATGTTAACTATGGTGGAATAGTTTGATTTGTTTGGGATTTATATACCACATATCTATGGAGAGCCGTACAAGTGCTTTCTATAAGGAGGATTACAATAGAGCATGGCTGATTTCCTAAACACTGAAATACTGAAAATGTGTGGTAATCTTTAAACTGTTGAGAAGCTTTTAAGAGGCCCAAATCTTTCATGCACTTCCTTGATGAATGAAGAGATTGAAGGCAAGTTCCTGTGATAGTCAATTTTTTGAATTGCTTCAATATCCTGCAGATTTTTTTACCAGATACGTAAACGTATCCTCTCCCTCCAATAGCAACAATTGCTAGTTGTAAAGTCTGTATCCTAATTATTCAGTTTATGTTTTCTTCTCCTAATTGTGTTTTCAAGAACATTTCTTTGACCGGCTATAATAAATTGGCAGTGAAAGGTAATCACATGCTCTTGATCTCCTTAAAGCTTGGTGTAATCTCTAAGGGAACAATAACAAAAGAGCCCATTAACAGTCATCAGTAGACCAATATACTCCCCACTTAATGCCCACTGAACAGATTTGTTGCATGTGGGGTCAAGTATTTGAATCTCAAAGTTACCATACATTCTGTCTGGTAGATTGATAATTATAAAACACTGTAGATTCTCAATATGTCTTTCCTTCCTGGAAAATATACAGTAGTTGGCAATATGAAGACTGAGATCAATTTATAATGCCTTGTTATAGTTACTAAAAGTGAGACCACTAAATTCCACATCATCTAAAAAGAATGTAAATGTGTATTGCTCTTGCTAGGTCAAATGGATAGTTAAGCATTTGCTTGTTAAAACTAACCAAAAACTAAACAAACTCTAGTTGACATGTTTGAATGCTGTGGAGAGGGAGAACTGTTTTTTTAAAGTTGAATAATACAAACAGGCTATTCCCTGCTCACACCTAGCAGACATGAACATTTCTAGAGCTCTAGAGATACATTCATATAGTGGGAAAGAATGTTTTTTCCCATTATGCCTGAAAAGGGCCACTATTTTTATTTGGATTTCTTTAGGTTTTCTAAACATGGGTTGGTGGCTATCTGTTGGGAGCACTTTGGGTATTCCTACATTGCAAGAGTTCGACTGGATGGCCCATGGGGTCTCATCCAACTCTATGGATGTATTTACACTGCAGAATTAATGCAGTTTGACACCACTTGACTAAGGACCTCATGACTAAGGACCTCATGACACTACAGTGTAAGCTCACAGCAGCCGCTCCCAACAACGACACAGGACGCCAATCCGTAATCAATCAGGAAACTTTTACTGCTGGACATTCATACACGAAGAAAGCCAGGATTGGCATACAGCTGCAGGTTAGCCCTTATATACCCTCCCTCACAATTGAATCCCCTTTCCCGCCAACCGAGAATCCCGTGCAATATTCCCCGCCAAATACCAACTGCTTCCCCCCCAAGGCCACCAGCTGCATATCCTTATCAGTTCTCCATGTCAGGATTCTGGTTTTTTGCGCCAACGTCCAAGGCCAGGAAACCGGTTCCTGACACTACAGAATGAATCCACTTTATATCTGGTTTCTGCCTCCTGCAGAATTCTGGGGTTTGTAGTTTAGTGAGGATTTAAAGGGTCCTCCCCAAACTACAAACACCAGAATTCTGCAGGAGGCAGAAACCAGATTTAAAGTGGATTCATTCTGTAGTGTGATGAAGTAATGCCATGGAATCATGAGTCTATTCAGCACTATTTAGCACTATTTAGCAGAGAAAGCTACAGACCTTACAAAAGGTCAGTTTCCATGATTCTGTATCACTGAGTCATAAAAGTTAAAGTGGTGTCAAATGGCATTAATTTTGCAGTGTAGATGTATCCTATGATTCTTTTGTTGGATGCCTTTTTTAATGTTGCATTGCTGCTCTTTGGGGCAAGATGTACAATCAATTATATGTTGAATAAACCGGAATGATATTAACTATCAACACCCAAGGTAGAAGTTGTATTTGCAATTACCCATACTATCTGTGCCCCAAAATATCCTTTAAAAGGAGAAACAGAAGAAAAAAGCAGAAATGCCTCAAGCAAGTTATCAAAACTGTATTAGTTGCAGGGTTGATAGAAGTGTGGCAGACTAACATCACTCTGCATCTTAAGAACTATTCAGTATTCATAACATGGATCTTCACTTTTGACTACCTGGAATGTCTCAAGCTAGTGTTTCTTCTCTCTTGGTTTTTGATTTGGTTATTTGTTTTAAAGAACCTGGTTATAATGAAACCAAATGATATGCTAGCTATTTGGTGTTTCTACTATAAAGAAGATAGCAGAATGTGGACATTTTAAAAATGCCTATGTATGCTACAATTTTCTGCAAAAAAAAAAGTTTAATAAGACATAGTACTGAATAGATGGAAAGTGACCATTAGAGCCTTTAAAGATCTCTGGCTTGTTGTCATTATCATCATCATTGACTTAAATTGTTCATCTTAATATATAATTTTTTCAAACTTGTCTAAAACATTCTGACAAATATGGAAGCTATGACATACTGAATTTGTAATGTGAAAATTCAACTGAAAAGGAATACCCTCCTTTTTAAGCAACAGAAAGCATCCAGCATGTTGTGCTGAGACCACAATGAAATCTGGAGTGTTCTCAGTGTTCAGCTGTTCTGGAAGCTTAAGTAAGGTTGTTCTTCTACATAATGGGCTATTTTGTTTTCTTAGTGCTGTTTAACCACATAAGTTGTGAGGAACAGGAAATAGCTTTTATAGTTCCTTCCTCTCCCAAGCCATAACTCAGTTGCAAACATCAGGATGTTTTTCTTGGCTTATCTCATTTTTCTTCAGTTTGTCTTGCACATCTGTCACATAAATTAGTGAGCCATTACTTCCCAAAAATGGAGATGAAAACCAAAAAAATCAGGAGTTCTTTCAATGACATTTGTCAATAAAATTTGTCTAGTGGCATCTTGATGCTGTAGTCTTATATAATAAATAGTGGTACCTAAGTAGAGACACATAGTAGCAGGTTCCCTAATAGGCATTTGAAGAAACCGAGCATGAATATAGCAAACAATAATATCTTAAGATCCACTTTAAAGGCTTCACAAATACAACTGAAGGGTCAGTTCACATATGCTGCATTCATTTATTTTTGTTCTTTTACATAGTTTTTTTAATAGCATTAACTGCCATGGTTCCATCCTGTGTGATTTTGGGCCCTGCATTTTGTTGAGGCACTCAAGCTCCTTGGCTGAGAAATTTTTCAAAACTGCAAGTCCCACGGTTCCATAGGATAGAACTATTTCAATTAAAGTTGGATCCTAGTGCTATAGTTGTCCAGTGGGAAAGGGCCTCTGCTGTTTTAATCATAGAATTGGAAGAAATCAAAAGGACAATTCAGTCCAGCCCCATTCTATCACTCAGGAACACACAATCAAAGCACTCCTGGCAGATGGCCATCCAATCTTTGTTTAAAAACCTCAAGAGAAGGCGACTCCACCATACTCCGAGGCAGAATACTCCACTGTCGAACAGCTCTTACTGTCAGGAAGTGCTTAATGGAATCTCTTTTCCAGTAGTTTGAATTCATTGCCCCATGCCTTAATCACTGGTGCAGCAGAATAGGGTTTACAGGTAACCATGCACCACTAAAACTACAGATTGCTAAAAAGCAAAGTGAATAGGATCCTAAAATAAAACGCTCTTGTCCTCTCCCTAAAAACAAAGATGGCTAAACTAAGGCGGTTGTACTTTGGACATATCATGATATGACTCACTTGAAAAGATTATGATTGTTGCCAACGTAATAAACAGTAGGGAAAGGGAAAGGCTGCATTACAAGTGGGTTGATTCAATCAAGGAAGCCATGGCCCAGAATTTTTGAGATCTGAGCAAGCCATTTGATGACTGAGAATCTTGGAGATGTCTGATTTATAAGTCACCGTAAGTCAAAGTTAACTCAATGACAAATAATAGCAACCAACAGAGATTGCAGAAAGCTGCTGTACAAGATCACAAGGAATAAAATCAATATGAATTAAGTAATCTATGAAGGAAAGTATTTCTAACCACCTCGTTCATGTCAACTTCCGAACTGAATATATACTTGTCTCCATTTCCCATTCTCGTACTTGGCACTGGGAAAGAAGTAGCTGGAATGACCAAATCCAGGGATATAAGCTCAGATCCCTTTCCTGTGCTGTTCCTTTAGGGATAGTGTTTGTGCAAGCAGTACAAATGCACCAGTGAATACCCATCTTGCCAGTATGTCCCAAAATGAATATGAAATCCCTGATGCAGATGGAAGCCCCTGCTGTTGCTATCAAATGAAAAGGTGATAAAGTTGTAACAATTTTGTTTGTTTTACTCATGCAAAGTTTCCTTTTGTCTCTGTATCCTTGAAAGTGAAATAAAGATAAACACTGCCTTTTTGGGTCTTCTGTTACCTGACTGTGATTGTCAGGTAACAAGATAGATTCCCTCCCATAGTTTTTAACAATTTTTGTTGTTTTTTAGTCTGCCCATCTTTGTGCACGCATTGTGGTGTTTGTTGTTGCTTTACATGTGAGTTATCTTAAGCATTTGAGAAAGGAGGATGTAAGTATTAAATGTTGATTCATTCTGAGATACTTAATAATAGGCGGAGTATGGCTGAAAAATAAAGCCTTCCTTATTTGTAGACTAATATTTCTCACATGGTTTGCTGGCCTCTAGTGGCTCATGAACAGTGCTGGGGTTCTTGAGCCTGAGTTTCTCGTGTTACTGATTAAACGCTCTGTTGAAGACATTTCAGGCTCAGCTAGAGAAGCATTACATAAGCTCTTTTTATAGTGAATGAGAAATATTTCTGGAAAACTGCTTATAATAGTCTGTTATTGACAGATGTCATTGGATGGGAGGAAGTCACCACCATACAGCATACTCTTTAAGTATATTTAAAATGGGGATTGACCATCCAAACTTGGGAATAGTTTCCCACCCCCTAGGAAGGAAAACTAAACAATTAAATTGGACTTGAAATTAAAGGCTTTCCTCACAAAAAAACATAGAGCTGTATGTTATAGAAAGGGCATTTTGTGTGACCATGTAGTATAGTTTTGTTGTTGTGTTATTTCAAGTACTTTCTGATTTATAGCTTTTGTTCAGAATTGAGAAACAGTAAAAATCTAAAGGAACTAAAATACATAAAAACACACATGGTTCAACATTCCATTGTATATGTAGTCACAGGCAAACTATCACAGAAGCTGTTTCATTCTGTCAGCATTGCAGCAATCACAAAATTCAATTTGAACCCAGGTGTGATTTATAAAATGGCAACGCAAGATTCAAAATCCAAAAGTTCAATTTATTCATTTGACTACGCTGGAAATCAAATAATGTCTATACATTTTTGTCAGAATTGAATACAACTTTCAGACATGGTAGCCTTTTCAGGCAAGGAGTTAATACTGTCGGAAAAAAGCAAGTAAGCATGGGGTTTGTACTACATTCTTTTAAAAAAATAAATCTGACAATAATTTCTTTTTCTTTCTTTTTTTGGCAGATTGGAAGAAGTTTTTTTGATATTGTTGCCTTTTTTTCCATAGGAGTCAAGGTTGCCAAGTTTCAGCAGCCTTGACTGCTGATGGGTGCAAGGATTTTTGTGAAAAGGCAGCCTTTGTATTTGGAAGCTTTCCACAACAGAAAATACTTCTTCACTCTAGATTTCTTGCAAAACAGTTTTCTGAAAATGAGTAACAATTTAAAAAAAGAGAAGGATTGGGGTTGAAGTGGTTTCCCCTACAGCCCCAAGGCCACATAGAAAGCGGAGGTATCAAAGATAGAAACAAAAATTAAGTGTGCAACACATTATCTAGGTGGCAAACAGGCAAGTCTGAGAGTAGAGGAAGTAGACTATGTGACTCCTGGCTTCAGTAAAGTAAATAAACTTACATTGACTTAGCATGGCTCCTGGCTCAATATGTTGTCCTACTATATTATCTTTACATGGATCTTAGTAGTGTTAAAAACCAACTGACTAGTAAAACTTGGAAAAAGGCAGGTAGGCAGGCAACAGTCCAAATCTAATCACCTCCCTTGTCAAGTGAGCATGCAGTTGAAAATTGCAATAATCCCATGCTTAGGTGGCAGAAAATGAACTCAGTGTAGCAGGATGTTGGTAGTACTGGAGAGCAATTGTGTGGGAAATGGATGAAAGTAAGCAATGTTGTGGCTAGTGGTCTGGCTGCTTGGCAATCATTGGTAAGTTAGGTTAGCAGCAGCACCATTGCTGAGTGGACATGCTGCCCTGTGTTTGATACACAGGATCACTGGCGAAGGGGTGTTTAGTCTCTTGAACCAAAGTAACAACTAATTGGATAACAGGAGGAAGAATGAGGCTGAAGCAGTTGATGGTGATAGTGGTCTTGCAAGCTGGTAGGCCTGTTGTGTGATGCCAGTTGGTAGGAAGATACGTAGTTAATTGTAAAATGGTCCTGTTGGGAGCACTGTGTTAAGCAGTAAAAGATGAGCTGTTGTCTCAGTCTTGAGGGACTGTACTTGAGGAGCAGCTAGGGCTACAGCTAGAAATGGGAACTAGGGAAAATTAAGATGTCTGCAAGCTTCATTCCTGTGCGCTGGTTTCTCTACTTACTAGCTAGTCCTCACTACGTTGTCTTGTTGCTAGGCAAGCAATAGGGGTTTTTGGAGAGTTTGCACCTTGGAAAAATCCACTCCTACAGTATTTCCAGAAAAGCAAACTTAAAAGACACAGAAACCCAAATGCCAGTTCGCCTTCATAAAAATTCTAGCCCCTGTTGTAGTTTCTATGATGGGATTTTCCTACTAAAGCAATCCAACCAGTCTGGGGGAAGCCACTTTGGCTGCATTTTATATATGTCCTTGGTTTTTGTCAGACAACAGTATGTTATTCTGTACAACTTCATTTTATAAGAAAAATGAGGAATTACTGAAAAATTATCTGAATTGTATACTCTTGTGTTTTTTACGTAAGTCTGTTTCAAGCTGCAGCTTCGATTTCTTCTTTTCTATTTGATGCAATCTTGCTTTATGACAGTTATAGTGTTCTGACATAATCAGTTTTGGGGAGTGTTCTTCAAGACTGGATAAACTGAGAGTCAAACTTTCTATCCATATTACATGTTGACCTAAATCTTTTTCACTTGGTATACTTTTTTGTGGAAATTATAGTATTTTATTACAGTCTTAATAAACATGTTTCTTAGAGATTTGGTTTGTGCCTCGTACTATGATTGTTTTTAATATATTTCAGCAATATAAAGTTGGACTGTTTAACCCACTTCCTGCTTGTTTCCTGACTATTTCAGAGACCTGAGGAATGTTTCTTTTTAACTTAGCTCTATCCAATAATTTTCAAACCTATTTTAAAATAACATATTACAGATGTAGCTTTTTTGGTTCCAACTATATCATAGCCTTCAACATTTTGGTAGTGTGCTGTCATCACATGGGTATCATCACAGGGGTTCTCAAACTTGTCTCTGTACATGCAGCGCCTGGCTGCAGATGTTGTACTGCAGATGTTGGATGACTTCCAGAAGCGGCCAAATTCTGACAAGAGGACCCACAGCTGCACTTTACAGCCCACTCATTCACTACCCACCACCATGGTTACTTCTCCAGCATGAGGCAGTATGCTCGCCCTCACTTGACTCACACTTGAATCCCCCTCCCCCATTCCCATATAAAGGCACTCACTTCCTTTCCCCTTCTCCATGGAATTGCCACTAAAGCCAACTGAAGGTGTGGCAGCTTAACTCATTTGCTCACCTGGCAATAAGCTCCTGACAACAACATAGGATTGTCTTTAAGTGTATATAATGGTCTGTTTTCTCTTTTACAGAAAGGTCTGTCCATACATTTGGCAATAGTTCATTTGTTCATGTGTTTCCTTGAAGAAGACAAAATATGTGAAACAGTCCTACATGAATTCTAGTGAACTTGAGCCCTATTTGGGGGGTTAAAAATCATTTTTGCCGTATCCATGCAAGCAGTTCATGTCCTTATCCCTGGCATTGTAGGTACATGCATTGAAAACATTGGTCAAAGGAAGAGAGCATTTTTCTGCAGACACTGAATTTGCAAATGCCTAGGAAGAGAAGTATATTATATGCTTAAGGGTGGGTTTACATTGCACAGCCCTCAGGGCCCACTTGCTTACACATGAAAGTGTTAATTTTTTACTGCCTGAGTAGATCTTAATTTACCAGCTGGTTGGGGTTTTATGGTTCCCATTTCATGAAGACACTGCTGAAAATAAGTATTAAAAATGCCATCTAACTCAAATTTATTTTTTCATGTATAGCTATTTCAGTAGTGATTTTATGTCTAACCTGTCATTTTATTAAAAGTGGAATTGGGTTGGAAGTGAGTTTTGTTTCATTTTATTCATGTGGGTACTGTTTTTTCCAAGGTTCATGATTCTAACTGCACAGATCTTGAAGAAACTAGCAAGTCCAAGCCAGATAATGTCTCAGATTATTAGAAACTTTTCACACAACGCATTCAGAGTCCATTTGTCAATCCATCTTTTGTGTAGCCCATTTTATTTGCAAAGAATTCTGTCCAACCTGAATCCTTGGAAGAGACCCAGCATAAACTAACCCAAGAGCCCCCTCTGGTGTCTGAAAGTGTCCTCAAATATCAAATTTATATTGGTCACAGGAAGTCTTGGCAGTCAAACTACTCACTTTTTCCCCTCACATCTGGAAGTAAAAAAATTTTCTGCTTCAGAGGTCACAGGCATCATGGGTAGGGCATGGATTGAGGGCCATAGAAAACATGGGAAAGGAAGAATAAAACTAGATTTCCACCTTTTTTGAAATAGTTATTTTTAAATGGCCTGGAACGTAGCCAAGCTACACAACTCTCTTTCTCTCCCCCCGCCACCCAGTTTACATTTGTTGCTGAATGAAATGTGGCTGAACGTTTTTTTCCGCCCCTTCTGGAATGTTAGATCTTTTCTTGGGATTTATGAGTACTTTTTCCCATTTGCAGAGAACAATATTTTTATAGAAGGATGAATCCAGAAACCCTGAGAGTGTGCAGCCCTGTTTGGTGCTGTTCCTAAGTTACACTTTGGGACTGTGTTTTAACTTTCCAACCTTTTCCTTTAACTTCTTCACAGATCGCTTTACTTTTGAACTTTTCATCGCTACAAATTCAGCTGATAGCGTGTATTAATAGACGCTTGTGGCTTTTCTTTCCCGCATGACTTGCATTCTGAAGCATTTTAACTTGAAGCAATGTAGGAAACACTTCATTTTAGAGTCTTTCCTCCGGCCCTTCAAAAGAACTTGGGGAAAGGCTGTAAAAACACAACCTTTCCCATTTGATCCACAGGTATTCCTTACACCGCACAAGGAAACTAGTGTGCTGCAAGCTACAAAATCTCTGAAGCCTGTCTTGAAAACCAGTTCCATATGAACTGGAATCAAAAATTGCATGAGGTTAACATGTGCCTATAGTAAAAGGAGATTGCAAAATCTCAAGCTTCAGTTGTATGTTTTGGTGATGAATAAACAGAGTTCCGATTGCTGCTATACAAATCTGCTCTGCTCTGACATATCACAGTGCATGTAATGGTTTTCATTTGTCCACGTAATCAATTCAGAAATACAGGTGACATATTCTTTAGACAAATAATAGAGTTTTAAAAAACATATTTCAGCCTTTGCTTTTCAAGCCTATTATGGTTATACTATACAGATATGCCTCAGTTACCAAAACCTCTGGTGATACTTCTCCAGCCTCACCCCTTTCCTCTTAGTCCAAAGTTTTTCAGCAATAACAACATTGGGAGGAAGGCGACTTGGTATCAGAATTTAACAGTATGTTTACAATAAGCAATGCAATAAAAGTTTGAGCTGGGAAAGTATGTGATTGTCCTTCCTTTGATTCTCCTGTATCTATAGTGCCTGTTGTAAGCAGGGACGGCAAATGGCAGCTACCTCCAGAATCTCTTGCAAAGGGGAAAGCAGTCTGTCTCACCATTATTCTGACCAGATCCCAAAAACTATTTTTAAAAAATTAGAGTGAGAGTACCACTGGAATATTTATCCCCTTTCAGTATTTAGGTTAGGTCAAGTCAAAGAAATCTAACTTAAAGCCTGGTTGAAATCGGCCTGGTTATGTCCTAGGACCGTGATGGTGAACCTATGACATGCGTGTCAGCACTGACACGTATGGTTATTTTTGATGACACGCGGCCACATGCGGCTGCATACAGAGAAGTACACCTTATAAGAGCCAATCTAATTCCATCCTTAAATTTGTAAAAGGCTCTACAAATTTAACATCTGCACGTTTGAGCATTGTTCACTCCATAACTCAGCATGGAATATACATTTTTCTTATTTAAACTATAAATATTGCAAAATTATGTTTTTTTCTCGAAGTTGACACCCCACCCAAGTTATGCTCAGGTTTTTGGCAAATTTTGACACACCAAGCTCAAAAGGTTGCTCATCGCTGTCCTAGGACAAAGAATGGAATATTTTAAAAGCCGTAATTACCAAGATGTCAGATAGATAGATAGATAGATAGATAGATAAGGAAACAAAAAAGATAGGGAAAAACAAATCTTAGAATTGTTAACAGAAGTTTTTAAAACACAGCCGAAGTGTGTATTACTTTTTCAAGGTTAATGCACATTTTATTTTTCTCACAAGATGTGTTAACTGATCATACAAAAGAGGGTTGTCTCTTCTGCAAGATGGGCAAAGGCCAAGGAAAGCTGAAGGGATCACTTGTAACTTTCTAAGTTTACCCTGTCAGTGTTCTCAGAGAAGCAAACTGGACGTGATCCAAGTAAAATGTTGCAAGAGATTATCAAGAACAGCATAAATGTCTACTCTACGTTTGTGGAGGTGTCCAAGCTGGATTCAATGTAAATGGCATTATTTACAAAGAAGGCAGTGGACATCTCTGTCTTTTGGTGGGAAGAGCCAGCCCTCGTTAACATATTTTTCCATACCATGAAATAGATAACCAAGTGTATAATATTATTGATTACTCTTCCCTTGTCCATCACATATGTATATAAGGGCACATTATTCACAGAAAGGCTGTAAGGGAACTAATAAAAATAAAAATGTATGCAGTACAACATGGCATGCTTGGCTCTGTGTGTGTGTGTGTAATGTAAATAGGAAATAAAATATTGACCCAATAGCAAAGCTGTCTGAAATATCTCTCTGCTTCTTGCCACTCTTGCAATGTTTAGCATATAGGAATAATCCCCCTCCCCCCTAAAATCAAATGTATCTTTATTTTCAGCACAAACGTTCTGAAATTACTCTCATGTGGCATTTTTTCTTATCCATATCCATCTAGTTTTCCAATCTGTTCAACCATTAGAATTCTGCAGTGGTTGAAACTGGCTTCCCATGTGTGTTTGGAAATTGGGAAGCAATATTAATTGCATGTCTTTCGTGTAAGGACGAATGCTTACATGTTTTAAAAGGAAGGATAAAAGATCGAGCATCAGCCATAACTAGCTCATATTGCTGATACAAAACCTTCGATTTTTCTTGTACTTCTGCATAAATCCTTACACATAAGACTGGAATGTATAGAAGATACTAAATATTAGTTTGATCTTAAAACAGGGAATCATTTAATGTTTTTTCCTCATACTCACAGCATATTTAAATCAAGAACCATTGTGATGCTAAGCATTTCTTACCCTGTTCTTACAATTATGTTGATGTGCTTCAAGATACATTGTTTTTGTTTTACTGGGCAATTTGGACAAGTATACCCTCAATCTGGCAAATAGTTACCACTTAGTTGTTGAAAGAAGGCGAACTAACTATGGCTAGGGATGCTACTCCCCTCTTAGACAATTCAATTTATCATTTAATTTGACTAAAAAGAATTTTTAACTCTCCTGGATCCAAATCTAATATTACCTGTAGTCTCCGATACACATTCTGGAAGGTTAGTGGGAGAGTGAAATCTTCTTAAAGGTAGTTAAATAAATGAATTGTGTGGTCCTCAGGGTAGCTCTTCCACTAAAGATGTTTTCTCTCCCACCCTGTAGAGGTGTCTCATTAAGGTCCCCACTAGTGTCATTATTAAGTTTTCATGTGTTTCTCAGTTTTGATGCTAATCTTTGTGCGTGCATTTAATTCTGTTCTTTGCAGCACCAATGTGGTTATGAATTATTCAGAAATCGAATCTAAGGTTCGAGAAGCAACCAATGATGATCCATGGGGACCTTCAGGGCAACTCATGGGAGAGATTGCCAAGTAAGTGATAATTTGACTCAGCAGCGAGGAAAGGTGCATCTTTATGCAGAAATGTATGGAGTAAACATTTTTTCCTGCTTCATCACTTCTGAAGAATACAAGATGAAGAGAAAGAAGTATTAACAGTACTAGGCTGTGAAAGATGGCCATAAGCTATTGTTTATTATAAACTATTTTCATGATGTGTTGCAATTTGAAGCACAGAGAGCTTCCTTTGGGTCAGGATCTTGCAAAATATTTTTCAGAAAGTATAAAATAGGAAGTTGGGGCTCTTTTGTAAATATAGAGGGCAAATGAATAGCATGAGGGATTAGAATAACAAGGGGCACTCTACTTTTTTTCATTATTTCCACAGTGGGGAGACTTATCAGCATTGCTAATCTAGTGAGTAATTCTATATGCGAAATACTTCTGTGCAAAAATGCCAGTAGCAATACATTTCACAATTGATTTTTCATTTAATGCAAGTCTGCCATCTGCTGGCAGATATAAAGTATTGCAGACCTTTACTAAAAACAGTATTGTAAAAAAATATTCCTCCTTTATTTCTATTTCTTTTCTTTTCAGGGCCACTTTTATGTATGAACAGTTTCCAGAACTTATGAACATGCTTTGGACACGAATGCTAAAAGACAACAAAAAGAACTGGAGAAGAGTTTATAAGGTAGGTGTATAAATGACTTTTTAACGGTCTTTTTCGGGTTTTAATTTTGTTCTAAATTGCACATAGTAAAGAACAAACACAACTGAATGCTTTAATTTTACCACAGTGTCCTATCGTAATTAGCTCAGTTTTGCGCTTTCATTTACATAATATCCATGCTAAACTTCACAGGTTTCCAGATCCTCTGTGTGCAATTAGTATGAGGCCGATTTTAATCAAGTTGATTTGTGTTTGTGTATGTTTTTAGGGGAGAAGCCTCTGCTGGAAAGCAAGATTTCTCCCCCTCTTCCTCTTAAATAAATGCCTTCTAGCCATTTTAATTTTTATTGCTTCATTAAATATAAAATAGTGAATCCTCTATAGTTTGATCATTCAAAAAAAGTGAATAACTTTATTGGCCTTGTAGGGAAGAGCCTTATTTTTAAAAGTAATGTATTTGTTCTGAGTGTTTTTAATAAACTTGGACTAGTCTTTTCACCCCCAGTATCATATGTATTGTTCTGGCTTCCTCCAATACTGAATTTTGTTAGTTATATTTTTTCATATGTCTAACTGAAAACTAATTGTTAGTCTTCTAGTCCTAACCTTCTTCTTTTGGTTGTTGCACTCATCAGAAGATTTTGTTCTTTCTATGTACCTGCTGTATTTTTATTATAATTTAATATAAGCTTCCTCATTTTCATTTTCTATGGCTTCTAGCATTGGAAAAGGGCTTCAGATTTAAAAGACTGCATATTCAGTAGATTTTTTCCTAAGATCCCCATTTTTACAAACACCTTTAGTGTAGTGGGATGTTTCTGTTGTATTGTAATTGTTTTCCCTGAAGCATAATGTAAATTAATTTTTAATGCTGTCATACATACTGCTTAATTTTCTTAAGCATACTTGGACTTATCTGCCACCTTTGAGTTTGTTATAATTTGGAAACATGGTTCTTCTGACATTTTTTTTCAGTTGTATTTGCTTGTGTGTGTTTGAAAAATCTTTGAGAAAACTCGCTTTCCAAGGAAGTTCACAAAATTAAAATACTTTTCAGCTTATCTTGTTTTGAAGTTTCTTTAAATTTACCTGAAAATACTGAGTTTTGTACATCAACACATTTCCTGTAGAAAGCTACATAGATAAATTGCCATTAAAATTGCTTTTAAATGTAAAAACACTGGGGAATAAGGCAATTGCAAAAATGTGAGAGACAAAAGAAAATTGTTTCATTCTGTAGAGTTCCATTTTTTTATTTCTTAAATCCCTTTAACCATCACCCCCCTTCTGAAGAACCATCATTCTGAAGGCAAATAACTTACGATTTTGTGCCCTACTTTTTGTTTTGTTTTGTTTTGTTTTAGAGAGTAAATGCAGTTTTACATTTTGCAAGGCTGTGTTGCCAATGGTTCTGCTTTTAAGGAAGATCATTGTGAGAGTTGGCTTGTTTAAATGAGAACAACCCCTTCCTTTTTGCTTTACTAATTTTTGTACATTTAGGCTTTTCTTTTTTTATTGCCGTTAAGAATACTGATGGCTTTTGTTCACGTAATCATAAGGTGCTTTGTATTTTTATAGTCTCTGCTGCTCCTATCTTACCTCATAAGGAATGGATCAGAGCGTGTTGTTACAAGTGCCAGAGAACACATTTATGACTTGCGATCCCTGGAAAATTACCACTTTGTAGGTGAGCGATAGAAAAATCTTATAAGCAAATTAAAACAGTAGTTGGAGTTGTCAGTCACCTGAACCAGCTTAG
Source organism: Anolis sagrei (assembly GCF_037176765.1). NCBI lineage: Eukaryota > Metazoa > Chordata > Lepidosauria > Squamata > Anolidae > Anolis > Anolis sagrei. The sequence goes on from NC_090022.1 coordinate 80,210,011, forward strand.
AAGCTTCCCCACTCTAATTAGAATGTGACTGTTGCCGGTTGTGTGAAGAGTGCAGAATCCAAGACGTTGGGCCCTAGAGTATTAATTAGCGGAGACAAGAACTTGCAGAAAAGACTGGCTAATAACAACAGAACCAACACAACATGAGTGTTCGGGTTTATATTAAAATATGCACTAGAGACTGGTCCCCTGTGGTGTGTGTAAAGGAATAGCTTTAATCATATGGGAAGAAAAGGTTAGAGCTCCAAAACATACACATCTGTTTGAAGCTGGGGATTTCTTTTCCTCCCACCAAATAATATTTACAGTGCAAAGCCAGCAAGGCCAGTGTGTGTGTTTGGAATAAGAAAGAGGCTTAGAGTAGTGGAAGCAAATTTTAGTTTGCAGCGCACTCCAGCTGACAGCATTTTAAAAATACAGTTTTGAAACAAGACAGAAATCTAGCAATTAGCATTTTGGGTAGAAATGGCTTTTTTAAAAAAAAAATCATGCAGGGGGAGGGATTGGTTTAAATGGGTTAAAATTGGCAGAAAATAATTCCAAGCATCATGTTGTAAAATCGCTCTTTTGAACAGCAGGGAGGAGAACCCACCTAACATTAACCTTTTTTTGGCAGATCTCCACCAGTTAGGGAACTTTCTAAATTGAAATTGCTCTCAGATGTTGTTGCTGTTGTTGATATCATTATTATTATATATACTCCACTTTTTCTCTCTAAAAAAGAGACTCAGTCCAACTTACAGTAAAAACCAGTACAATACAATTTAAAACCTAGAAATATACAAACATTAAAATAAAATTAAATATTAACAGTATTAAAAACATTTTAAAACTGATTGAAACCTATTAATATTCTCAAATGCTACCCTTTAGGTCAGTGCTGTCTCTAATTTTGAGGTACAAAAAATCATAGTGTTTGCTTTTTACATAGTGATTGTAAAATGTTACAAACTTAACATTGGGAAGGAGGGAGGGCTTTATTTTACATTTCTCCAAGCTCATGAGTGCTGGAGGTGAATTGGCAAACCCTAAATTATTTTTGTTTTTTCAATTTTTTAACAGATGAAAATGGCAAAGATCAAGGTATAAATATCCGTCAGAAAGTAAAAGAAATGGTAGAATTTGCCCAGGATGATGACAGACTTCGCGAAGAGAGGAAAAAGGCAAAGAAAAACAAAGACAAATATGTTGGTGTTTCTTCAGACAGTGTTGGAGGGTTCAGATATGGTAAGTCCAATATAGTGGAAGGGCCACAGCAGTTGCATATTGTAGTATTAGTTTAGATTTGTTTGCTGTAAAGTATATATCTAAGTAATTTATTTTTAAAATCGACATAAGTACATGAAGCTTGCTATAACTATCAAACATTTTAAATGTTTATTTTAATTGTACATTGTTTTAGGGCATTGAAGAGTTGTCTACGTGTAAAACCACCTTGAGCCCCCTCCAGGGTTGAGAAGGGTAGGGTAGAAATGTCATAAATAAATAAATAAGACAGGAAGTGGAATTGCAATACATTGTAATGTATCAGTGCTTTCTTCGAGGTTAGCACATTGGTTCAGTGATAATTAATTACTGATATAAATAAGATAACATGGTGTAGTAATTTGGACAATCGATTAGGACTCTGGAGAACAAGGTTCAAATCCTTGTTCAGCCATTGAAACCCTCTGGTTGTCTTTGGGCATGTCACACTCTCTCAGTCTCATAGGAAGGCAAAGGCTCTTCTGAATAAATGTTGCCATGAAACCTCCCAGGATAGGAATTCCGTAAATCATAAAATGACGTGAAGGCACATAGCCACAACGAAGGTTTGTGTCTTTGCCTGCGGTGGTGGTGGTGTGTGTATGTGTTTAACTTTAGTGGGAACAGGTAAACAGTAAATCTATAGTAGGCACAATTCCCGTTAAACTTCTTTCAATTAGTCTATTTCTGGTATTGAGATTCTTGGACTTCATAACCCATTTTTGTATTAAAACAGTAGTGGTTACCTTTGATCTGATTAACATTAGCTATCAATTGGGTTCTTAGGGCAGAAAGAAAAAACTTTTCCTTCCCTCATGAGACACTTTTAGTATCCTTACAGCTGTGGTATCACTGTGAAAGATTTATTTATTTATTTATGCTACTAATTTTATTAATACAAAGAAAAACCACATCATAAATTATACATTAAAAAACACCCTACTAATCTACTTCCTACCTAGTTCAAAAATCTACACATGAGAACATTCACACACAAAACCAACACTAATACATAGATAGACGTACTTAACATAGATACTAAAACAAGACTAACAGACCTCTCATTCTCTGTCTGCTGGTTTTCTAATTAGTCCTCTGTCTTTAAGAAATATTATATAGTCGCACTTCTATGTTTAATAGCATACTACAAGCTCATAAATCCCAAAAATAATGAACCCCACCCCCCAAAACATAGTGAGGATGTTCTTAAAGATATTTCCAGTTTAAGTGAATAGAATACTCTTTATTTATTTATTTGTGACATTTATATGCCGCCCTTCTCACCCCAAAGGGGACACAAAGTGGCTTACAAGTAATATGTAATATGTAAATACAATATATTATATTACTACCATAGTACAATATTGCTATATTGTACTATACCATTGTTCTGTAATATTCTTGCTTCTTGGCAGGGGGTTGGACTGGATGGCCCATGAGGTCTCTTCCAACTCTATGATTCTATGATTCTTAATAATATTACATGTAGTATAAAATATATAATTATAATATTGTATTAGTAGTAGTATATTGTATTATAATAGTATCAATATTATATTTATATACAATATATTATATTATTATATTATATTATATTATATTATATTATTATTAGCACAGTGCAGGAGACAAGGTGGAACTGTCCTCCTGGCCCCCTCTCTTGACTCTGGTCCCAGAGCAGCAGTTGGTGCTTGCACCTGCACTGATTCATGCTTTTAAAGAGTTGGCTTGTGGCCTGCTCATGTGAATAACCTAAAGTGGTTTGCAGCACCATGATCGACTTGCTGTAGACACCACTACAATTCTGATAGAAGTTCTCTTAATGTTTGTGGTTATCGTCATGGGGTTGGATTATCCCATGAGGAATGTTGCTTTCAAGTTGTTGTCTATGACTGTGATTCAGACAAGGGGATCTTGGGCACAAAAAGTGAAGGATTTTGAGTCTATGTTTAATCTCTAGATGGAGTGCAATTGTTCCCTAAAGTTAAAAAAGTTGACAACTAAATTGTATTTAGGAATGCTAGTGATTTTGAAAGGTATTACAGTGAAATCTTCAGGGTATTAACTCTTGCTTATTTTTGTGGCTATGTCTGTGGTCACCACACACACAATTAATGTCAATTGAGGGTCTAAATTACTGAATGGAATTATTATTTGTTTTCACAATTCTCCTTTTGAGATGGTACAATCACCATTCATTCATGAGATGCTTTTGTTGTTAAGAAAAAGTGGAATTTCTATAACTGAACATTTTTTTCTTTTTCTATCTCCTTGTGTTATGTAGGTGAAAGATATGATACTGAGCCCAAGTCAAAATGGGACGAAGAATGGGATAAAAACAAAGGTGGATTTCCATTTAGTGATAAACTAGGTGAGCTCAGTGATAAAATTGGGAGCACAATTGATGACACCATCAGCAAGTTCAGAAGGAAAGACAGAGAGGATTCTCCAGAAAGATGCAGGTACTTCAACACAACTCTTTTTTTCACAGCATTGTTCTTTTAGAGTCCCCTAACAACAATTTTTTTGGTTTTAGCAGTTTATCTCAAATATCAGATTTTTTCAGGCTAGCATGTTGAATTAATTGTTTTTTAAAGAGTATATATATCTGCAATTTTACGATCAATGTTATTTGTTTGTTTAGTAATTCTTATATTTTTAGAACAAACCCTGACAACATGAGCAGACTTCTAGGGGTTTAAACCATGTGAGAAAGTGAAGGGACTCTTGTTGGACTGGGTATCGATTTCTTGGCCCAACACTGTGCCTTTATCTTATTCAATTCTCTTTCTGTGCTGTATAAACTTATTCTACACACTCAGTATTTTGACCATCTTTTATTGGTTGTCAGCTAAAAATAAAGTTTTAGCGTTGCCCTTTTGTAAACAAAAATTCTCTTTCCATTCATGGATCTTTGTTGAAAGGGTGGCTTCTACTGATGAAAGTGCGGGGAGCCTAGTTTTATCCCTGCTTTCTACACCCCACTCCCTAGTGGCATCTTCCATGTAGGTTGGGAAATCTTGATTGTCACACCTTTTGCTATTGATTGTCAGAAAAAGTTTGCATGCAAGGAACTGTAGAAGATTTACCAAAATCATCTCACTTTCTGTTTGTGGGGAAATTATGGCAAAACTGGAGTCTTTAGTGTCCTAGAAAAGTGACCCATATTTTCTGCATTGCCATAATTCTTAATTACATTGATGCACGTGTTTGACCAGAAATACAGAGATTTTATAACATCCATTTTTAGACATGTCTGCTGGCCATGCATTTCTCTTACTGTACATCACTTTGGGGGTCCCTATAAGCAGCAAACTGATGAATTAATATTTATTTATTTTATTTACAGTATTCATATTCCACCCTTCTCACCCCAAAGGGGACTCAGGGTGGATCACAGAACACATATATGGCAAACATTCAATACCGTTAAACACTGACAAGATACACAACTATACATAGATAGAGGTAGATATCAGTTTCCCCATCTTTGGCATCTTGGAGGCTTGTGCTCGATTCTGGCCACAGGGAGGTGCTGTTGCTCCAACTTCCCTGCCGAATAGCTTTGTTCATAAACTTCCTCCTTGATCGAATATCCAGCATTTTTCTGGTATTTCCTTATGGGTGCCTTAAATTCATAAATCTATCTATCTATGTATATAATAAAAGTCAAAGTTTGTATACAGCGGAAGTGTGGCGGTGTATGTGCCGGCTTTCTGATTGGCTGCCAGTATGGTGCTATTTGCATATGGTCTCTGATTGGCCAGCCAGAAAGTTCCAAGATTACGATTGGCTGCCACTGTGGTACAATCTGCATATGGTCACTGATTAGCCAACTTCAACATTCCGAGGAACAATTTGCATATGGTCTCTGATTGGCCAGCCTGAACATTCCGAGGCAGCAAAGGGAATAGGAAAGGGGCCTGAAGCTGTCAGGAATGGTTGGAGTTGAAGTCCAAAACACCTTGTGGTCCCCAACAATGACAGAACAAGACCAAACCTGGCACACAGACCTCCCCCCCCCCCCCCAGCAAGACCCACTCAACATCCTGGTGCAGTTTGAGCGAGGATGGACCATGGATGACGGGACTTGCAGTACTTCAACTCATCTTAGAGCACTGTGTCCCACACCAATGACGGATCAGGACCAAACTTGGCACACGGAGGCCCAATGGCCCACTTTAAAACCTGGTGCAGTTCAGGGCAGGAGGGGCCACTACTGATGGTATTTGCAGTACCTTCACCCGATTCACTTCCCACAGAACATTGCAGCCCCTACAAATCACAGACCAGGCCCAAACTTGACACTCAGAGCCACCATAACCCACTCTACATTCAGGGGCTGTTTGAAGGAGGATGGACCATGCACGATGGAATTCGCAGTACCTTCACTAACTGATAAGAACACCTTTGCCACACAATGCCTTTCTCAAATAACCCAGGCAGCGCCGGGTCCCCAAGCTAGTATATAAACAAAAGCTCCTTATTGCAGGCCATTTAGTGTAAGCTGTTAGCTTTGCAACTGTATGGAAGGACAAAGTAATTTTGCTGTGGAATCCTTCAGCTTTCTTAGCAATTCCAGCTTTAATTTCAGAGGCATCTAGAAGCTTCTGTCCATCACAAAAATATACTATAACTTGGATTTTCTTGCAAGTATGCCCCTTTCTTTTTAACATGTTATTCTTTCCATGGTTTATGTGCACATACATCAGCAAAGGAGTGCTGACTATCTGCTTCATTGCTGGCTGTCAACCAGACTGGAGCACTCTACTATTGGAGGAGAAAGACTAAGATTTCTGAGGCAGCTTTTTTGTGTGAAGCTGAATGTGTTAAACCAAGATCAGACAGTGTTCTCAAGTGCAGTGGTAATCTAATAATTCTTATAGAAAATACTTAAAGGGTGCCTCATTTACTTTAGTCTGATAAGAGTAGGGTGGATGAAATCAGACAAAATATGTTTTCATCATATTCAAAGTTTGAGAATAGACCAGAACATATTACTACTTTCTCCTTTAGCTTAAAGTTAAGAGGGCTTTAAGCTAACCATTTCTTAAAGTACAGTAGACATTTTGTTTATAAAATCATTAAAAGAATTCTGTGTTTAAAGAAAAGCATCTCGGAGGTCTTGCCTGCTGTGCAAGATCCAAACCCAAACTATTTGAAGAAATAGGTTGAACTTTTATCATCAGCATATATTTAATAGATTTTGATATTGCTGTGAAAAACCACAAAAAATCATCTGGATGAGATTAAAAGCAGTAGGAGATCTCATATAATTTAATACTTTGCCCAGTGAAATGTTGAAAGAAGTGGAGAAAAACATTTAAGGTGCTAAAAGGTGCTCTTTTTTCATGGAGTTATTGATTTGAGGAGTGGAATTGGTTAAGTCATGTTAAATCTGAAACAATGTAGAATTCAGTAAATTTTAGATCTCTCCAAAAGTTGCATGGTATTTGAAAGATATAACATTCTAATTTGCACTATTTTACATAACCTATTCATATTTTCATATTGATTTTTTTATCTTTTGAAACAAAAAGTAAGATTTTTGAGATAAAATGAAAATTGAAGGGATGCGTGGATGCATACCTTTTACTTTCTAAAGCAGGCCTGCACAACCTGTGGCCTCTGGTGTTTGAGACTCCACCTCCCAAAAGCCTTCGCCAGCTTGCCTCATGGTCAGGAATTCTTGGAACTTTAGCCCAAAACATCTGGAGGGGCCACAGAATGTGCAGGCCTGCTCTAAACCAAGATATTAATATATGTTTTTTTTTAAAAAAAACATGGGAAGAGAAATGATTTTCCACCATCCTCCTATAAGAAAACTCAGCTTCAGATGTGTGTTTCAACACAATCTTAGAAATGTTAACTGTGTGTATTCAAAATGGTTTCATAAGCATTGGTGCATTCTTTCAAGGGCAGAAATTGTCTAAAAACAAATAAGTGCTGACAGACTAAAACAAGATAGGCATATTCTTTAAAAATGAGTATTGCAACTGGAATGTACAAGCATGCAAAGAGATCTTGTAACATCGTTGAGACTAACTGCAAGCAAGAAGTTGGTAACATTAGCTTTCCTAGTCTTAAGTGTACTTTATCAGGCCAACTGTTCCTTTGCATACTGATCTAGACTATAACACAGCTATCTCTTGGAATTTGCAAGTCTCAGAATTAAAGATATATATCGATACAGTCTTCAGAATAAAAATACATCTTTTGAAACAATTGAGTACCAGCAGAACAATCAGAATAGCAATTAAAAACTTTACTGTTCATAAGGAGAAAAAGTAATTCTATACAAAATACCCTTGAAGGAATAACACAAGACTTATAAGACCAATTCTGAAGTACATTAGTGCTTTCCTTTCTCTTCTCTTCTCTTCTCTTCTCTTCTCTTCTCTTCTCTTCTCTTCTCTTCTCTAGTATTGGCAGATCTCCAATAAAAATGATAGCTATTTTATTCATAATCTTTGTGTGTGGTAGAGGGAAGTATTGAAATTGTCCTTTTGATTTTAATTCTCTCCGTTGATAACCTTATTTTGTGCTTATCGTGATGTCTCTTAAGTTGCACCAAATTATCTCCTTCAGGACCTTGATCTCCATTCACACATTTAAATGGTTTAATCGACGGACACTAGCCACATTGTAACTCAGTAAAAACTCAGTCAAGTTATCCTTTCCTTCATAATATGAAAGCTCTCCAGAAAATCAGCAGTAAATTGTTGGGTACAAATCCCTGCCCAACTCTCTCCTTTAAGTGATACTGCCAACTTTCATCGTGATATGTGCAACAGACAGATTGCCTTTTCACTTCTGAGGTTCTGCAGTAACAGCCCAATGCACATGCTCCTTAATGTGCCATTGGTCATGAACAGTATTGTGCCACCAAATCAAATTGTAGCAATAAATGGATGAGTCCTATGTGCCTTTGATTCTCTGTGTAAGCGTTAGTCGGACAGAAGGAGCACATGACTGGCAATATGGGCCAATATCATCCTGCTCAAATCCCCGTTGATTGTGGGAACACTGGTGATGGTGGTGATTAAAAAGCTTTTAGATCTTAGCACTTTTCAGCAGGAGTGCAAATAGTTTTATACAACATATTCCCATAGATATTCCCAAAACTGATCAGCAGCAGTGCTTCTAGAGTTCCTGTCCTTTGCGGCTAGGCTATTGGGAATAGGAGACAGGGCCTTTTTTTGTGGTGTTTTGAAATTGGGATCAAATCATGTGGGACTCTGGCAAAGTATAGTACTTGTCATGAGAGCAGTAAACCTAGGATGTATTGCTATATCATTTTATAGGGGTTGGGTTTCTGTACAAACCTTCTTGAAGCAAAATAAATATTGCTCTGCAACACTTGGCAGATTTATTTCCAGTACACTTAATTGGGGTTGTTAGGGTTTATAATCTCTCTTTGAATAAAAAGTGAAGTGTTTGATATTTATGTTCACTGGTTTTAATTAACTAAACAACTTTTGCTGGCAAATAGTTAATATACAGAGATGCTGTAATGGGGAATAATAATAATAATAATAATAATAATAATAATAATAGCCAAAGTTTCAACAATTGTTAGTCAGAAAAGGCTACCCCATAGAGCATATAGCAATTTGTGTTGCCTCCATGCTGACAAGACAGCCTTTCTTAAATCAGCAGGTTTCATGCTCTACTTCATTACTGCAATGCAGAAATCTTACACAGTTAATTCCTGTTTGAAGACATACTTTTCTTTCAAGCTGCCTTTCAATGTGTTCTCATTATTATTCCAAGATATTGTTGAGTAGAGTATTGAAACCAATAAGATGATAATGATTCAACTATTATTATGGCCACTCACAAGATTCCTGGATTACTGAGAAGGACCTACATTCTGATTTATGCGGGCTATTCACTGGAACAAGAATCGTAGATTATTTCCCATCTTCCCCCTTTAGAAGATTATTCCTTGTTCAGTTTCATTCCTTTCTCATTTATATTAACACAGTAGTTGTTGTCTTTTTCTTTTCTTTTTTAGTGATAGCGACGAGGAAAAGAAATCTAGAAGAGCTAAATCACCTAAAGGTGAATTCAAAGATGAAGAGGAGACAGTGACCACAAAACACATCCATATCACACAGGCCACAGAGACCACGACCACCAGACACAAACGCACAGCAAATCCATCAAAAACCATTGACCTGGGAGCAGCTGCACATTACACAGGGGACAAAGAAAGCCCAGATCAGAATGCTGCAACTCATACTTCACAGTCTACAGCAAAGGTAGGAGGCAATAGAAGATACAACGATACCTTTCAATTTGCCATCAGTCAAATTTAAAGTGTTTTAATCAAAAAGTAGTACATGTGATGTTTTAAATGGCTACATGAAAGTGGTTTTACCAGTAACAGATGAACTGCATTTGGGTCAAACAGTAGTTATCCTAAGTCAAGGGTATGAGATCCCTAGATCATTTTTAAAGATTACTGACAATTATATGTATAATTTGCAGATGTCAGGGAATACCAATCCTCATCTTCAATTCATCAAGATCCCAATGATGGAAGATAGAATGATTATTAGGAGTAGCAAAAATACACAGCTACAGCTGAATTCATTCACCTTCTCAATCTATACCTACATACAAAATAAAACATTAGACTCCTCATTGGAAAGACTGTTTCGTAGCCTTGGAGCAATTCCAGTAAAGCTTCCTTGGTTTGTATACATGGAGCAAGGTCATTAAAAGTACCAAACATTGGGTGGATTGATACAGGGTCTAGCAGTCTCAAAAGTTTAAGACTCCCATGCTCAGGCTTCAGGATTAGTATTCAGGACTAAAATTGGATGTGTCATAGAACAAGTAAAAGACGGGCATTATTAGGCTGTAGACTAATTTCATGAGGTGATGTTGCTGTGGGGATTTCTTAAGATGCCTTATTCTAGAGTAGTGGTTCTCAACCTGTGGGACCCCAGATGTTTTGGTCATAAACTCCCTGAAATCTGAACAGTTGGTAAACTGGCTGGGATTTCTTGAGGTTGTAGGCAAAAAAAACCTGGGGACCCACAAGTTGAGAACCACTGGTCTAGAGATATTGTACCCCCTTCTCAACCAGCTTAATTCTGGGTCTTCCCAGTTCATTGACATGTATGTAGCATGAGACAAGCATGAAGGAACTGTCTTGTTTAAAATAAAAACAAGCACAGGCCTGTTGATAATTTTATTTTAAAAAATCAAAACCTACTTTAATGTAAGCACCAAAATATATGAGATTCTGAGTGTTCTTCATCAGAGAAGATATTTCATAAAGGTTATGAGAGGAGGAGGGAGCCTGATGAACAAGAAGCTTAGTTTCTCTTAACTATGTTCAGACAAGCCCCCCCCCCCCCCCCGGTGGTGCAGCTGAACTGCTGAACTTGCTGACTGAAAGGTTGGCAGTTCGAATCCTGGGAGCGGGATGAGCTCCCGCTACTAGGCCCAGCTTCTGCCAACCTAACAGTTTGAAAAGATGCAAATGTGAGTAGATGAATAGGTACCACTTCTGGAGGAAGGAAACGGCACTTCGTGAAGTCATGCTGGCCACATGACCTTGGAGGTGTCTATGGACAATGCTGGCTCTTCAGTTTAGAAATTGAGATGAGCACCACCCCCCAGAGTTGGACATGACTATACAATGTCAAGGGAAACCTTGACCTTTACCTTATGTTCAGACAAAAGGATGTTGTCATCATCACCTCCTCGAATTTGCTTAAATAATAGTGCTTGTGGAAATGAATTTGCCTACTAACTTGCTGAGATAAATCTTGTTCTCCACTAGCTCCACATTTTCCTACACATTGTTTATTATCCTAGACATGGTTATTCCAAAATCTGTCCTTTTCATAGAATCATAGAATCAAAGAGTTGGAAGAGACCTCATGGGCCATCCAGTCCAACCCCCTGCCAAGAAGCAGGAATATTGCATTCAAATCACCCCTGACAAATGGCCATCCAGCCTCTGCTTAAAAGCTTCCAAAGAAGGAGCCTCCACCACACTCCGGGGCAGAGAGTTCCACTGCTGAACGGCTCTCACAGTCAGGAAGTTCTTCCTAATGTTCAGATGGAATCTCCTCTCTTGTAGTTTGAAGCCATTGTTCCGCGTCCTAGTCTCCAAGGAAGCAGAAAACAAACTTGCTCCCTCCTCCCTGTGGCTTCCTCTCACATATTTATACATGGCTATCATATCTCCTCTCAGCCTTCTCTTCTTCAGGCTAAACATGCCCAGTTCCCTAAGCCGCTCCTCATAGGGCTTGTTCTCCAGACCCTTGATCACTTTAGTCGCCCTCCTCTGGACACATTCCAGCTTGTCAATATCTCTCTTGAATTGTGGTGCCCAGAATTGGACACAATATTCCAGATGTGGTCTAACCAAAGCAGAATAGAGGGGTAGCATTACTTCCTTAGATCTAGACACTATGCTCCTATTGATGCAGGCCAAAATCCCATTGGCTTTTTTTGCCGCCACATCACATTGTTGGCTCATGTTTAACTTGTTGTCCACGAGGACTCCAAGATCTTTTTCACACGTACTGCTCTCGAGCCAGGCATCCCCAATTCTGTATCTTTGCATTTCATTTTTTCTGCCAAAGTGGAGTATCTTGTATTTGTCACTGTTGAACTTCATTTTGTTAGTTTTGGCCCATCTCTCTAATCTGTCAAGATCGTTTTGAATTCTGCTCCTGTCCTCTGGAGTATTGGCTATCCCTCCCAATTTGGTGTCGTCTGCAAACTTGATGATCATGCCTTCTAGCCCTTCATCTTAAGTCATTAATAAAGATGTTGAACAGGACCGGGCCCAGGACGGAACCCTGCGGCACTCTGCTCGTCACTTCTTTCCAAGATGAAGAGGAAGCATTAGTGAGCACTCTCTGTGTTCGTCCACTTAACCAATTACAGATCCACCTCACCGTAGTTTTGCCTAGCCCACATTGGACTAGTTTCCTTGCCAGAAGGTCATGGGGGACCTTGTCAAAGGCCTTACTGAAAGCCTTACTTTTGGCTTCCCTGTAACTTATTTCCTTACATCTGAGGAAATAGACTTAATCTATAAAAGCGCATGCTCCAAACTTCGTTCTCTCCCTTAGTTGCTAACATCCCTTTGCATACTTATTTCCAAGCAAGTGTGTTTAGGGTTGCAGCACTCATTAATGATGTTCCACCTTTCTCCTCATCCTTTTTTATTTTTGCTCTTTGTTTAAATTTCAATTATCTTCCCCATCCATCCAACAATAACAATCTGCAGTGAGTGTACTCGAAGGAACTTCTTAAAAGCAAATTAAAGTGAGCCATTTGTCGGCTTAATCGATAATGTTGTAATGAGCGGGTTTTCTGGAAGCCCCTCAGGTGCATAGAGTTTACCATAGATGCACTTGGCTTTGTGCCAAGCTTCATTGAATATTAAAATGACATTGTGCTTCAGGAAAGGGAACTTCCCACCCATTGCCATCCTTTGTGTGTACAGAAGTCTAATATTCCATCAGTCAGACATGATAATATGGCTTCATGAAGTGACATATGCAATAATGTTATGTAGTTGAGGCAATGGCCTGTATCAGTAAATGTGAGTTTGTTTCCAAAAGTTACCAAATCCATCTGAACAAATTTTACAGGAATCAAAAAGAATGTGCTGAGGATATGCATTCATTTGCTATAAAATGCAATTTTCCAAGCCCTCTCCTAAAGGGATTTGATGTAATTTGATAGTTTTGATCTGTACATAATTTTCTTCTCCTAGCCAACAAGTTGATGCCACCTATAACTTATTTTTTTGCAATTGTTTGAGATGTGGTATCTTTTGGAAAGAAACTACAGATGTAGTCCTTTCCTTGTGACAATATCTCATTCTTGATAGAAGACATTGTTTAAAACTTCAGTTTCAATATTGTGGAATCTGACCGTCTATATTTTAGCTTTATCAAATAAAAAGAAATGCAGGGGAGGAAGAGTAGGGAGGAATGGTCTCTTGTTCTGCAGTCAGGAAATATTGTTTTATAATGGCTTCTCTGTTTTCCTCTGAATGTCCATGATGTGGCACCTGACTTGGATACTTGGGGAAACTAGAGAGCATTTTCCCACATTTCCCCATGGCAAAGTAGTAATGTTAACATGTAACTCAGCAGATTACCTTTCTGGACTTGAAGTAACAAGGTCAAAACAAATTAGTAACTAGCCCTTTCAAAAAGAAAAGTAGCATTCTAAGCTCAGTTTTGATATTTTAAAAGTAACAGCTTTATTAGGATTCCTATTTTAAAATTATACAATAATTATTTTTCTTCTGTTTTAATGCTCTTGTTATACATTGATTTTCATTGGGCTGTGTCCAAGTTGGATGTAATATCTCAAATGCCAGATATGTTAATGTTTCATTGTTTGCTTTTTGTACTAAGCCTTATTCATATTTTCCAAATCTCTCCTGACACAAACTCTCCCCCTTCAAAAAATGTTGTGATGGGAGTCTCACTTGCTTCACATCTATATAACTGTATTTCTTAAAACAGTTCAATTTTGCTTGTCCTTAGGTTCCGGGCAGCAAGTCCTCCAATGACCTGGTAGATATTTTGTTTGATGGTGCTGATACATCACTTCCAAGAGGTAAACTGCATTTGTTTTCTGTCTGGAAGTTCCTAAATGTACAATTTTTCCGTATTGAAAAAAGTTGAGGGATGTGTCTTACAAAGCTAATAAAGGAATTATGATGGCACACCAGGAAGATCTAATGAGAAATTAAATGTGTCTGGCTATTTTCCCAGTGACCATCGGTATGCCCTAAATTACTTTAATACCTCAAATTAAAACACTAGAGACAAGACTAAATTCAACAATTGTTTACTAAATAATTAAGATGGATCAAACAAGGTATACAGAGGTGTAAATCTGAGGTAACAAATTTGATAGAGTTAGAACAGTGAAATATAAACTCTGAGGTAATAAACTATAATTTCTATGAGGTAAGTATTCTATAAACTATGGCAAGTGTGTGCTATAACTATGGCAAATATAACTATTCTTTATTACAAATACTATAAACTCTAAGGCAAATATAACTGTTAACTATTACATGTATATGAACTATCTATCTATAATCTATAAACTTTGGCAAATATGTGATAAGGATGGCCTGTTCAAATTGCTAGGCCAGACCAGACACTATCTGGCTAACTAACTTCAAGCTATGACCAACAAAGAATGCCATAAGAAGTTCTATCGCCAGCCCATTCTGGCTCTGAGTTAGAATGGGCTGCACCAACTGAGCTCGGCCTCTAGGGGGAACCTAAGCTTCTCCCCTAAACTTGGCAAAATGGAACAGTCCAACAGGCAAACAGGGAAATAATACTAGGCCGAGACTTCACAGGGATATAACTCACTTAAATATAGAGCTACTCATATACTCAGGGAACTGCATGCAAATTGCCATATTATATGGATTAATAATAACCATAACACCTTAGAAAGATTCACAGCTAAGTCAGTGTGTCAGGAACAGCAGCGGGTGGAATGCAATGTTATTCATAATTAATTCTAAAAGCGTGTAATCCAGCTAGATTTCAAGGCTTCTCATGTTACACAACCTGATAGAGAGGCAATGGTGAAACTGGGTGATTTCCATTCACAAATGTATACTACAAAAGTGAACTCACTGATTTTTATTGCTGGTGACTCCTGGGTAACCTCAGCCTAGAAGCAGAAATATTATGTTTCTTTAAAATGCATTCTTGGTTTGTGTAAAGCTGTGGCTAGAGTAGTATGAGCTTCTGTTTCTGTACCAGAGTATAGTTTTAATAAACCTAGCAAGAATAAATGTGGAGTTTGTTTCCAAAAGGTACCAAATCCAAAATAAACTGACAGATGATTTACAGACGGCAGCACATTGTTGGATAAGAATAGTACAGATCAAAGCTATGAAAATGTAGCAAATAACTGTGGTACAGGGCTTGGGAAATTGTGTTTATAGCAAAAGAATGGATGGCACACACACCATCTGTAACGTTTGTTCAGATGGATTTGGTACCTTTTGGAAACAACAGATCATAACACTAGACATGAAATATTAAAATGGTTCTACTCAGAAATCTTTTTTGTTTTATGGAGCGATCACAGGATTATATCAGTGAAATCCAATGGCTATGGTTTTTTCATCTGTACCATCTCTAAATGGATTAAGCGGTTCAACACTGACTAAAATGGAAATAATGCCTTCACTTGAATGGTAAATTTATGTAGAGATCTAACCTAACATTGAGGCGGGCATGCAGTGTTTTTTCATGTTTCGTCCTCCATTTCCATTTAAAAGTAAAAGTAGTTTTGAGCCATCTTGATTCTGGCAACCTCCTGTACAAATGTAAATTATGGCTTAGGTACAATAAATGCTTGCATGAGGGGATCTTCCTGGAATCCATATGATCTAAGATTGAAGAAGGGCAACCAAGGCTAGCAACGTCACCTGAATTCACACAATGGATTTTTCAGGGTGCCTTATGCAGCCATATTGTGCAAGTTCTTCTCAGAATGCAGTCCAATGTGTAAGACTGGAAAAAAATCAAAATCTAAAACTATTCCTAAAATGAAGTTCAGGCACTATTTCAGAGATTTACAAAAAAATAAATATCCGGGTGTTGATTTTTTTAATGCTTTGGTCCAAGAAATGCTATTTGCTTAATGACACTGCATTAGAAAGTTTACTAACACAAAGCCCAGTTGCTGATCTGCACTATTGTTGTGAGATGCTATGTAGCTTTGTTTCTTGGTTGTAGATTGCTTTCAAAAACGAACCAAACAAGTGTCCCTTTTCTGCTAGTGAAAAGTTAATTTAGACATGCTAGTAGCGCTGTTCTTGCTAAAGACAATGATATATTTTAAAAATCAGACATGTAAAACAAAAGGGGGAACTGTCTATTGCTAGGTACTAGAAGAAAGGTAGGATTAGTTCCCATGCTGATACCAAACTGGGAGATAAGTTTGCATTCCTTTTGTTTTGGTGGACCAGATGTGTTCCACCTTCTGTTCAAATCAAAAAGTCTTACCCAACATGGAGTATATTTCATAAACCCATCTAAACCTCTGAGATTCCAACTGCCTTTTCAGATTCAGGTTATCACAGCAGACCAAGAAGTGTGCGAGGTGATACTACTATAGATACTTTTTGGCCCACTTTATTTGTGGGGAAAGTATATCAAGAAAGGTATCCCAATAAAGCACTTGGCCTTCTTCAACAACCTTGTAATATTCCTGTTGTATACTTTTCCTCGTTTTATTGATCTCCAAGAAAATGGGAAGATCAAACAACGGAAGATGAATGCCTTCCCCAGTTCCCTGGTACTGCTTGTTTTCACTGCCTCCAATACCAGAACTCTATTACTAGGACCTTTTACCCTATTTTGTCATGAGGGAATCATACATGAACATGTTGGCATAATCTGGGTGTCTATATAACTGTTGCTGCTTTTTTTAAAAAAATGTAAAAATTAACACAGAAGAAAGCTTTCCTGGCATGCTTGTGTGTGAGATATGTTTTATATCTGTGTACGTACGGTCTTTGATGTAGCAGCCTGAAAGCTGTATTGGAACATGAGGGTTTTTCTTCTGTTTCCAATATACCAGAAAATGAAAAACAGAATTAAATGTTTTTGCTTAGTGTAATTTGGCATTCTGGATGCTTGCATGTATTCGTATTTTAAATGGCAGCAAATGTGGATGAAAGCTCCCAGTATTAAGAAAAATATGTATTTTTGTGCAAAGAGTTTAGTATAATAGCCTTGGGGAAGGGTGGTGTGACCCAAGCAGAAAGCTGCATTTCTACTGCCTTCCATTCTTCACATTGATGCCTAGCTCTCTCACCCGCTCCACCCCCAAAAAAGAATTAAGATAAAAAGGATCCACTTTAAGTACTGATTTCTAAAATGTATACTTAATGCAAGAGTAGAGTCTTGAACTGTTTTGAAACAGACAATGTTGGTTCCTTAATCATCTACTTTCATAAATATCTTCAAAAACAAAATATGCTTGTTACCTTATGTAAATAAACTATGATCTACATTCTATTTCCAGAATGTAGCTCATTCTGGAAAATAGAATCTATGATTCTTTTATTCTGTTTTCCAGAATGATCTACATTAAAATAAATACAATAAGAAATTAACACAGCTTTTTTACAAAGGTACAACTACAAATATAAATATAGATTCTTCTTGGACATTGCTGCCCCATCTCTGTACCACTATGTGCTTTATCTAGAAGAACTTTCTCACTAATTTCAAGGATCTGTTTTCTTGTCATTTGAAATTCCACCTGAACACGAAGATGAAATGACTGTAAAAACTGTTGAAAGTGAAATAATTGTCTTAGAGTGTGGCGGAATTTACTTCTGGTGGTGGGGGGGGGGGGGTTGTCTTCAAACAGATTGTTGGATGGCTATCTCTGAGGATTGCTTTACTTGTGTATTCCTGCATGGTAGGAGCTGGGCTAGATAGTCTTAGTGACCGCTTCCAACTCTATTATTCAGTTCTGTGATCTTCGTGAGATGCTCTCCTTGAGACTCCAGTTTCACTGTGATTTAGACATGGCACCTTACCCTAAGAATACTCTCCAGCTGTCTGTTGACCTCTTTGCCTCCCTCCCACGGGCTTACCCTATCTGTGCATTTGCAGATAAGCCAGGAAGGGCTCTGCCTCATAGGTTGGATAAAGAGTTCAACTACTCTTTTACTTCGGTCTTAGAACAGACCCTGATATGTTGCTGGGAGGATATAGCATGTATCTCTTTCATGCAAGATAATTTCCTGCTATTGAAATTTTTTTCTAGATTTACCATTAACAAGTACACATTATTCTGCTATGGAGTAATAGAAATTAAGTTTCCCATCTTTCCACATCAGCATTTAGGAGATGTCCTAGAGATGAGACACAGTACCAGCTGGCCACCACAAATAATGTCTCTTCTGCCCTGAGGAGGCAGATGGAAGGAGTTAATTTATAACGACAGCTCTCACTTGGGAGTTTCTGAGGCTAGCTGATGATGATGTGGAGATTAGCACTGTCCTTCTTAAGGAGGTCACTTTTCCTGACCATTGTGCTACTTGCAGCACAAGCTTAGGGCCATAGCTTGTGTAATGCTCAAGGCAGCAGCAAAGTCAAAAACAGACTTGAATCTCTTGTAGAGAAAATGGTAGAGTCTGTTGAGGTGTTTGATATATCATATCTGGAGCAGGTTTCCCCACAAGAAGGAGATTGAGAGAAACACCTTAAATAATTGAAGAGGTTAATAGGACTAGGCAAATAAGAACAATATTATGAATGTAGGTAAGAGAAGTTGGATTGTTTATCACTTCCCCACCAACTTTTTTGTATATAGAATCTCCTTTAAATTGCAGGTATCCCAGTGTGGTTGCACATTGGACTATGACTCTGCTGACCAGGGTTTGAATCCCTGATCAGCCATGGAAGTAACTGGATGATTTTGGGCAAAGACAAACCCTGGCTGAACAAATTTTGCCAGCAAACCCATGATAGTGTTGCTTTAAGTCAAAAATGAATTGAAAGCACACAACAATAGCATTGAAGCAAAAGTGTGCAACCTTTAGCTCACCAGGTATTTTAGTCAAAAACCCTCTTGTCAGTAGAAGAATACAGTCTTGTGTAAACACTGATACTGCGTTTCTTTTTGTCTTCTAGTTAGCCAGATGCATCCTTAGGCAATTTGCAAACATGAGTTGATGCTTATATTTTCATAGTTATCCATCACAACTTATCCCCATTATTTAAGATCTAAACCAGTAAATATCCAATCTGTCTATGTTTTCCATGAGTGTTACAAAAATGCTTCAGCTTCTGTAAAACCTGTCGTGGATCTGGTAACAGTACTCTTAACATTTCCTCCTTGATAACAGAATCCACTTATGCTCCAAAAATAGACACCTGCCCATCTGAAAGCTGTTTGTGTCTTAGTATCGACTAACATGAAATAGCATTAAAAAGAAATACAAGTACACATGCAGTTGAAAAGAGAATTGTTCCTTTTATTACTGCTAGCCATTTATTAAAAAGGAGATGGTTCTAGTTTAATTAACTGAGTTGAGAGCAGCAGATGGAGCAGAATGTCTTGCAGCGATAAGACAATTCAGAAATGGCACCAGATGTTGGGAGCTGTCCCTGGTGGTGTTTGAGTGCAACACAGATGTTACAGTCCCACCTGGCTAGTTTCGAAGCACTGCGGGCTAAGCAGCTGTGATGTAACCCATATAATGTACGCAAACACTAAAAGCAGAATAATTGAGCTGTTGCTACTGCGGCTCCTTGGAAGACTGACTGCTCAGAGGTGAAATCTTTTAAGGACACACGGTAATGACTAACTCACTTTTCACACTTTCGGGAAAGAAAGTGGTGCTTAATACATTGACCAAAACTTCTAGCTCACATCTCTTAAAGAGAGATTCAAGGTTGCTGTGTGTGGAAACCAATACATGCAGAAAATAGAAACCTTCAAAAGCTAAATAGTATGCTATGCACATGTTTTCCAAAAATAATAAAACAAACTAAGGCTTTTCTCTTGGTGCGAATCCTATCAACCAACAGCTTAGGATGTGACTGGTTCTTACAGGACCGTGGCAATTTTTTCACAAAGAATCACATTGTGGGCCAGTCCTGCACACACACACACACACACACACACTTTCTCTTTTTCATGCACTAACAAACACATACACCATTATGGTCATCATGTACAGTTTGACCCTCAGATGTGATGCAAAGAGGTGTGCAGATATTTTGTTTTGACAAGGCCAGTAGTATGGGAATAAAGTTCTGCCTCTGAAGTGCCCCTCTCTTTAACGTTAGAAATATGTCCAGTATAGAATCTATGGAGGATTTCTATTTTGATGTATAAATTATGCTGTAGGGAAGAATGGCTAAAATACTTTATTTTATACTCAATAATTCATTAGAAGCTTACAACTGGGACGTTAATGTTCTTCTGGAAAAGAAATAAACATACAGTAATTTAAAAAAGAATACCAGAATAGGCTTTATGCCTCAAAATCTTGAATCTGAAATCCTGGGCAAGTCATTCATGCTTTAAGTCACAGAAGGGTGGAACATATAAGATACACTTCTTTAATTTTTCATGGAAGGCAACGTAATAAGCAAACAAAGAGTTCCCTTCAATTAAAACATTTGCATGTTGTATCTAGTTCTTGAATTAGAATTACTTTAAACATTACTGTTGTGATCATTCTGCCAAGACTTTGGTGATCCTTTATTGGTCTTGGCATTCTCTACAGTCATGATGTATTCTAAGGGAACAGTAAAATAGACCACTTGCTTCTCTTTGGTGTATAAGTGGTGAGTTACAACTGAACTATATAAGGAGGAATAATTCACTTTGGGTTCATTTAAAACACACAAAAAGGGGGAAACAAAGGCCTGTTGTGTGGTTTTGATTGGTGATGCTGAAGTGTTTTCTTTCTTTTTGGCTGCACTGAGCTGTGTCTCCCTATATCTAACATGCCTCTGCTCTTTCCTTACATTTGCTTTAGGCAGATGGTCACCCTTCTGCATCAGTCTTTACTTAATTCTCATTGTCATTTGCAGTGCTCCATTATGTAGTTGTGTTTGCCAAAACTAGGCAAAAATCTAGGGACAAAACCTGGCCACTAGAAAGCACTAAAGATTGCAAAAAAAAAAAATCTGTTCAAAAATTCTTTCCTACAGTCCATTCTGCAGGATTTCTACAGATTCCAGGTTTTTGTAACATTGCAAAATGTTGCAGATAAGTGTTCCCCCTTTCTGTATCCACACATTCCCAGATGCCGTCAGTGCACATGAATGCAAATTGGTTGCGTGTTGTACATGCCTCAATTTCACAAAGAGGCACAGTGATCATTTGAGACCAATAATATCTTAATATGGAGGCTATCGAGAACTGAAGTAGAGGAGGGATTATAGAGCATTCATTGGTGCTGGTGTTATTGTTGGCACGACAGAATTGCAATGAAATTATTTACATTCAGCCAAGCATGGTAAGAATTGTTTGTGTCAGCATTCCTAGTTATGTGAAGGCCTTTCCCATCACCATGGGTTTTGGAGGATGGAGTACGCACCTTCTTTCTCAACCCACACAGATGTGTACACACATTGCATTTTTTGGACAAGGGTTATATCTTAATATATGCCGATTTCCTTATACAAGAGATTTAAATTTGAAATGAAATGTTGAATGGTTACAAAGCCCATTTTAAAAGTTATCAAAAACTGTTGCTGAAATGATTATGTACTTGAAGAAGTCCGTCCACAAGGGCATGACTTTCAGCTGCTTTGGTTTTAGGTGGCTCTCCTGACATGTTTGGAGGGTTTGCTGATTTCAGCTCTCCTGCTGCTGCCTCTGCGGGATGTCCTTCATCACAAGGTAAAGTGATTTAGTAAGAGAATGGAATAAAAATGATTTTCCTCTTTCGCATTTTAATTTGTATTACAGAATAGATATAACACTTTATCCAGTAGTCACCTGTGGTGATACTAGGCATGTTATTCTGCTGTAAAGAAGCAGTAGCAATGCTGTAAAAAATAGATGTCCAATCCTGTGCAAGCAGACTTCTCAGTACCATAAACTTTGAGTTGTTTCTGTCAACTAGCTAATTCAAACTTCTTGTTTTTGTCCTAATATCTTCTGAAAGATTCAGCCTTGAGTTGCTATTTTGAACTGAGAAATCTCAAAAGTATTTGTCTCTGCCTCTAATTAGGTTGATGCCATATCAGTGCAAATAATTTTATTCCCCAAGATAGTGTTTTCTGGCAGGTATGTATTCACCCCCTGCATTACACTATAGATCATATCTGCAAATCCTCCTAATATGTTAGTATTTGTGTTGAGGGGATACAGGATTATTGGGTATTTAATGTGCTGTTTGCTCTCTCTTATGGCATTGGAAATTACTGTATAGAAATAGCAGTAGGAAACATGCACATTTGCATGAGTGTGTCTCCTGATTGAAATGGGAAGGGGAGACCTTTCTTTAAAAACCAATTCCAGAATGTTGCCCAAATAAGTTCTTCTGTGTAACCACAATTATTTCTAGAACATGGTCCTGAGGCAAGAAAAGAAGGCATTTATTTAGTCGATGGATTGATTTATATCCCTCTTTTCTTATTATGCAATACCCAAGGCAAAGCTGTTGAACTTAAAAGCCTAGTGCAGTTTAACTAGTCTTTTAACAATTTTGCAAGTTGCTACTATGAATGAACTATGCTGAATATTTTTATACTCCAGTACTTCTAATTCTGTGTTTATGGTTCGCTTGGTTCAAGAAAGAATCTTTTTGTATCAATTGAAGCAGAGCTGAGTTGAAATAAATAGATTTTGATTCAAGTAAATGATAAGGTTGAATAGGGTAGTTGAGAAGCCAATTGCAAAAAGTAAGTTGTGTGTGTAAATCTACATTAGTTGTATTTGTCCTTTGGAGCACCTTCCCTGAAATATTTTAAAGCTGGATTAGCGGTTGCAAGCCCAATCTAATGCTACTATGAAATTGCTGATAAACTCTGTTTTGGAAGAGTAGTTTATAATGCACCCAGAAGTATCTTCAACAGTGACAGGAATTGGTAACATCTGTCTAAATACCCTAAAGGGCCAGATCCCACCTGATCTTTAAAACTAAGAAAGATAAGGCCTGGTTAGTCCTTGGATGGAAGACCACCAATGAATACTAGATGCTGTGGGCTATATTTCAGAGGAAAGAAGTTGCAAAATTGCCTCTTGAGTATTCCTTGCCTAAGAAAACACTATAAAATTCATGAGGTCATCATAGGTCAACGAACCACTTGAAGGCACATACACATATGCAGTAATGTAGGGACTCACTTCTGTTTTTTTATGATGCCTCTAACAATGTTTTTTTTTAAAAAAAAGATATATGTCATCTATGCAACAAATTAAGAATTGCATGCCATGGTGTCACATATCTACAAGTATTGTGTGTTGGGAAACGTTAAAATTAAATCAAGAAAATAGATGTCTTTAGGCATGTGCTTTATGTCCAGGGAAATAGTGGAGGGTGGTTGCTAATTTGTGTGTATTCATTTATTTTAAGTTCCATAAAATTAGAAATTGCCCAGAGGGGTAAAAGCATAAAATATTTACATTAAGAACCCCTTGCAGGGGTGAAGAAGATTATGTAAATGTTATGACTGGCCCTAAATTATCATCTTGGTTGTTTTTCTTACCATAGTGCTATAATAATTGCTGCCTTATCTAAATAAACTTTGATCTAGAAAAAAATCTTCTACAATAAAGTGTGTTGCTTTGCAGAAAGTATAGTTGTTTTTTTCTCTGTCATAACATGTATTCTGTAGAGAAGAAGGTCTGACCCGATTCAATACCTGTGCTCTTAAATACTTTTAAGTTGAACTGTTCTGCACTGATTTCACAATTTAATGAAAGTGGAGGTTTGGGGTACTTGAATCTTATTATGCAAATAATGCAGTCTTTGATAATATTCCTTTATCAGTATTAATATGATTAATCTATACCAATCATTATTATACAAGCAGCCAGCAATGATTAATCGTTCTTGACCCAATAAAGCCACCCTAGAAATCTTTGTTGATTAATCATCTTTGATAAAGTTCCCTAAAGAGTGGCAACAAACACCTCTCCCCGCTTCCTTTGCATCCAGTTACTGGATATTAGTGTCCAATAACTGAAGAATCAGCATATTCAGCATTTACTTATCCATCAGGAATACTTTAAGTGTGCTTAAATTTTTCATAGGCAGTACTAATTGAAATACTCCCAATAACGTCCCTTTTGTGAGGGAGATCAAAGCAAATATTTCAGTATGGCCCTCAGCTAATGAATTTCGGCCCACTACTTGCATTAGAGTGGGTTGCAGATATGTGTGAATCTTCTTTTCCCTCTGTGCTCTTTCTCCTTAAATTTTAATCCAGCGGTAGAGGTAAAGTTAATTAAAATAAAGGTTTTTATACCCAGGTGCTCAGGTCGCTTTAAGTATTATTGACATGAGGTGTAAATTATTGCAGCATCTTTAAGATCAGGGAAGTTAAATTCCAGGTAATAGGTTAGTTTGTACATGACTAATTCCTAGCAAGCTGTACAGACCAGATTATTCTGAAATCAGTGGGGTCTCATATTTCTGACCTTATATTTCCCAGGTCTTTTATTGCTGACTTAAGCTACGAAAAGCTCATCAAGTGTTCAGTAATTATTGATTTAAAATTCTGATTTTTCTTCCTTTCTGTCTGCATCATTGAACTGTAGAATTTTAATTATATGATCTTCATCTGGGTAGTAAACAATGATGGGTGTGTTCGTACGTACCAATGTGCCATTACAAAATGGTAGACTTTCCAAAATAGACTCATTATTATTTTCATTACATATGCCTTAGCAGTTCAGTGTTCATCACTGGCTAGCAAAAGCTGATTGTACCACTGGCTACATGGCCTTAAATAATAACAGAGTAAACTACATAGTCATAATCTTATTTACTATTTATTTATTTCAGTTTTGGTCTCATGTTTTAGTCAAATAAAATATTTTACTTAGAAAAGCGATGGAAAGATTTTCTGGGTCCACTAGAAAAAAGAATTCAATATATGTAGCTCTCTGTGAACCTGCTGTACAAAGATTTGAGAGCTGTGTGAATGCATATATATCAAAGCCCCCGCAGAGAGCTAAATAAATACTACACAAGGCTGTCAACAAGCTCAACAGAGGCGAGATAAACACCCAGAGGCAGGTGAAGTTGAAAGCCCACTTAGCTATACTAGTTTAATAACTCTTTGTACAGCAAGTAATTTATATGTAATCAGATGAGTTTGAACAAATTGTTGTTTTTATGGTTGTAAAACCAGCTTGCTTGCAGTCATTGAAAGCACGAGTAATGCTTTGCCTTGGGCTCCGATTTTTTGGAAATCGCTGTTCAGTTACTAAACTTCTTGCATGCACAACATTCTTGTTGGAAGTTTATTTGGACCTGCAGGTCTGCTTGTTAGGACATCTGTGCCCCACTGAAATGGGGCCAGGTGAAATGGTAGTTTGCAGTCTGGTGATGGTGCTTCTCATTTTCTTTGCTGCCCTGCTAAATGGTTGGAATATTCATGAGGAAGAGTAATGTCCAGATGGAGATTCTACCTGCCGACGTTAATCTGGATGGACACACATCACCTCTCATTTGTTTCAGTTCATGGACTGGGGCATTTGTTCTGTGCCTTTCATAAAGTCTCTTGCCTTCCTTTTCCCTCCCCAGGCACAGCTCCAAGTGGGAATGGAGAGTTTGGCGACTGGAGTGCCTTCAACCGATCCTCTCCAGGCCCGGCTGCCTCATCTGGAGAGCTCTTCAGTGGCATTGCTCCGCCAGCTGTTGAGCTCTTTGGTGGATCTGCTCAACAGAGCCTTGGCCAGCCTCCAGCTGCTTCAAATGCTGGTGACCTCTTTGATTTGATGGGTACCTCCCAAGCCACCATGACCTCTTCCCAGAGCATGAATTTTTCCATGATGGGTTCCAACACTGTCAGCATTAATCTACCTACATCAAGGTCCCAGGTATGATGCTCTTCTGCCATCTCTTAATGACCATTCTCTCCATGAAAGAGACAATGCCAACTAGGTTTGACAAACTCCTGCCTTAACACATTTTTCCTGTAGATCTCAGGTGCTTTCTTGTCTCTTTTGCTTCAGTGGTCACTCTTGAAGATTTGAGTAAATTAAGAAAGAGAACACCTTAAGTAATGCAAGACCTCTAGAACATATTGTAGGCTTCAAATCTTTGCTTTGATTGGCAGCGGAGTGCTAAGCTGCGGAGTGCTTCTAACAGTCTTTTTCACAAAGGATTTCTTCCACTTATGGAATATTTCACTATTGAAAGCCAGATCTTTTGATTTGTTAAGCCCTACAACTAATTGTACAAACTCCAAAATATATTTTGAGTCAGGGGAAGAGGACAGTTGGTGGGTGGAAAGAAGGAATGGGATGCTTTTGAATTAACTAGCCTTGGCACAATGTAAGCAATCTACCAATAGATGGTACTCAAACAATTATATTGATCATTTTATTTGCATGAATCTCAACTCTCTAGCTTCTTTATTTCTCTTAAGTAAGCACGAAGTCCATCTGTTTCTTGTTATGGAGATTGCATGAATTCACTGCAGAATACAGCCAGCAATGAATAGCATAACTCTCATGATCTCTCTTTTTCTGTCTCATTCATTCTCCTAGCCTTTGCAAAGTGTCAACCCAATGATGCCGAAATCTAATCAGCTTTATAACTTGAGCACAGAGATGGTTGCCAAAAATGCAGGCAAAACCTTGCCATCCACTTGGTCAGACCCCAGTGTTAATATCAGTTTGGACAATTTAGCTCCTGGTATGCAACCTTCCAAGCCCCAGCAACCATCACTGAACACAATGATTCAGCAGCAGAGTAAGTGATCACCTATACTATCATATTTTCTTTGTGTGGTTTGTAGTGTGGAGTGCACTGCTGCTTTTATGTCATAGCTGTATTCTTTTAATAAAAAAAAACAACAACTTAAGCTTCCATACATTTTGGTTTTTGTGACCAGAGCATGTCATGCAGATAAAGAAATTTCAGGGAGATACCAGAGTTTAGCAGTAGATTGTGAGCGATTCATGCTTAAATCCCCAGTTAATTTTCCAATTAAATGATCAAATTCATATGTCTAAGACCACGAATAGCTGCTACCCAACTTCTTGGGACACTTCTTTCAGCTTCAAAATAACAGCAAACCATGGAGGTTTTCATTTGGTTCTGCACTACATTCGATCCACCACTTTGTGATGGTCCAGTAAGTGATTTCCTTGATGTAGTCATAAGTAGCTGACTAAAATATGGCTGTGAGCAGCATTTTAGTTTGACATAATCAAGTAGTATAACATAGTTTTATGGACCTGAAGTAAGGAGTGGTCAATGTCTTCTTTCAGTGCAACTCCCTAGGCAATGAAAGGAAAGTTTAATTGGAAAATTTCCTTTGCCTCTTCTTTATTGCCTGACGTTCTATTCAGGAGCAAGGGAAGTTCAGACTGAAAAGGAAGTGGTTTCTAGGAATACTTGTCTTGGAAATGCACTCTCTTTGTAAAGCCCTGAGGATAATAGCTAGAGTGAAGATATATGACCTCTGGTCCTCTAGATGTTTTGCTCTATAGCTGCCCCCGTCCTTTATTATCATCCATGTGGTATGGGAATAATGGGAGTTGGAGCCCAGAACATCTAGAGGGCTAAAGAAGCATAATAATTACAATTCTCAGCATGTAAAAGAAACATGATAAGGAGAGAGTAGCGAGGAGCTAGTGAAAAGGGAATGGTTGGAATTATGAATTGTATGAACCTTATGTTAAAGAGTGGGCATCAGTCAAACCGTACAGGCAGTCCCCGAGTTACAAACAACACATAGTTAAGAATGAGGTGAAGTAACATGAAGTGAAAGAAATCTACCCCTAGAAGGGGAAATTCACTCCTGAAAGAGTTATCGGGGGAAAAGATGACTTCACTGAAGCTTTCTCACCAATCCTTGTTTCCGCAACAAGCCATTTTTTTTTTCAAAATCGAATTATCCCTGGCACAGAAAGTGAGGTGAAATCTTCTGAACAGGAGCACAGACAGCAAAACAAACACCACAGGGACATTAACCTTTCCATATGCAATATATGTATTTGTCAGGAGTTACAAATTCAGCTTAAGAACAAACCTACATGACTTATCTTGTTTGTAACTTGAGGACTGTCTGTATTTTAGCTAGTGCATCCTCAGTCCTTTAGATGGGGA
Source organism: Anolis sagrei (assembly GCF_037176765.1). NCBI lineage: Eukaryota > Metazoa > Chordata > Lepidosauria > Squamata > Anolidae > Anolis > Anolis sagrei. The sequence goes on from NC_090022.1 coordinate 80,238,065, forward strand.
GAAGAGAGAAAGAAAAATAAATTTCACATTTCTTCCCTTGTAGATATGCAACAACCTATGAATGTGATGTCTCAGAATTTTGCAACCATGAGCCTCAACTCGCCTCCCAGTATGATGCCCGTTCGACCTCCAGCAAATCCGCTGATGGGAGGGCCCATTTCTGTGGGGATGGGGATGCCTACAGTGATGACTGGGACAATAGGGATGGCTTCCATGGGAAGCACCCCTATGATGAACCAGGGCATGATGGGAATGAATGTGAACATGGCAGTGCCAGCTTCTGGAATGGGTTTGTCAGGCACGATGGGCATGGGTGTTCCCAATATAGCTATGGCATCCTCCATGATTCCCGGAACTGTGCAACCGAAGCAAGATGCCTTTGCAAATTTTGCCAATTTTAGCAAATAAAGATTGTAAACCAGTCAGATTGAATGAAGGATTTTAGCTGCACAAATAAAGCTGGGATAAGGGTGGAAAATGCTGATCAAATGCTTTCTTATTTTTTTCTTTTAATGCTTACTTTTAAGGAATCCACATGAAAGAACCCAAAGGTCGTTTTATAAACTCGGAAATTCCTTTTGTTGAAGGTTTGGTAGGATAAAGGTTCTTCCAGTGAGTCAGATGTTTGACATTGCAATGACTAGGCCTTGTTTTGTAACAAGACAATTAAAAGCCTTTCTGAATGGCAGAACCAATTTTAACTTTGAAACTTCTGGAAAGCCCAACATTTGTGGGCTGGTTAAATCTGTGTGAATCTAATTTTATACTTGATTTTTCTTTTCTTTTACACTCCTGGAATATGTTTATCATAATTGGATCCACTCCTTTTCCTACCACTGAGTCAAATTTGAAGTCAAAGTATGCTGATCAGTTTTTTATAAGAATATATATATTTTTGTCCAAAAATGGCTTACATATGTGATTATGGCTTCTTCAGAGGGACCTGGAATGTATATATACTTTTGCTACTCTTCCAGCAACAATCCTATAATATCCAAATTTTTATTGTAGACCTCTTCAAGCAATTTGCAGATGAATAGGGTTTGTGGGGGATTTCCTGTCTCTTTCTCCTATAAGAGCCAATGCAGAAGCAGTAGTAACATCATCTGGAGCTGCTGTATGGTTTCCTTTCAGAGAACTCTAGATAATATATTCGTGTGTGTGCGTGTGAGGTTTGATTTGAGGTGGCTTTTCCTCAGTCCTGCTTGAATTACAATTGGCATACACCCAGCCCACTAAGGGCCACTGTTTCCATCCCTAACAGTCAAAAGGCAAACATATTTATTGTTATTTTCTTGCAACTTTGCAAAAGAAAAGAAAGAAGACCTGCCTCTTTTGTGTTACCAAGAAACACCATTAAACTTTTTCTTAAGTTTTGGAGTCTAGATTTTATTCATCCGGGGACTTCATTTCTCATATGTAAATATGGCCTTAGTAATTGCGGAATCCAATAGAAAGGAGTTAAAGAAATAAATATAAATATATATTATTAAAGGAAACCTGTAGCAGTCATATTTTATGAATTGATGCAAATAAAGGAAATGAATGAATGAATGAAAGCCTTTCCCTCCCTCCTTCTGATATAATTCAGCCTTTAGATTCACCCACAAATCATGATTTTTAGTCTGGAATGCAGAGGTTCCATTTATATTCACAAAGCCAGGGCTGCTATTGAGGATAAGTACTATATCCTAGGTATGAAACTTTATTGCCTTCCCTTTTCTTATGTTGGATATTTTTTATTACTATTATTAAATTGATAAAACTTTATTTCCATTGTATTCATAATGTTCTGTTATACATAACATTAAACTGTTCATTAAAAACAATGTTGGGGCTGCTCTCCCTTCATTCCATTTGACGTTTGTGAAAGCGGTTGGGGGGGAATAATTATAATTTGGGCAAAGTAATTTTTATAAATAATTTAAAATTGTTTAATGACTTTTTATCTCCCGCCTTCCCTATCTGACTTTACTGTTAGGAATTAAAAATGAAGCAGCCACGATATCTTGACCCACTCCAGCCTTGCTAATGCTCCATCTACAACAGTTCTAATTAGGCAGAAATTCATGTACTTCAGCTAAGTGGTAATGAAAAGTGATTCATTTGCTGAATAAGAGATGAGAGTGAGTGTAATTAGCTGACTGCGGTTTTTAATCTTTCAACAATTCAATGTGTTTAAATTAGTTTCAAAGAATAGGAGCTTTCAAGTGTTGTTACATCAAAGTAATCAAGACAAGCTTTACTGGCTGAGCGGGATGGATCACCTTCTCTTCAGCTCCAATTTTAAAACCTTGAACTTTTTGTGGGAATTGGCTTCATAACTTCAACTTGTGACAGATGTTCAGGAGCCAAAAAAAAAACCCTCCATGTATGATTGCAAGACGCAGAAGCAAACTGGTTTTCCTGGAATAAAGGACAGGTTGTCAAAACTGGGTTTTTAATGTCACAATAGTGCTATGGTGCCCATGACCCCAAATCCAGGAATAAACAATTAAAAACCAATGTGCATTTTTCAAACATAATTGTTTTAAAAGTTATCCAGAACCAAGCAATGTTGAAACTGGACTCAATAAGAGTTTTGGAAGATGTAAAATGTTTGATATTTTAGCGGCCACTACACATTGTACTTGCATTTTCCTGCTTTCTAAAGAAGGCTGACACAGATAGCAACACATTCAGCAACACAGGCAGTAAATTTTGAAATACTATTTCGGCTACTGAGTAGTCAGCCCCCTTTATTCATGGATTACCCCATCATCCCCCAAGGAAAAAATCCAGAAAGCAAATTTAGATCTTGCCATTTTATATAAGGGACACCATTTTATTCTAAGAATTCACAGATTTAGGTATCTATATGGGACCTGGAGAGACTTCCGTTTCTTCTTTTTGTGTGGCTTAGTTGTACTTCTGAGGATTGGTTAGAAGATGCAATCATTGCTAATAGCCATTCAGTTTCAGCTGCTCTCAAAGGTGAGTACCTGTCTCTTTGGATGCTCAGACATTCAGCCTCAATTTCATTTGCTCTTGAGAAAGCATGGCTCTCCCGACTGACTGCCAAACAGTATGTGAATGAAATATTGTTGGAGAGCCTCCGAAATTCAATATCATATATGCCACATAGATGGTATGTTAAGTCAGACCATCTAAAACATTCTCTCCAAATTCATTAGAAAGACATGTAGCTGTTTATGCAAGGCACATTGACAAATCGAAAGTAGTTCAGCACCATTTCCAAAACATCTTTTGATCTTATCAAAATCTTTCAAATACTATACAGCATTATTTTATATGAAGGAAAAATTATTCGGGTTGCTCCCCAGGGACCACAAAATATTTTTGTAGGCTATATTTAACATCAGACTATCCCAAGCATACAATCTAAATTAGGTGGCAGTCTGGGGGGAGGGGGGGGGGAATAACAGTGTTGCCCCTTAAGTTCAAACAGAAGGTGAATTTTGTGTAAGCTATGTACCCTGCATTTTAAGACAGACTTATTCTGAAAATACAATCAATGAAAATCAATTCCCATATGATTTATTAACAATCAGACAAGCAGATAGAAAAAAACTTTATTTGATTGAAGTAAATGGTGATGGTATCTATCCTAGTATGGAAATAACATGCCAGAAATAATCCAGCAGCCAACCAACACTCAGAGAAAAGTGAGATTGCTTGGCTGCATTACAAGACCTCACAAGTTCACAAGGGGCATTTTTCTGCCTGTGTTGGGATGTTGAGCTAGACCTTTGGAAGACCCAGGCTTCCCACACAGCTCTGGAAGGCAACTCGAAGATTTTGGGCAAGTTGCACTCTTTGAACCTCAGAGGAATGCAATGGCACCCCCCTCCCCTCCCCCTGAACCAACCTTGCAAAAAAATCTCCACAATAGCTTTGCATAACAACTGACCTGGAGGACTTGATCCACTCGGGTTCTACTCAACTTAAGTTCAAGGGTACCCTAAAATTTGTACTGAAAGTACAGATTACAACTAGATGGCTAACAGATGGGGGAAAGGATGTGTAGCAAAAGAAATTGTTCTCCCATCCCTTCAGCTAGAATCTGACATAGCCCCAAATGCACATCATCAGATCTATACTGCTCAGACGTTGCTTCCTTAGTTCCCCCAAGATTTCAGACAAGGTACCAGTGTTTTAATTTCTGAGATTGGAAAAAGGAAAATTCTCAGATGTATGGGTTATAAACCCTAAAAGATTGGTTTTCTGGAAACCGCAGTGATAAGTACAGGTTTCAGAGAGGATTTAGTTCCCCCTCCTCTAATCCCCCCAAATGAAAGAAGATGATTCCTGTTCTTGGAGAGCACATTGAGGCCAAGAGAGTCTCATACCAGCTCCAGTTCTATTTACAGTTGTACTTAAGGCCTTCTTTTAGAATATGTAATACTCATACTGTGATGCTATGAAATAATTAAATGTAGCTCTTTAAGGTTAATACATATACTTGTGATTATGCTAACTTATACTTTTAAAAAGTGTATGGACAAATAAGAAGCCCAATTACTGAACTCCTTGCCAATCATCTACAAATGCAGTAACACCAGGAGCTTAGCAAAGGAATAAATGGCACAGGTGCAGGCTTGCTGATAACCCAGGCCTGCTGTGTGTTCAACAAAACAGAAACGGCATCCGAAACCACTAAACAAGGGTATTTATGGCAGCATCTGTTTCATCTCTATCCGTCAGCAAAGAGGAGCCTGACACATCTTGTGGAGAGAAGGGTGGCAGGAGGGACTTATCAATGACGAGTTTGCATAATGTAAAGAGGCATCCTGCACTCAAGGTGAGATCAACAATAACAGGAGCAAACGCTTAAAGGACATTCTCTGAGGTATTAGATTCTCTGCGACACTTGCTGTTTGTGTTGCAATTTACATTGAGCCATGAATGCAACAATAATCCTATAAGCTAAAGGTGAGCATGGCAAAATGGCAGCACAAGAGGGAGGGACCTCAGGATTTTCATAAATGTTGGAGAAAGACATGGGGGGGGGGGTGACCAAACAAGATAGGCATGGACAGCATGCTCACAAACTAAAGAATGGGGGAGGAATGATGGAAGAACAGGGAAATGGACTGTCTTCAAAAAGGGCCTTGTTGGCTATTTAAATCCTGAAAAGAACTGTAAAAGGGTTATGCCACTCTACAGCATTTGGGTTCTTGCTTGACTTTGATTAATACATAGATGTTTAGAATCAATACAATTTCAGATGTGTTTGATCCTAACAACTTTTGTGAACCTAATACTCCTTTCAACTTTGCTTACTATTTTTCAAGCTACCAGACTGGCTCACTTCTGATTTAAATATACTACATGTTTGGCCCATGTAATATCACTGTGAAATTGCTTTTCTCTTTTATCTAGTTTTAATAAAAGTGAAATCCATTTCCATTGTAGCAAGGTGCAGTGGGAGAGTCAGTAAAACACATAAGAGTGTGTCTGTGCATGAGTTTCACTTTAATGAATCAGATGGCTACATTTCATTTTTTTCTTTAAAAATTGTACCCTAGAGAATATAAGTACAATATTGAGAAGATCTTTCTAAGGCCCCTTCCACACAGCTGAACAAAATCCCACATTATCTGCTTTGAATTGGAGTATATGGCAGTGTGGACTCAGGTAACCCAATTCAAAGCAGATATTGCAGGATTTTCTACCTTGATACTCTGGATTATATGGCTTTGTGGAAGGGCCCTAAATCCAGAGCCTCAGAATTACTTCTTCAAATGTCAATAGATGTAAGATTAACTTATATATTTTATATGCAAAGTGTGCCATTAATCTGATCTGATGCTCCTATGTAGTTTCTCCTCCTATTTGAGGTGTTTCCTATCTCTAGGAACTAGAGATTTTCTCCTTCTGATGCCATAATCCCTTTGACTAACATTTTAAACTTAAATTGGTGACTTTCCTTCAATATATAAAGGTTACTGAATTCAAATGAAAAAGCTAGAATCCAGTTTAGTCTTTCTTGGAGTAGATCCTTTGAATCAATGGGTGAATGGTGAGTAAACATGTAGGTAAACCCAACTGACTGAGAGGCATGCTCTTGCTAGGGCTGATGTCTCCACCAGTGGCTGATGGCTTCCATTGAGGAACAGTGAGTCCAGATTGGGCTGGAGAGTGAACTGAACAGAAACTATCCAAAGTGCTGAATCTATTTCAGGAGTAGGGTTTAGCATTTTAGGTAGTGCCCTCAAAGGTGAGACAACAGCATGGATCAAAGGCATCACTAGTGAAACTGTAAGTCTGCATCATTGAAGAAAGAATTATATGGAGCATGTTCCACTAGGTTTTTTAAATAGCGCAACAACCCTTCTCCCAAACTTGTCAGAAATCATATTTTTAAAGCAACAGCAAGTGCTAACAATATTCTGGTGTCAGAAGAGAATGTGCTTTCAAATGTGCATGTGTGATGGAGTGTAGGGGGAAATATTTCCTTACAGGCAGTTTTCCTTTTTTGTAAACTTTCTCCAGAAAATATTACACAACAAGCTTCCAGTGCTGGATAAATAACTAAGTCTTCTGGTTAGAAGAAGTCTTGGTGGTGTTGATCCCTGCTCTATTCTACATGTAGAAATAATGAGCTAGCTGTAAAAACTTAGGGGAAAGGCAGAAAATTGTGAAAAAGTTTTTCCTATTTTTTGGAAGCTTTTTGTTTGAAAAATTGAAAATAAAATAATTATGTGCTCTAATCTGCCCCAGTACCTGGCAGCGAAGCTAGTACAGTGTGCATTATCTAGAAGTTTAAGATTTATAGGTGAAGAACTATTGTTTCTTCCACTGATACATACAGCCTTATCACATCTGCAAGCCATTCAAGACCACATTTGTGGAATGGTCTTCCTTTGGGCCTCTGGATGGAAGTCTCACCCATTTTCATAAGGGACTGAAGATCTTCCTCTGATTCGCCAGATTAAACTGCTGCATTGTGCCCAAGGTTACTGTGATGGGTAGTGACATGGTAGGCTGCTGGAGATCACATTTCATGTATATTTATGATGTCATAATTTGTTGTCCTGTCCCTATATGTTGACTTTCTGCCCTTTGGTGAAAAGGATAAACTAAAAATAATTAGCAGCAGGAATAGAAGTCGTATATTTTCTTTTGAATGATTTAAAATTCCAAGATATTCATATATTTACTCCTCCAAAATTATTCTTAAAACCTATGTTGACGGGAAGACTCCCATGTCAGATCATGTACAGGGATCAAATCATTCCAGTTCCTGATCTTATTTTCCTTTTCTGGGTTCTTTTTATGAGAATGAGTGTTTATATCTGCTTAGCAATATGATGGATGAGAAATTTTATTTATTTTGCTAATGATAATAGTTTTTCCCCTCTTTTTAGTATTGTTTTTTCTCCCTACCTCATAAATTGGCAAAATGAAGAGTTTGGATATTTTTTTTTTACAGTTCAGGGCCTTTAACTCCATTTGTAACCAGAAATTTTGAAAGTAAGAATCAAATTACATTTGTAATTACTATCTGAACAAATTTTACTTTTAATTGGTCGTTGTAAGTGTTTTGGGCTGCATGGCCATGTTCCAAAAGTATTCTCTCCTGGAGCATGGAAACTAGTTCCCAACAGACCTCACAACTCTGAGGATGCCTGCCATAGATGAGTCAAAGCTTCAGGAGATAATGCTTCTGGAACATGGCCATACAGCCCAAAAAACTTACAACAACCCAGTGATTCTGGCCATCAAAGCCGTCGACAATACACTGTCCTTTTAACACTGCAAATATTCATATATTATACCAAACCAAAATTTCCATTAAAAACAGGGAGACATGACCCCCCCCCCCCCCCAGGGCTTCAACATTTCTGGAAAAGTTTACATCTGTAGCTGGAACCAGTTTCGCTTCCATCAGCTGTACTAGCCAGTTCTGCTTGGAATGGTCCCATAATGGAAAGAAAGAGCTGATCCTTCCTGATTTGCTGCCTACTTTATGCAGTTCTGAAAAATCCTTTTGCTGTTTCAAATAGATTTTGAGTAGTCTTAGGGGACTGCAGGAAAGAGGAGAAATTGTCAAGATTGTGGCTTCTGTTCTGCCAAAGGAATTTCTCTTCTGGATCGAATGTTTCCTGAAGATGGAAGTAGCCCTTGTGTCTATGGGAGGCTGCTACCCGAGCCAACCCAATTTAAAAGAAGACATCTAGCTTTACTCTCCCCGTGCCAGAGGATACAGAATGTAGTTTAAGCAGCCATGAAGCCTGGCACATGAGAATGATTTGTGTGGAAAAAAATCAGTAGAATTTCAAATAAATGAAGACACATTTCATTGCATGCAAAGAAAGTTTATCTGGTAAAGCAGGTTTGACACAGAAGAAATAAGAAGATAAATAAAGTATATACATGCATGCATGTGCAGGGGGAAAAATAAGATAGTGACACTATGTCTGCCAGAATAAAATCATGAAATTAGCACAGAATTTCCCTGCAGAGAACAGGAGTTTGAGATAACATAGTACAAAGTCTCATGTTTCTAAAGGAGATAAGGAATTAGGGCCACACTACATGTATTAATAGATATGTGAGACCAGAAGCAGGTTCCATTTTATTGTTGAAGGCTTTCATGGCCGGAATCACTGGGTTGCTGTAAGTTTTTTGGACTGTAAGGCCATGCTCCAGAATAATGCTTCTGGAACATGGCCATAAAGCCTGAAAAACTTACAACAACTCAGACTCCATTTTGTTTGTAAACAGATATGTACATAGGAGAGTCAACATAATGTTGAGGTTTGAGTCTTGGAAAGCCACAGAGTGATTTTGGGTAAATCATACTCTTTAAGCATCAAAAGTAAGCAACCCTTCTCTGAAAAATCAATTGCCAAGAAAACCCTGTAATAGGATTGCCTTAAGTCAGGAAACCCTTGAAGGCACATAGCAACAAAGCTGTGAGAACCAGTCAGCAACATGACTAGATATGGTGGTTCCGCCTTCTTAATCAGTTTGAATTTCTGTGGTAAAGGGCACAACCATTTCAGAATTGAACTACTGTAGATAGATTGAAAAACAAAGCTAATGGTATGTCCAGGAGCATGGGATCCCAGGCATTCTGCTCAATGCTATAGAAGAATGAAACTGGAGGTGATATATCGGCAGCTGTACTGTTGATAAGTCCTGTGTGACAGATCACTGGTCTACTCTCCTTTACCAGAGGTTTGTAAACAGTTGGATCTACAAGGGGTCTTTTACCTATGGATTCATATTTTGTCAGGAAGTTGTCTGACGATTGGGATATCTTCCAATTCAACAATTTTATGTTTGTGTGGTGCTATTTTATTACTTCCCATTGTAAGTTTCCTGTGACTCTAGAGCTCCTAATTCTCATCAGGAGATGTATTCCCAAAAGGAGTTGCCAAACAGTGGTGCCAAGAACCCATGCAAAACAGATTCATATGCCCAAAGCCATTAAAATGAAACTAAAGGTGATATGGAGATGATTAACAAACATAATCATTTTAAAGAGGTCACAAAACTGAGTGTGAATATACAAAACAGAATATGATGTCTTTGAACCCCATCAGAGTATAGCAGCTTCAGAAAATTTAAAAAAAACTAATTAAAACTGTCCTTAACCAATAACAGTGTTAAACTGGAGCAAGGCAAAAAGCAACTACATCAGGGGGGAAATAATTAATATAAAGGAATATTTTCCTTAATTAAAAGGGGGATCTCTTTTTCAGTAAAAGAACTTTCTTTTCTTGGTTCCACATCCATCTGATAAGACTTTACATAAATCTGCATAACTCTTCAGACAATGAAATGCCAAGATATTTCCATGGTTTTCAACCACTAGGCCCTTTCCCGTCCCCTTTGGGGGTTTGCCTACCTCTTAATCTGAATGGTTCCAAGTTCCCAGGCAAATGAAGTTTGATGTAAGCTCATGAGAAGAAAGGGAAGTGTTAATGGGCTGTAGGAAGCAAGTGTTGGATGAGACCACTTTATTGATATAGCTCTCCTCAGTTAACTCCTTTCCAATTCAACAGAAGGTATGTCTCGTGCTGAGGCACTAAGCGGCTCACCTCTGTTGAAGGCTTTCATGACTGGAATCACTCAGGCTCATCTCTGCTTGAATGTAGAGAAAGTACATAGAATCATACAGTTGGAAGAGAGCCCAAGGGTCATTCAATCTAACACCCTGCCCTGCAGGAACACACAGTCCAAGCACTCTTGACATGTAACCATACAGCCTCTGTTTTAAAACCTTCAAAGAAGGAGATTCCAACACACTCTGAAGCAACAGAGTGTTTTTCCATGTTTAGGTGGAATCTCTTTTCCTGTAGTTTGAATCCATTGTTCCGCGTCCTAGTCTCCAGGGCAGCAGAAAACAACCTAGTTCATACTTCAAGCATGACATCCTTTCAAATATTTAAACATGGTGATCATGTCACCTCTTAACCTTCCCTAGGCTAAATATACCTAGCTCCCTAGGCTGTTCCTCAGAGGACTTGGCTTCCAGACCTTTCCAAATATTCTGTGACCCAGCATATAATAAATGAATCACAGAAGTGTTTTCAGAGGGGAGCATGAATCTCTCTCTTACTTTGGATAGAGAAATGACCCATCCAGTGTATTTCTCCTACATATAGTGCTAAATCTCATTAGATGTTGAGAATTCTACAAGGATTTCTTTTTCTTAAAACAACAGGAGCACTCTACAGCAAAAGTGAGGAAGAAATACCATTAGCCTGCTCCAATTTCCCCAGGTAATTATGAATAAGTCTTCCACACAATTGTTATAAGAATCTATGCAGTCTTTGACCTCAGGTGCTCCATAATGGTTTTATCAACTCTCCACCTTAATGGATTCTACTTATATATTTGTTGTTGCATATCTTGAAGTCATGTCCAACTTGTGGGGTCCCTCAAGCAACCGTATCATAGGATTTTCTTTGAAAGAGTTGTTACGGTGTGGGAGTTGGCTTTCCCTTTTTCTGAGGCTCAGTAAGTGTAACTTGCCTGGAGTCACCCAGTGGGATTCCACAGCCTAGCAGCAGTTCTCTGATGCTCATACAACTACACCACATGGAGTCTCTAGTTGCCGTGTATATACTATACACCTAAATGTGCAATGTTCTATCAGACTATGGTTGGCATCCTGTTAGTGACTTAGAAAGGTGTATGTTCAGCTTATGCCTGCATGACTCGCTGTTTTGATTATTGCAGAAGTGACCAAATTCCTTTAACCTGCTACAGCATCACTGCCTCCCCCCCCCCCCCCCCCACACACACACAACACATCCATTAACTGGCATTGAAAAGGAGGTGCGGATGGCAAGGCAGAATCCAGCAATGCCCCTATATAACTTTTGTTTAGAAGTTTCCAGAGTTTTATGACTCATATCATAAATAGGCAAGGGGCAAAAGAGACTGGGTGCCATAAGGTACCAGTTTAGTAATTAACGGTCTCTTTTAATGGGCTCTCAATTGCTTTGTTTCATGATAAGGGGCTTTTAAAAAAGAAAAAAAGAAAGCCCACATGCACACACACATTCGAAGACAAAGCTACATTCGACATCTGGGAACCTCCGAACAGCTGGCTACCTAATGAATATGCATCTGCTTAAGAGGCTGTAGTCCATTAATAAACCAATAGATATAAAGCAGAAACAATCTTCGTCAGCTTCAAATGAGATTGGATGCAATGTGCTGTGAAGTGTCACTGTCACATTGAATTGAGCTGGCGAGGTGAACAATCAACTGTTTGGTAGCCATGTCTTTGTGTCTATAAGCAGAGCTCCGTGTCCCCTCCGTTGTGAGACACGACAAGTAACAGCACAATGTATATGCTGTGTTTTGTTCCCCTTTCCTTCCTGGTGCTTAGCTGCAAGAGAGTTGCCTTTTAAGTTGTGACTTCCCTTGTCCTTCTCACAACCATCAATGCAATTGCATATGTGTCCGCTCAGAGGGAAGCATTAAGTTCAATGAGGTCTGTTCTCAGGTAAAATGGAGATTAGATTGCGGCTTAAAACATGGTTCTGCATTCCAGGAAACTTCAACACACTGTATTTCTTTGATTCTAAGATGCCATTGATCATAAGATGCACACCAATTTCAGTACCCCAATAGGAAAAGGATATATTGAAAGTTAAGGAGGAAACTACAAAATCAAGGTTACGGCTGATATTAAACAAAATGATGATGATGACCACAGATGATTTGCATAATTCTAAAGTGGTTGGTAAAGAAATTGAAATAGTAAAGATATGGAAATGTGAATAAAAAAATCAGTAGAAAGCTAAAACTTGTTAGATAGCTATGAAGGAACTTGATAATATCCTCAAATGTAAAATCTAGGATTAAACAACAAAGAACACCATGTTTCTGATTTCTAAGTCTGACTGTGAATGACGGACAGTGAAAAAAGCTGAAAGGAAGGGAACCAACCAATTTGGGATGTGGCAGTTTAGGAAAGGTCAACAGATACCAAAAAGATAAATGAATGGATCAAAATGCACATCGTGCCTTAAGTCTTCCTAGAAACTAAAATGACTAAACTGAGACTATCATACTTTGGATGTATCATAAGACAATAATGTTTGATAAAGTGGAAGGCAGTAGGAAAAGAGGAAGAGCACATTACAAATGAGTTGATTCAACCAAAGAAGGCACAGTGCTTAGTTTGCAAGGCCCAAGCAATCTCTCATTCATAGGATACCATTATGTTAAAGGCGGATCGCAAATAACATGGTATAGTTTCTCATATGAAAGAATTCTGAATGTGCTTGAAAACAAATTGCTGGAGGGCACACATGTTTCTTTAGGGGAAGCTGCATCTGTAATTTGAAGACTGCATTCACCAACCTTTTGTATGAGGACCTAGTTGGCATACCTTGGGGAGATTTGACAAAACAAATGAGATGAAAGTTTATCCTGTTAACATGAAATCTTTGTAAAACTATTACATTTGTATTATAGCATGTCAACCAGCTAGCCTATTTTCTCAGATAATTTAAGGGGAAAATATGAATATCTAGTATGTTTATATATGATTTTAGTCCGCACATGCATTGCAGTTGCAAAGCCTCTCATCCTCCCAAGATGTTAGCGTTATATTGGCAGGAGGCAATGCAGGTACTAAGCAATCCAATTCTGTGGTGTAACAGTAATTTACTGTGTTTTCAGAGCAATTCATCTAATATTTCACTGGAGTTGTAGCTTTCATCATTAACAAACCTCACTGGGATTCACTTTTCTAAAGTAAAAAACCATCTTAATATAACTAAAGTATGAGATCATGAGCTGGAGCACACCAAAGAATTTCAGGAGAAAAACAGCCTGTTTGATGGATTATAGCAAAACCTTTGTGTATGAAAAACTATGGATCACTCTTTTAAAATGGGAGCATCACATTTTATTGTCCTAATGCTATTGTTAGGACAGAATATGGAAACAGAATGATTTCCAGTTGCCAAGAGAATCAGGTAAGTCTGCATTTTATCATCCTATTTGTTTAATTTGTATGCTGAACATATTATATGTAACTAGCTGTGCCCTGCCACGCGTTGCTGTGGCTTATAGTAAAACTTATCAAAGTTGAGGTAGATATCTGGACTATTATGGAAGAGAGGTACCTACCTATTCCTTCCCCTTTTTCCTCCCCCTTTCTCTCCTTTCTTCCTTCTCTACCTCTTTCTTTCTTTCTTTCCTTCTTTCACTACTTGGTTTCATCCTTCTCTCTTTCCTTCATTCCCTCCCCCTTTCTTCCTTTGCCTTTCTTCCCTCCCTGTTTGCTTCCTTCTTTCACTTATTTCCTTTTATTTCACCACCATCATAACAATAACAATAATGCAATGCATTGCCTCTGGGACCTGACACCTCTCCCATTCCCCCTAAAAGGGTCTCATAGGAATAATAGCATCATCATAATAATAGAAATAACAACCTTTACCCGCCACCTGTTGCTGTGGCCAACCTTCCCTCTTTCTCTCCTTCTTCCACTCCTTCCCTCCTTCCTTCCCTCCCATCTTTCCTTCTCTTCTTCCTTCTCTATCTCTTTCCTTCCTTCCCCCTTTTTCTTTCTCTTCTAGTCTCTTTTCTTCCTTCTCTCTTTCCTACTTTCCTTCCCCCCCTCTTTCTCTATATCTTCCCCCTTCCTTCACTCCCTCTTTCCTTCCTTCATTCCCTTTTTTCTTCTCTCCTTCCTTCCTTCCTTCCCCCTTTTTCTTTCTCTTCTGGTCTCTTTTCTTCCTTCTTTCTTTCCTTCTTTCCTTCCCTCCCTCTTTCTCTACATCTTCGCCCTTCCTTCACTCCCTCTTTCCTTCCTTCATTCCCTTTTTCCTTTCCTTCTCTCCTTCCTTCCTTCCCCCTTTTTCTTTCTCTTCTGGTCTCTTTTCTTCCTTCTCTCTTTGCTTCTTTCCTTCCCTCCCTCTTTCTCTACATCTTCCCCCTTCCTTCACTCCCTCTTTCCTTCCTTCATTCCCTTTTTCCTTTCCTTCTCTCCTTCCTTCCTTACCCCTTTTTCTTTCCCTCCCTCTGTCTCTCATTTCTTCCTTCTCTACCTCTTTTCTTCCTTCCCCCTTTTTCTTTCTCTTCTGCTGTCTCTCTTTTCTTTCTTTCCATCTTTCCTTTTCTTCCCTTTTCTTCTTCCTTCTTTCTCTAACTTTCCTTCCTTCCCCCTTTTTCTTTACCTCCCTTTCTCTTTCTTCTTTCCTTCCTTCCCTTCTTTCCTTCCCTTCTTTCCTAGATTTTGACAGGGCGGGAAGGGACGGGATGGGGTTTGGAGGTGGCGTGAAGTAAAAGGAGGTAAGATTGGGGCAGGGGAGTGATGGAGCGTGGGGTTGTGTGTGTGTGTGCGGCGGCGGGGGGAGTGATGGAGCGTGGGGTTTCGTGTGTGTGTGCGGTGGCGGGGGGAATGATGGAGCGTGGGGTTGCATGTGTGTGTGCGGCGGCGGGGGGAGTGATGGAGCATGGGGTTGCGTGTGTGTGTGCGGCGGCGGGGGGAGTGATGGAGCATGGGTTGCGTGTGTGTGTGTGCGGCGGCGGGGGGAGTGGGGTTGTGTGTGTGTGTGCGGTGGCGGGGGGAGTGAAGGAGTGTGGGGTTGCGTGTGTGTGTGCGGCGGCGGGGGGAGTGATGGAGCGTGGGGTTGTGTGTGTGTGTGCGGTGGCGGGGGGAGTGGGGTTGCATGTGTGTGTGCGGCAGCAGGGGAGTGATGAAGCATGGGGTTGCGTGTGTGTGTGCGGCGGTGGGGGGAGTGATGGAGCGTGGGGTTGTGTGTGTGTGTGCGGCGGTGGGGGGAGTGATGGAGCGTGGGGTTGTGTGTGTGCGTGCGGCAGGGAGTGTGTGTGTGCGGGAAGCGGTGCGGCGGGGCTTGGAGTGGGCATGGCTTCCACAGAGGGAACGTTGGCCGGAAGACTGTGTGTGTGCGCCAGGGAACTTGCGGCTGGGCACCAATGCGCATGCTCAGTTGTTTTGCCGTTTTGTGAGTGTGTTGTTGTGTTGTTTTTCATTTTGAGTAGATATGTTTGTACCTTGTGGGTTGTGTTATGGGCATGGGAATTTTGGTTACATTTCGTTGGGGGGTTTGTGAGTTTTGTTGTTTTGCCGTTTTGTGAGTGTGTTGTTGTGTTGTTTTTCATTTTGAGTAGATATGTTTGTACCTTGTGGGTTGTGTTATGGGCATGGGAATTTTGGTTACGTTTCGTTGGGGTTTTATGAGTTTTGTTGTTTTGCCGTTGTGTGAGTGTGTTGTTGTGTTGTTTTTCATTTTGAGTAGATATGTTTGTACCTTGCTTGTTGTGTTATGGGCATGGGAATTTTGGTTACGTTTCGTTGGGGTTTTATGAGTTTTGTTGTTTTGCCGTTTTGTGAGTGTGTTGTTGTGTTGTTTTTCATTTTGAGTAGATATGTTTGTACCTTGTGGGTTGTGTTATGGGCATGGGGGTTTTGGTTAAGTTTCGTTGGGGGGTTTGTGAGTTTTGCTGTCCGGTTGAACCAACCTAACAGATTTATATATATAGATGCAGGGGGAAGGAGGCATGAAAATAAGACGAAGGAATGACAATTTAATATATGCAGATTATACCATACTACTCACAAAATTTATTTATTTATTATTTACAGTATTTATATACTACTTTTCTCACCTCAGGGAGGACTCAAAGCGGTTTACACAAAATTCAGTGCTTTACATACGTAAACCAAATCACAAATCAACACCATATAACTAAGCATAAAATCAATAGGACAATTCACTATAACATAAGAAAAAATACAATTAAAACATAAAATATAAGAATTAAAACAACTAATAAAAACATTAAAATCACATGATCAAAGTGTGTATGATCATGATCAGCATTCCAATGTTGGTTGCACATATTCCATATTCCCTAGGGCTGAGAACGGCGGTCAACAAATGCAGCAAATAAATAAAATAATAAATAAATTTGCTTCTTGTACTGCGTTACTTTACTAATCAAAAGCATGGTTCCATAACCATGTCTTTCTTCTCGTTCTAAAGGCCAGGTGGGAGGGCACTGATCCAGTCTCACTGGGGAGAGAGTTCCAGAGCTGAGGAACTGTCTCTTGTCCTCACCAACCATACTTGCAAAGCAGGTGGGACCGAGAGCAGGGCCTCCACAGAAGATCTTGAACTCCTTGATGGTTCATAGAGGGAGAAACATTAACAAAGACTTGGAATGATTAACAAGGATGTGGAATGATGACTAAAGGAAGTCAAAGAAGAAAGTCCAATGGCAGGCTTACAATTCAATATTAAGAAAAGAAAAATAATGACCACCATTGATTTATTTGATGTTAACGTAGATGTTGAAGACATTAATAGAGGGTTTTTTTAAAGAAAAAATCTTGGCTCAGTTATTAATTGAAATGGAGACTGCAGCCAAGAAAACAGAAGAAGACTAGGGCTTGGAAGGGCAGCTATAAGGAAACTAGATAAGATAATAAAGTGTAAAGGTAATATCGTTGAATACCAAATTCAGGATTGTCCTTGCCATTACATTTCCAATTTCTACTAATGGTTGTGAATGCTGGAAAATGAAGAAATATAGCAGGAAATGAATCAACTCATTTGACATTTGAAGGGTTCTACCGATTCTGTGGATTCCCCCCCCCCCCAAAAAAAAAAGGAATAAACAGATCCTATAACAAAGCAAGTAAACTCTCTTTAGAAGCCAAGAGGACTCAAACTGAGACTGTCATACTTTGGATATAATATGATAGGCCTTGAATTCCTAGTAAAGATAATGATGTTCAGCAAGGTAGGAAAAGAGGAAGACCCCATTACAATTGGATGGACTCAATCAAGAAACTCATAACACAAAGTCTACAAGACTTGATAATAGGTGACATGGAAGCCTCTCATTCATAAAGTCCCCATAAATTGAAGTTGGCTTGATGGCAGTTAATAACAACAATAAGAGATCATGGTGGGTGCAGGAATATTGACAGTTTCAGATACAAATCCTGAGTGGAAAGTGAGAAAACAACGAAACAATCCACATCCTTGACACATCTCGATTCAAGATGATTGTGTCATGTGCAATCCCACAGAAGATTGTTTGTAGATAGAGGCCTAAACATACCCTTATTTTCCTCTATAACATCTGGTTAGAAATAATGACTGCTGCTGGCAGGCTAATCAGGCCTCCTCTTCAGTCTAGATCAGGCATGGGCAAACTTTTGCCTTGTGGACCCAGTCAGGAGGGCCAGGCTGGGAGGGAGGAACAGTCCATGAGGTGTCCGGCCAGGGCTGGGGGAAGGAGGGGGTAGGCTGGGTCATCCTCCCAACATAATGATGGGTCTGCTCAGGTTTTTTTTAAATGTGATGTTAAGTTGCAACAGCATGTCTACCATAAATAATGGAATAAAGCTTGAGTTGAGCAAGAATGGGATTCTACGCTAGCCAATTCTGCAATAGGTGTGTATTCCAACCTACAACAGGCAAAGTAAACAAAAGCTGATTCTAAAATTCCTTGCTGAGCATTCATGAACAGGACAACTGAAAGAAAAGAAGAAAGCAAATAATCCTGCCTCACCAGCTATCCTGATATGCCATCTCTGCCCAAGAATGCTGGTGCCTCACCAACCAAACATATAACATTCCCAGGATTGCATAGCATTGGGCCATGGCAGTTAAAGTTATGTCAAACTGCATTAATTCTACAGTGTAGATACACCCCAGGACATGAATTAATGGATTCGAAAACAACAAAAAGACATTCCTCTTAAACATTAGGAAATATTTCTTGACAGTAAGAGCAGTTCAGCAGTGAAATAGATTGCATTGACTAGAGTGATGGGAACTAGAGTTCAACAACGTCTAAAAGGCATAAGTTCCCCCAGCTTTAATTCAGTGGATGCTTTATTGCCCTAGTTTGTTTGTTTGTTTGAAGTTTGAGACTTGGTTATAATATCTTCAGATGGAAGCACAATCCCTGGATGCTCACTTTTAAGACAGGTTTGAAAACTTTATTTCTGCTCACATTTGTTTAATGGGCTGTTTTCGAAACAGTTGCTGCTCATTAATTATGAGTTGTTTTTCATTGATTAAGAGAGAGTGATGTAATATTTGAAATGTAATTTCATTAAAAAAAATCTTCCCAAATCGCCTCAGGAGAGCTATGTACTGAAAGATGAGTTAGATATCTTTTTAATAAGAACACAAATTCTTTTTGACATTTTAATCTGCCCCAAACCTCAGGTGAAGAGTGGGATTTCATTTATGAACTGCTGATTTTTTGAAAAAGAATAGAAACAATTTGAAGCCAGCCTAATGCTAACAATGTATGCATATATCTGTATGTATATGTGTATGTGCAACATGCCCTGGATTCAAAATGTTAGGAATTATGTCATGCACTATAAATATTTCTATAAGCCCTAAGGCAGTGTGTGTTCCTGCCTGCCACTGATTTTTGTTGAAATCCACCTCATGTCACAAAGCTATTATCATACATAAATAAATATGTTTAATCACAGAATAGCTGTGCTTTTGGCAATATATTCTTGAAATATGAAAAGCTTTACCCGGCAAATAGCGGGTTGCTTCTAGCTTTAAAAGCTTTTCCTCAGATTTTCCAGGCAAGTAAACATACATCTTTCAAACCTCACAATAGTATTAATGTCTTACAACAGGTTTATGATATATTTTGTATTGATCACAGCTCATCTTCCTTGGGGTCATGCTGCGCCCTAACAGATCTTAGTGCTTCCGAAACAGATGGAGCCTGGGAAGGCAACTCCCATGGACCTCAGCATATGAAGGAAATTCTGATGGAGAAAAGTACTCCATCAGAAAGGCTCTCCCAAGCCCTTTAATACAAGAAATCAATAGTAATCTTGTAGGATTCCCAGAGCAGAACTACTCAAAATGGTGGTCTCTGGATTGGTGCCAGTCCCTGGGCCATTAGCTGCTTGACTTGGCAAATTTCCACAGAAGGCGGAAAAAAGAATTGCACTCAATAGATACACCTTTTGTGCCATACCCTGGCACATTGGGGAAAAACATTGCTTGTCCCCCATTTTTGATAGCTTGGAAAGCACAGTCCTGGAGGTACAAAGCTCATTCAGACAAGGTTTTAATTTCAGAATGGGTTGGCCTTACCTGCAGCCAGTCAAAAGAGGCCATAGGCTGAGAATATTTGGGAAAGGGGGAATTATTTGAAAGAAAACTTAGCATGGTTGTTGGGAAAGTGTTTTGGTAAGCTGTAGGCCCACAAATTAGAAATGGGGCCCATGAGCTGATGTAAGTAGACTCCTCTTTTATGTCAGGTCCATAAAAGTGTGGTTTGTTATTTATTTGTTCAGTTGCTTCTGACTCTCTGTGACCTCATGGACCAGCCCACACCAGAGCTCCCTTTTGGTCGTCACCACCCCCAGCTCCTTCAGAGTCAAACCAGTCATTTCAAGAATAACATCCACCCATCTTGCCCTTGGTCTGCCCTCTTCCTTTTTCCTTCTATTTTCCCAAGCATCATTATCTCCTTCGAGCTTTCCTGTCTTCTCATTAAGTGGCCAAAGTACTTAATCTTTGCCTTGAATATCTTTCTCTCCAGTGAGCAGCCGGGCATTATTTTCTGGAATATGGACTGGTTTGATCTTCTTGTGGTCCAAGGCACTCTCAGAATTTTCCTCCAACACCATAGTTCAAAAGCATCTATCTTCCTTTGCTCAGCCTTTTTTATAGTCCCGCTCTTGCATCCGTAGGTTACTATGAGGAATACCATTGCTTAAACTATGCGGATCTTCGTTGCCAGTGTGAAGTTTCTACTCATCATTATTTTATTGAGATTGGTCATTGCTCTCCTCCCAAGAAGCAAACATCTTCTGATTTCCTGGCTGCAACCTGTGTCTGCAATAATCTTCATGCCTAGAAATACAAAGTCTGTCACTGCCTCCACGTTTTCTCTCTCCCTCTCCTGCAAAGGATCATTGCCTTGTTGCGGTGCTGGAATAATGATGCCATGAGCGAATCTGTGAAGGGACACCCCAGGCAGGAAGGTCATGGCAGAGAGGTCAGACTAAATACAATCCCTGGGGAAGGTAATGGCAACCCACCCCAGTATTCTTGCTATGAATGCTAAATGGATCAGGCACTATTTTTTTATCTCCAGACCATCTTCTAGATCATCACTTCCTAAACTATGAGTTCTGACCCCAAATAGGTCCCCTTAGCTCAATATTGGGGTCGTGAAAAAATTGGCAATAGTAAAAGGTTTCTGAATGCCACCCATTTACACAAATCCGTTAGCAACATCATGCAGCGTTTACAGTGGAGTCTGCAGAAAATGTCTGCTGTACACCACCAAAAAAAAAAAAAAAAGGAAATCATCCTATTTAGCAAGCCTTGCAAATGCTGGTTTATTATCAGTAAATGTTTGATATTTATAGACTCGGGAACATGTAAAGATTTCTTGGGCAAGTTTAAGAAGCCCTGCTCTAGAGCAGCCTCATGTACAGCACATTGCAGCAACCAACCCTTGAGATCACTCAAGCATGAATGAAGCTGCCCAAGTCCTTGTTTTTTAGGAGGAAGACACTTGATATATGAAAGATAGAAAGCACTTCTGGCCATGGCCATTTGCTTCAATTTCCGAGAACACTTGTAGGCTGATCAGGAGCCTTAAGGTTTCTTTTACCAGAATCCCACCTCAGTTAATAGGATGACTTGAGCTCCTCTTCCGCTTTTTTCTCGCAGCCCCCAGTGTCCTGCACCTGAATGGCTGCCTGTCGATCAAGTGGCTAAGCTTCTGGCCGCAGCAGTCATAATTCAGTTCCTAGCTTTTCCCCCTATAATTGGTTTATTAATGATAGCATCTTAATGATCTGTTTAAAATAAATAAACCATTCACGCTATTTCAAAGGTATTTTGTGAGGCTCAGCTGATATTAAAATAGCACCAACCTTATGTGCTTTTTCAGCAAGTGACCTAATTAGTTAATAAAGTAATTGAATATTAAAAAGGATGTTGCAAGTGATTAAAATTTAAGAGCCTTCAGAACATTATTAAAGCTATAAATCATACATCACTGTTTTAATTTGCATAGCTATGGAATTACTAATGGTCCCATGTGCATATGGTACTTGGCAATTAGTCTTTTTTACAAAATGCTGGTGAAACCCAGAGTGGGTTACCAAAATCTTCTCTCTCCCCGCACCCCCCCCCCCCCCATTTTTGTGCTAATTTCAACACACTGTTGAAACACACTGTGAGATGATGGGGGGAACAGGAGCAGAAATTTTCAGGGGATCAGACACTCAAAGACTAAATTCACTTGAAATTTCCTTATGGCACTGAATGAAACTATCTCTCAGGCTGGGTGTTCTTCTCTGACCCTCCATATCAGTAATGCATTTACTATTACAGCTATGAATAAGGAAAAATGGGGGAAGGCGAAGTTGAGGGGTGGGCAAGCTTTGAAGCTAAATCTGCTGTGACTTCTTTGAGCTTAGAACACAGCTAGATTTCCCAAGATGACATTGAAAGGTTTGCAAAGTGGTGCAATGGTGTGGCTTGCAAGATATCAACAACTACTTTTCATGCCCTATTATTCAACTGGGGATCTGTTGTCCCCAGTGGAATTATAACCCCTGGTTTGAGTGGCCCCTTCCATTGTTGATCAGGAGGTAGTCTTTCAAGCTAGTGGTAGCTCAGAGAGTTTCCATTCCGTTTGTGAGCCCAGCCTATCTTGCACTGAGGCAAATGGCCAGAGCTATATTGCAACACAGCAAAATGTAGTAAGGAGCTTGCCTTGTCTGGGCTATTTCAATTTGTTTTCTTCATTCAGCTCATTACCTCCACCAAGCATTCATTTAGTGGAGACACACTATCGTTAGCTAAGGTTGTTGGTAAAGATATGCAGAAATATATTTGGGTGTCAACAGCAAACTGATTGCATCCCACTCCATGCCTTTGGGAGATCCTCTCCCAACAGTTTCATGTAGATATTGAACAGCATATGCAACATAACTGCTCCTTTTTTTGAAGAGCAGTTGTCTCCAAACACAACCCACCTGGAATATGCCTGAGTGGTAGGACTGGAGAACACACACACAAACCCATTGGAACAACAGTCTCCTGAAAGTGTCAGTCTAAGGGAATTCTGGAGTTTCTGGAGTTCAACCTGAGAGCAATAACCAAGACACCTTCTCCTCCTTGAAACTGTTTTACTTGCTTCCCTCCTATTGATAAAATGAAGGACCCCACCCCCCCTTCTCCTCATAGGCTTATTATAGGGGACTTGAAACTGGGTTTTTTTTTAGTATTTGATCACTATGTCAGGCTATCGACTGTTGTTGATATTATTTTATGTGGTTTATGATGTTGTTTTTATAATTTTTATTGTGTGATGCTTTTATGTTTTGATCTATGTTTGATCAGGCTTGTCCCCATGTAAACCACCTCGAGTCCCTTTGGGGAGATGGTGGCAGGATACACAAATAAAGTTAATATTTATTATTATTATTTACTACAGCTTAGAAAAAATGTTAAGAGATAGTGCCTAGTAACTCAGTTTGTTTTTCTTGTTTTCTTTATAGGGTCATTTCCTAGTGTGTACACGACAAAAGTAAAATTGTGCATGGGCAGAGAAGCTAAATAATAATAAGATATAAAACTTTATTTATATACCGTTCTATCTCAGTCTTCTTTTCTCCTCCCCGGGCATTTTGTCAATTACTTTTTCTGATTTGATAGTGATGTCCCGATGGATGAAAATCATTGCTTGTCCACTAAGTCTCTGGTCTGTCATTGAACTACTAGATACACTTTTCACTCTCTTCATGGTTGAAAATGATCTTTCCACACTGCATGTCATTATTGGTAGAGTAGCTAACACAGCCAAAAGGAAATTTATTGACCGATAGTAGGTTTTGTTACACAGTTCCAACACTTAAAGTACCTCAGTATCTTTCTTAATTGCCCTTTTCAAATGGTAGTTGTTGTTTACCTGGATCCAGAAAGCATTGAAGGCAGCCAACATAAAATCTGGACCAAACATGGCCAACTGTGCATACAGGACAGGCGGGTATTGGGGGTGATTGACCTTGGATTTGGGAGTTGCAGTGCATCCTTATCCAGAGGGCACTGAACCAAGCCAACGCTGGATCTGGACTAAACTTGGACTAAACTTGGCACATAGAGCCAATGTGCCCAACTGTGCATAGAGGCAGGGATTGGGGAATGATTGCCCTTTTCCAAATGGGAGTTGTTGTTTACCGGGATCCAGAGAGTCCCAGAAGGCAGCCAACGGGCTCGACGCACGGCACACCCAGCCACGAGTGTGGTGAGACTTCAATGCACAGGCACAAAGGCCTGCTGAGTGCATGGATGCAAAGGCCTATTGCAGCCTCCGAATGGTCTGTGATACAGCGGCATCCTCTTTGGCGCCTAGGCTGTCGGTACACTCCCCTTCCTCTCCTGGCACCGAAGGCTGAAACCAGGGGCACCGAAAAGGAAAGAGAGTGCGCTGAGGGCCCAGGCACAGACAAGGATGCCACTGTGCCACATAGCAGTAAGGCCTTCTCGCAGACCACCCTGAGAATTTCCTGGGGGGGGGGGGGATGGTGGTGCTGAAGCCCCTCAAACCCCCCCCCCCCCAGCTACATGCCTGCCCTACACCATAAGTATGAACAGCAGAATTAAGCTTCTGGTTGCTCCTAATTTGGGGACAATGCCTTGCAGTTTAGAGGTCCCCTGTAGAAGTTTCAATTAATTACACCTTCCCTATACAGACAGTTGCATTGTCACTCTCTTCTTTATCACCACAATGCCATTTTTAAAAAGTGGGACTGCTCTGATTTATTGATAAGAAGCTAATCTAAGAATTAAATTGTCTTGTTTTGATGCACAAATCTAGGTATTATTCAGAATAGCACTTCTACACAAAAAACAGTGGTGTCATTATATCCAATACAAATTCCCTTAATATTTTTGTGGTTGTATTATTAAATTGCCTCTTCCCAACAAGTCAAAACCATTAAAGCAACTTCAGTCAATTGAAGAATGGACCAAAGCAGTTTTAACATGTTCAGAGAGAATGAAAGTGCATACACAAACACAATACCCTAAATGGAACAGTCTGCAGAACTTGGCTCATGTTATGAGAAGCTAGGCTATCTCAAAATACAGAAAAGCTTTGTTTTGGACTTGATTTAATAGATTCCTCCAGGCAGTGGCCTTGGGATTTTGGAAGTTGTAGTTTCCAAATGCAGCCTAATCCAATATCCTTGGGAAAGGAGTTTTGAAATCTGGAGGCTGAGGTACACACACAAATTTTGGCCAAACTGCCCTCTCCTTTGTTATGGACAACCTTTGCATATAGTGTTAGTAGGCTGCTAGCGGGTGACTCTCATTCCAGCCACCCACCACTTTCCTTTTGAAAGTGCTTGATGAGGCTAAAAGCCGAAACCTGTTGCATTCTCTCCATGTCACTGAAATATTCCTTTAAAAGCCAGATCTAGGCTATATTGTGACAAAAGCAGGAGCTCTCTTCATTAGCTGATGAAAGATGATGAAGGCAGAGCTGACTGCCAAGTGGGTTCGTAGAGACGGATTCACACTCTGCTACGCATGTGCATTCAAATACAATGAGGCATTTGAAACCACATTTCGAGGTTAAGATTTTAATTAAATAACAGTCTAATGGAAGAGGCAAAACTCCGAGCATCTTTCCCCCAATGAAGAATGACAAGCTCAATGCCTCTTTTGAAATCAATTAATTCCCACTGCCTTATAGCATAAGGAAGCCATTGGACAAGATGTTCGGACAAAAATGTGTGCACACATGAATTGGTTAAGAGCGCATAATCACAGCTGGGTTTGAATACACAAGAAACTGCCAAGATCTACTTAAATCAGTCTTCATGTACAGCCTTTGTCTCTCCCCCTGCCCCCCACCGGCCCTCAAAGGCTAATGAAATTTATCTCAGAGGAAAGCAGGTTGGCCTCCCACTAATGATTTCATTCTTTTATTTACAGAGAAATCCCATGGTTCATTTTCAGATTGGGGAAACAGTAATGTAGTGGTTAATTTTGGAAATTGCAGACCATCAACAGGACGGTTTATCCAGCAACAAACCCACATAACCTCCAAATATACATGTGATTACGCTGATATAAAACAGTTACTAACCATTCCATCTCAATTTCTAGTACTCTTTTGTAAAGCTACCCACGAAGTATTTGAATTGGAATATTGGAATATTCATTTCCACTAGTCCAGTGTTTCTCAACCTTCCTAATGCCATTATCCCTCATGTTGTGGTGACCCCCAACCATAACATTCTGTTCATTGCTACTTCATAACTGCAATTTTGCTACTGTTATGAATTGTCATGTTAATATCCAATATGCAGGATATATTTCCATTCACTGGACGAAATTTGGCACAAATACCTGATACAACCAAATTTGAATACTGGTGGGGCTGGAGGGAGGGGTTGATTTTGTCATTTGGGAGTTGTAGTTCCTGGGATTTATAGTTCATCCTACAATCAAAGAGCATTCTGAACTCCACCAACAATGAAATTAAACCAAACTTGGCACACAGAACTCCCATGACCAACAGAAAATACTGGAAAGGTTTGGCGGGCACTGGCGAATTTTGGAGTTGTAGTTCACCTACATCCAGAGAGCACTGTGGACTCAAACATAGAATCATAGAATCAAAGAGTTGGAAGAGACCTCATGGGCCATCCAGTCCAACCCCCTGCCAAGAAGCAGGAATATTGCATTCAAATCACCCCTGACAAATGGCCATCCAGCCTCTGCTTAAAAGCTTCCAAAGAAGGAGCCTCCACCACACTCCGGGGCAGAGAGTTCCACTGCTGAACGGCTCTCACAGTCAGGAAGTTCTTCCTAATGTTCAGATGGAATCTCCTCTCTTGTAGTTTGAAGCCATTGTTCCGCGTCCTAGTCTCCAAGGAAGCAGAAAACAAGCTTGCTCCCTCCTCCCTGTGGCTTCCTCTCACATATTTATACATGGCTATCATATCTCCTCTCAGCCTTCTCTTCTTCAGGCTAAACATGCCCAGTTCCCTAAGCCGCTCCTCATAGGGCTTGTTCTCCAGACCCTTGATCATTTTAGTCGCCCTCCTCTGGACACATTCCAGCTTGTCTATATCTCTCTTGAATTGTGGTGCCCAGAATTGGACACAATATTCCAGATGTGGTCTAACCAAAGCAGAATAGAGGGGTAGCATTACTTCCTTAGATCTAGACACTATGCTCCTATTGATGCAGGCCAAAATCCCATTGGCTTTTTTTGCCGCCACATCACATTGTTGGCTCATGTTTAACTTGTTGTCCACGAGGACTCCAAGATCTTTTTCACACGTACTGCTCTCGAGCCAGGCGTCCCCCATTATGTATCTTTGCATTTCATTTTTTCTGCCAAAGTGGAGTATCTTGCATTTGTCACTGTTGAACTTCATTTTGTTAGTTTTGGCCCATCTCTCTAATCTGTCAAGATCGTTTTGAATTCTGCTCCTGTCCTCTGGACTATTGGCTATCCCTCCCAATTTGGTGTCGTCTGCAAACTTGATGATCATGCCTTCTAGCCCTTCATCTAAGTCGTTAATAAAGATGTTGAACAGGACCGGGCCCAGGACGGAACCCTGCGGCACTCCACTTGTCACTTCTTTCCAAGATGAAGAGGAAGCATTAGTGAGCACTCTCTGTGTTCGTCCACTTAACCAATTACAGATCCACCTCACCGTAGTTTTGCCTAGCCCACATTGGACTAGTTTCCTTGCCAGAAGGTCATGGGGGACCTTGTCGAAGGCCTTACTGAAATCCAGGTACGCTACATCCACGGCATTCCCCGCATCTACCCAGCTTGTAGCTCTATCGAAGAAAGAGATCAGATTAGTCTGGCATGACTTGTTTTTGATAAATCCATGTTGACTATTAGCGATGACTGCATTTGTTTCTAAGTGTTTGCAGACCGCTTCCTTAACAATCTTTTCCAGAATCTTGCCCGGTATCGACGTGAGGCTGACCGGACGGTTTGGGTCATCCTTTTTTCCCTTCTTGAAGATTGGGACCACATTGGCCCTCCTCCAATCTGCTGGAACTTCTCCCATTCTCCAAGAACTCTCAAAGATGGTTGCCAATGGTTCCGAAATGACTTCTGCTAGTTCCTTCAATACTCTGGGGTGTAGTTGATCTGGCCCTGGGGACTTGAACTCATTAAGAGCGGCCAGGTATTCCTGGACGACTTCTTTCCCAATTTGGGGTTGGATGTCCTCCAATCCCTCATCCACTCCATCTTGCTGAGGTTAAAGACTCTCTTTTTGTGTGAAGACCGAGGCAAAGAAGGCATTAAGTAGTTCTGCCTTTTCCCTATCCCCTGTCAGCATTGCCCCATCTTCTCCGCGAAGAGGTCCTATCGCCTCCTTGTTTTTCCTTTTTCTACTGACATAAGAATAGAAGCCCTTTTTATTGTTTTTAATGTCCCTGGCAAGTCTGAGCTCGTTTTTTGCTTTAGCTTTGCGGACCTTTTCCCTACAGGTGTTGGCTATTTGTTTGAATTCTTCTTTGGTGATTTCTCCCTTTTTCCACTTCTTGTGCATGTCTCTTTTGTGTCTTAGCACAGTTAGAAGTTCTTTGGACATCCATTCTGGCTTCTTTGTACTTGTCCTATTTTTTCTCTTTGTTGGCACGGTTTGCAATTGCGCCTTGAGTATTTCACTCTTGAGAAATTCCCATCCATCCGTAGCTCCCTTGTCTTTTAGTATCTGTGTCCACGGAATGCTGCTCAGCGTTTCCTTCATTTTTTGGAAATCAGCTCTCCTAAAGTCCAAAATGCGGGTTTGACTTGTCTTAGTTTCGGCCTTCCTTTGTACCTCAAATTGCAGGAGCACATGGTCACTTGCCCCTAAGGATCCTACCACTTCGACTGCATCGATCAGGTCCTCCACATTTGTTAGGATGAGATCAAGCCAATCCCCTTGTTGCCTCTTCTACCTTCTGGACCATGAAATTGTCTGCAAGGCAAGCAAGGAATTTGTTGGACCTTGTACTCTTGGCCGAGTTTGTTTTCCAGCAAATATCGGGATAGTTGAAATCACCCATGACTACTACATCTCTTTTCTGTGCCTGTTTGGTCAACTGTTGGCAAAAGACTTCATCAAGATCTTCCTCCTGACTTGGGGGTCTGTAGTAGACGCCTACAACGACATCTTTTTGAGTCCCAGCTCCCTTGATTCTTATCCAGATGATTTCAAGCTGGTTTCCCAGATTGCTGTCTTGAATTTCTTCTGCAGCATAAGAGTTTTTGACATATAAGGCTACTCCGCCTCCTCTCCCCTTTGTTCGGTTTCTGTGAAAGAGGTTATACCCCTCGGTATCTACATTCCAGCGATAGGAGTCATCCCACCAGGTTTCAGTGATGGCTATGATATCATATTTGTGGTGTTGTGCTAGAAGTTGGAGTTCGTCTTGTTTATTTCCCATGCTCTATGCATTAGTGTAAAGACATGTGAGCCCCTGGGATCTTCCCTTGAGCTGTTTGATTGGGATTATTGTGCTTTTGGTACTTGGTCCTTGTTGTGTTTGTGCAGCCCTCCGTTTAGCCTTCTGGCGATTCCCAGACATTATGGGTAAAGTAGTGTTCGCAAGGCTGTTATCCCCCTCCCCCGGTGGACCTAGTTTAAAGTGCATCTAATGAGGTTTGCGAGTCTGTGAGCAAAAAGGTGTTTTCCTACTTGTGTGAGATGCACCCCATCCCTTGCCAGTAGGCCATCCTCCTGGAATAGCAGGCCATGGTCGAGGAAGCCAAAGCGTTCCTCCTGACACCATTTTCTAAGCCAGTCATTGACCTGTACTATTTTTCTGGCTCTTGTGGGTCCGTGTCTTACAACAGGGAGGAGGGATGAAAAGACCACCTGTACATTACATTCTTTTAGCATTGCTCCTAGAGCTCGAAAATCATTTGTGATCTTTTGAAACGTATGCCTTGCAGTATCATTGGTTCCTACATGAATCAACATGAGGTGAGGACGGTGATAGGGCTTGAGGAGCCTGGTGAGCCTCTGAGTGATATGGTGTATTTTTGCCCCCGGTAGGCAGCATATTTCTCGAGCCATCCCATCTGGTCTGGAAATGACAGCTTCCGTTCCTCTAATGATGGATCTGGACCAAACTTGGCACAAATACTCCATTTGCCCAAATATGAACACTGGTGGAGTTTGGGGAAAATAGACCTTAACATTTGGGAGTTGTAGTTGCTGGAATTTATAGTTCACCTACAATCAAAGAGCATTCTGAACCCCACCAACAATAAAATTGGGCCAAACTCCTCACACAGAACCCCCATAACCAACAGAAAATACTGTGTTTTCTGATGGTATTTGGTGACACCTCTGACACCCCCTCATGACCCCCTCCCTCAGGAGTCCCAACCCCCAGGTGGAGAAATGCTGCCATAGTCAGACACAGAATGGTTGCATCATCACTCAAGACCTCCAAAGGACTCTGGCAGCTGATGTAATTGTTCTCCAGTCCCTCTCCCAGCTACTGAATGACTGTAAGATGAGGGCTATCACACCAAACAAGCTTTGGGTATGATGAGAGAGGACTCAAAACATAGTTTTCCTTGTGGAATTTTGTAGTTCACTTGCTAACTTACAATCTCTGTCCACACACAGAAAACAGACATTATCTCATGTTTAAGCCTCGACTAGAAATACAACTTTCCAAAAGGTGAACATTTTAATCCATTATATGTTATGTGCCACCAAGGACAAAGATGGGGAGCTGCTTGGAATGTTTCATAAGATTCAAGTGGAAACAACCATTATCTTGCTTCTGCAGGTGTAAAGCAATAGATCCATATTGATAAAGTACTATTTGTGATGCTTCTGTCCCGTGTCTTCATCTGTTCTCCTTTCTTACAGTCCCAACTGAGCCACCAGGCAGTGCTGGAAAAGCTTGTGGCATTTGAGTGGAAGCAGTGCCAGCCAAGGATGCACAAAAGATATTCAAAGTAAGAAATCTGAAGTTTTAGCTGAAATGTTTGCAAAAGGCTAGTTCTAATTAGTCAAAATCCCTAATGACTTGGAGCCAATATGTCCTCTTTTAGGCCTTTTTCAAAGAGTCTCTGATGATGCATTCACCTTTTAGGATATAAAACTGAAGGTTGTCATTGCAATGTATGTTCGCAGCTAATTAAACTGTCTCTCTTTCTCTTTCTCTCTCTCTTTCCTCAAAATCACCTGCATCAAATGAAGCAGAAAAGGCAGCCCTTTCATCCAACGTTCCCCCAAGGTCTGCTCTTTCCACTTTAATCGGGCTCTAGGCTGAAACAAATAGATCTGTTAAATCCAACAGCCTGCCCCCCACCTTCTGTAGAGAGTGCAGAGAGAGCCGGTGATAGCATTATGGCTGGCTGGGGTGAACATAAATTCTCTTTAAACTATTGCCACCTAGTGGACAGAATTCAATCCTGCAGAAACACTCATGTTTAGCCGCAGGCCTTTTCTTTGAAAAAGTTTGCAGCAAGAAGTGGGGCATTGGTCTTCACTCAGAGCCTGGCAAAGCTACTTTCTGTGCATTACAGCTCTCAGAATCTCCCAAAGAGTTTGGCCATACTGGCTGGTGGATCTGGGAACTACAATCTAAGAAAGTCACCTTCCCACGCATTGTGCTGAAGGTGTTACAGAAAGGAAGGACAACCTGTGATCTCAAGACCACTCACAACCTTTGGCTTGATTTCATGGGCTAATTGCCAAAGTGCTTTGCAAGTGACCACCAGGTCAGTTCTGCACAGACCAGAGAAAAAGGACTGGTTGCTGAGACCACCCAATGCTAGCATAAGTAGCCGCTTTGAATCTTCTTGTGGAGAGAAAAAGTGGGGTATAAATAACCATTCACAGGCTGTGTTATTATATAGTATACTTAATAAAAATACTTTAAAAATAATCATTATCATTATTATCATCATAGAATCATAGACTCATAAAATCATTGACTTGAAAGAGAACTCGTGGGCCATCCAATCCAACCCCCTG
Source organism: Anolis sagrei (assembly GCF_037176765.1). Taxonomy (NCBI): domain Eukaryota; kingdom Metazoa; phylum Chordata; class Lepidosauria; order Squamata; family Anolidae; genus Anolis; species Anolis sagrei. The sequence continues at coordinate 80,269,569 of NC_090022.1, forward strand.
CCAAAAAGCAGGAAATTCACATTCAAAACACTCCCAACAGATGGGCATCCAGCCTCTGCTTAAAAGCCTCCAAAGAAGGAGCCTCCACCACACTTTGGGGCAGAGAAAGAGTTTCCCTGTTGAACAGCTCTCATAGTTAAGAAGTTCTTCCTCATGTTCAAGTGGAATCTTCTTTCGTATAATTTGAAGCCATTGTTCTGTGTCCTAGTTTCCAGGGCAGCAGAAAACAAGCTTGCTCTCTCCTCTCTATGACTTCCCTTCACATATTTATACATGGCCCTCATCATGTCTCCTCTCAGACTTCTCTTCTGCTGGCTAAACATGCCCAGCTCTTTAAGCCGCTCCTCATAGGGCTTGTTCTCCAGACCCTTGATCATTTTAGATACCCTCCTCTAGATTCCAGCTTAGAGTCAACATCTCCCTTCTGTTGCAGTGCCCAGGATTGGACACAGTGTGATTCTAGGTGTGGTCTGACTAAGGCAGATGACACCTAATAATAATAATAATAATAATAATAATAATAATAAGTAGTAGTAGTAGTAGTGGTGGTGGTATTGAAAGGTTGAGAATAAATATCAGACAAGTACAATCACTGCCATTATGCTAAAGGCTTAGGACCAAATTGTGAACATCATAAATCCAATGTTATGAACCTATTTGGAAGCACAGTGCATGTCTTCTGTGTGGCATTCTTGTAAAGAGATGCTTTGAGCAATGTGCAGAATAACTGTTCGTACTAGGAAAAATCAGTAAGGTGCAACCCCATATGTTGTGTTATAAATACTCTGGTTTCAGGGTTGTGGCACTTGTGACTTTAGGTCTTGTCTATGCAGAAATAAAACAAATCAATGCACATAAAGACCAGAACTCTTCACCCTAATGTTAGTTTTCCATGTGCAGCAATAACATACCCCATATGCAATTGGAAGTGAGGTTGTCCTTTCATTGAGAACCCAGTGAAGCTGCCCTTGAAAACAGCCCAGAAGCTTCAACATATTTATTTATTTATTTATTTCGAGGTTTTATATACCGACCCTCTCACCTTCAAAGAGGGATTCGGACCGGTTCACAACATGTGTTAACATACAAAAAATATACAATAACAACACAATGCCACTTCATTACACGATTAAAATATCAGCACCATACACATTAAAATATTAACATCCTAGTTAAAAGAGCCAAATCGTCCAACACCATCACAATCACATTCATCATCCTCCTTTCATGTGGGCAAAGAATTAAATCAGTTGTCAAATGCCGCGTTCCACAACCAGGTCTTTGTTAGTTTCCTGAACGTCATGAGGGAGGGGGCAGTTCTAATCTCTAATGGCAGGGAGTTCCAAAGTCGAGGGGCCACCATCGAGAAGGCCCTGTCCCTCGTCCCCACCAGCCGTGCTTGTGCAGGCGGAGGGACCGAGAGCAGGGCCCCTCCAGACGATCTTAGTGGTCTTGATGGTTCGTAGGGGAGAATACGTTCGGAGAGGTAAACAGGGCCGGAGTCGTTTAGGGCTTTATAGGTTAACACCAGCACTTTGAATTGTGCTCGGAAGCTAATCGGCAGCCAGTGGAGTTCGAGTAACAGCGGAGTGGTGTGCTCCCTGTATCCCGCACCCGTTAGTAATCTGGCTGCCGCGCGTTGTACTTGCTGCAGCTTCCGGGCAGTCTTCAGAGGCAACCCCACGTAGAGAGCGTTGCAGTAATCTAAGCGGGATGTAACCAAAGCGTGTACTACCGTGGCCAAGTCAGCCCTCCCAAGGTACGGACGCAGCTGGCGCACAAGTTTTAATTGTGCGAATGCTCCCCTGACCACCGCTGAAACCTGGGGTTCCAGGCTCAGCGATGAATCCAGGAGAACTCCCAGACTGCGTACCTGTGCTTTTAGGGGGAGTGTGACCCCGTCCAACACAGGCTGTAACCCCGTACCCTGTTCGGTCTTACGACTGACCAGGAGTACCTCTGTCTTGTCTGGATTTAGTTTCAATCTGTTGTCCCTCATCCAGTCCGTGACAGCGGCCAAGCACCGGTTCATGACCTGAACAGCCTCCTTAGTGGCAGGTGGAAATGAGTGATAGAGTTGGACATCATCTGCGTACAGATGACATCGCACCCCAAAACTCCGGATGATCTCTCCCAACGGCTTCATGTATATGTTAAACAACATAGGGGACAGTATTGAGCCCTGCGGGACTCCACAGTACAATGGCCGAGGAGTCGAGCAGGAGTCCCCTAGTGACACCTTCTGGGAGCGACCCTCGAGAAAGGACCGGAGCCACTGCAAGGCAGTACCCCCGAGACCCATTCCCGCGAGGCGTCCCAGAAGGATACCGTGGTCGACGGTATCGAAGGCCGAAGAGAGGTCCAGCAGAACTAACAGGGACACACTCCCCCTGTCCAGTTCCCGGCGCAGATCATCAACTAAGGCGACCAAGGCTGTCTCAGTACCATGTCCTGGCCTAAAGCCAGACTGTGACGGATCTAGATAGTCCGTGTCCACCAGGAATTCCTGGAGTTGCGAGGCCACCACACGTTCCAGGACTTTGCCCAAGTAGGGGAGATTGGAGACTGGCCGAAAGTTGACGAATTGAGTGGGGTCTAGTGATGGTTTTTTCAACAGCGGTTTGATGACAGCTTGTTTTAAGCTGGCTGGAATCTTGCCTTCCCGAAGGGAGGCATTAACCACCACCTTTACCCACTCTGCCAAACCCCCTCTGGCTTCTTTTACCAGCCAGGAAGGGCAGGGGTCTAGGATGCATGTGGTGGGCCTCGCCTCTCCCAGAACCCTGATGACCTCGTCGAGTTGAACAGATCGAAACGAATCCAACAAAACTGGACAAGCAGATGCTTGAGTTACATCCTCAGAGACTGCAGTTAATGTGGTGTCAAAGCCCACGCGGATCAAAGCGACTTTGTCCGCAAAGTACTGAGCAAATGCTTCACAGCGCGCTGTCGAGTCGTCAGAGGACCCACTCAAGGTGGGATTCAACAACCCTCTGACTACTCGGAACAGCTCTGCCGGACGGTTCCTTGCGGACGCAATATTGGCCGAGTAGAAAGCATTTTGCGCGGCCTGTATTGCCGCGCCATACGCCCTTAGATAGAGGCGTAGGCGTGTTCGGTTTGACTCGCTGGGCTGTTTCCTCCACACGCTCTCTAGCCACCTCTTTGTTCGCTTTAGCTCCACCAGCTCCTCGTTGAACCAAGGGGCCGGTTTCGCTCGGCGACTTAAGAGGGGGCGCTCCGGAGCAATCGTGTCTATTGCCCTAGTCAACTCCCTATTCCAGTGAGCGACCAGGGCATCGACAGAATCACCATCCAAGGCAGCGGAAACATCCCCAAGAGCCATCAGGAGTCCTTCTGGATCCATAAGCCTCCTGGGGCGGACCATCTTAATGGGTCCACCACCCCTGCGGAGGTTAGAAGTTGCAGCAAGTCTAAACTTGATCAGGTGGTGGTCAGTCCATGGCAAAGGGGAGATTGATAACTCCTCCACACCGCCACCTTCTTCCCAGCCCTGACAGAAGACCAAGTCAAGTGTGTGTCCAGCACAGTGGGTAGGGCCAGATATTAATTGGGACAGCCCCATAGTTGCCATGGAAGCCATGAAGTCCTGAGCCGCTCCTGAAAGAGTGGTCTCTGCATGGACATTGAAGTCCCCCAGCACTACAAGCCGCCGGGACTCCAATGCCAGGCCCGAGACCAACTCTGCAAGCTCAGGTAGGGCAGCCATGGTGCAGCGGGGTGGTCGGTACACCAACAACAGCCCTATTCTGTCCCGGTCTCCTAGCCTCAGGTGGACACATTCAAACAAGGTCGACTGTAAGGCCGGGCCCCTGACCAAGGAGATGGAATCTTTATAGACTATTGCAACTCCGCCTCCCCGCCCCCCGGATCTCGGTTGGTGTTGGACGGCATAACCTGGTGGGCAAAGCTGGGTGAGATTAACCCCTCCAGCCTCGTCCAACCAGGTCTCCGTGATGCACGCCAGGTCTGCCTTTTCATCCAGGATTAAATCCTGAATGGTTGATGTTTTACCATTGACAGACCTGGCGTTCAACAGCACCACCTTTAATCCGGGAGGACCGTCTACCTTGGAACCCAAGTTTACCATGTCGGGAGGACATTTTGGAATTTTTCTTAAGGTTTGCTCACGAATTGGCCGAATTGGTTTTTTAACTCTCCCTTTCCCGTATCTCCCCCTCCCCATCATCACCTCGATGGGGGCCCCCCAAGCACCGGAACTCCCTCCCTCCCTCCCCCCTCTATCATTCTCCATATCCTGGTAGTTCACTAGTGCGCTATTATATGATATGTCAATAGCCCTGGCGGTTGTTAAACCATCATTTCCGCCATTGTTGTAGTTCAATTCCTCCGTCTTATAAAACCATCTCCAATTTTCCCCGGCCATTCGACCATTGTTGGGAGTGATTATATAATACACGATGTAAAGTGCAAATGCAAAATTAAAGTGACCGCACAATAGCACCATTGACATTAGTAACTAACAGAGATCTCACCGTTAATTAAAGTGCTGGAGTGCTAACAAGTCATCTTTCATAACAGTGCAATTAGGGATTAGACTACAGAGGTATTCCTACACAGTGCAATTCTTATTGGCAAGAAATTGGCAGATTGGCAGTGTAATTGACATTAAGTAGGGGCATAGGAAAAAGTGCCAGGTGCAAATCACAGTAGCTTGAGAGATATTCGCAGCAGGACCTCGGGCTCCAGGAGGGAGCCGTATAGTTCCTCTACTGATGCCTTCAGTCAATCTGCAGCTGTTGACAGTCTTCTCTGCACATAGGTGGAACAGTAGCACCAAACACACAATAACCCCCCTAGAGCCACTGCCCAGGATGGAGTACGGCTGTACTACTGGAGGTTGGAATATATTCCTGTTTGTTGGGTGGATGGAAGGGCAACTGACCCTTGGCAAGCCGAGGGTGTCTATAATGACAGTTGGCAACTGGCGACTGGTCTCAAACAAACAGTAAGCAGTAAAAAAGCAGCTTCACAATTACACCACAACCAAGCCAGGATGGATAGCAAGCCCGCAGCCGCCACCGCACATTAGGGGGTCCTGGAGGACTGCACAAGAAGTTCTTAACTGCAGATGGAGCACACTGTCACAGCCCCAATAGTACAGCACCACCAATCGTCGTAGGTATTGCAGCCCGACCAGTTGGCCTCTAGCTGCTGCAGACAACCCCGCCGGCTGAAGTAGGTGGTCGCCGGTCCTCAACCAGTGCAGGCTCCAAGGGGGGAAAACTCTATCGCCAGTCTTAACTGGAAATGGAGATGGACAGTCGGATGGCAGCAAGTTGAGATGGTGGGATGGTCAATGCTAGTCCTTCCAGGAGTGGAGATGGAAGACGCGATGACAGTGGAGATGGAAGACGCGATGACAGGCGTCTCAGATGGTGAGATGGTGAGTCAGACCCCACTGGAGGAGGCCTGGGCTGCTGGCTACTCACAAGGAGTCCTGGGAGCGGCTGGAGATCTTTATTGCCCCTTACAGCAGCACAGCCGACTCAGTCCCTGGCAGGCCTGTGGGCTCAGCTTTATAGAAGTAGGGGCCTCCTTGCAGATTGCTGAGTCACACCCCACTGGAGGAGGCCTGGGCTGCTGGCTACTCACAAGGAGTCCTGGGAGCAGGCTGGAGATCTTTATTGCCCCTTACAGCAGCACAGCAGACTCAGTCCCTGGCAGGCCTGTGGGCTCAGCTTTATAGAAGTAGGGGCCTCCTTGCAGATTGCTGAGTCACACCCCACTGGAGGAGGCCTGGGCTGCTGGCTACTCACAAGGAGTCCTGGGAGCAGGCTGGAGATCTTTATTGCCCCTTACAGCAGCACAGCAGACTCAGTCCCTGGCAGGCCTGTGGGCTCAGCTTTATAGAAGTAGAGGCCTCCTTGCAGATTGCTGAGTCACACCCCACTGGAGGAGGCCTGGGCTGCTGGCTACTCACAAGGAGTCCTGGGAGCAGGCTGGAGATCTTTATTGCCCCTTACAGCAGCACAGCAGACTCAGTCCCTGGCAGGCATATATCCAGGATATGTTGGACTCAGTACTGAAAGAGGAACTCACACAATGTCTTAACAAATGGTTTGGCATGGTTTTATCTGGGTTAGCTGGCCAGAATTCTATCTCAGGGGAACAGAATTCAAAGACATGGGAATATTAGTCTGGAAAAGACATAGCCATATTAGTATGCAAAAGAATCGTCTGCTCTCCTGAGATAGAATTCTAACCCAAATGAAAATAAGCCAAACAATTTGTCAAGAAATTGTGTGAGTTCCTCTTTGAGTACTGAGTCCAATTCGATCACAGTCACAGACTCACAGAATTGGAAAGGGCTTCATGGGCCATTGAGACCAATCCCCTGCATAATGCAGTCTCCAGGTAAAGCTTCCCCAGTGAACAGCTGTCCAACTTCTTTTTTGAAGATATCCAGAGGAGAGCTCCTTTGCTGAATTACTCTCACTGTCACAAAGTTCCTTCTAGTGTTCAGTCAAAATCTACTCTCCTGTCATTACAAATTATTAGACCTGGTCCTGTCCTCAGACACCAGGTCTGCCTCTTTATATTTGTGGCAGACCTTGAGGTATTTAAAGTGTGCAGTCATGCCACTTCTCAGTCTTCTCTTCTCAAGCTGAACATGCCCAAGTCCTTCAGCCTTTCCTCATATGTATTATTCTCCACACCTCTTATCTTCTTCGTTGCCCTTCTCTGAACTCAGTCCAATTTATCCTTATCTTTTTAAAAGTCGGGCATCCAGAACTGCTGTACTCCAGACGAGACATACCAGTGCAGAATATAATGAAACTATTACTTTCCTCAGCTCAGAAACTATGCTTCTAATAATGGAGGCTAAAATAGCATTCACCTTTTTACCAGAGTGGGCAGTCATGCCACTCACTGGAGTTTGGTACTCGGGTGCTCTGTGGATACCCAAATCCACGGATGCTCAAATTCCATGTACAATAGAGTATTGCTTATCCAACCTTTGCTCATCCATCATTCTGTATTATCCAACGCAGTCTGTCTCTCACCTGGATCCACTGCTGTTTTAATACATTTCAATGTTTTGGTGCTAAATTTGTAAGTACAATAAATTACTACATGACGTTATTATGTATTGAACTGCTTTTTCTGTCGATTTGTTGTAAAACATGATGTTTTGGTGCTTAATTTTTAAAATCATAACGTAATTTGATGTTTAATATGCTTTTCTTAATCCCTCCTTATTATCCAACATTTTCGCTTATCCAACATTCTGCCAACCCGTTTATGTTGGATAAGCAAGACTGTACTGTATGTAGTAAAATGGCAAAATCAAAGTTTGCTTTGGTTTGTGAATGGTTAAAGGGCTACCTGTAGTATTTATTTATTTTATTTATTTAGAAGTTTTATATACCGGTCTTCTCACCTCCGAGGAGGGACTCAGGCCGGTTCACAACATGTGTTCATATACAGTAATATAAAAACAGCACAATGCACCATCATTATACATTAAAATATAAAATATAATAAAATACATCATCACATAGTACTGTTGAGTATCCCCATCCTAAACCGGTACATTTAGTTTTTGTGGCATAAATATAGAATTTTGCAATTATCTCTATTGATTTTCATGTTATTGCTGTCTGCACATTTTTTTAGATTATACACATCCTTGTGAATTTTGTTCTTATCTTCCAATGTATTCCCCCCCCCCCCCCCCAAATTCTGTGTCATCCGAATACTTTACAAAGATTCCCACTGGTTGCCATTGCCAAGCTGTATCTGCCATGGTCTTCTTATATTTAGGAAGAGTGTTACTTACATCGGGAAAGGGGTTGGGGGACAAGGAGAAAAGATAGATGAAAAGCTGTTGACCATGACTGTTGATTCCACAAATTAGTCACCAACCTCATGCTGTTAAATCACCACTCTCACATAGCTCATAACCCTGGTCTTCTTCTGTTGTCAGCTCAATCCACCATATTCAACAGTATGCTGCCTTGGGGCTTCTGATGATGAGAATGCTAGATGCCCACACCTCTGGTGGGAACAAGGTGATTCAGGGTACTGGAAACCATTAAAGTCCTAGATTTGTTTGGGGCCCAAATACTTTAAGGAATTTGGCCCATTTATTAATATATTCTCTGAATATTATCAGTGATACTATTAGGAAAGACAGTCTTCTCTGTGGTAATGTGCTGATGTTGGGATGCCTTCCCACAAATGATGCCATTAGTTTTCCTTTTTTTATCCTAGCATGCAATAAAAATACTTTTCTCAGATGTGTTTGTTTTGGTTCCTAGCTAAACAGCTTTAGCAACATCTGATTTGGATATTTGTTGCTATTTCTCACAGATCATGTAAACAGTCCTGGGTTCCTTTGTGAATGAAGTGCAGTTAATAAAGCTGTCCAAATGCCAAGGCAGTCTAAGACATCTGTTTATACTATTGCTTTTGCTGTGTTTCTTCATTATTTGTAATTTTTATGATCTCTATATATTGTCCTGGTTTTGACATGGATGAAGAGTTGTAGCAAATGTTCACCATACAAACTGGAGTGCATGGAACATATTTAACTTTTGGTAGGATGGACTGTGGGATCTTTTAATTCCCCATTAGGTAATATCCCTACGAAGTAAGAAAGCAGGAGACATTTTACGGATAGCAAAGCACACAGCAGAAACTAGACATTTCCATGATTATGAATCAATGGCATATCTTTATAGGAGATCCTATTTTTCTAAGACTTGAGGTCTCTTAAGCTGTTTACATTCCTCTGCTGATGGCGGATGGTTTAAAATTGTTTTCATCTGCTTATTTTCAGATGTTATGTTCATCAATAATAATAATAATAATAATAATAATAATAATAATAATTTGTTTATACCCCGTACTCTCTCCCCGTAGGGACTCAGGGTGGTTTCCAGACTATAATAAAAATAGTAGACATTCCATGTATATGCTGTTACTGCAACAGCCATTTATATTTATTTATTTACAGTATCTATACCCCGCCCTTGTCACCCCAATGGGGACTCAGAGTGGCTTTACAGAACACACATACGGCAAACATTAAATGCCGATTATAAAATAATAGAAGAGACAACACAACAGTCGTAAAGACAGGTTTTCCCATCTTATTTCCAGCATCTTGGAAGCTATATTCAACTTCGGGGGTGGGCGTGCTGAGGAGTTTTCCTCCAATCAGTGTAGTTAAGGGCACCCTTATTACCTCCCTGCTAAAAGCGATACCTATTTTGTCTACTCACATTTCTGCTTTCAACCTGTTAGGTGGGCAGCTGAGCTGCGGCTAACAGCGGGTGCTCAACCCCGATCCGGACTCGAGCTGCTGACCTTCCGATCAACATAATTTTTCTGCAGCACAGTGGTTTAGCCTGCTATGCTAAGCCCGGCCCCTATATCACCATGATAAAAAGGTGGCCTTAAAAGCAGAATTTCCACAAATGAAACAATGCAGATTTGTAAGAAATAAGTCTAAAGCAGTCTTCGTTACATCAATATATTTATTGCCTTACTGGTAAAACAGTTTTATATACAGATATTTACATCTATCAAGCAAAAAACAAACTAACAAAAAGTTTACATTCATCATTAGGCTCATAGCAGCAATTCCTTATTGGAAATAAAAATATATATTCAGGAAGACAAGCAACTTGTACATTCTTTCGATTTGCAAATACTCCAGTAAGTAAAACATGCACTTGCAGCAAACTTAGGATTTCGCCTGGCAATTCCGTATGCAATACCTGTATCATCTCTTGCCTTTTAACATGGAAGGTTAAAAAGCAAATGACTGTTTCATGGCAACCAGGAGTTTGTGTTTTGCTTTTAGTAATGGACTTCACTGAGTGAAAACTGTGTCATCCTCCAGATGCTGCTCAATTGCACCTCCTAAAAACTGTGGTCAGCATAGTCAATTGTGAGGAATGTTTTGAGTTGTAGTTCAACAGTATTGAGGGGGGGACAATTCACATTCCTGATTAAGATTATGTTTTAAACTAATCCTCCAAAATCTGCAAATGTTCTCCCCCATTTTAAAAATAAGAATAGACAAGAGAGAAAAATGGGTGCAATAGGTAAGGGAACAGAAGATTCAAAACCAGTTTCATCACAAAATTTAAACCAGTTTTGAGACTGTCAAGTTTGCCTCTGTGGCGGTCCAATTTGAGCTGATATGTCCTAAAGATACATTTTCCTAGATTAATTGGAAGTTTAAAAACTGTAGCATAGACAATGTGCTTACTGACACTTGGGCCTTTGGGATCAGCCTTCTTCACCCTGGTGTAACAGTAAGGTAGATATATTTCTAAAGAATACCAGCAGTGCTGTATTTTTGTGATTCTCAGCTTGAAAATCATATTGCAAAGAGAAGATAAAATGATATAACTGCACTTTGCTCTGAAATAGTAAAAATCAAATACAATTGCTAAAGGAGTCTGGAGCACCTTTCAATTATATATATTTTCCTGAGGGAGAACTCCAATCTTTTAAGAAAGGAGAAGGAAGAGATGAGATTTTTTTTTACACAATCTAATCAAAATATTTTTCTCCATAAAACGAATGCAAGACTGATTTCCCCTCAGCGGAGTCAGCCTAGTTTGTTGTGATGCTAACAAAACCAGAAATATCACAAGCCATTTCTCCTTTCATGACAAGCTTTGTCTCTTGTCAGCTGAAAGCAACAGTTCATTGCAGAGTGACTTTTAAAAAGTTATATACATAAGGAGACTAGTTCACATGCCTCTGCCTTCTATTTTGATGAAGAGCTTCACCAAGGCACTGATGCATCACTAATGATGGACAGAAATATCACTGCATCCATTTTCATCCAGGATAAGGTTTCAGTTGCAAACTCAGGATACAGAAAACATGCTTTAATTACTCTGCTGTGTGGAATGGACAATGAACCATGCTTTCATATATTCATAGTGTAATATACCAGGAAAGACGATCACTCAACATCTTGAATTGACAGGTTTCCAGAAGCTTGAAAATGTCTTCTATTATAAGACCTCTGTATAGGATGCTCATATAACCATTATCTGCTCCCTTTCATCTAGGTAAACCACATCTTTTCAAGACTCTCAAACATCTGCATTTATGAGGGGTCCATTCACACTATGGAATTATAGTGTTATCATTCCACTTCAACTGCCATGGTTGCATCCTATGCAATCCTGGGACTGGTAGTTTAGGAGAGGTCTTTAGGATTCTCCTTCTGACCAAATTATAAAACCCAGGATTTCCCAGCATTAAACCATGGCAATTAAAATATAATAAAGGTGCTCTAATTCTGCAGTGTTAATGGACCCAGAGTTATAAACTCTTCCCAAAATGGAACATATTGGCCTCACTTAGTGGTAGAAGGAATGAGTTCAGTATATACACCTTCTCTAGACAAACAAAATGTCACTCGGTAAACAGTAACTGAATCAGACCTCAGTTTAAAATGCAGGGATAGGGATTAAAATATTTCACCCTTTACACAGAAGCCTGAAAAACACACCCTTGCCTCAGTACTCTACAGTCAGCTATATTACTGTACTGGATGGTACACATGATATGCTACCACACAGAAGCAACTTTCAGTGGCCCACTGGTAGAAGCTGTGGAATGTATAGTCACCCCAATTTTCACTGACAGACAACCTGACTCCTGAGATTTCCCTCAAAAAATATTTTCTACAGGGAGTAAGGGGAAAAGGCAATAACAAAAAAAAAATCAATTTTGCATAGTACATGCTGGAAAGGAAGGTCTTTTCATTTTGAATCCTATATATACCTTATTTTTAAAATCCCTTCTAAAATCTTTCATTATCCATGATTAGAAATGTTTTAACATATCAGTTGAAGATGAACTGACATAACTCCTAAAGAATAAAGCTATCAGAGAACTAAAGTATTTATCTCTTTCTATGCAGCTACATAACTGTAGCATCTAGTAGCTCAATTCTCTTTCTACAAGGGTTTCTATATTCCACTATGTGTTACTATAGGACATTACTAAGCTTGGAGAATGGGGCTTCTAAATTCCGATAATGCATTTTACAACTATGGAAACATGCAAGAAAACGAAGGGGGTGGGTGGGTTGCATGAGTAATTAGTTTTAGTGCATAAGTTTCCTGAGTTAAATTGTAGGGACTGGAGTTGTGGGGGTGGGGGAAGAATATGGGATAACAGGAAGACAGAAGTACATACGTCTAAATGCATCTTATGCAAGTTGCATTTCATCTCCAAAAAGAACACCTTAATAAATGAGCAAGCACCTTCCATCTAGGGTTTTCAATTTAAAATACCACACACACAAAGTCAAAACTATTCATATCGTTCTAAATATTCAGGATAGAAAGGTCTCTTCAATACTCAGAAACAAGCTTAGAGACATAGAAAATTAATGATACTAGCAGAGCTTGAGAGGATATTCCAGAAAACCCATGCAAAAAAGTAAGCAGTGAAAGACGGATTGAGAGGAGAGACCAAATAATTTGTCAATAAAACAGGCCACCGAGAAAAGAAACAAAACCAAAACCTAAAGCCAATCAGAGGCAAAACGGCCAATTGACAGGATTTAAGGCATTGCATGGTTCTGAAGCAAAAGCATCTTATTGCAGAAAACAGCACACACTAAAAATGCACAGAAATGTTTTCATCCACACACATTTCTTTAAAGTTAATCATTCTCCCAAAATTAATGAGAGGTTCCTCCAAAAGGGGAACTTAATGACTGGAATAAAGTTCATTCCACATTGCATAGGGAACATGGGATAAGATTTTGGAAGACAAAAAACAGCAGCAACATAGAGAATGAAGCATGAGGTAGTAAGCAAAGGCTAAGCTACACCAGGCAGGTTGACTGGCTGTAAATCTGCCCTGAAACAGCCCTGGATCCGCCATATACATGCTGAATCCAGAACTGTTGTCCAGATGACTTTCAATCGCAGCCACCCCGGTGGGCAGTCACCTCTTCTGTGCTGTCACCACTCTTAGCTAGCCATGGAGCTCTATCCAAGCCCGACGGTTCCCTCTGCTGATGTGAGAACAAAGCATCTGTATGGCTAGGAAGAATCAGTAGACCTGATCATGCTGTACAGACTGCCTCAAAGCTCCAGAATATCCTTCAACTTTGCCAAAAATGGGGCAATGCCAGTTTTAAGCAGAAAAAGCAAGATGATCACTGGAGCTACTATGCATCATGGGGACAGACAACAGTCTATTTGTGGTGAATACAGGGTTTTGGACCAGTGTAGACAAACCCCTAGAGAGCAAGGCTTTAACAGAACACAAAGTAGAAAACTGGAAGAGTAAGAATGTTGAACTCAGTCAAATGTGAATTATCTTTAAGGAGCCATGAGTGAAGCAAAAAGATAAAGGCAATTAAATGAGCTGCAGGTCAGGGAAAGAAGGATCATAATAAAGATGAATGCATTTTCTAGTAATTAAAAGCTTTTGAAAAACTGTCTACTGAAGAATAACCATACATAAAGGAAGAACAGAACTAGCTGGTCCAAGCACTGCATTGGTTCTTTGGACCAAAATTTGACAAAAGTCCTAAGTTTCAGAAGAGAGACCTGTGACCTAAGCAAACAAAGAAAAACATTCCCCTGATTTGAAGAGTAAACTCTCGGCACTACAGTTTCAAACACCTACTCTGAAAAGAAGAGAAGAGAGAAAAGACACGAAAAACATGAAACCCTAAGATTCTGTTGTGAACATCTCTTAGTATCAATCGTGCAATGACCTTTCTAGTAAAGACACTAGAGAAGGCCAATGGAAAGAAAAGCAAAAGAAGGCTACTGCAGGGATTAGATATTGTTAATTTCTAATAATTTATCTTAAACAATAAAGTAAATCACTTAGAAAGTTTGGGTATTTTTCCTAAAGTTTGGAAAAGTTACTTTGGGTTTATATGTTCCAGATTCCCACAACTAGCATGACCAGTGGCTAAGGAATTCTAAGGCATGCGGTCTCAAATTTTCCCAAGCTAATAATAAAAAAGCACAGCAAATAATAACCTCAGGCAAGAGAAGATACAATCCAAGAGACAGATTTTCTAAGTAATATCCTCACTTTATGGAAAGCTCTGCCAAACATGACAAATTACACAACAATTTACTTTGTTCTTTATTCTCTTTCAGGTTTGGTTCCACTTATTCACACAACTCTTTTTTGAATTTTCCGTCCCTACCATTTTGAACTGCATTAGGTTTAGAACAGTAACTAATTCCCTGAACCATCCAACATTTAGGATACAACTGAATATTGCATATAGTTCCATCCTTCTGTTTTTAGTTTACACCTTGAAGTGGCAGGCATTTAACCTTTCCCTCCTGTGCCATTTTTTCCAACACCTTCTCTATGCTGCTATCTTCCCCGCTAGGGTTCTCTAGGCTAGGGAGTGTGGGCACAGATAAGAAATAACAGATCTTTTCAAGGAAAGGGTTAAAAAACACCTGCTCCAGCAATGGTCTTTCACTTCAAACCACATTCACAGCACCTACAGGGTTTATAAACCGGACTTTTGGGAAGGCTATGAAATTTGTGACAGGTCTAAAAAAGAAGCATGATCTTGCTGAGGTGAACTCTTCCAACATTTTCTAAGAGTATGACAAGCCAGCAGTAGTCTCACTTTTGTTTTGTTTTCAGTGCTACGGGCTGTTATCAGAAATAAAAATGGCAACAGCAAGCCCCTCTGTGTCTCCCCACAATGCATCACATATATGTAATTCCTAAAGAACAAATGGGAGAAAATGGAAGTAAAACACTAAAAGGGCAGACCCAAATCCAGTCATGACTTCTAACTACAGTAAAGACACAATGAACTAACGAAGATTATCTGAGTGTTGAACAAATTCCCAATGGACTCACACTAGTTCGACTGAGGAGATATTTGATCTCCAGAGAAGTCACTCTCCATTTTAGCAATGGGGTAAAGAAATGGCAGAAAGGGAGAGATTGCGCTTAGCTCATAATTTTTAAAAATAATTTAATTACATGCACTGCAACCTCCGTTATTAAAAGACTGCCAGATTATTTGAGAAAAGAAGTATTAATGAATGAAATGTAATTGATAGTTAATTTTGTGAGTTTTGTCATTCCACAGATTAAAAATGCCTCAGTACAATACAGGGTTAGTGAACATTTAGTGCATTCCAAGACACATTATAAAGACAAAGTCTAGCGACTGGAGTAGTACACACACTCCATGTAAACAGAGGGCACTATCAGATAGCACCATGACACTTCTTTTGGCAGACAGTTTATACATGTTTATACATATGAATTATAAGAAAATCTTGCAATGTTCCAAAGATTAAATGGAGGAATAGCACTGTTTTTTTAATGATTGCTGTGCATGCTTTCCAAGAGTTTTGACTCTAAAACATGCTTCTCAGAAACAATCCAAGCAGCCTAGAGACATCTCATTCAAGACCTAGAAATACAAATGAATTATCTACAGTTGGCATCAAATACTAGGAAGTCACCATCTCAAAACTACTTAGGCAATGTTATAGCAATGCCCAGCTATACACTGTCAGTTCTTAGTTAAAGCAAGTTATATACACCACTTAAGCTCAACCACTATGCTACACAAATGGACTGGAAATGAGGGGACTATGAGATAATGGACTGCAATTTCTGGATTGTTTCAACATAGACCAAGACATGCTCCAGTTAGAAAAGCTATGTATTTATCTACATTCAATCTTTGCTGGTGGTAGGAGGAGGAGATCCAGAGGAAATTGGCTAACAATACAGGTTTCATATCAATATTAAGGGGGTGGGAGGCCTTTGACAACAAACAAACTGGAGAAAGCTTCTAACCCCTATTACTGAATAGACTACTTTCTTATATTTCAAATCACATTTTAGTCAAGTGATAACTTTGGACATGAAAATGCACAACAGCTCAGTTTTGGAGTACTGTGTTCTGCGTAGGTATGCATGCTAATAGGAGGGATGTGGACTGAAACAAGTTCATACCTAAAGTCATTCTTTCTTTCACAAGCTCTTCATTCTCTTACCATGTATTTTATTTAATGAATGCTGTCCCATTGAAGATTAAAGCACCAAAGTCAATGACAAATTCTATTTTTATAGTCACAGTATTTATCATATACTTGGGACCATGTAGTCCAGAGACACATGTCTCATATTCAAGTTTTGAAAGGTGCAGATACCACTGAATTGTTCGAGTCTTAGGACATCTGCTTCCTTGAAGGCGGTGATGTTCTCTGCCAATGTCTAGTCCAAATAAAGTATTCACTGGTTCAACATGCTCTTGACCTCTGAAATTCATCACTACTACTCCCTTCTGGTCAAAAGAAGGGAAAACAATTATAGTGCCATATTATTTCACAAGGTAGCACTTAACTGTCATCACTATTCATGTTACAGAATGAGTAAGGTCAATGAGATCAATGTGCAAGATGAACAAGCAAGACATTCTCCCCTCGAATAAAAATCTGGTTGATGTGCCGCCTGAACACTTGCTGATAATCTATTCTGGGCCTCTGCTTTTTCCGTGAACGAGCCCTTGGGCCACTTGCGCCCTTAACCTCTGTTTGGGGCATCCTGGCAGCTCGGTCAATCTCCTTCCCAGAGGTTCGGGGCAAACTTGAGCTCCGTGTCCTCTCTCTACTGGAGTGTCTCTTTGTTCCATGCTCTTCTGATCTTGCCCAACTTGATTCGGGTTTCCGCCCAAGTGTCCTAGAACTACATGGAAGAGTTGGTAGATCTGAAGTCATCTTTGAATCAGTTTCTTTTTTCAATAAGGACTCTTGCAGATTGAGTCTGTCAAATAGCTGCAAGGAAACAATAGGGAAGGGAGAAAACACAAATGTCATTAAGTCCCAGCTATTGAAGAGGGATTTGCAACTACTTCTCATTGAGGGATGGCCCTCCCTTATTAATTCAGGAAAATGTAGTTACAAACTTCTCTTTAGATCTTCATGTTCTGTGATGCTGTTAAATCTGTGGGGAAATCCAAATGTGAGGATAAACCATCAAAGTAGCCCTTTCCACATATTTAGTCGAACACACAAACAGGACTTATATTAGAACTGCATAAGAGAAAGACTGAAACAGGGCCCTGGATCTATTTTTCTCCTGCTCTATTTGTCTAACCAACATTGCAAAAAGAAAAAAAAGAAAGCCTTAAAGCTTGTAATGGTTCATGATGAAAACTGGTTTTGAATCATATACAGCCAAGTTTTCCCCCAATGGCTCTTTGTGTCCTGTGTGAAACTGTGCTTTTAGATAGAAATGAACTTTAGTAAGTTTGAATCAGTCAGTGAACAGGCAGAATTGTTACTTACTCTGGTGAGGGTTAACTGTGGTTCAACATAGAAAGCTTTACCCAGTACAGGTTTTCGGTATGTCTCGTCTACATCTGTCAGGGCCTAGATGACAAGTAATAAGACAAAAAGTCAGAAAGTAGCATATAATATTTTTGTAATACATCATTTGGGACCTGTGCAGAAAACAACAGGAATTAGTATTACTGGTTTAAGCATATATAAATAAATTCAGGATAAAGATGGTAAATAAAATAAAATAAAATAGTTACTCTGGTTAGAAAGGCTAACTTTCAGTGAGTTGAGTGAAGTGTATTATTTGAACTGACGAGTTCCCGGAACAACTGTATGTGTTAAATGTTTTTAAAATGTTTATTTATGTTTCATTTTATAGTTGGTTTTATTTTTATTTGTATGGTTGATTTGTATTGTTTTTAAAATGTTGTGAGCTGCTTTGGGAAGAAAAGTGGAATATAAATAAAGATTTATTATTATAATATGGTAATTAATCCTTGTTGTCAATGAGAGAGGGCTTCAAAACATAAAAAGGAGGGATAGAACAACTTTTATTTGCTTCTTGAATTGTTTATTTTAAGAATATGTTGCCAAAGGAGGGGCTTCTCTGCAGAGAAATAATTTGGACTTCTTCTCAAATCAGCAGCTAACATGAATACTGTACATTATACTTTAATAAAGCAGTGAGACCAGGGCTGGGTTTACACCAGACAAAATACTCTGAACTAGTATCTTATGGAGCTGCCCCAGATATGTTAAGGGAGCATCCCAAAGCCATTTTATCATCTGGACAGTTGGTTGGCAGTCAGTGCACTGGCATCAGTACCCTGCAGCCTCTGTTTTACTAGCCAAAAGCAGCTCCCTCACAAAGCTTTGCTGGCGACATCACTTATAATGATGTCACAACAGGACATTCAGCAGTTGGATCACCAGAAGCAATAATACCAGCAAGACTCTCCCAGGGAGCTCATTCTGGCTGGTGAAACAGTACTCCATCTTTCTGATGTATGGACACTGCATTGCCACAGATACAGCCTGAGCCATCTGTCCACCTATCAAACATCAGAAGTCACTCTGGAGTATCCTGGAAATTCTGGAGTAACCTATAGTTCTTCTTGTGACAGATTAATGGCTGGAAGCCGTGCTTCTGCTGAGAAACTGGCTGTTCGTCCTATGGACTGTTTGCAGTGGGCTTCAGGTGAGTACATTTTATTTGGGAGACATCAGCACTTCCAAAATCATAGAACTGGAAGAGGTCACAAGGGACATCCAGTCCTTTCTGATCTCTGCCGTGCAAAAATACACAAAAGTTTCACTTACTTTTGCTGAGATATAATTGTAGTTACTTCATGTTCACTATCTTACTCCTTACACTATTTTATCAGTTCAACTTTAAGTTGAGAAAAATCTGATTTACGACTAACATTATGTTCTATGAAAGGACTAATCTAAGTTTGTGGACAAAACTTATCACATTTTGTCCTAACTACTTGAACTTCTGACTGCAAAACAATAAATTGTGTAAAAGAAAACAAATATTAACTGTGCATTAATTGGTTGTCTAATCTGACCACTTGCGTTTGTCAGTACTGGTCTCTTCAGACTAACTAGAAATCTGTATGCTATAATTTAGCTCATCTATGATTTGGTACAGTAAAGCTCAGATAACTATGGATAAATATATTATAAAATTTTTTTCCAGGAATGTTTCCTTCTCACAACTCTTGGAATGGCAATTTGCCTCATAAATAGTTTGCATGCTCCCCCTGCTCTGCTGTTTTTTTAAAAATAATAATATATTTTTCAAAAACAGAATCTCTATCCAATCCTGCCATGATTTGATCTGTTCCTTTTCTTTTTTGTTAATGTTTCTTTTTGGCAATCTATGGAGAATCCCAGGGGTAGAAACATAGCCCAGTTGCCCATCAAATCCACTACAGCTGCGTACCCTACTTCATAGTATCTCCAACCAGAACCTAAGATACCTTGTTATGGGCTCTTCCTCATGTTTTTGTCTGGCAGATAAGAGGCTATTGCAGCCTGAGAAGTTCTGAAGATCAGCTACAAAATATAACAACTTCACTGTCCATCTTTCCGTGATTATATCCTGATCAAAAAGTTGGAGTGGGGCTTGGGGGATCAACTTGGTACAAAGGATTATTCCCGTTTGGTGGCAAGATATAACAGGAAATCTTTAAAAAGTATTTCATTTCAGGTATAGAGAAACCGAGTACATTATACATGTATTTAGAGATATTAAGGAGAATATAAGTTTGAATGACTCGAAAACCAGTGCCAGGCAGAAAAAGCAGTTCAATACTTACTTTTATTATGGCCAAAACACATCTCTGCTTTCAGCACCGCACTGAACTTACACTTGCTTTTTTTTGTCCCAGATATCAGAAGACTCTCATTGAGTGGTTTGAAAGACCCCAGGCCTTGGTAGCAAGGGTTTTTTTTAACAATTCTCCAATACATTTTGAGCCCTTGATATCCAAATCAAAGCTCTCCAAAATCAATCAATGTAACAAAAAATGTGAAAGCCTACCATGATATTTAAAAAGAATCAAATTGTAACTTTGGTCAGCCAATATTTCTTTTTAAAAATGCTATGTTAAAACTGAATATAACTTGTAAAGGCTATTATTTTGCTTTGACAAAGACATCACATATCTCTTGCATAGGAACACAATAGTCTGTGTGGAGAAGTCTAGTTCAGATTAAATCATGAAGACAACCTCAAGGAAAGGAAAATTCCAAATGCAGATATTTTAAAAGGTCACATTACAGAAGGTGGAAGTGATATGTCCTATAAGAAAGAAATGAATGCAATCCAACTGAAATATGTCAATTAAACTGAAAAGGTATAACTATATACCTAGTTAAAAATTCTGGCAACTGAACATAGAATGTCTGGACTGTTTGAGACTTTCATATAATTGGTTGTAAAACTACAAAAATTGAGGGGCAATAATTACCATGTTCCAGAACTTGTCAAATGCAACCAAGAAGCCAGTGCAGACTCCACGAAGCCCTTTGAAAGTTCGAATGTGGACATTTACTTTTACACCATCACGGACACAGCGGTGGAGTTCTCCAAGTGGGCTGCCTTCATGAACTGGAAGAAAGATAAACTCCCATTACTTGACACTGAAACACATGTCATGGAGCAAAAAGCGAATCATGAGGGTTCAGCTCCCATGAAGTAACTCTACTGACAGAATTGCTTCACTATGCCCTCAAAATCTGCTCCAGGAGAATGGGAAAATCTCCAGAGTAGATTTCAGAGTTACATGGAGGGCTTATGGACAGAGGTAAAAGAATGATATTTCATGTCGAAGGCTTTCATGGCCAGAATCACTGGGTTGTTGTAGGTTTTTACGGGCTATATGGCCATGTTCTAGAGACATTTTCTCCTGACGTTTCGCCTGCATCTATGGTAAGCATCCTCAGAGGTAGTGAGGTCTGTTGGAAGTAGGAAAATGGGTTTATATATCTGTGGAATGACCAGGGTGGGACAAAGGACTTTTGTCTGCTGCAGCTAGGTGTGAATGTTTCAACTCAACTCAAAAATTACAACAGCAAAACAACAGAGAGTAAACAATCAGGCACATCAAATCACTCTCAACAAAAGATTCCCCCCAGGCACTTCCAAGCCATTAAATGCTAATCAAGGTGGTCAGTTGTAACATTCACACCTAGCTGCAGCAGACAAAAGTCCTTTATCCCACCCTGGTCATTCCACAGATATATAAACCCATTTTCCTACTTCTAACAGACCTCACTACCTCTGAGGATGCTTGCCATAGATGCAGGCGAAACGTCAGGAGAAAATGCCTCTAGAACATGGCCATATAGCCCGGAAAAACCTACAACAACCCAATGAAATTTCTGTTTTCTGGTTTGAAGCTGGACTTAAGGGAGTGTTGCACTGACACAGAAACTGTTCTAATTTGGGGTGGGGGGTGGGGGGGGGGGTGGGCAGAGAACTGCTTATGTTTTGGGGAGCTTAAGAAATAGAATAATGTTTAATATATTTTTCTATTGTTTTTAATAAACCAATTCTTTTTTGTTGTTTAAAAAAGAAAAAGAAACTTCTGTTTTGCAATCACAAATCATAGCACAATCCTGGATTTAACCCAAAAGATATTACTACAGAGAAATCCAACTGAAAATAGTAATCAATTGCTTCCATGGCTGAGAATCATACAGCCCCAACATTTTTCAAGGAAATGATTGTGTTCCTGTGTATTCTGCTGTTTTAGAGAACAACCAAGCAAACACACCCACAATAACAAAAAGATGAAACCAATTTGAAATCACTATCTCACAGCAACCATGAACTGTCCATGAATGAAACTCTTACTACTTGGAAGGATGTGGCATAAAGTTTCAAATGATTACCATTAGATGCCTCTCCCAGCACACAAACAGCCTGCAGCCTCAGTCATGTGCAAGATGGTGACCTTGCAACATAAGGCCTAATGAGATGGGTCCCATTGAAAAAAGTGCTTAAAAATGCCTGTCTCCTTTAGCGTAGGGGCTTCAGGGGAATTATCCTATGGAAAGTGGTATCTCAAAAAGGAAACGATACTTGTCTCCTTTAGTGTAAGGGCTTTATGGGAATGGTCCTATGAAAATTGGTGTCTTAAAAAAAGGATGCCTGTCTTCTTTTTTAAAAAAATGTTTTTATCGAAGACATGGGTAGAATATCACAATCCATCATCATTTCAGAATAAATATCAAATATTGTTTTCTTAATGTTCTTATCCTTACCTATTCCACCTTTACCTCCCACTTGTGTCTATCAATTTTACATTCCTCCCCCCTTCCACCACCCTCTGAGAATAGTACTTGCCTTCATTCAAATATTATTTTAATTGAACAATCGTAGAAAGAGAATGGCTCAGTTCTTTATATTTTTCTTCAACTTTATCTATCGATCTTTCCCATTTCAGAACCAAATTCTTCTTGATGTGGCATGATGTATATTTGGCTTTTCTTTCAAGGATGTAGTCCTGGAGCATAAAGTCTGCTAGGTATCTGTACCATTTTTTAACTTCCCACTTTCTATGGTCTTTCCACCCCAGGCCACAGTCGCTTGGGCGGCAACTATCATGTATTTTATAATTTTCCCCCAATCTTTGATGTTTTTGTTCTTGTCTAACTTTGGGTGAAAAATATTTTTTTATTCAAAACCAATTTATGCCCTATTAATTCTTCCATTTCCTTCTTTATCTTATTATAGAATTTTTGTACTCTGTCACATTCTCAATACATATGTATATGGGAGGCAATTTTTCCACATCTGTGCCAACACAATTTTGTGGTTGATTTAGTTATGTGCGCTAATTTATTGGGGTTCTGACCATTTAGTCAGTATTTTTCTTTGTGTTTCTCTAATCCTTATGTACTTGATATTTTTGATGGAATTAATCTAGTGTCCAAGTCTGAATCATTATGATTCAAGTCCTCTTTCCATATTTCTACCAATGTTTGCTTCAAATTGTATTGCTTTCTTGTATATGAACTCCAACAGACATTCTCCTTTTCTAATTTCCACTTTAAAATTTGATGAAAATTTGTTTCTGGCCCTTCCTTTTTTCTCCAATTCATGATCCTTTGTTTCAGTCCTTTCCAAAGAAGCCAGCTACATTGACCACATTTGTCCTTTATCGCTTCCCAATCCTTAATTGTCCCATCTGGGTCAATTCCATTTTGTTTCAAATTTGTTATCACTTTGCCAAATACCTGTTCCTTTTTATTGTCTAGAAACCCTACTGGGAGTATATCTACTTTATTTATTAGGAATTTACCTTGCCATTTTTTCCAGCATTCCAGGGATGAGATAATTGCCCCCCCCCCCCTTTAATTTCTTTTAGAGTTTTGTTATCCATCCATCCTTTTAAGCACAAGTTATGGTCCCATCCATTAATTGTTTTTTGTTTTATTTTTTTCAATTCTGGCCCATCTTCTTCACTCTTCAAAATCTAATTCTATCAATCTTGTTAACTGGCAGGCCTCAAAATTAGGTGCCCCACATCCAACATTTCCTTCTGGAGAGTAAACTATTGAATTGGCAATTCTATTTTTATTTGTTCCTGCTATCCAAGTTTTTATTGATTTGTCCCATTTCTTTATTATTTTGCTGGGAATACTATATGGGAAAACTTGGGACAGGAATAGAGTTTGGGGGGAATCATCATTTTGTCAATCTTAATTTTGCTTGACATATCCCAATTTCGATTTTTCCAATTGCGCATTTGATTGTTTACTTTTTTTCCATAAATTGTTATAGTTTGATTGAGTTATGTTATTTACATTTTTGGGAATATAAACCCCTAAATATTTTAACTTCTTCTCCCCTAATTTTATCCCCGTGATGGTCTGTATTTCTTTTAGCTCTTTCAGAGTCAGATTTTTATGTAATATTTCTGAATTTTATATGTTAATAGCCAACCCTCGAATTCTCGAATTTCTTTATGGTGTTAATAACTTATTTTATAGAGTCCTCCGGTGACCCCATTAAAACCATGGCATCATCCACAAATAAATTAATTTTAATTACAGGATGCCTGTCTTCTTTAGCATAGGGGCTTACAGGGGAACAACCCCATGGAAAGTGATTGTTGTGGTTCAGCCAGAGGCTGAAGATAAGAGGATGGCTCTGACACAGGTTGTGAGGAATGGTGGGCTTTCCAGTGTGGGAAATGAGGAAATTTTGGATTATGATTTTTACATTGTGTTTTGATATTTGCTTTCTTCAATAAACTGTTAAGTTAGTAATAACGGACTCTTGTGTGGTGCTGGGTGCAACAGGCCAGATTGTAATAGCGATGTCTTGAAAGGAAAGGATGCCTGTCTCCTTTAGGGTAGTGGCTTCCAGGGGAACAACCCCATGGAAAGTGGTGTCTCAAAAAACAAACAAACCTGTTTTTAAAAGTGTGCTGGCATCCTTGAAATGGTTGCACTTGAAAGGGGAGAAGGCAATCCTGTGGGATGTGTGGGTGAGTAGATTTTCTGTCTTATTTAAAGAGGGAACTCCATGAAATGCCACACCAAATAAATAAATAAATGATTCCACTCGATCCCCCCCTCCTTTGTGGGATGAAGTCTTCAGTTATATTTCTTTTTTTATATGTTGACTCCTTAATTTTGTGTGTGCTAACCTAATGGCCTGGTAGTGATTTTTTTCAGTAAGGAAGAGCACTTCAAAAGCACTGAATGTAGTTGTCACCTTTTTATTGATCATATCTTGTACAGTTCACCACAAACAGTGGGTTAGCTATTTTTCCCAAAAGTTTTTTTTTAAAAAAACCTGTGTAATGTGTCTCTCATTAAAAACTATTATGCTCAGCTCTGCAGGTTAACTACTATTTTCTGTGGCTTTAGACATCATGCTCTTATCATCAATAATCAATGCAGCCTATGTGGATATAATTAGCTATTCTACAGTTAGATATTGGTACAAACCACATCCTTAATACTTCTATTCTAAAAGGATTATCAAAAGGCTATCTCAGGAACTGTCACTAAACAAGAGCTAATGTTTAGGGCAGACAGATGTCACCTGAGTAATAAAATACCCTGTCAGCAGAGATTATCTGATTTAATCTATTCTGTATAGAATAATCTTCTATACCTGTAATTTATAACCGCAGACTATAAACAAAAATAACAATCACTTGCCTTGATGAAACTGTAACACTGGCATTACAGAATAAAATATACACCATTGTCTTTTCACTATTGAAAGAGCTGCTCTGCTTCAGTATCTAATGATTCTACTTTCTGAACAAATTTCTTTTCTAAAATTAGGATGCTTGCTGACAGGGAAAGGATTTTTCCAGTGACAGCACCTATCTTGTGAACCTCTCTAGATGTTTCAGACACATTCTCTTTTAAACACAGAAAAGGTATGTTCCCTTTTCTAGTTCTTTAAACGTACTCACTTTCTGTTTTTTGGATTCTTCTGATACAGGCAGTCCCCGAGTTACAAATATCTGACTTATGTATTTACAAATGGTGGTGAGACAACAGAAAGTGAGAGGAAATCTACCCCTGGAAAAGTAAATTAACTCCTATATCATGGGGGGAAGGTATTTATCACAATCCTTGCTTCCAAGACAATCCAATCCAATCTTTCAAAATCCAATTATCAGAGTCAGAAAGTAAGGTGAAATCTTCTGAACAGAGGCACAACCCGCAAAACAAATGTTACAAAGGTGTTAACCCTTCCCTATGCTATCCAAAACGTAAAAAGTTTGGTTGGAGTTACATTTTAATATGTATCTGTTCCAAATTACATACAAATTCAATTTAAGAATGAATCTACAGAATTTATCTTGTTCACAATATAGGAACCATCTGTACAGGTAAACCTCAGTTTACAAAGCATCTGAAAAAAGGCTATTTTCTATTTTTATGTCTATTCAGCCCCTTCCTTTTTTGTCCTTGTCCTCTGTCTAGTCAATTGTTTTTTACAAGTATTATTGGCACTGGGAGAAACACAGACACTCAGTATTGTTTTGAGGCATCATGTTTGCAATAAACAAGTCAATAAAAGCTTAAGATGGGGGGGGGGGGGGGAGCCAATCTAGTACAAGGTGTGTGAGCCTGCCTACAACAACCAAAGCTATCAGAATAGTCTCCAAGAATCCTTTTGGAGCATGCATGAACAGCAAAACAGTAAGAAAAGGGTGAAACAACGAACTGTTCCTTGGGTACTATCAGCATGTTGAAAAAACACATATCTGCAAGTATAGCTGCCAAAATTATAAGAAAACTGGAGGCTGGAGGGGGGGGGGGGGGGGGACAGGAGGAATCCCAGGATGCATTTTGGATAAAACATCCAAATTATTGTTGAAAAGTATAAAACAACTTGCCATTTCAGACATAGGAATAAGTTTTCTTTTCAAGGTTTTGTAAGACAGATTAATAAGGCAATAGACAAAAACTCTTTTCAGAAGCAGTCTTAATCCATCACATTACATACGATACTGTATATGAACACCACCTCAGCTATTTGGTATAAAAAAGTATGTGGGTCATGGCTCATTGTGAGCCCTTTTAAACATTTGATTTTCTACAGAGAAAATCATAATGATTCCAAGATCAAACCAGAATATAGGGAAACTTGAAGAACTAGTCTAGGGGGCAGCTTGTATAAGTACTTTAAGAAAACACCTATCCAATGTGACATGATGACAGAAAGAAAACGTATTTGCTGCTCAAGGCACTTACAGTAATTTAAATACAAGCAGACAGCAACTACCATTTAGGCAGGTAGATAATAGCAATTAACCAAAAGATGAAGAAATGTGTACTTTATACTACAATCCAATAACTATTTTTGTGATCAACTTCCACTTATAGTGACTCTTGTCACAAAGCTTTCTTGAGGGCATTCATTGCCTTCCTATGAAGCTGAAAGAATGTGAGTTATCCAAGGTCCCATAGTTACAATTTGAACCCAGATTTCCCAATCTGGGGGCCCGTCTAAATTGACACATAATGGGGCCCCAATCTGACATCCCAAACAATGGATCAGAGCCACATGGCGTTCTCACAGGGACTCCCTCAGCCATTTGTGAGGTGGCAGGGAGTTCCTATTCCCCAGTGATAGCAAACCTGGTTTGACACCAACTACATATGTATGTAATTGCACTGCTATTAAGTGAATTAATATGGAAATCTATTTTTTAAAATGCACACCAATAAAATCATCAACAAAAATTATATTAAGCTTTGATCCTGACAGCTTACACAGGCAAATGATGCACCATATGGCCAGTTATTCAAGATAGCTGATGTTATCCAAGAAAGCCAACATGACGTAATGGTTTGAGTATTGGAGTACAATGGTTGAAGCCAGAGTTTAGGTCCTTGCTGAGCCATGGAAACCCAATGGGTGACCTAGGGCAAATCACATTCTAAACTTTAGAGGATAGTAAAGGCAATCCCCTTCTGAAAAAATATTGCCAAGAAAGCCCCATGCCATAAGTCAATGTTTTGAAGGCACACAACGAAGTGTCCATGTTACATATAAGGGGTTCTAATTTTAGTTCAGTCTTTCTTCTTGAAGAATTTAAAGCTTAATGTACAGGATCCAACTGTTCCCACCATCAGAATTATGAGGGGAGACATTAACAGTGCCCCCCACCACCAAAGAGACCCTCAAAATCTGCTCTAAAGTCTTCTGGATATGGTTTCTGATCAGTACAGCAAAATCTAGAATACACAAGTCTCACTTCTGATTTAGGTGATTTTCCTCAAAACTATGTTCTGTCCATTTTTTCTAATCTCCTGGCTCACAGTACAGGTATCCAAATTAAATAGCACAATTGTGATAACAAAAAACATGGTCTAGCCAAAAATAAATCCAGAGTTTATACATGATCTCAGAGCAAGCATCAGCATAGCCCAGCTTGTCGATTATTATGTTCTCCAAAGTCACGGCACTGTATTTATAGCACTATGTTTAAGAAGCAAGATTATAACAGTGTAAAGGACATACTGTGGCTATAACTAGCAGCTGCAACAACAAATTCCTGGTTTAAAAGTGGTAATTTTTTAAGAAGCATGCCAGCCTTTTTCTAAGGTAAGTCGCTTTAATTCAATACCGAAAGAAAAAAGTAACCAGAGAGAGTAAATGGCTGGAGGAGATCATTACCTACTACAATTTGTCAGATCGTAGGAGGTGAGGTGTTTTGTGTGTCCTTAGAGATACTTTGTGTGTCCTTTTGCCATAAAGCACTCACATATGCAGACAAAATCATATAAAAGGTATTACTGTTGTTGTTTTTGTTATTATTACTGCTACAAAATACATATAAAATACACAGAGTAAATATCAAACATAAATTGCAAGTTTAAAATATGTGATTAAAACTGGCTGGGTAGGCCTGCTGGAAGAGATAGGTCTTTAGATGGTTTTAAAATTCTGGCAGCTCATTTAGCTGCCAGAGGTCTCCCAGCAGGTCATTTCAAAGTCTTAGAGCAACGAATGAAAAAGTCCTCTGGGTGACAGTCAGGTTCTGGCAGGATTGAGTAGACACTCCCCAGAGGACCTAAGTCAGTGAATCAAGAAAGCAGGTTGTCCTCCTAACTAGCCCCAGCAGTTTGTCCACATCAACAGTACTCACCAACTGAAACTGATGCAGTGTAATCCCACTCACAGTTGCTGGACACCTAATTGTTGGCTTCTGCTCCAATGACAGCATCTTAGTCAGCTCTTATGCAAAAGATTTCATCTGCAAAATGGTTGCTAAAAGCACCACAGTGAGCTACTGAAGGTTCTAATAATGGGTTCAGAGGACAGGGTACCTGAGTAAAGCCTCTCACCGATCTGAACAGCTCAACTGGATAAGAATCTGCAAACGCAAGGCATGCAAAGAAGAAAGCTTTCTTCGCTGCATGTGTTGTCACCTTATAGGAAGAAAGGTGCTCTCTATACCGTGTCTTATTTCATAAAAGTCTAGTTTTCCACCATCTGCATTCTAGCCTTCATTCTTCTTGTTTCTATTTCCCTTAGGTTCTCTGTATCCCAGAGAGCCTGATTTGTAACAGGTCAATGAGGATGTTTGGGAGTGATCATATCAATAGCCCTGGTTAAAAACTATATTGAATAGTTTTTATGTAGATGCACAGAAAGCTGCAGGAGCATGCATTGTAAGTTCAGGCTTTACGGTGAGGCTACCTCTTTACTTCTCAACTCAATTACAGAACACCTGAACTTTTCAGTCAGATAAAAAAAATCAATAAAAAGTCCAGAATCTTCTATCTAGCAACAATCCAGACCTGTAAAGTTTTTTGGACTACAATGCCCAGATCTCCAGTGGTCTGACAAATTTTTACTTCAATCATAGGCAAGTACCCCAAGCCATTCAACTCAAGGTACTTTGGCAATTGCTTTTGCCATCAGTTTCTCATCCCTCTATGATGCTCTGCAGCAAGATACTGAGTCCTTCAAAAAATGAATGGCTAAACAGCCAAATAGGAACATTATGATAAATTTCAACCAGTCCAATGCCTATTGGATCCCACATTTTAAACCCATGTGTCAAAGTAATAAAATTTTTGGCTTAAATATCCACCTTGCCATGAAATCCACTATTTTATCTATTTAATATCTATCACAGTTTTTCTCTGCCATGAAGATGGGCACAAGGGCTCCCTGGCATTCTTTCATCCACACATTGCTTTCATAGCAAGTCTTGGGTGACCTTGGAATAGTCACTATGATTCAGATTAACCTCCCTCACAGTATTGTTCTATCAACTGCAACTCCCAGCATCCCTTACTCAGCTGTACTGCCTGGGGCTGATGGTAGATGCAATCCAAAGTATTTGGAGAGCCATATGATACCTACCCTTCACATAAAACTGGGAATGAAAGCATACTGGAAGAAGGCACTTTATATGGTCACATTTAGATTATAGACTACATAACACATCAGTCTCTGTCATGATTGCTTAAATCATTCTAGGGTAATGGAAACTGGAAGACAAAATCTGATAGGAAACTAGTTGGGTTATATTTTAATACCCTCCATAGCTTCTAAGTATTTTCCACCTTAAACTTCAGTGACAACACACATTTTCTCTCCATTACACTTCTTAGTCACCATGTCACATATGATATTCCTCTTTAGCCAATTGTATATCTCCTTTACAAAACAACAGCCAGCTTCTCTTGCCTCAATATAATGGATCCTTTCCTCACTTCCCACTGCATACAATGCCCCACTCCTTCCCTGCCATCACTTCCTTCACTCCTCTATTCTGACCTTTCTCTTCATCCCAAGACAAATTACTTAATGATAAAAATTCATTTTTCCAACAGATGAATCAGAGTCAAAAGAAAGTTGGGTACAGATGTGCCTGTTTCCAAATACGTGTTCCAGAGAAGATACCATTTTATTTTAAGAATCTAAAATGGGGGCACATACTAAAAATATGACATCAAAGAGGCCCTTTCCAGCCACATCAGCATATTTAGCCTACAAAAACATAACCACTCGGGTTTCCAATTTTGAAGGGTTTATGAGCAGTGAATCTGAGCCAAACATAATTTACACACAGTACAAATGTGCCCAAAACCAAACAAAAGACATGTCACACCACAATGACCTTTACTCTACAATCCTGGGCTACCATAGACCTATAAAATCTCTCCGGTACACCTACAGGTTGACCATCCCATATCCGGAAATCTAAAATGTTCCAAAATCCAAAAAGGCCTGCATGGATGGTCGAAATACTGACACTTTTACTCTCTGATGGTTCAGAGTGCACAAACTTTGTTTTATGCACACAATTATTAATAATACAGGTGAAATATCCTTCAGCTAAGGATAGCATGTCCCATCTGAATGAATGCCTGGAGGAGGTAACTGGCTGGATGAGGAAAAACAAACTGAAACTAAATCCAGACAAAACAGAGGTGCTTGCCATCAAGGGTCCCAATCTGGGGATGGAAGTGTGTCAACCAGTTCTGGATGGGATTACCGTCCCCCTGAAATGCTGTGTCTGCAGCTTGGTAGTGCTCCTGGATCTGTCTCTCCAAATGTCAGCCCAGATAGATGCAACAATCAAACGTGCTTATTATCAAGCTTCATCTGATAATGCCAGCTGTGCCCCTTCCTAGATTTGGAGGACCCTAAGATGGTACTGCCTGTGCTGGTAACTCAAGATTGGACTTCTGCAATGCACTTTAGATTGGGCTACATTTGTACCAACTTCAGAACAAAATACGGCAGCCAGATTAATTACAGGAACATCTAGGAGTGAGCATATTATACCTATCCTAGTCACTCTCGCACCAGAAGTGATTCACAGTTTCTCAAGTTGCTCCTAAAACACGCACACACACACAAAACTCCACTGTTTGCCAATTGGTTTCCGGGCAAAGTATAAGCTGTTCGTATTGACAGAGTTCGGGTCCAGGTTACCTACAGGATCTCCTTCTCCCATATAATCTGCCCCTAACACTGTGGTCCTCGGGGGGGGGGGGGGGCGCTCCAGCTTGCCAGAGCTTGACTGGCAACCGTCACCCAGAGGACCTTTTCATCAGCCGCCCCAAGACTGTGGAACGGGTTGCTGCTAGAACTGCAACAGCTAGATCAGCAGTCAGAATTTAAGACACTAGTGAAAACCTATCTCATCCAGCAGGCCTACTAAGATAGAATTTTAAACTTTCACTCTATGTCTAACTTTTGTTTAGTGTATTTATTTATATATATATATATATATATATATATATATATAATTGAAATATGTTTTAATATGTGTATTCTATGGAGTGTTTTAAAACTATTATGAGTTTTGATTATGTGTTTTAGCAATGTTGTAACTTGCCTCGAGAAGAGGCAAGTAAGAAATAAAATTATTATTATTATTATTATTAATATTCTAAATTCTTTTTATAAGATTTTGGAATCCTTATATATCTCTCTATATCCCTATATATGTAGTCTAAACATGAAACTCATTTATGTTTAATACACACCTGAAATGCATAGACATAATTATACATTAAAAATAATTTCGTGCATGAAACAAAGCCTGTATATATTGAACCCTCAGAAAACAAATATATCACTATCTTAAGACAATTCCACACAAGCATTATTATTAAGCATTGAAGCTGTCTTGAGATTGGGGTATCCACATAACATACAACCCCAGTGTATGCTGTAAGCACACATTAAGTCTGAAGAAGTGTGTTAAAAAACTCACCAGAAATATCGGATTAAATCAGAAAATCTGGTGCAGTTGACCAGAGTATATCCCATGTAGGGCTCAAAACTGGGATGATTCCTAACAGACATGGATATGCGCATCTAGTCACTGATACTGTAGTTTCTGGGTTTGCTCCTGTTTCGCAGTCAGTGGATAGTGTGGCCACCATCCCAGTCTCTAACCAGTTCCTGGGGCAACCATTTAGTTGTTCCACCAGAGACTGGTTCTCTTTCATTCACTTCCTAACTTGGTTTAAGTCGCTGTATAGAACCGCCCTTATTCACCCATTTGGATAATTTAGGATTTCTGCATACTTTGATGCTCAGTTTGTATTCTGTCTAAATTTAATTTCCAGCTAGGCATCTTAGGTGCATAAGAAACACAAATGAATATCTTGTTTAGACTTTGGTCCCATCTCAAAAGCTCCATCTACACTGACCATTTCATGCAGCTGGATGCTGGGGTGGCCAGACAACGAACGTTTGCTGCATGTATGACCTGAAAGTCCTTAATGCGCATCAGTGCTCTGTGGTTTGCGCAACCATCAGACTGATTCCAGGATTTCCTATATAATAATCTGTACAGCGAACCACTTTCTTCAATGCTGGTTTGTGTATTAAAGTGTATTAAATGGTCAGAGATTAGATGTTTCCTAAAATGTCTCCATAATAATAATAATAATAATAATAATAATAATAATATCTCCAAAATACTTCTAGCCCCAAGGATCAATCATAGAATTATGAGTTGGAAGAGACTGCAAGGTCCATCCAGCCCATTCCTATTCTGCCATGAAGGAACACACCATCCAAGGATGCAAAGGATGCTCAACCTGTATTCTGTATAAAATTCCTTTCAATGTGTTTCAGCTGTAAATGAAACACAAATGAATTCCAGTTTTAAAATGGTCCCATCCCCCAAGACGTATCAATAATAATAATAATAATAATAACAACACATCAAAAGTACAGGTTGTCACAAAAGTCTACATAAAAGGTAAAGGTACAAGTTTCCCCTGACACTCAGTCTAGACCAGTGGTTCTCAACCTGGGGTCCCCAGATGTTTTTGGCCTTCAACTCCCAGAAATCCTAACAGCTGGTAAACTGGCTGGGATTTCTGGGAGTTGTAGGCCAAAAACATCTGGGGACCCCAGGTTGAGAACCACTGGTCTAGACACTGACTCTGGGGGGTAATGCTCATTTCCATTTCTAAGCCAAAGAGCTGGTGTTGTCCATAGACACCTCCAAGGTCATGTGACTGGCATGACTGCATGGAGCGCTGTAACCTTTACGCAAAAGTGGTACCTATTGATCTACTGACATTTGCATGTTTTCGAACTGCTAGGTTGGCAGAAGCTGGGCCTAACAGCGGGAGCTCACCCCACTCCCTGGACTTCAGCCACCAACCTTTCAGTCAGCAATTTCAGCAGCTCAGGGGTTTAACCTGCTGTGGCACTAAATACATAGGGAAAAAATGACAAACTCACATTATGTGTTATATTATATATTTTAGATGGCTGTATATTTGTATACTTTTAGATATACAGCGAATAAAAATAGTTTGTAATGAATATTTTGTAAATGAAGTAAATGAAGGTACATTTAATTCAGGCATGGGCAAACTTGGGCCTTCCTCCAGGTGTTTTGGACTTCAACTCCTACAATTCCTAAAAGCCTACCGGCTGTTAGGAATTGTGGGAGTTGAAGTCCAAAACACCTGGAGGAAGGCCCAAATTGGCCCATGCCTGATTTAGCTCCCATTCTCCCTCTGTAGGGCGGCTTTGGAGACTTTGTATGGCAAGCATCCCGAGTGAGGGACACCCCAAGGCCAGGGGCGAATCCTGCCCGCCGCCTTTCCTCTCCCTCGAGGCGGGCCTCCTTCCCTCTCTCCTTCCCTGCCTGCCCGCTTGATGGCGCCTTACGGGGCATCCGGGTGAGGACGTTCCGCGGCGCCTTCTTGCCCCGGGCCCGGCTCCTCCCGGCCTCCTCGGGCGCGGCCTGCTCCACCACCATGAGGCTCCGGAGCCGCTGGATCCGCGCGGGGTCTGGAGGGGCGGAGGCGGCCCGCCCGGCTCGGCCCTTCCGGCGGCGGCTGCTGCGGCTACTGCTGCGCCCGGCTTCTCCGGCCTGCGGGCCCCGGCCGCGCTGGAAGCTCTCGTACTCGGCTAGGTTGTTGAAGCAGGGCGCGGCCGGGAAGGGCAGCGGCGTCCGCGGAGAATAGAGCGCCAGGAGCGGGTCGAAGCGCGGGGAGGCCACGTCCAAGCGGGCCGGGCTCGGGGAGCGCTCCCGGGAGCGGCGGCGGCGGCTACTACGGCGCCCGGGCCTCTTCTCCTCCATGACTCCGTCCTTCCTTCCTTTCCCGCTCGCTCTCCCTCCCTCCCTTCCTTCTGTCTTTCCGCGCCTCAAGCCCTGCCAGGAGGGCCCAGTCCCTCTCACATTAAGCACGTTGTGTCCAGCCAAGGCCTGGCTCTCCTTTCGCGCCTTCCCGGTCCCTGGATCCTGGAGTCAGCCGACGGATTGAGCGCCTCCAGCTCCCATGCTGCTCCCTCCAAGCCAACGAGTAACTCACTACGGGCGGGCGCCACGGCCCAACTCCCCTCCCGCCACTTTCCGGCCCAGGCTCCCCCTCCTCTCTCTCTCTCAACACCTCAGTCTCCCAGAATCATCCATTTCCAAGGTCACCTCCAGACCCACAATTTAGTCTCGCCACTGACAGGAATAAAAAAGACAACTACACGCCTTGGCTCGCTTTGAACGTTGTGCCTGGTTTAAAAAATGGCGCTTCCACGCTCAGAATAGAAGCGGAGGGGAGGTGGGGGGCAAAACCATGAGGAAAAGCGCTCTGGAAAGTGTAAAGCCCACGCACTTGTCAACGCCGCTTCTAACATGACATCTCTCCTCCCACTGTTTTAAATAAATGCCACCGCATTTTCTCTTCTATGCACACTACGCACAAAGGGGCCAGGAATGGGATCTCTGCTCTTCTTCTTCAGAGGAGGAGGAGTGGGGATCTGGGCCTGACGTGGGGATTGACAACTTTCTGGTGGAACCATCTGGCTCTCCCACAGAGAGGCCTTGTTTATATGGAAGATCTGCCTTTGTTTGTTACTACAGGACAACAACCCTTTTATCTCAGGCCTGGGCAAACTTGGGCCCTCCAGGTGTTTTGGACTTCAACTCCCGCAATCCCTAACAGCCTCAGGCCCTTCCTTTTCCCCCTCAGCCTGACAAACGTGGACTTCAACTCCCGCCATCCCTAACAACCTCAAGCCCTTTCCTTTTCCTCCCTAGCCAGGGAAACATGGGCCCTCCAGGAGTTTTGGACTTCAACTCCCACAATCCCGAACAGCCTCAGGCCCTTCCTTTCCCCCCTCAGCCTGACAAACGTGGACTTAAACTCCCGCCATCCCTAACAACCTCAAGCCCTTTCCTTTTCCTCTCTAGCCAGGGAAACATGGGCCCTCCAGGTGTTTTGGACTTCAATTCCCGCAATCCCTAACAGACTCAGACCCTTCCTTTTCCCTCTCAGCTGTGCAAACTTGGGCCCTCCAGGTGTTTTGGACTTCAATTCCTGCAATTCCTAACAGCCTCAGGATGCTTACTTTTCACCTTCAGCTGCTTAAGCAGCTAAGGTGGGGAAAGGAAAGGACCCGAGGCTGTTAGGAATTGCGGGAGTCCAAAACACCCGAAGGGTCCAAGTTTGCCCAGGCCTGCTTTATCTGGAGATCCGAAATACTGTATATACTCAAGCATAAGCCGACCCGAATATAAGCCGAGGCACCTAATTTTACCACTAAAAACCGGGAAAACGTATTGATTCGAGTATAAGCCGAGGGTGGGACATGCAGCAGCTACTGGTCAATTTCAAAATAAAAATAGATACCAATAAAATTATATTAATTGAAGCATCAGTAGGTTAAATGTTTATTAATATTTACATAAAACTGGAAGGTAAGACTGTCCAACTCTGACAAAAACCATTATTCTAACCTTCAATGTACATGTGTTTACGTATCCTTCCAATAATAATAGAGTAAAATAATAAATGCAATAATAAAATAATATTAATATTAAATATTATTATCAATATTATGTGTAAATGTAATAATAATAAGAGTAAAATAATAAATAACCTTGACTCAAATATAAGCCGAGAGGGGCTTTTTCAGCCTAAAAAAGGGGCTGAAAAACTAGGCTTATACTTGAGTATATACAGTACTCTCAAATTGTCCCCACAGATAGTAAGAGAGTGAGCACCTTTGCTTTCTAAACAAAATGATTTAAAATAAAATATAAAATAACCCCTAGCTATATCTAGACCTCTGGTGGTGCAGCGGATTAAACCACTTGCTGGCCAAAAGATCGGCGGTTTGAATCCGGGATGCGGGGCAAGTTCCCACTGTTAACCCCAGCATCAGCCATTTTAGCAATTCGAAAATATACAAGTGTAAGTAGATCAATAGGTACCACTTCTCCGGGAAGGTAACAGTGCTCCATGCCATCATGCTGGCCACATGATCTTGGAGGTGTCTACAAACAACGGCAGCTCTTTGGCTTAGAAATGGAGATGAGCACCAACCTCCAGAGTCAGACACAACTAGACTTAATGTCAAGGGGAAATCTTTACCTTTATATGTAGATGTATATGAAACATAAATGTATTTCATGTTTAGTCCCTAAGATTCTCATTATGTACATTGTTCTGAAACCTTAAACATTTCTGGTCCCAAGGGATGCTCAACCCCTATTAGTGTTATGCAGGGGTGTAAGAAAGGTACACATTTATATACTTCACAGCTCAGGTTGTACATGCAGCAGACTTTTGAGCCCGTTACGTAAACAGTTTCCATGACTGATTTGAGAGGGTGTCGTCATGTTTACCCGCTTGCAAGCCAGGGATTCTGTACAGAGTGGAATGTAGTAAATGTCACCGGCTTGACTTTTATGAGACATCCTCCGCAACTAGGAAAGCAGAAGGAGAAATCACATGCCTACAAGAGGCGATAGTGAGACATTGTAAACATATCCTTGAAACAGCCACATTACTTTGCAATCCTCACAGATAACAGCAATCCGCTGGATCAATGTGAGTTATGCAGCCAAAGGAGTGGGATCCAGTGTGACTCCCAGACTCCCATACAGGCACACAATCTGACATCTTCTTTCTTCCAATGGATGTGGTTGAAACACACTGTGACTAGTGAACTTTTAAATGCTGTTTTAGGAACCCTACTGCAAAACAACAGGAATCCCACACCCCAGATTAGGAGAGACAAAACAACTGTGAATTGTCCCAAAAGCAGCTGTGGCCTCACAGTACAAACTACTGGGAACTCATGTATCCTGTGCCTTGGAGTGTACCCTGTCCAATCTAGATGCAATCCAGATCTGCTTCTGATACACTTCAGGGATTACTGGATTACACGAGTCTCCACTGCCAGAATCAGACCCTGGGATATAGGAACAGTGTGGAAGGGCCTTAGGAAAGCAACATTATTTCTCTGCTTGTGAGTGGTAGCACAAGCTTCTCTCTGGCTTGCCTTATCCATCAGCCTGAGTACCTTACCTTTGTGGACTGATGAGCTAAGAGCCAGTATCTTATAGCTTGGGCATGGGCAAACTTCAGCCCCCAAAACACCTGGAGGACCGAAGTTTGCCCATGCCTGTTACAGCTGCTTCTATTCTTTCTGTTTAATATCCTCATCAGTTTTCTCCAACTTGGTGACACCCAGATGTGTTGGACATCTCCCATGATTTTTGCCCAATTCTCGACCATTCTTGGTGGAGCTGATGGGAGTTAAAAAGTCCAAAGCATCAGAAAATACTGAACTGGGAATGTGGATCCAATGGGTAATAATATGGTGCTTAGGTTTGACATAAAACCATGAGTGAATTCAGAGTAGCCAATATGCACTCAACATTCAAACCAAGAGAAACTGTTCCAAATTATGAATCAGTGTCTGGCATCAGAAATACAGAAGGCAACCTAAGGTTTAATCAGTGCCAGCTTAAGACATTTTTTTGTCTGAAGGTCAAGATGACTCCTCTCTTCAATTCCAACATAAATCAACTAGACCAGCAGTTGAATGCAGACTACCTGAATGACGGAGTTCTACAACATGACTGTTTTTTTAAAATGCTGCAAAACTCCAGTTGAGAACTCACAATGCTAGCAAGTATCTGTATTCTGCCTTGAGGTGTTCAAAGGACTATAACATTCAATTCCATTCACCATTGCCATGAAACTGATAGGGACAAAAAGAAAAAAGTACTAAAGCCTGTTTCCCCATTTAAAAATGCAAAGCACCCTTCGTTAAAATTAGGTCTGTCACTTTACTTTCCCCACTTGATTTTTTTAACCATCTTGGCCTGAAGATAACAGCAGATTTAACTGTATGTGGCTTCTACATTACAGATAACCATGTAAGATAAGTAGCTTTATTAGTTATCTTTTTCAAACAGGCTGCAATGAATGATGCTGTAATGCCTTTTGCTCCAAATCTTGTCACATTTAAAAAAGAAAGACAAAGGGAAAAGACCAATAGAGAGGACCAAGAGAGCATCATTAGCCTGCATAAAAGCTTCCTCTTATCATAATCTTCCAGCCCACGTTACGTATGGTTAAGTGTCCTTGTAAAATCTTACAATTGATCCATGTTGTTCCATTTCCCGTTTTGGACAAGGTCTTGATACTTTGTGGCTTTGACAAAAGAAAAGGCCGAAGAGCAACGCAAACTCTTGTTGAACTCCACACCATAAGGAAAGAACTTTCTCTACAATAGTTGCCACAGTCCTCTCAACAGCAGGTTTTGGATAGTTTCCCAGGCAGTAGTAAAATGAGACCATGACCTACAAACATACCCTGCTGTGATATCTCCCTTATACAATAACTTTATTATTCCAGTCTGGCCACCTGAGACCTTCTCTAATAATCAGTAAAACAGCAAGGAGAGAGTCCAAACAATAAATGTACGATTACAGAGGGAAATTATGTTTCCATACTTTCAAAAAGGCCAGAACTAATTTACACTTGAGAGAAAACTTCCTAATTAGTTTCAGTTCCTTGCTAGGGTATTTTGTTTATCACTCATATAATCCAGAGACATTAGCAACTAGGATAATTTGTTAACTCGGCTCCCTGATGATTGAACTTAATTTGAAGCAGGAGCTTAAATGTTTTTAGAGTTTTAAATGGGCAGCTTAACCTCTCATGGGACTTGCACCAGTAGAGTGCCTTTGAGGGCCAGGACTTAAATTAAAGGCATTCTTTTTCTGCCGTAAAATTTGTTGAAGATATTATTACAAGGCACCTCATAACTGTAATGGTAAAACCCATACATTACAATATTCTGTTAATATTTATGTGGACCCAAGATAGTTTGACTTCTTTTTTCTCTACCCAACTGCAAGCACTTAAGCACATCCATGCTGAGCCAATCATTTTTTGATCTCTCAGATGTCTTTGCAATGAAACCCACAGAGAGTATTTCCCACTAGAATCCATGGAGAAGGTCAACTATCTTCCAATAGGATTTCAGGATACTGGTCCCAAAACTGGTCCCCAATGATGTCACAGTGCAAAGGAATTGTTGTACTCCTTGTTCGGGTCACTTCAATTTCCTTCTCTTCTGATTCATTTGGAATTTGTATTTTTTTTCTAATGATGTGATTCACCTAAAAACATGAGGATGAAATTAATATGTAATTTCAGAACCGAGATTTTTTTTTTTATTACAATATTGTTAAGGATTCATTCTTAAACAGCTAAATCTAAAGTTAGCTCCAAGGACTGAAATGAGCATGGCTTGGTAGTCACCACTGACAAAATGTGATTTGACAAAGTGAGTTTCAGAGCATTGTTCACCCATCCCTCCTCCCCTCACTGGAGGGGCTGCCGTGCTCCCCCAAATAATTTGAATTATTTCTTCACCTTCAGGCACTTTCAGTATAACTGTGTCCCTTTGTTTTTTACATTCAAATTTTGGAGAAAAGGAATGTAATAGACTCCAGGAAGTTACACATGCCTAACTTTTTTAAATCCCATTGTTTCAATATGGTGTTCTGCTCTGTAAATAACAGTTACAACCTCAGTATTAAGACGTTTAATAAATAAAAGCATGGTGCATGAGGAGCCCCTGAAGGGTTGTATCCCACCACCACAATCTGTCTGTAGATTTTGCCTCCAAAAGCCCTTTTAGGGGATATAAGAAAATTGGTACTTTTAAAGGGTTCTTTGTTGTATATCATCCACTCTGTATCTGGGTTGTTTTGTGTTTTCCAGGCAGTATGGCCATGTTCCAGAAGCATTCCCTCCTGACATTTCAGCTGCATCTATGGCTTGTGAAGTCTCAGACCTCATAACCTCTGAAGATGCCTGCCATAGATGCAGGTAAAAAGTTAGGAGAGAATGCTTCTGGAACATGGCCATACAGTCTGGAAAACACACAACAACGCAGTGATTCCGGCCATGAAAGCCTTTGACAATACACTCTGTATCTCTTTGGAGATCCATTTCATCACCTTTGGTTGCATGAGCTTCCAACTCAAGATCAATGGTAAAGTGCAAACATAAAAAGTTAACATCCACACCCCGCTCAAGTATTCTTAAGTATTGGAATCTTGGGTGACTAATATGGGAGAATGAGCAGGTTCTCTGTATTATTTTAGGCTATTTTATTATAACAGTAATATATATGCAAATATACACTCTACTTATGGAGAAAATAGTTTTCTCTAGGTGCATTATATTCATTATGAGGTATGACTTCATACAATATTTATTATTATTTATTTAAAGCATTTATATTCCACTCTTCTTATCACGAAGGGGATTCATGGTGGATCACAACATATATACAGCAAACGTTCAATGCCGGCACATAAAACAAACTATAAATATATACACACATTAAAATCAGTTGCATCTACTTTAAAATCAATTGTTAAAACCATCTCAAAGCAGCCATATAGAATCTGGTCCACAGGGTAGGATTTCCTAATTATTATCTTATTACACTGTCCCTAAGGCTTAGTCCCACAGCCAAGTTTTTACCATCTTTGTTAAGAACAGGAGGGAGGGGGCTGATCTGCTTTCATCAGGGAGGGAGTTCCATAGCCGAAAGGCAATCACTGAGAAGGCCCTCTCTCTCGTCCCCGCCAATCGCGCCTGTGATGGTGGTGGGACCGAGAGCAGGGCCTCCCCAGAGGATCTTAGTCTCTGTGGTGGTTCATAGAGGGAGATGCGTTCAGACAGGTAAACTACAGGTATTCTAACCCATATACCATATGCAGAGGAAACAATCAAGCATCCAAGGATGATAATAATCTTCCACACTGTAATCTGATTATTACAGTATCCATTACATCTATGGGCATCCATCTATCAAGATAGTTATATATATTCATTACTAGAGCTTATATATCAAATTTTTCTGACTCTTAGCAGCTAGGAACAGTGTTAGGAACGACTATCTTATATTTGGGAGGCTGACACTTATAGGCAGGATGAATTCTTTCTCTCCTGAGACAATTTGCCTCCATAGCCTCTATCTGTCCAATCTGATGAGACCAGAGACCTTCACTTCCACAAACAATGTTGATTTGTTTATTTATAACTTTCCTCATCCAATCAGATCAAAATTCTTACATATTTTTCCTCTGTGACATAATATTTGCAGTTTAGTGGCTCTTATCAGTTTTCAATCTGACTGCATCAGCCATCTGATACTAGCAACCCTAAGTCAAACTTGTTTACAGTTCCTTCTAGGTTTCACATCTGGAACTAGAATGTGTCTATGCTCAAAGCATAATGCTATCTAGTACACAAGCATTCCTACTTCATAGAATCATAGAGTTGGAAGAGACCTCATGGGCCTTCCAGTCCAACCCCCTGCCAAGAAGCAGGAATATTGCATTCAAAGCACCCTTGACAGATGGCAATCCAGCCTCTGTTTAAAAGCTTCCAAAGAAGAAGCCTCCACCACACTCCAGGGCAGAGAGTTCCACTGCTGAACAGCTCTCACACTTTGTTAACTTTATACTTTAATGGTAGTTATCGCAAAATATAATACCAAATGAGTACTCAGCGTGTAGCACCATTTTAACACCTGGTGAAACTTAAAAAAGAAAATAACTCACTGAATACATCTATTCTTGTATACCTCTTTGAAAAAAAGGCCACTCGTAAGCCTTAAATAACTGGAAGGGAGCAGCAGCAGGACAAAAGTACTTACTGTGCCCTTAAAGACATTAAAAATGAAACCTGAGAAATCCCAAGGGCCACAAAAACAACTCCGGGGAAGCCTGAGACCTGCGGGCCATGTTTTATCAAGATCTGAAGTAAGTGATTCTTCAAATATGTTTGAAGACATTTTTAATGAAGAATATACTTCGCTATAAGAGCTGTTCAAGAATGGAAAATGGTGCACTGCAGGATGATGGGCTCTCTTTCTGCAGAGGTTTTTAGAAAGCTGTTTAGTGGCCACCTGTAAACAGTGCTTTAGTTCTGTATTTCTGCATTAAAAGTTAGACTAGATGGTTCTTGTGGCTTCTCCCAATTCTTTGATTCAAACTTTGCAATCTCTACTCATTTACCTGGGATTAAGGGCCATTGAATTCAGTGTGGACTACTTGCGAGAAGACATTACATATTTATTAAAACCAATTAAACTCTACACTAATAAGCAACCATCCTAAAATGAGCAACAATGGATTTGCTATCATTAAATTTGTATTATATGTATGCCCATGAAGATCTACCAAGTAGGATAGGCTGAAGACATCACTTTTCTTTTACTTTTATTTACAAACATGCATTGATCTACTTAGCCAAGTGAACAAATGCAGGCATCAAACTTTAGGTATGGTTTTTTACAGTCAAACTAACTACAGAATTTTAGTCAATACTGAAATTGCTTGCCATAAATTGAATAGTTACATAAAATAGTAATTTTAGCAGACTTCAATGGGACTGCTTTTTAAACTAGCGGAGAAAAGAATGAACTTAGAATATCATAAACAAATATGGACATTTGCTACTTTTTGCTTCAAGATCAAAATGTTATTCAGTAGAAGGCAGCTCCTCATAAACAATGCTTACAGTATTAATTATTATTAATTTACTGAAACTACACATGAAAGCTCAGCACACACATGGAATTGTCAAAAATTTCTTAAGTCTCAAAGAATATTTTAACTGCTTGTATAGTAGTCTTGCTTATCTAAACTTCGCTCATCCAACATTCTGTATTATCCAACTCAGTCTGCCTCCTGCCAGGATCCACAGATGTTTCAATACATTGCGATGTTTTGGTGCTACGTTCGTAAATACAGTAATTACTATGTAACATTACCGTGTATCGAACTGTTTTTTCTGTCAATTTGTTGTAAAACATGA
This sequence comes from Anolis sagrei, assembly GCF_037176765.1. NCBI lineage: Eukaryota > Metazoa > Chordata > Lepidosauria > Squamata > Anolidae > Anolis > Anolis sagrei. Next base: position 80,313,038 of record NC_090022.1, read on the forward strand.
TGTTTTGGTGCTTAATTTGTAAAATCATAATGTAATTTGATGTTTAATAGGCTTTTTCTTAATCCCTCCTTATTATTCAACATTTTCACTTATCAAACATTCTGCCAGCCCGTTTATGTCGGATAAGCAAGACTCTATTGTAGTTGCCACACTGACTGTTTACATAAACAGGTATATGCCAAAACAATTTACCTTCTGCCACACCAGAACAGTTCCTTTCCGATACATCAAGGGTTCGTTGTTGTAGTTAATGTTGAATTGTGAAAATAAAATCTCATTCTTGTCACCTGCAAGCGTTCCCTAAAAATAATTTTTAAAAGAGGATCATTTTATTTATAGGAAAAACATTCTTCAAATCCTGTTACATGAGGATATTACTAGTCTTGATCATTTTACTACATGCAATGAATGAATTTTACTTGCATTTGAAAATAGAAAGGAATGCACTAGGTTCTTAAACATATGCTTTGCCCATGCAAATTCAACACTGTCCCTCTTTTCTGGCATTTTGGTTTAAACACACAGTTAAGCTTTATTTGTGTATGTAGTTTTGATGATGAAGAGTTGATGTGTTTTGCTGATACTCTTCCTGTTTTGCTCTCATTACATTTATTTGTTTTAAATAATGCAGGCTTTTATTAAAAATAGCTTTAGCAACTTTAAAAGATAGTGAATTGAAAATAATATCAGTTTAATATCCCTTTTCCAAAATGCTTGGGACCAGAACTGTTTTGGATTTCATATTTTGGGATACCTTATTTGCACATATGTACATATGGACTATGTGGTTGCTTTAATTGCTGCTTTAATTGTATTTATATGTGATTGTTTTATGTTTAATGATTTACTGTTTAATGTATTTATAACTTGTTATGTTTATGTTCAATGTGGCATTGAATTGTGCCAAGCTGTAAACCGCTCCGAGTTGCCCCCTTAGAATGAGATAGGGTGGGATAGAAATATAGTAAATAAATAAATACATACATATATGTGACATTTTGGAAATAGAACCCAAATCTAAATATGAAATACATTAATGTTTCAAATACCTTATATGCATAGCCTGATGGTAATATAATGGAATATTTGTAATAATTTTGTTTATGAAAGACATGTTGTGTACACTGAACCACCAGAAAGCAAATGTTTCATTATCTCAGCCACCCCATGGACAATTTGGGATTCTGGATTACAGAATTCTAAATAAGGAATGCCAGACCTGCAGTAACATGCTGATTGGTATGGAAATAACCAATCAGCATTTTACTGATTTACAATGAGACCTACTTTGGTCAGACACGCTTTAAGTATGAGCTTCCAAAGTTGCTCAAGAGTTTCCATTATCTCAAAGCTTTATGTACTACAGGCATCTGAAAATCTCTCTTTCCAATTTCTGTGCTACATTGGACAAATAAAATAAAGTAGTTGGTACTGTGTTAAGAGATCAATGCACAATATTTATAAAACTGAAAATATACTATAGACTTGTAAACACCTCTCCCTCTGTCCTCTCACAACCTTCACTAGTTAGCGACTTTCCCTCTTATTCTCTAATGCAATATATTCTTCCATTTTTAAAAGCTCGACATGAGCAGTGCCATGCATCAATCTTACTGCTAATCAGCCTAAGTGCAGTCTTGCCTTTAATTATTTCCTTTATCACAGCAAGAAATTAGGAATTCCTCAGAAGTGAATGGACAGAACTCCTTTCAGTCAAGTAGAGAGCAGGTATGGGGAGGATGGTCTGCATGATTTGCTCCTATTACAAGGTTGCTCAGCTTCGATCCTAGCTCAGAGGACATGAACCCCTTCTTCTGTGCCTGATGCAAAGGATAAATGAGTTACTTTGTCAGCCCATCGGTTTTCTTGTTGGGAGCAGAGTAAGGGACTTCTGTCTCCCATATACATATGGACTTCAGTTAGGTTTTTGCAGCAGGAGCAGGTTCAAATAGAGCTGTTTCTATGCTGGTTGTGTAGCAAATGGATCCTGATGGAATGGGACATGCTTTCTTCTATACATTTGGACCTTCAACCTGTTCTGTTTCTGTACTGGATATACATCCTACCACAGTGAAAGGAAACCAACTGGCAAAAGGACAAAGCTTATGGTCTCCTTCCTCTGTTATTCTTATTAACCAGGGAGGAAATGAAGCCCATTCTTTTACAGCCACTACAGAAGTACAATCCATTACCACAGGAGACCTTACTTAGTAGGAGCCCTTTTCAGCTCATTTGGCTTCTGTATTGACTGCAGACACAAAAGACTCTGCAGTCAGCCTCTTCCATGGCCAACGAACTAGTCAAGTGCACTGGCAATAGAAGCATTTGGTAAGCCATTCTCCTCCACCTGCCTAATGGATTACCCAGCCTCCAAACTATTTAGTTATGTCCTTTTTACTGTTTTATTTCCTTTTAAAACAGGTTCCTCTGGTGGATAACTTTATGTAGACTAGCAACAAGGTTATCACAATCAGATCAATCCAGATATTGCAAGTACTAAGAGGACGAATTAGGAACATTAGCATCCTTCTAGACTTGTTTAATAGACTGGTTAGCATTGTATTGTACATGTTGTGCTTGGTTCATTATATTCATAATTTTAGGGAAAACAACAGCTTTGTTGTTATATTATAATAGTATATGTTAAAGAACAGTACCACAGGATGACAAAGGCTACTGGCATAACACATCACTCATAGCACAATAATTCAAAGACAGAGCCATATTTGACTGGAATATCAGTATACAAAGGACTCTTGCAGCACCTTAAGAGACTTGTCACCCACAATGCAAAATCATAACAACTTGATACCACTTTAACTACCACAGTGCCATCCTGTGGAATCCTGGAATTTGTAGTTTGTTTTAATACTAGAGCTCTCAGAGAAAGGTCTATATCTTACAAAACTTATAAATCCCAGAATTCCATACCACTGATTCATGGCAATATGGTGTCAAAATGTGATGATTCTGTAGTGTTAATACAGCCTGAGAGAACAAAAATAATAGCACAAGCTTTCGTAAACTAAGTTCACTTCCTTAGATGCATAAGCATGTTGAATTAAGTCTACAAAAGCTTATGCTACCAACTTTGTTACCTCAGCTTCAAAGGTGCTACAGGATCCCTTTGCATATTCAAAAGACAAAATACTTCTTGGGATGGGACAGTCAGAAGTGAGTAATCTACCTGTAATCTTTTTTGTGCCTCTACGGGTGTCAAGCCACTTCTCTGAACAAGACTCCAAAATACTGTATTGTACAGATTATTTATATGACCTGCCAAATGAAAAAAATTGTTAAACAACACATAGGCAAATAAATCAAACAAGCACATTTCTAAAATAGCAGTTATTGTAATAACTGGTTCATAGAAATATCAGTATATTTTGAAGCACATTACTATATTTATCAACATTTTAAATCTCAGTATCAGTAAACTACCTACATTCATTTCTACAATGTATTTATAAAGTAGATATATCTTTCAATTACATTTTTTATCTCAATTCACGGAAGGATCTCCACTGCTGTTCATTGCAGAAGAACAGTACTATGATCCAGAAGTACATCATGAGAGGGGATACACCTTTGTTAAAGCATGCTACTCCAGGGGACAGTATCATATCACACCTTACTGCAGAAATGGATACTTGGCCCTCCTTGTTTGAGTTTGATTTTGTGGAGTTGATTAAAATGAACGGAAAGACAGCTTATTTAGACTATCAGCCACATAAACCAAATATTTATCTGCTGGACCATATGATTGTTATAATAATGGAAACTGCTATATGATTGTACAGCTAATTTTATTGTTTTTAATCTATCATGTATTTATGGTTTGATATTGTTGTTACAGTGTGATATTGCGGCATCGAATTGTTGCCAGTGTTAGCTGCTCTGAGTCCCCCCTCGGGGGTTGAGAAGGGTGGGGTAGAAATGTTGTAAATAATAAATATTCTCTCAGATAAAGTGTTTATTCACATTTTTCCAGTTTCACAGATATCCTGCACCCACATGTCTCTAACCTCTATAATTATAAGGACTAAAAAATTGTGAAAGGACTCAGTATATCTTAGGTGAAAAATGAGGAGGTCCCATTTATCCAGAGTACACAAGTATCTTGATGATTATCATTTTTCACATACAAAAAACCCTCCTGATTGTGCAAAGGATGTAAAGGAATTGCTTACAATCAGCTTGCCGCCAACTGAGATAGTCCTTCAGATTCTGGTCACTAGGATACAGAACAACACGCCCATCAAATCCTGGTGGATACAAAAGAGGCTGGTCCTTAAAGTAATCTTTCCAATAGAAAACGTAGCTCGAGGCAAACTGGGAGGCCACATGAGTCATGAACTTACTTGTCAACAGAAAAGAAGAAAGAGAAAGTTATGTGACACATATTTATTTATTTATTTGAAACAGTTATATTCTGCCCTTCTCACCCTGCAGGGTACTCAGGGTGGAGAGCAACATATATATGACAAACATTGAATGCCGGGACATAAAACCATAAATATACACAAACATTAAAATCAGTTATTTCCACTTCAAAATCAGTTGCTTAAAAACCATATAAAGGCAAGGATTGGATTATAACCACCGTCAAGGATCCAGAAGGATGAAGTTACCTACCATACATTCATGAATTAAAATATTTTTAAAGTAGTTTTAACACAGACACACAAAAATGTGTGAAATGGAGCATATTGAGAAGGGGTAGGACTAAAATAAACCTCTAAGACTAGTTACCTTGCTCTTCTTTTAAACCAATTGCTCTTCTTTTTGAAAACAAAGCTGAATTCGTCACTTTGTCCATAAGCAATGACAATATCTTCCAGTTCTTGCATCACTGTCTGGGCACACTTGTTCATTAGCTGAAGGGCACGATCATCATTGGGCTTCTTAAAATCATGCTGTTCAGCAAAGCTTCAAATTATTAAAAAAATAAGCTGAATTTGTCAAATTTCCTAATTCTCAATAAGTGTTTAACTCATTTTATTATTTCAAGAAACTCCACTCTATGATATACCACTATACCATCATGATCATACCAGCTAGTCTGATTTCACAACCTTAAGTAAAGCTTGGGCTGTTTCAGCTTCACCTGAGAATACCAGGGATTTCTAGGCAGGCAGAACTAGGAAAGAATTGCTGTCTGAAACTCTGGGCTGGGTATGAAGCATACAGGACTGGGCTAGATTAACAGTAGTTCTAAGTAAACACAAATCAAAGTACTGTCACAGTTTAAGATGCTTCAAAGGTATAACATCTTGAACTGTAAAGACACACAATAAGGAGTGCCACATACTTCTTTCCCTTCAGGATGCAATATATAACAATCAAGTTGGAGAAAGAGTTTAGAGTCATGACCACCTTTCACACTAAATTTGTGAAAAGACTGTATTCTGGATTTCAAGTTAACCAATCAGACAGCTCTACTAGGAAGGAGTATTGAGGATCTTTTAACAGTGCTTCCAAAAGTGGGCACAGTGAATAAAAATAAGGTGCCAATGAAAACACAAAGAAAAACATTTAGAAAAACCGCAACAAGTGAGTATCAGGAAGTTCAGCATGCATTAGCAGAAATACACATGTGTAATGACTTGTTTACAATACGATACTATAAATAGGTGACACTTATGAAGTCTAATTCAGATTCTTTCTGAATTGTAAGACTGCGTTTTTAATTTGTTTTTGACAAAAACATAGCTGAACATTAATAAATTGATCCTAGCACACCAGGTTCATTTTTTTCCAATTAGGATGTATTTTTAATGTTATTAGTAAATTTAATAACATTAAATTGGGGTGGTAACGGCCGACAGGGAGCTCTGGCGTAGGCTGGTCCATGAGGTCACGAAGAGTCGGAGACGACTGAACGAATGAACAACAAGTAAATTTAATAAAGTTTATTTAGTAAATGCTACGATGACTGGTCTCAATAAATCTTTTTATAATTTCAATCTCCAAGGTGTCTTGTTTCCCAACTTTGGTCTTCAAGACGCTTGGAACTTCAATTCCCATAATCCAGAGCGTGTTTAACCAACTGGGAGGAATTCTGGGAACTGAAGTCCAATTCCAGCAGCCTGAACTGGCGCTGCGAGCACTGGGCCAATCACAGCGTCGAGCCCTCCCCCTTTCACTCTCATTGGCTGAGCGGTCGCCCACGGCAACCAAGCCTTTCAGCCGTTCTCCTCGCCGCCAACGAGGGCAGCGGGCCTTACCGATGGAAGCCGCGCCCGTCCAACCGGACCACGACCCAGCAGTTGGGCAAACACGTGTCGTTGGCTTCGAAATCCCGCACGTATTCGAACTTGCTCTTCGCCATAGCGACGCGCCCACAACTCCGGCTCGTGCGGAGCCCGAAGGAGAGGGCGGCGGCAACTGAACGAGCGAGCCTAGGCCGCGCTAGCCCCAGCGGCGGAAGTACCATGGCAAAACACCGGAAAAGGCGGGCTCTAGCAACAGTATAGCACCGCGAGGGCTTCCGGGATTGGTGAGAGGCTCAGCGCGGGGAATATGGGCGGTGCTAATGCTGAAAGGCCCGCCCCCCGGAAGCAAGTGCTTTTCCACGTGGCTGAGAGGGCCCTGGGCACGTGCTCCATTCTTAAATGGAAAAATAGTCAATTAAACCACAGCTCTCGGGTTAAGCAATTCAATAGCATTGAGACAAGGCAGTTAAATTAAAGTGGTGCCAAATTGCCTCAATTCTACCATAGAATCATAGAGTTGGAAGAGACCCTCGTGGGCTATCCAGTCTAACCCTCTGCTAAGAAGCAGGAAAATCGCATTCAAAGCACCCCCGATAGATGGCTATCCAGCATCTTTAAAAACCTCCAAAGAAGAAGCCTCCGCGACACTCCGGGGCAGAGAGTTCCACTCTTGAACAGCTCTCACAGTAAGGAAGTTCTTCCTAATGTTCAGGTGGAATCTCCTTTCCTGTAGCTTGAAGCTATTGTTTACACGTCCTAGGGCCCTTGCACACAGCCCTATAGCCCAGAATACCAAGGCAGGAAATCCCACATTATCTGAGTGTGGACTCAGATAACTCAGTTCAAAGCAGATAATGTGGGATCTTTTGCCTTGATATTCTGGGATATAGGGCTGTGTGGAAAGGCAGCAGAAAACAAACCTGCTCCCTCCTCCCTGTGACTTCCTCTCACATATTTATTATACATGGCCATCATGTCTCCTCTCAGGCCCCTTCCATAGTTGAATAAAATTCCGCATTATTTGCGTTGAACTGGAATATATGGCAGGATGGGTTCAGATAACCCAGGGCTCTTACAGAATACCATGGCAGAAAATCCCACAATATCTGCTTTGAACTTGGTTATTTGAGTCCACACTCAGATCATGTAGGATTTTATGCCTTGATATTTTGGGATATATGGCTGTGTGGAAGGGGCCCCAGTTCAAAGCAGATAATGTGGGAATTTTCTGCCTTGATATTCTGGGTTATATGGCTGTGTGGACGGACCCCGAGCCTTCTCTTCTGCAGGCTAAACATTCCCTGCTCTTTAAACCGCTGCCGTTTAAGTACGCCCTTAATCTCCATATGAGGAGCAGCAAACAAGCATGCCCTCTCCTCAAGGAGAGATCTTTCCACATTTTAAGCATGGCTATCATGACTGGTCTTAACCGTTTCTTCTCCAGGGTAAACATACCAAGTTCCAGGCCCTGTATCGCTTTAATAGTCCTCCTTCGTCTGTCACGCAGAGGCTGGAGCGCCACGTGTGGGGAGTGCTTGGATGGGCGGAATGGGGTTGGGCTGGATGGCCCTCGGGGCCTCTTTCCCAGCGCCAGGATTCTGTGAAGGGAGAGGAAGGAGCGCGAGCGAACCTGGAAGGGGTCTTGGTCTCCATGGCGACCCGATTGTGACGCGGCGGGCGGCGTAACCATAGCGCCGGCTAGGCAACGGGTCCAAGGATGGAGGGAAGGAGGGAGGCGCGCCTGCACGTGGCCCCGCACCTTGGCAGCGCGAGGGTCCCGCGAGGCGGCGGTGGCGGCGGCGGCGCGTGGCCTTGGGGAGGGGCGGGGGAGGGTCCCGGAGCGGAGAACGTTGGCCCCCCCGCCAACCGCAGGAGACAAACGGGCGCCGGGTCACAGAGGCGGGCGGGCTGAGCTCACAATCCCGCAACAATCCCGCTGAGCGACATGGAGAAAGGGGCGCCGGAGGAAACCCCCCGGGAGGCGGCCCGGCTCCTGCTGCACCCGGCGGCCTGGCAAGGCGCCGCGCCCCGCCTGGACCGCCTCCTCCTGCAGCCTCTGCCCGGGCCGGCCAGCCGGGAGGCGCCCGCCCTGCTCCTCTTCCCCGCCAAGCCGCCCCCGCCGCCCCGGAAGGATGGCCAAGCCGGCGGAGGGCTCTCCCAAGGGCAGCAGGCCGGCCCTTCTTGCGAGGGGAAGGAGGCCAAGGGCCCGCAAGTCAAGGCAGAAGAGCAAGAGAGCCCCTCGCTCCTGGCGGCGGCAGCAGCAGCAGCAGGAGGAGGAGGGGGCGGCAGCACTGGCAGCAAGAAGAAAAGGGGGGAGCACAAGGCTGCCGCGGGTCGTCGGGGCGCCAAGGAGGAGACTAGCCCCAGCGTCAAAGCAGAGGAGGACCTCGCCCAGGAGGAGGCGGCGGCGGGAAGCTGCCAGGCCAGAGACCCGGGCATCAAGACAGAGCTGGAGGAGCCGCCCGAGGGAAGCCTCAAGGCCGAGGGGGAGGAAGGGCCCGAGCCTCGGCCGCCCTCCAATGGCCCCGCCGCGCCCCACAAGGAGGCTCGGCCCAGCCAGCCCCCGGGGGCGCCTCCTCCGCCGCCGCCGCCGCCGCCCGAGCTGAAGATCCCGCTGACGCTCCACCCGGTCCCGCCCGGGGCCAGGATCCAGTTCCAGGGCCCGCCGCCGCCTGAGCTCATTCGGGTCACCAAGGTGCCCGTCACCCAAGTGCCCCTCAAAATGCAGTCCCTGCTGGAGCCCTCCGTCAAAATTGAGACTAAAGATGTGCCTCTCACAGTGCTGCCCTCAGATGCAGGTAGTGGGCAGAGAGGGATGGAGAAAGAAAGGTTGCCCCACCTTGATACATTGATCATAATAAACTTGTTTATATCCTGCCACCATCTCCCCGAAGGGACTCTTACAAAGGGCCGCTTACAAGGCACTCCAGCGTGCACATAGGACATACAAGCGGTAAAAACAGTACAAAAGTATAAAACAAGTCACATAAAATTATAACAACCCCCCTCCTCAACACATGTAGCACAACATCAAAATACTACAATTTTAAAACAACAGTAGTTAAAACTAAGTGCCATCAATTCACAAGGTGTCAAGTATCACCTTGATCTTTAGGACTTATTGAACTGTGGGAGTCAAACCCTTCCAAGAGGCTCTCCAGATGCAGTCAGGCTGCAACTCCCACCAGGCTTAAGAAGCAATGCCAGGAGTGAGGAATGTAGGGAACTAAAGTCCAACATAGGCTTGAGCAGACTTTGACCCTCCAGGTGTTTTGGACGTAACTCCTACAATCCCTAACAGCCCACTGGCTGGAGGGCCAAAGTTAGCTCATGCTTGGTCCAACAACATCTAGGCCCCATCTACACTGTCAAACATGTTCAAAACACCAAGAACTATAGCAGCAAATATGGTATTTTGTCCATTTGGAAGAGCTGTTAAAGAAACAAATTTACAGAAAAGAATAACTTTTGATCTCAACAGTAACAATACTGCAATAGGAATGTGCTACTTTTTTTCTGACCAGAATTGGAATATTTATCTTCAGTTGCCAAGAAAAAAAAGATACAACAGGGCAGTTAAATTTGGAGGGGGGGGGGGGGAATAGTGATTTCATTTACGTTAGGTTGAGTGAGTAAATGTAACATTGTGCATAGTTAAAGAAGAAGTGTTATTATAGGGTCATATCTGCAGTCTATGTTGTGGAAAAGATGGATGAATTACTTCCTGCTATTATAAATAAAATTATACGTATTGTTGACAACACTGAGTAAGTGACTCAGTGGGTTGATCTGAAATTTGACATAGAAAACATACTATAAAATTCAGGATGGTCCTTCTGTGCATTGGAAATAAAATTGAGCATTGGAATGTGACTCTGGAGACCAGGGTTCAAATCTCTGCTTGGCCACAGAAACCCAGGGGTGATCTTGGACAGGTCACATTCACTCAGCTTCGGAGGAAGAGAGAAGTAACTCCCTTCTGAACAAATTCTGCCAACGAAAGCTCATGATAGAGTTGACATAAATCAGAAATAACCTGACACAGCAGCAACAACAGGCCTACAGGGACAGCCCGCATAGTGTAGTGATTTGGGTGTTGGTCTAGGACTCTGGCAACCGAAGCAGATGTCTAATTGGCTATGGAAACCCATTGAGTGATTTTGAGCAAGTCACATTCTTAGCCTGAGAAGAAAGCCATGGTCAAAGCCTTCAGGAGAAATCTTGCCAGGAAAAGCCCATGATAGGATTGACTTAGGGTTGCCATAAATCAGCAATTCTTATTTGAAGGGACAATGTGATATAGTAATAATACATCTCTGGGTAGAATTGAGGATCTTGGTTTACTATAAAATGAGTTCTCATGGATATGGAAGCAGTGTAACCAAAAAACATAACACAAGGTGGAGCTATGGCTTTTAAAATCAATAGCATCAGAACAAATTTAGCCTTAGCGAAGTCTCACAGTATAACCTTTCTCTCATACAAGCGGATGGTTGAATTTGTCTTCTAGGGGTAGGTGAGTTGTAAGATGGGGTCCTTGTTGGGTGGTGGAGAAAGGCTGCCATATATTCATCTACCTAGTATCTCATTTCTCATTGCCAGGAGATTACATCAGACACATGGTGTTTATCTAAGCACAGTGAAAATTAGTACTTTTAATCTCCAGTTATCAGCAACATGCAAAACTACACATAATATTCTGCTTACAATAATTATGAACATGTTCTTGTATATGTTTATGAAGTAGAAAGAAATCAGTAATTCAAAATAAGGACTATTAGTTATGATTAGCAGGAAAGGAGGGTCTCAAAATCAGTATGCATTACAGTTCAGGTGTAACTCTTCCAATATTAAAATTCCACTAATTATACTGGGGTTAAGCAAGGTTTTATTTAAACAAATGGGTTATAATGGGAACATTTTCATAACATGTTGTTCAACTTAGAATAATTATCTTTGAAGTAAATACATCTTTGTGTAATTGTTGTTTGTATATTGTGCCAAGAAATTGTAAGAGAATGGCATCCAGAGTATTGGGTGCCATTCTTTTCATCTGCTAGATATAGCCATGCTTTCCCAAAATCACCATCCCCTTTTCTACTATTATTCATCGAATTTGCAAGAGCAGAAAGAAAATTAGATTTCAAATTTGGATTCAGTTGAAATCAAAGGCTACTTTTTATAGGTAGGAGGACTCCACTCACATAAGGTACCATAATCTAACTTTTGAAGACCCCTCTTGTTACCCTTACTACTGACCCCCTACACATTCAACAGAGTTGATATAGAAACTCCCCCTCCTCCCCCTTTCTACCCAAAGCAGCCCCTTAAACAAGCCATTTTCACTCACTAACTGGACCAAACTAACTTTGATCACATCTCGTGTTCATTTGATTTTATTGTTAAAATAATTTCCATTTAGAAATCTAGCATGCAATCCTAAACACACTTCCTTGGGAATAAATTCCACTGAATACAGCAGGAGAGTTTTCTGACTAAGCACATATAGGCTTGTAGCACTGTTAATGAGGTAGTATCTGAAAAAGGGAAAGTTGTACACACAGTCATCTAATAATTGATCTCTTAATAATTTGTCAAATTAATCAAAGAAGTGTATGTAAGAGCCTTAAAATAACTGAGGCAAGGGGTTAATATTTGTCTTTAAACAACTGATATACAAAAACACCATATTGGATTTTAAGACTGTAGTCTACAAAACAGTTCATGATGTGCTATGCAGGAGTTGCTTTTCAAGCAAAACTAGTTAAAAGTTCTGTGAATTAATATAAATCGATTCATGGCCTTTTAATTCTGCAATGTATATTCAACGAATCTGATATTATTAGCATATACTTCCCTTTTGAGTATTATCTGTGTTATCCAGTATAACAATAATTAAGCTTCTTAACACATTAATCCATATGTATTCATTGTAGGCATACCAGATACTCCATTTAGCAAAGACAGAGATGGCCATGTCAAGCGTCCTATGAATGCATTCATGGTTTGGGCAAGGATTCACCGGCCAGCTTTAGCCAAAGCTAATCCTGCTGCCAATAATGCAGAAATAAGTGTTCAACTTGGATTAGAGTGGAATAAGCTCACAGAAGAACAGAAGAAACCTTATTATGATGAAGCTCAGAAGATTAAAGAAAAACACAGAGAAGAATTTCCTGGTATAATTTTAAAAAAATATCTCCCAACATCTACTTGTCATGGTAAAACATTCTAAAACAGGGTCAAGTGATGTACAAAAAAAATTAGAATCATAGACAGAAAATACAGATGAAACAGTGAGACAGATTTCTTTGTAGATGCCAGTTTTGTCACACATCTGTACACAGAAAATAATCCCTTCCCTCCCATTCTTCTCAGGGTCTGACATTTTTAAAATCACTTTGGCAGTACTTTGTAAGGAGCTGCTTTATAAAATCTGTAATTATTGGATATATAGATTATGCATATATGCCTTTCTACAACTTAATTCTGGGTACCAGCATGGTTTAGTGGTCTAAGCATTGGACTTCAGCTGAAGACTAGGATTCAAATCCCCACAGAGCCATGGAGTCCTGCTGGGTGACCTTGAGTGAGCCATACTTTCTCCTCCTCAGGAAGGTGAAAGCAAAGGCAAACCCTGCCTGAAAAATCTTGCCAAGAAAGCCCAGTGGTCACCATAAGACAGAAATGAATTAAAGGCACACAGCTAGTACAGGGTCAGATTTCTTTAAGCAAATGATACTAAGAACCAGCCCATTTCAGTCTGCACTCATCTCCTCATCAGGCAAAGTTCTACAGAATGAAGAGTAACTGTGCAACAATTAAAATATGTAACCACATACACAAGTGCAACCAGACATAATATTGTTTGCAGTATTGTTTTTCAATTTGTTTCTAATAGATATTCAGGATTATTGCTATAGATATCAGGACTACAGTGTGGGAAAGGTTCCACCATCTGTTGTATAGATATTTGTTGCTACTTCTTCTAATATTATTTTTAAAATAATTAAATAGTAGAAAGTAATATGGGCAAAATGGGCTTTGCCTAATATAATATATGTAAGCATGTTTTTGCTATGGCAAATCCAAGGATGATTTATTTTGCTGGCCTTTCCCAAACTTCCTACCTCAAGTTTATCAATTTGCTGTGGGTTTATCCAATAGTAGACAAGTATGCATTTCTATCCACGGATCTTGCCTTTCTACTCCCTAAAGCACTCCAAATATCATATCTGTTGAATAGGATCCCCCCCCCCCCAACCCTTTAATGCAAATTTAGGGTGAATAGGGTGAAGTGAAAATTCAGACCTTTGTAACAATCAGTGCATATATTAATGATCAGAGTACTAATTATACATTGGTAAAACGCATTTGCTAAATTGACTTCTGTTTCTTTAGCATGAAGTAAATTACTAAAACATAATTTATTGATGTATAAAGAATTAGACAGGACATATTGGAGTGACTAATATATATAAAAATGGAAAGGGAAGAGCTGCATCTAGAAAAATATTCCCCATTCTGGGAGTCTGCAAAGCTTTCCTAAACATGCTGCAATTAACAACTTATTCATTTATAAGCACTTCATATATTATCCAAGACTATGTAAAGAGGAATAATAATAATAACAATAATAATAATAATCCCAGCATATAGATCCCTTCTGCTGTGACATACTGTGGTTTTGTATCAGTAAAATAATAATAATAATAATAATAATAATAATAATAACCCCACTTTATATCTCCTGCAGGAGATTCAAAGTGGCTTAACATAAAAGCATCAGCATACAATTTAAAATATGCAAATATGCAAATATTAAAACAGGATTAACTATAAACAGTATTAAAAAGTTCACTTTCCATACCTTTTTCTTATAATTAACATTTTATCAGTTTTAGTAATTAAATATGCATAATTACATGGGTTTTTAATAGCAGTAAACCAGTGAACATAATCTTTTATTTTCCCATAGGCTGGGTTTACCAACCACGTCCAGGCAAAAGGAAGCGGTTCCCATTAACGGTATCCACTGTATTCTCTGGCACTACTCAGAATATCATTGCTACAAGTCCAATGACTGCCTCCACTGTCTTTACTGGAACATCTCAGAATATTATTACTACAAACCCAACTACTATTTACCCTTTCCGATCACCCACCTACTCTGTGGTGATACCGAACGTGCAGAACAGCATTGGACACCCAGTCTGTGAGTTCATTCCAATAGTTTATGTGAGTTCTTTAGATGATAAGAACTACAAAATTCAATCTGTTTATAGTAAGTATGATCAAGTACAAAAGTTGAAAACAGTAAAATATTACCAACAAAATATAAAGTAAAATTCATTGACAAAGACTATATATGATTACATGTAACTATTATTTGCCAATTGCACAATCAGTTATGAGTATGATTCTTTATAACAGTGCAAGATATACTTTGTGATCCTTAAAATAATATCTTGCCCTTACTAATGGACTCTTGGGTGTATAAGGGAACAACTTTTTCATCCTTTTCCAGCTCACCCCTCTCCATCTCCATCTTTTATTGGCTTCATGCAGAAGAAAAAAGAGAGGCACTCCTGCTTTGCTCTATCTATGCACTGTGTTTCTCCAGACTGAACATGGTTTTTAAAGCTCCAGTGAAGAAATAAAAGTTCTTCCTCACAACTTAGAAGATCTTTCAGACTGTGTGTTCTACCAGCCTCTCCTGATCCCAGCTATATTTCAAAGACTGCATCTAAAATACATTGTCGCCAGGCATCTTGAGTCAGTGCCTTTCAACTGAGTTGACTCTGGCCATACCACTTCCTTTCCTGTCAGAAAAGGCAATAACCCTTCAGGAGCTGCTGCATCAAGGTTCTTTTGTCTTGAAGAATTCTGCCTTCAAAGCTGCATAGGCAACTCAAGGCAGTAGGTCCTGGCAGAAGTAATTGCTCTCTTCCTCATGTTATCATGTGTAAACGTGCCCACTAGAATGTCTGAGAGTTCAGAACCAAGTGTATTTCGCAATGGTATTTGCTACTAGGAAATATCATGGAAGAAGGACTGCAAAAAAGATAGGCGGGTCATGACTGGATAATGGCTCTGTGTGAATTGACTTAAAATGTGTGCGAGTGAACTATAGTGATACCACAATAAACCCTTGTCTGCAAGCAGTCTTGATCACAGAGCTAGATTGTGACATGAAGGTGGGTTAAAAAGCTGGAATTTTATTTTATATAAAATAATTATTGCTTTGCAGAGGGAAACTAGAGACTTTGGGATCATGTACACATCAACTGAATCCAGGAGAGGTCCAAAGCATCACTATTTTGGAGAAGCCCTGAATTCAGCAGAGTTGTTTACGCTTTCCACTCCAGAGCTGTAGCAGTAGTGAGAGTGGAGTCCAGACCATCCAGTCAGGCTGAACCTAGTTTAGCCATGCTGGATGATCATCCTTAACTAGGCTATCCTTTGTTGCTACTGCAGCCAGTCATGAAACTTCTGAGAGCTTTTGGTGCATACAAAGCACCTGGTGACAGCCAGGAGCTATCCCATGCTCTATGGCTAGCTGCCACTGTATCCAGAAAAAAAAAAGCAGGCCAGGTAAGTTCCATCCTGTTTTCCCATGCCACAGAGCACAGGAAAAAGAGGATGGTGGTAGTGGCCCTTTAGAGTTGGTCCAGCTGTCCACACTAACCAGCCCAACATGTAGGGCTATTCTCCTAATATTGGTTATGATTGAGTTACCTGGCTTTACACCATATTATGGGACAGAGGTCTCTGGACAATATGAACATTCAGCCGCTTAAGGGCTTCTGGTCAGGGTAAACAGGCATTTTGTGTCTTGCATTGAGTTTGTTCAATTTCCATTCTTGACTTGATTTGGAATAGGAGTCTAGAGAATTATATTTATACTACATCCGAAAAAGATGAATTTAAATATTCTCAGAGGCTGTGGCCTCTCTTTACTGACCACTCAGGTCAGTCTAGAAAGTGATTAGCCCTGTGACAACTAAACACCGCACAGAGCTTTACCCTTGGTTAATCTAACTTTGGGGATAATCCTCAAGCAAGAATTCCCCCGAGTTAGGGTCCTAAGTGGAACTGGCTGCAGCTGTCTTGACAGCCATACCACACACCTTGAACCCATTCCCCCTTTTCCAATACTGTGGCTACAACAGCAACATGGCCACCTACCTGATCCTAGAGAGTTCTCCTTCCTACTACTGGGTTGTGTGACCCAAAGAAGGATGTGAGAAGGGCGTACACAACCCAGTAGTAGTTTTTCCTCTCTCCCTCCTCACATCTCCACTCACAGTTCACACGACCCAGTTGTAGGAAAGAGAATAAACACGAGATTTCAAAACACGAGATTTCAAAAAACCCGTAGATGGCTATGCCAGCAGCAGCACTAGGGGTGGCAATTGGGGTTCTGCCCAGCCATGCCAAACCATCTTCGACACCAGATCAGGCCCTCTTTACTTGTCAATGTAAAATTGTCCCTTGTCTTACAAACCCATGGCAGTAGTTTAGTGCACTGAATTAATCCATCTGTAAATTGGTCTTCTTTTCCTACTGCCTTCCATTTTTCTTGATATTCAGTTCAGTTCAGGCTTGCTTTGCTATCAGACTATTTATTTCCTCCTTTCACAGTCTGTAGTACTTGTTGAAGCCACCTCCAGCACCATATTTTGAATAAGTTCTTTCTATCAACTGTCCTCACTGTTTAGTTTTCACATCATTCATGCCATTCATACCATAGTATTTCTGAGTATCCTGATTTTGGGATTTAATGATAAATTTTACTCTAGAGGATTTTATATGTTCCCTTCATACCTGCTCTTCCATGTCTAGTCTTTTTCTTATTTCTTTGCTGCAGCTTCTGCTTTGATTAATGACTAAGCCAAGGTGTTGAAGATTTTCACCAGTTCTGATGTCTTCATTACACACTTTCAAATATGTAAATCATAATCTTTTTCTTAATGTTAAGCTGTAACTCTAATTTTGTAGTTTCTTTCTTAACTTTCTTCAGTAGTAGTTCCAAGACTGTGCTATCTTCTTCTAGTACAGGTTGAGTATTCCTTATCTGGAAATCCTAAATACTCTTTAATCCAAAATTGTCCACATGACTGACACATTTGCTTCCTGATGTTTCAATATACAGAAAATTTCTTCCATGCTCAAAATTATTATATGAAATAGTATTTTTGTGCATGGGACAAAAAGGGGTATATATGAAACATAAATGAATTTCATGTTTAGACTTGGGTCTCATCTCCAAGATATCTCATTATGTAAATGAAAATAATTTTTTAAAAATGCAAACACCCAAACATCTACTACATGAATCATGTATTGAGATCTTTAGGGGGAACCCTTCTTTCTGTTTTACCAGCTTCACATGTGGAGCTGCTACCAGGCTCTGGAACTCCCTTCCCAGAAACAGACCTAATGTACAGGAGTTATATTTATGTTGTAATAGTTTTGTTTGAAATAGTTTATTTTTAACTGGTTTTAACTTTCTGACTATTATTAAGTTTCTGATAATAATTATTTGAATAATTATTTTTTTTGTTTTTGTGTGCAGTGATTTTATGATGGTACATGTTTTAACTATTGTGAACTGCTTTGTGTGTTTGGACTCAGCCTGTGATTGAACCTGAGCCTGGGCTTGAACCTGTGAATGTGTTTCAGTCTCCCGATGTTTCTGTGTTTGATGTGGGGAATGAGGAGGAAAATCAGTCCCCTGTTGCTTCTGATGTGGGGGATGCTAGGACTGACCCTGAGGTGCAAGATGGAGACACTTTGGTCAATGAGTTTCATGCAGGCACTGACAGAGAGGTTTTGGTGCAAAGGGCAGATTCTCATGAGAATGTTTCTGTCAGGCCTTGGGAGAAAGGTTTACTCCCTCCGTCTGTGAGCTCTCCAGATTCTAGTTTGGAAAACAGTCTGACACCTGGTAAAGTTAACGAGGAGTCAGATAAGCATAGTCGGTGGCTGGAGATTAGCCAGAATCGACAAGAGGCCCAATGTTTACATAGATCCAAAAGAATTCATTAGTTAAGGTCAAAGACTGGGGGAAAACGAAACCAGTTTGGGGGATTTAAGGTTTGTCTGTAGGAAATCTTGTCAGATCAGGCATCATTTGGAAACCAAGTTCTTGTGCCATGGAAGTCTTGTTCAAGGGATTTTGCTTCTGTGGAGTTTTTTAGCCTTTTGGATTGTCTTTGCATCCTGCTTGATTCCTGTCTGGATTAATGTTGTCTTGGATTGCCTGTATTTCTTGTGTGGACATTGCTTTGGGTTACTACTGTTTATGGACTAATACTTTTTGGAACCTTCTGATTTTCTTACAATCATTTATTTATTCTAGCTATTTACTAAGCTTCAATAAAAGAAGATTTGATTCTTCACTCTTCGTGTGATGTGTTTTAAGTCAAAGGGCTTCTTCTGGACCTGAAGTGCAACATTGTGTCCCAACCCCTAGAAAAGTTGGGCCATAATTAAATATAACAACAATAACATTAACAGTCCTATAGCTGTTTTATTCAAAATTATTGCAGACATTGACCAATTACAAATATTAATTAACAGAAAAAGAAATATAGAGGGATAAATTATGTTTTTAATATGTTAAAGTACATTTTATACATTTATTTTAGAAATTAGTATTTTGTGCTATCAAGAATTAAATAAAATGGGAACTTCTAACCTTTATGACTGATTATTTCTCATCTCCAAAGGTGAAGCCCCTTCTACGATCCAGTTGCCAACTCCTTCTGTTCAGCATCCAGGCCCTATTACGCTGTTCCAGCCTAATGTGGGAAGCACAACTCCACTGGCTGCCCCAACGGGAAATCTTCCAATTCGTCCAGTGCTTCAGCCTCCACGTTTTGCTGCACCTTCACCAACAGAAGCTCACCATGTGTCTTCAGGAACAAATTGCTCTATAAAGAGACCCAATCAGATTTCCATAGAGAGTGCGAGCAGGAACCTGAACAATACAAGCACCGCACATTCCAGATACAGTGTCTCAAATAGTCAACCCCCTAAGGAGTACTCAGGTGTTTCTTCTTGTTCTAGAAATGGACCCATTCCTCAAGCACCCCCCATCCCACATCCCCATGTTTATCAGCCTCCTCCCATTGGTCATCCAGCCACTCTGTTTGGAGCAACTCCTCGGTTTTCGTTTCATCATCCTTACTTTTTACCTGGACCCCATTATTTCCCATCAAGGTAATACAGTTATTTACATAAAGTGAAAGTTATTATGTAGCCATAGACAATTTTTCATAAAAGGAATCACAAACACACACATACCCACACAGACATGCGTAGCTGCTCAACTTGCTTCCTTTTTCTGATTTTCTCCTTTCTGACCTCAAATTTCTGAGATTATTCTTTCTTCATATTTTCCTTTCCATGTTCAGAGGGAGAGTGCCTTTATATTCCTCTGAGGCTGAGAATATGACTTGCAGCAGAACACCTAGTAGGTTTCCATGCCTGAGCAAAGTGGATTTGAACCTTGGCCTCCAGAATAGTTGTCCATTGTTCAACCCACTACATCACACTGGGCCTCATAGAAGGGGATGCCACAAGAAATTTGGTGATCTGGGAGGACCTACAAGGTTTCTGCTGTTTTTGCTGTAAGAGTAGGAATGTTTTCTGATGGTTGGTTTCATTTTGTTTGTTTTATGATCTTGTCCTTTCTCATTCATGGAATTTTACAAGGGATCATCTCCCACTTAGACCAATTCTATGTTTTTCCACCATTGCTTCTATAGGTTTGCCTTTGTACAAAGTTTGGTACGGACTTAGAGAGCTACACAATATTTGTTAGTCAGTCCTAGGAACATTTTGTCTAGGAGCAGCCTAATATGACCTGGAAACCAATAAGTCTTGTCTACAGAGGCTAAGCCAAATGTTATGAAGAAATAGGTCATCCATCTTGTGAAATATTTCATTTGCAGAGTTTCAGCAGGTCAATTCAGTGCTCATTTGTATATGTATTTTGCCTCTATTGGATATAGAAAATTAACAAACTCACTTACTCCAATATGGATTTTGTTGATTTTTAAGTTCTTTATTTAATGTTTCGTTATTTTCTATTGTATGAACCATCTTATGTGCATTGGATTATTTATTAAATAAAAGGATCTATATTAAAAACTATTAAAATAATAACAATTAATTGATGGACAAGTAGGTGAGTAGTCTTGCCACTGTTTGTTTGGCTAGGGCCAGTTAAAGTCTTCTGACAAACTGGTATATACCACAGAAAATATTCTATTTTGTGCCACTCTGTCACATTTTTCTGATTGATTTATGGCCTGTTTATTTAGATATTTATTTATGACTTGTGCCTATGACCAAAGGGAATCTGTTTTAGTGCAGCTGGTTTCTAGACTTAAAGATAGGCTGTTCTTTATTTCATTTCTATAGCAAAAACCTTTGTGTTTTCTGTTTTTTTCTGCAGCACGTGTCCGTACAGTCGTCCTCCGTTTGGCTATGGGAACTTCCCCAGCTCCATGCCTGAATGCCTAGGCTTCTATGAAGACCAGTATCAAAAGCATGAGGCAATGTTTTCAGCTCTGAACAGAGATTATCCTTTTAGAGAATACCCTGATGAGCATACGCATAATGAAGACTCCCGGAGCTGCGAGAGCTTGGAAGGGGCATCCTATTATAGCAGTCACAGTCAGACTGAAGAAGAATATTTAAACCCAATGCCACAGTTGGACATTGGGGCCCTTGAGAATGTTTTTACTGCAACTCCATCCACACCTTCCAGTGTACAGCAAGTCAATGTGACTGATAGTGATGATGAGGAAGAAGGGAAGGTTTTGAGAGATCTGTAATTTTCAAAGAAGCAAATGACAGTATCTAGCATACGTTTTTTTTAAAAAAAAACATAAAATAAACTATGTTGGTCATATAACACCATTTTAGTGAGTGTGGTCAAGGAGAGGTAACAAACCAAGGATGCTGTAAAACTATTATGAGTGCTTCCTTATAGTAACTGTATGTTACGCATTACATCTTCTTTCAGGTGTGACGGTGTGAAGGCAGCTCATATGATTGTGCAGCTTATTTAATATGTTTAAGTAGCAATTTCCTAAACAATATGTCAGATGTGCCTAATCAATATGGCACTGAACAAAAATAGCTAATCAATCTGCACTGCAAATTCAGTGCAGTGCAAATTTTCATACAGATAGCATATAGGCAACTCGCACAATATCAGCGTGATACTGGTAAAATGTACAGTAGCCTTCCCGTAAACCTGGTGTCTTATTATAGTCATCAGAGGGAAGGGGGCAAACTTCACGTTCCTAATCCAAGCAGATTTTGCATTGTGCTCCTAGGTGTTAAAGTGAAGGGGGGGGGGGGGGGAAGAGAGATACTGATTTTTAAGGAAATCATCCTGTTTGCATATTTTGCTAAGAACACAGATGGTTACATTTCATACAAGGGAAAGCTTTTAGGATTTTAATATTTATCCTTTAGTTTAAATATTTTTTTAAAAAAAACAACAGCATGAAGTTTTAGAATCCAATTTATATTTAAAATGAAAACTTATGTAAAGCACCCTCTTATGGGTTGCATATTTAAAACCCATATAAATTGTGCTGTTCAATGTTTGTAAGAATAAGTAAAGTTGAATCTAGCTCTATTTTGCATACAAGTCTGCTATGATTCTGTATCAGAGTATTATCAGCAATCATTTCTCAAGCATACATTTTTTTAAAAATGTAGCATTTGAAAAACAGTTGTAAAAGATGAAATATTCTTAAAGTATTTGTTCTTGTTTATTTTTTAAAGAAGGGTTGGTAATATATTTGTTCCTTTTTTGTAACATTAAAATAAAATCACATGAACTATGTGTTGTTAACTCTGTATGTTTTGGCAAACTATGAATTTATTGTTGAAGGCTTTCATGGCTGGAATAACTGGGTTGTTGTAGGGTTTTTTGGGCTATATGGCCATGTTCTAGAGGCATTCTCTCCGACGTTTCACTTGCATCTATGGCAAGCATCCCCAGAGGTTGTGAGGTCTCACAACCTCTGAGGATGCTTGCCATAGATGTAGGTGAAATGTCAGGAGAGAATGCCTCTAGAACATGGCCATATAACCCGAAAAAACCTACAACAAGCCAAACTATGAATTGTCATTATTGTGTGCCATCAAGTCTTTTCTGACTTATGGCAACCTTACGTTGACCCTATCATGAGGTTTTCTTGGCAAGATTTGTTCAGAGCTGGGTTTGTCATTACCTTCCTCCGAGGCCAAGAGAATATGACTTGCCCAAGGTCACTCCATAGTTTTCCTTGGCTAAACAGTAATTTGAACCGCAGATCCTAGAATCATAGTATAATGCATAGACCACTGTACTGTGCTGAATATTATAATCTTAATATCTATTTAATGATATTAATTGCAAAAAAGAAAAGAAAAATGATCACTTAAAAATATTTTTATTGGTTTTTCCAATGCACATAAAATTTAGACTCCAAAGGATACAGGGAAAGTGTGGGAACAATTGGTATTAGGACAGTAGGAAATGGAAATACAGGGAAGGTAAAGAAAGGGAGGAGAGGGGGAGCAAAAAAAAAAAAAAAGAAATATATGAGGGGGGGTGGGGAAGTAAAACTGAAGAGGAGGGTAAGATGACTTCCAGGTTGACTCCGGTTGCTTTATCTCTTATTTTGCCTTCATTTTCCTTTCTATTGCCAGTTTAATTCTGGGTTCTCATTCTTTATATACTCCGTGAATTTTTCCCAATTTGTTTTTTGTGTCCTAAAATTGTTATCCGCTGTTTTTTGGGTAAGTAAGTCCATGCTCATAATGTCCCAGATTTTCAATAGCCAGTTATCTATAGTTGGCATTTCCTTAGTTTTCCATAATTGTGCAATTTTTATCCTGGCCGCTGTTATAAGGTATATAAATAATTTATTTGTGTTTTGGTCCATTTCAAAATCAGTTAAGCCTAATAGGAAATATTCCGGTTTGATATCAAATTTTATTTGTAAAATCCATTCCATCTTTCTGTGGATTTCCCTCCAGAAAGCCTTGATTTTTTTACATTTCCACCACACGTGGATGAATGTGCCAACTTCTTTTTCTCATTTCCAGCATTTATCGCTTGTTCTTCCTTTACTAATTTTTGCTAGCTTCTCTGGTGTCAGGTACCACCTGAAGAACATCTTGTACCAGTTCTCTCTAAATTCCGTGGAGTATGTTAATTTTTTTTGTTTGTCCAGATCTCTTCCCATTCTACTAAGCTGAATGATCTGCTTATATCTCTTGCCCAATCGACCATAACTTCTTTCACTTGTTCCTCCTCTGTTTCCCATCTCAGCAGTTGTGAGTACATTTTTTAAATTAGTTTAGATTCTGTCTTTAATATTTTGTCCCAAAATACTTCCTTGGTTTCGAAGCCAACCTTCCTATCGATCAGAAAGCTTTCCTTTATCTGCCAGCACTGGAACCATGACAGAGATTGGTCATGGTTTTTAGTTCTTCTTGTGATTTAATATTTACTATTTGTTTGTCTATTTTAAGTATTTGGTTATATTTCAGCCATTTTTCTCGAGGGATTTCCCGCATGTGCATTGCTTCATTTGGTGAGTATCACATTGGAGTTCTGTTGTAAAATCTTTCTTTGTACTTATTCCAGGTTTGTATGAGAGCTGCTCTTATGAAGTGGTTCTTAAAGTTTCTTTCTGTTTTAGATTTCCCTCTCCATACATAACTGTGCCACCCCTGTGTCAGTTCGTGGCCCTCCAATGTGAGTAATTTTCTTTTATTGTCTATGAGGCACCAGTCTCTTATCCAGCTGAGTGCTGACGCATCATAATATAACTGAAGGTTGGGCAATGCAAGTTCCCCTCTATTTTTATCATCTATTAAATTTATGAACTTTATTCTATGTTTTTCCCCAACCACACAAATTTACTTATGTCCCTATGCCATTTCTCAAACATCTCAAAAATGATCACTTCAAGGGTTATACAAAGACTGTCATTTTTATAAATTTAAAAAAACCATTTTTAAAAAGCCATATAGAAGGCAAATAGTAAGTATAGTAACCACAACTGGAGTGGAAAAACTAGGAGTGAAAGTTTGTATACTTTAATAAAAATTTTGTTGAAACATTCCATTTATGGTAAGTAATAGTATCTTATTCTCCACACTGTATCTTTTTAGTAACCTATTTTTTATAGACAACAATACTGCAATGTTATTTCATCTATAGGGCTTTTGCAAAAATATTGTTAGTTGAAGGCCAAGCTTGTAGGACTTAAGACTGCAACCACTAAATCTCCCTTTTCCATTGTGCTTTATTGATCGTGCTTTTTAGAGGGGGGTATTAATAGCTTGAAGTATGTCTTAGCTTCTAAATAGAATTTTTATTGAAAACCAACCCTCAAGAATTCTTGTGGCCAAATGTGCCATTTCCCACATAACTAAGCTCCTAAAGTATAAAACAGCTGTCAAATTGTTCTCTTAACTGGGCTATAACCATCTGTCTTGCCCCACTCTTTTTTTAACAGACTGTTGTGCTTGTTAGCGGGGAGCATTCATTGATTAGTTACAGCTTTATCCATTCAGATAGAAGGGCAGGCTATGCTTTCCTACTATGTCCATGAGTCTAGCTGGACTATTAGACTCATGTGTTCTCCCTTACATCTCTTTTTATGTGCCTATTACATCTTTCTCCAGTTTAGGTAAACCAGCATAGGAAGCAATGGTTTGTATTTGCTCGACAAATGTGTACTGAAAACTACAGTCACACCTGGTTTCCAATCTTGGTTTGTAGGGCCAATGTGAAACTATAGTAATCAGATCAGAATGTGGCTTTTACTCAGATCAAAAATACAGACAAAATCATTACACACAAGAGAAGGGGGAAGAGAGAAGAGTACAGGACAACCTTGGACAATAATGCTTTACCATGTTTGGGCAGTATATCTGAACTGGCATCAACAAAATAAGCTCTCTTTATTCTAGCTCAACATTAAATCACTTATGACTGGTTGACTTAGTGAATCATACCAGCTGGATGTTGTTTTGGATGACGGGCCATTCCTACATTAGATCCAGTACAAGCTCCATATCTGGGGGTCATATGTTCCAGGGCTTGATGTGGAAACATGAAACCACAGATAATAGTGAACCCAACTGAGATGAGCAACTTCCAAAGGAACCATACCATAGAATCAGATTAGGAAGACCAGAAAATGCCTAAAGAGAGCACTTCTCTAGCATTTCTAGATTGTCCAGCCCAACTCTACAATCAACTTCTGAAGGAATCATGCAGTAGATATATGCGGGAAGACAAATACCTAAAGACATTTTTTTAAAAATATGGGTAAGTAAAATTGCAAGTGCTGCTGCTATGGATATAAGAGCCATAGCATGCTATTGATAAGATTAATTCTGATAATTTTATAGCACCTTTTGTATAGCACCCAGCACATGTGTGTGTATGTATCTCCTCTCTCTCCATCCTCTCTGTATGTTTGTACATATCGAATAAACAATGAACAACTGCCAAGTGGAAAGTCGTATTTTATACAGAGGGTTTCTGAAACATTGAAAAGGGAAAGTCAAAAGCTCAGATGACCAGAATCCAGTGATAAAAATACTACCATATGTTGTGTGTTCAAATATAGCATGCTTTGTCTATTTATATTATATTTTATTAGTTTTCTATTCTGAATAGTAATAAATTATAGGGTTGGAGCAAGGGAGAAATTTCTATCTTTTTTACTTCCAGAGCTTGGGGGATGTTACTACCATTTCCAGTTTGATGTTCGAGATTTCCTCAGCTGTTAAAGCCAATGGTGTGCTTCTGTGCAAGTTTGACCTGCTGGCACCCCTTCATTTATACAACTATTAAAAGTACATGAACCCTACCCTCTTGTTTCCTGTGTGCTTCTTATCCAGCCTCCTCTTTGGTACAGGTAACTCAAAATGAGAGCATTTTAAATAAATGGCTGTTGGGTCTTCACTTGAAGGCCTCGAACTAGAGAGAACACTCATGTCAACTGACTTGATCTTTCTGTTATCTGTGCCACTGTCAGACTACTGGGGCATATTTTTCCAACTGTTCCAGTTTGGCAGTGGTAGTTCCAATTCATTCTCTGACATCCCATTTTTCAAATATCTCATTTATTTATCTTCTTCCTACTTTTTCTCTTTGGCCTTAGTTTCCATAGCTGTGAATTGAGTTAGACATGCAAAAATACCATAGTTTGCATTCAATTAATTAAGCAGGAGGAAAGGAGAGAAAGGAGTGGGATCTTGTCCCTCCTAATTGGCTCAGGCAAACAAAAACTATCATCTTGACTATACTTTGATACTATCTGACCATACATGCCCTAGTTTTCATCTGTGAAATGTTGGAGGGGATGCTGATAATGAAAACAGTTATTTTCATATTAAAAATAAATATTCTTCTGCCTGAATCCCTTTAGACCTAATTATTCTGTCCCCCACTGGGCCAGCAATCAGATAAATGTATTGTTGTCAGTTGTCATCAAGACAACCTCAGCTAGCAGTGACCCTATGAATGAGAGTCACACTATCATCAGCACTCTGCTCACTTCTTGCAGTCTGAGGGCTGTGGCTTCCTTGATTTAGTCTATCCATCTTGAATGCGCTCTTCCTACTTTCCTACTGTGTTCTGCCTTGCCAAACATTATTGTCTTGTCCAATCCTATCATAATATGGCCAAAACGAAACAGCTTGTTTGGCTTCTATGGAGAGCTCAGGCTTGATTTGCTCTAGAACCTAGTTATTTGTCTTGTTGCAGTCCACAGTATCCATTGAAGTCTTTTATAGCACCACATTAGAAATGAGTTGATTTCTTTCTATCAGAATCATACATAGACTTATGATGGCACAGGCAATCCTAACTATAGTATTCAGTATTATAGTGTTACATTTCAGGATTTTGTCTAGTTCCTTCACGGCTGCTCCTCCAAGCCCTAGTTTTTTCTGATAACCTGACTGCAGTGTCCATGCTGATTAATGATTGGGCCAAAGTATGGAAAATCTCGAACTATTTTAAATTAGAGAAATAGCTTGTCAGAAAATTTAGGTTTGCCTGTGCAGAAAGTTACTCAGGCCTATCGGATAGTTTCTCTCTGTGTGCTAAGGAGTAAGATCGTTGAAGTTAGAAGCAAACTTTTTAAAAGAATGAAGTTTGGAGAGAGAGGTTTTGGATCCAGTTGCTTTCACATGTTTCATTGTTACTTTCTGAACATGTATTTCAGAATTTCTCTCCTGCCTTTTGGCTGTAAAGGTCTCCTAAACAACTTGCACTTCTGCTAAAATGTTTTTTTTAATAGAAAAGGGGCAATTTAAAACGGCATGTTTAGCAGAGACAAACGTGAGAGAGTGTATACACTGAGCAGAGTGTTCTCATTTTTAAAACACAGGCGTCTGGCATATAGCCGATAGCATAAGAGCACCTGCAAGCAGGAATTGAAGAGTCAGAGGGCCTCAAGGAATCCCACAGGGGATATCTGTGTCTGAGAAAAGCTGGACACATTTCACATCATCTACCACAAACAATTTTGATCCCCCCCTCCCTTTAATAATCTCAAAGGGGCAGTAGTGTTATTCTGCTTCAACAAAAAAATGTCCTGTGACAATTTAATATTGTGATGTTATAAACCATGATGAATCTTTCTATCAGATACATGATCCCAAATTTTCATTTTATTAGACTGAGGACTTGATGATTGCTTCACTCCAGCACTCTGGCCTGTCTATTGAAAACAGGCAGTTTTACCCACAGGCACAACTGTGTTTTATGAATTTTAATATTTTATTATGTGATCTTATGTGTGTTCATGGTTGTAATTTTATGTTGCTATTGTTTTTATACTTATGTATTGTTTATTTTATGTGTTGCACTCTGGAGTGCTTTTGCGAGCTGCCTTAGTCCCTTCCGGGAGATTTATTTATTTATTTATGGTATTTCTATCCCGCCTTTCTCAGCCTAAAGACAACTCAAGGCAGCTTACAAATTGGCAGCAATTTGATGCCACAACTGTCATAAAATACAATTAAAAACATTTAGCACAACAGTATAAAAATCTATACAAAAAACTCATTAAAACCATATAATCACCAGTGTCTTCCTGGTGGTGGAGTATAAATAAAGATGGTGGTGGGGTATAAATGAAGATTTATTATTAGAATGTTATTATTTATTTATTTTTACTGACACAAAAACACAGTATGTCACACCAAACGAGATATGTATGCTGGATTTTGTATCACAAAATCACAAGTCAAACACTTCTCAAGCGTCTAGAACACCTTCCTCTTCCTCTTCCTCTTCCTCCTCCTCCTCCTCCTCCTCCTTAGGATGCTTATTATTATTGTGTATAACAAATACATTAGCATAAAGCATCAGGGGAAGTCATCTGATTTTTTTTTCATGTCAGGAGCAACTTGAGA
Organism: Anolis sagrei; assembly: GCF_037176765.1. NCBI lineage: Eukaryota > Metazoa > Chordata > Lepidosauria > Squamata > Anolidae > Anolis > Anolis sagrei. The sequence continues at coordinate 80,341,717 of NC_090022.1, forward strand.
AACTGCAAGTCACTTCTAATGTGAGAGAATTGGTCATCTGCAAGGGCGTTGCCCAAGGGATGCCCAGATGGTTTTACCATCGTGTGGGAGGCTTCTCTCATGTCTCCGCATGGGGAGCTGGAGCTGACAGAGGGAGCTCAACCCGCTCTCCCCGGATTTGAACCACTGACCTGTTGGTCAGCAGTCTTGCCGGCACAAGGGTTTAATCCATTGTGCCACTGGGGTGCCATCTTTATGCATCTTTATCACTCAACATTATAATTGGAGATTATTACATTTTGTCAAATTGAGTGCAAATGCAAATAATAAAAAGATTTTTCTATCTACATTTCTTGCAGATGTTGAGAAATTCTCTTCTTCCTGCAACTTGCAGGATTTTCTATAAGGTAATTTATTTGCTGGAGAATTCATATCAACCTGGATACCAGCATCACTAATCTTAAAACTGTTAACCTAATTTAAATCTATTTAGTTAGTTTTAAATTTATTTTATTTTACACTGCTTTGAGATATTTGGATACAGGACAGAAAGAAAAGAAGGAAGGAGCAGTTGACATCCATCTAGAATCCTAGGCCCTATGTCAGTTTACCAGGAGAAAGTTACCAATTATTTACAAGATGATGTTTTTCTCTTTTTAAACCACATTCATACTGCACAAATTATTTTCCTCTGACATTCCTCAGTCCTTGACGGATTTGGAGCAGCTGTTGACCACAAGGACAAGTAACTGCGAGCTCATTGTCCTCCATCAAATTCCATACTCTGCAAACCCTAGAAAACAAGAGCTCAGTTTTGTACAATCAAAGAATGTGATTGCCACAATGTATGCATTGCTAATACTCTGTGAATCCAAAGGAAATGGCTGGAGACACAAAACCTAAACCACTACTCTACAGATGATCTTTCCATGAAAAAAGCATTTACCACAAGCCCCCAGAAGAACATTATTTTCTCCAAAACAACAAAAGGCCTGGTATCATTTAAAAATAGTACATTTTTTGTCTAGGGATCATTTTGTCATATGTACGATGTGTGTATAGACACACTCTATACCCATATGTACATGTGCACTGGTATAAAAATAACTCTTCTGACCTGATATTTATTGTATGGGGTTTGGGATTAAATAGCAATTTTCCCCTTGAAAAGGTTCATGAAAGCAAGCCCCATAAATGAAAGTAGATTTTAATATCATGTTTTGGATGGTGACATTTACTTGTTTATCTAGCCACACGTTTACTCAATGTTTTGAATTGGAATCAAAACTCTCAAATGAATTGAACGTGTGTTTTGCATTGTCTGCCATTCCATTTACTTACCTTGACAGAGACATTAACTGACACCTTGAGTTGAAGCCAAACGAAGACATTTCAACAGGTCACATTCAAAACAATGGGGAAAAAAATGACTTGACACCCATTAATTTTAAGATGACCTGAGTGTATTCAAGTAGGTAAGAACTCAGAATAAATGCATATCTTTGTAGAGGCTAGAACTGAATCATATGGGATAGCGGAAGGTAACAATACAACTATTGCAAAGGTCCTTTAGAGCTTTATCATACAAGGCAGGTAAATCATTATTACATCATGGTAATGACACCTTGATAACTGACAAATAGAGGAAGAAAACACGGAGGTAGTGACAGGCTTTGTATTTCTAGGATCCAAGATTACTGCAGTCACAGACTGCACCCAGGAATTCAGATGACGTTTACTTCTTGGGTAGAGATCAATGACCAATCTCAATAAAATAGTGAAGAGTAGAGACATCACACTGGCAATGAAGGTCTGCATAGTTTAAGCAATGGTATTTCCTGTTGTAACCTGGAACATAAGGAAGGCGAAGCAAAGGAAGATAGATGCTTTTGAACTGTGGTGTTGGATGAAAATTCTGAGAGTGCCTTGGACAGCAAGATGATCCAACTAGTCTATCCTCCAAGAAATAATGCCTGACTGCTCACTGGAAGGAAGGATATTAGGGGCCAAGATGAAGTACTTTGGTCACATAATGAGAATACAGGAAAGCTTGGAGAAGATAATGATGCTGGGGAAAATGGAAGGAAAAAGGACGAGGGGCCAACCAACAGCAAGATGGATGGATGGTATCCTTGAAGTGACTGGCTTGACCTTGAAGGAGCTGGGGGTGGTCAAGGTCATCAGGGAACTCTGGTGTGGGTTGGTCCATGAGGTCACAAAGACTTGGAAACAACTGAATGAATAAGAAACAACAAATTATACCTTTAGTTGGAGATGATCTGATGATGTCATTCCTCTTCTGCTTTTCTCCAATGAGACCATTTTGAAAGCATTAACAGTTTTAAAACACACAAAAAAACCCAATCATGACCTTTCCCCCCATTACTGATATGCTACAATTTCCTGTGTGAAAGTTCAATTGTGCTTTTATGGTGATTTTGAGTTTTAGGAGGGTTGCTAGGGAAATATTCAGAGAAGGGTGGTCACTTCAATTTTATTTCCTTTCAATTGGTTGTTTGACTTCATTTCTCAATAGAAAAAAAAACATTGCCAAATGACCACAGGGCTTGTCAGAGAAGCAAAAACTTTGCTCATTGTGCCCCTGACCCTCCTCCCCCCTTTTCCATTCACACACACACACATGCCTGGAAATATAAGTGCAAAAGAGTGTTACAGTTTTAAGGAAAACATTACTTGCTGGCTTGCTTGCTATCTTCTAGATTTCTTCAGATTTAACTAACTAATGTCAAGATTACCAGGATAAACTGAGCAGATAGCTCAGTGGTGGCTGACTTTCATCTGCAACAGATTCATTCGGTCCAGATAGAAGTTTGGTCTATCCCAATCAGTAGGCTCCCCCCCCCCCCCACCAAGTAAAACAAAATGGAAATGTAAGACTGTTTCCACTTATGGGGGGGGGGGTGTTCCTGTCTGTGTATGCATTCATGAGTGCCAATCTAGCAAAAGGGGAGGGACGCTGTCTTGGAGGAGGTTGTGGGTGGGCAGTTCTAAGTGCTGCATGTGATAAGTTTTTAATGCAATCCTGGAATGGTTCCAAAAGGAAAGAGAGCAACCACAATTGAATAACATTTCGCCAACAATGCTGTTGAAGTGGGAGAAGAACCTGGTGTGACAAAGCCCTTAGTAAGCATGAATAATAAATTAGATTATGAACAGGATTTTAGTGAGAGCTTCCCAGAAGACATCCATTCTCAACCTTCTTGTTGCTACATGCCTTCCAGTAGTTTTGAAGCCATGGTGACCTAAAGCAGAAATATCTAGATGTGTTTTGAGGAGATTTGGCATTGGCTTGTGTTTTGATTATTGCTATTATGTCTTAGTTATGATACATTATTGTATTAATTATTTGCTTTTAATTTATTATGTGGAGCCTCTGGTGGTGCAATGGGTTGAACCCTTGTGCAGGCAGGACTGTTGACCAAAAGGTCGGTAGTTTGAATCTAGTGAGTGGGGTGAACTCCCATCAGTCAGCTCCAGCTCCCCATGAAGGGACATAAGAGAAGCCTCCCTTGGGATGGTAAAACGTCCTGGCATCCTCTGGGCAATGTCCTTGCAGACAGCCAATTCTCTCACACATGAAAAGACTTGCAGTTTCACAAGTTGCTCCTGACACACACACAAAATACGCACTTGTATTTTGTGTATTTGTACACAAAAATACAAACAGCATGGATGGCATCAAGTGGATACCATCCATGTTGTTAGCTGCCGCGAGTCCCCAAGGGGAAATGGGACAGGATATAAATAAAGTTGACTTGAGTAGACTTCCTCTGAAATTTAGAGGGTGTGGTTCCTAGTCTCAACCTTAGAGGAAGGCAATGGCAAACTTTCTCCAAATACATCTGGCCTAGATAACCGTATGGTAGAGTTGCCATAAGTCAGAGGAAACATGATAACAAATAATAGAATCTTAGAGTTGGAAGAGACCTCGTGGGCCATCCAGTCCAACCCCCTGCCAAGAAGCAGGACAATCACATTTTCTGTTTAAAAGCCTCCAAAAAGGAGCCTTCACCACACTCCGTGGCAGATAGTTCCACTGCTGAACAGTTAGGAGGGTTTTCCTAATGTTCAGGTGGAATCTTTTTTTTCTGTAGTTTGAAGCCATTGTTCCGTGTCCTAGTGTCCAGTGCAGCAGAAAACAAGCCTGTTCCCTCCTCCCTTTCACTTCCCCTCACATATTTATACATGGCCTTCATCATGTCTCCACTCAGCCTTCTCTTCTACAGGCTAAACTTACAACTCTTTTAGCTGCTCCTCATAGGGCTTGTTCTCCAGACCCTTGGACATTTTAGCTGCCCTTCTCTGGACACATTGTCAACATCTCCCTTCAATTGCGGTGCCCAGAATTGGACACAGTGTGATTCCGGGTGTGGTCTGACCAAGGTGGAATAGAGGGGTGGCATGACTTCCCTGGATCTAGACACTAGACTCCTATTGACGAAGGCCAAAATCCCATTGGCTTTTTAAGCTGCGTGTACTGCTCTTGAGCCAGGCATCGTCCCCCATTCTGTCTGAGAAAACAAAGGGCAAGTGAACGTGATGAAGGGCAACAGAGGAACAGAATGTGTGAGAGCGAGCGAGCGAGCGAGAGATGTGCTTGTGTCCTTCGCAGCCCAAGTAATACACACGGCCACCTACGGCGGGGCTCGAGGACCATGCAGTCCACAGCCTAACATCCCTAGCGAAACCATTAGCGGGGGAGATGAATGGACGGGATTGGGAAGCGTTGTAGAGTATCCGGAACAAGGCTGCGGCGCTGTGAGGACCTGCGAGGCTTTGCGGGAGGTGAGGAGCAAGGCCAAGGCGCCCGGCAGAGAGCTCCAGGGCCGGGAAGGGAGGCTCTTCCACTCCCAGACGCCTCCCTTCGGCATTTTCATGCTTTGCGGCCACGGAGTCGCGGTCTTCTTCCCGACAGAATTGCCGATCTGTTGCCAACCGCGGGAAACCTCCCGGGCGGGGGGGGGGGGGGGGGGCTGGCTCCACCGTTTCGGGCCGGATGGAGAGCCCTTTGCAAGATCCGTGTGCCTGCGCCTTGGAGTCGATTCTCATAGGATTGTCTTAGGCAAGGCATCCTCAGAGGAGGCCCTTCCACACAGTCCTATATCCCAGAGGCAGGAAATCCCACAGTGTCTGCTTTGTTCTGGAATATAGAGCAGTGTGGACTCAGATAACCCGGTTCAAAGTGGATATTGTGTAGGATATTCTGCCTCTGGGATATAGGGCTGTGTGGAGCGGCCTGCAGCACCTGGGATTTATTGCCGGCCTTTTCTCCAAGGCAGCAGCCCTCGACTTGCCGCGGATGTGGGTTAAGCAGCAGAGACCTCACCACCTCTGAGGATGCCTGCCATAGATGCAGGCGAAACGTCAGAAGAGAATGCTTCTAGAACATGGCCAATATAGCCCGAAAAAACCCACAACACAGTGATTCCGGCCATGAAAGCCTTCGACAATACAGAGTCTGAATAATTGAGGAGAAGCGCCCTCCCATCCTCCGGGCCATCTCCGGGCCATCGGCTGACATACAACAGAGACTGTCCGGAAGGCGAGAACGCCAGCGCTGCTCTTTCTGTCCCAGGGATGCTGCCTGGAAGGGACCTGCTCTCCTTTCCCCGCCCGCCTTGCTTTCCATGATGGGCGGAGCTTGGAAGCCCTTGCAATAAAGTGGCTCCAAAGGAAGGAAGAAAAGAAGCAGCAGCAAGGGAGCATCCTTCTCAGGGCGCAGCCTGGATGGAGGCGGCGGGAGGACAGGCTGAGGCTGCCTGCCTCTGAGGCCTCCCTTCTTCCACCCCAGAGCTGGCCATGGGGGGCCTGCCTGCAGGGGCTCGGCTGCATTGGCTGCCCTTGGTCGTGCTGTGGCTGAGACAGGGGTCTGCACAGGAGGAGGCGGGAAGCACAGGTAAGCAAGGAAACTAGAGAACAGTGTTTCCCAACCTTCCTAATTCCACGACCCCTTAATCCAGTTCCTTATGTTGTGGTGACCCCCAACCATAACCTTCTGTTCATTGCTACTTCATAACTGTAATTTTGCTATTGTTATGAATCTTCATGTAAATATCCAATATGCAAGATGTATTTTCACTCAATGGACCAAATCTGGCCAGTGTTGGAGAAGGTGTGTGTGATTTTGTCATTTGGGAGTTGTCATTGCTGGGATTTATAGTTCACCCTAAAATCAAAGAGCATTCTGAGCATTCCAATGATGGAATTGAACCAAACTTGGCACACAAAACTCTCATGGCCAAGAGAAAATAATGGAAAGGTTTGGTGGGCGTTGGCCTTGTGTTTTGGAGTTGTAGTTCACCTATATCCAGAGAGCACTGTAGACTCAAACAATGATGGATCTGGACCAAACTTGCCACGAATACTCAATTTGTGAAAATTTGAACACTGGTGGAGTTTGGAGAAAATAGACCTTGACATTTGGGAGTTGTAGTTGCTGGGATTTATAGTTCACCTACAATCAAAGAGCATTCTGAACCCCACCAACAATAGAATTGGGCCAGACTTACCACACAGAACCCCCATGACCAATAGAAAATACTATGTTTTCTGATGGTCTTTGGCAACATCCCCTCATGACCCCCAGGTTGAGAAACATTGATATAGAGAGAACAGTGGAGGCAAACGTTTTCCCAAAGGCATGGGCAAACTTGGGCCCTCTCTCCAGGTGTTTTGGACTTCAACTCCCTCCAAAACACCTGGAGGGAGGGTCCAAGTTTGCCCATACCTGCTATACCAGGACTACTTATTTACTTAGCCGATCCCTCGTAGTCCGAGTAGGATTGTCCTCAAAGATCAGTGTACTGGCGGTGGGTCCGTCCTATTCTTGGTCTGCATGTTCTTCCGGAGTGAGGGCATTGGTTTCCAGGTGGAAGGCGGTCGGGGTTGGCTTGATGCACCTTCCTCTTGGCACATTTCTCTCTTTCGCCCTTCATTTGTGACCCTTCAAATTCTACAGCACTGCTAGTCACAGCTGACCTCCAAATGGAGTGCTCAAGGGCCAGGGCTTCCCAGTTCTCAGTGTCTACGCCAGAGTTTTTAAGGTTGGCTTTGAGCCCATCTTTAAATCTCTGCCCACATTCTATTTTCCATTCTTGAGTTCGGAGTGGAGCAACTGCTTTGGGACAACATTAATCATCCTTAGGCTATTCCAAGAGTGATGTCTGTGGAAATCTAGTAGTTTCCATTCCTCTCCCCCCCCCCCCCCCCCCCACCATTCATTCTCTACTTCATCACTCTAGAGAATGAATCCACTTTAAATCCAGTTGCTGCCTCCTGCAGAATTCTGGGGTTTATAGTTTAGTGAGGCTGTTAAAGGCCCCTTTCTAAACTACAAACCCCAGATACAAAGTGGATTCATTCTCTAGTGTGATGAGGTCTTCTCTCTGTTAGCAAAGAAGTCTCCATTCAGAAGCAGCATGTTCGTTTGTGGAAGGATGTTCAATAGGGATGCCCAGAGGGATGTTACAGGAATAGAACCTGAGAAGTTTTTTTCCTCCTCTCTCCTTGACAACATGTCGCATCTTGTGTCAACAAGACCAATGAAAGGAGTAGCCTTTAATTGGGACTAAACACAGAAGCTGTTCACACTCATCTCAGGGTCCCATCGACTTGTTAGAATGCCATGCGTGCATACAACCCAGAGTCAGAAAGATGGAGAATATAAAGTGCTGGATCAGAAGACACAGGCTCAAAGTCCCATCCAGCCCTGGGGTTTGTTGAATGAGTTTAAACTAGTCACAACTTCTCAAACAAAACTTTATTTATTTATCATGTCAGAAGTGAGTTGCATTTAGAAACACAAAGGTTTTTTTTTTAAAAAAAAACAAACAAAAAACTTGGTATTATGCTAAATGTCCTTTGACCAGAAGTTGGCCACTTGGAGTGCCTCTGGTGTCGCTGTGAGAAGGTCCTCCATTGTGCATGTGGTAGGGCTCAGGTTGGATTGTAGTAGGTAGTCTGTGGTTTGCTCTTCTCCACACTCGCATGTTGTGGACTCCACTTTATAGCCTAATTTCTTAAAATTAGCTCTGCATCTCGAGGTGCTAGAGCAGTCTGTTCAGTACCTTCCAGGTTGTTCACTCTTCTGTAGACAACCAGGAGCAAGTTTCTCATCTGGTCTCAGCCACTGATTGAGGTGCTGGGTTTTAGCCTGCCACTTTTGGACTCTTGCTTGCTGAGGTGTTCATTTGAGTATTTCTGTAGATCTTAGGAAGCTATTTCTTGATTGAAAGCATTGCCATTCTGGCCGATATCTAAATAGAGGATGGGCCGAAGATGTCAATCCCTTGGTCCTTTAATTATTGGCTGCTACTTCCCAGCAGATGTCAGGTGGTGCAATACCAACTAAACAGTGTAATTTCTCCAGTGGTGTGGGGCATAGACATCCTGTGACAATGTGGCATGTCTCATTAGGAGCCACATCCACTGTTTAAGCATGGCAAGATTTTTCCACACTGGGCACGCATATTCAGCAGCAGAGTAGCAAAGTTCAAGGGCAGATGTCTTCACTGTGTCTGGTTGTGATTCCCAGGTTGTGCCAGTCTGCTTTTGCATGATATTCTTTCCAGCACTCACGCTTTGCTTGATATTCAAGCAGTGCTTCTTTCAAACAACAATATCTCACAAGGATGTTGTAGTTGTAAATTGGGATGGTGTATCCCAGCATGGAGCCTTCTTCAGTGGAAGGGTGGGATTTTGGGATATTAAATAAATAAACCATGAGAGGAGGCATATTCACTTCCTAAAACAATACATATCTGGAAATTAAGCTATGATACCAATCCTATCCTAAATAAATGCAACTCTTAATAAATGTGGGCAGACTCAGACTTTTGGGTAATGAAGGAAAGTACTCTTAGTAGACCATGAGCTGAACATGAGGTTAACCATGTAATGGGACAGCTATAAAAGGGAAATAATTGTTCACCTATATTCTGTTCTGATCAGACCTCACCTGGAATACTGTGTCCATTTCTAGGCACCAGAATTCAAGAAGAATATGGAGAAGAGAACTTTAGGAGGTGTCATGACAGCAATGTTTAAATATTTGAAGGGACATCATATTGAAGGTTATTTTCTGCTGCTACACAGTCTAGGACATGGAACAATACATTCCAACAACAGGAAAAGGGATTCCATCCAAACATTAGGAATTACTTTCTTACTGTAGAAACTTAAGTATTAAACAATTAAATGCATTGCTTCGGAGTGTAGTGGAGTCTCCTTCTCTGAAGATTTTTAAATAGAGGGCTGAATGACCATCTGTTAGGAGTGTTTTACTGTGTATTCCTGTGTGGTAGTGATTTGAACTGGAGGCACCTGTGGTCCTGTTGAATGTTGTGTTTCTATGATTCTGCTTTCCACGTGTTCAGAGCTTATTCCAGGACTCTATGCACTCTGGTCCTGGGAGCCCATTCAGGGGACTGAATCCTATCTCAAATGACTCATCCTTTGATTGGGGTGGAAGTTCTTGCTTGGCTTGACAAGGCAGCCTCAATCTATATTCTGCTCCCTTTTGAAAGCTGCTTTTGTATGAAGGGTGTTAGGTTTTGGCTTAAAAATAGATCCTTTTAGACTGCACTCCCATACACACTTATTCATTGGCGACTGCCATTCAATTCAAACAGATTTACTTTTGTGTTCACATATTTAGGATCACATTGTTAATTTGAAACATTAGGACATTAACAAAAGTTAGACAGAAGTTTCTCAGGTTTGAGTTCCTTGTTGACTTTCATGACCAATGCAATTTTTTATCTTATTTGAAGGCTGGAAAGCATCCCCTATAGGATTGGTGGGTATCTCCTGCTATTGCATCTCTTGTTGGAGAATTGGAAGACTACTCCTTTTAAATAAACTAAACAAGATGCCCCTTCTGTATTTTGGGATGCTTATCCTTTATGTGTGCATTGTATAATTTGTGAATACAGGGAACAGATTAATTTTACAAACATGGTGAAGTTAACTGAAATGAATACTTTTATTTGGCACTAGCCATCCCCTGCCATGCGTTGCTGTGGCCCAGTCTGTGTATATGTGTTTTGTGTGTGTATATATGTGTATGTATGTATATATGTGTGGTTTTAAGCATGCATTATAATGGGGTTTTTTTGCTTTTCAAGTCTCTTCCACTGTGTTTTTCAGTGTTTTTATGAGTGATGGTCACTCATTGGCCTGATAGGTGTATTGTATCCAAATTTTGTGTCAATTCATTTAATGGTTATTGAGTTATGTTAATCTCACAAATGAACATTACATTTTTATTTATATAGATTTAGGTAGACACAAACTTGGTAATAACTGCTTTCTGATTGTCAACTCAATATGTCACAAATTTTAATTGCTGTTCTGAAAACTTGTCAACACCAATTGTCACCTTTTAACATATGACAAGGCAGGAAGGGGGCCTTCAGGCTAGGGAATGATTGCCTTCATTTTAGAAGGCCTGGTGGATAGATAGTTACCTTACAGACTGGGATGGGCAACCGTAGGAGGCTGCAGGGCCATACTTGCCTACCATGGGAACTTGGAGAACACTTGTTGTGTCCCCTAAAGTCCAGAAAGGCATCTTTTACTTCAAAACATCTTTTTAACCAAAAAGAGGTTGCAAGGACCAATTAGATTTTTTTTGCTCCTCTTATGCTGTTAAAATGAAAGCCTTTTCCCCTTCAGTTAAGAAAGTAACATTCTATGTTACTTTCTGTGTGGAAATATCTGTCTGTCTGTCTGTCTGTCTGTCTATCTATCTATCTATCCTGGGTCTAAAACAGTGATTTTCAACCTGTGGGTCGCCAGATGTTTTGGCCTTCAACTCCCAGAAACCCTAACAGCTGGTAAATTGGCTGGGATTTCTAGGAGTTGTAGGCCAAAACACTTGGCAACCCACAGGTTGAGAACCACTGGTCTAAAAGAACACAAGGAGGGGCAGAGTGAAATTTACCCCAAACTATCTAGGTGACACAGATATTTCTTTTAGGCAGAAACAAACCCTCCCATTTAGGTGTTTGTGTCCCTTGAAGACCTCAAAATGGCCTTGGGGCCCACAAGTGATATTCCCACAACTCTTGATACAGAGGGTGACAGTAGAGTCTGCAGGAATTGTCTTTTTCAAAGGGAGGAGAAATAAAGATGTTCAGTTATAGTTTGGGGTTTTAAAGATATATCTGGATACTTGTTTAATTTTTCATGTTATCAGCTGCTATTCCCAAGTGACATAATAGCATTTGCTTTCATGACTTAAATCGTTGTTTGCATCAGGAAAATACATAAAGGACGGTGCAGATTGGCAGAGAAAAATATTGGGGAGGGGGACAATAGAAGATGTGAATGATTTAAGGGACCAGATGTTAATTCACCTTGTGCTGCTCCTCTGTGATGACCTTTTCAAGAGTTCAGGACTTTGAACAATGTGCTTGTATTTCCCCAGGAAAGAGAGAGATAGTCACCTCCCAGACACACCATGAAATCATCATTCCTCTGTGGAGGGCATATGGAAGTCCTGGAAATAATCAAGTAAGTTCCTTATCCTGAAAAACAGAGATTACTGAACCCTCTTCATCCCTTTCAGATAACCATGATGTTCCAGATCTGATTATTGGTGGGCAAAACATATCAGCCATTTGCTAGCTGAGAAGGAGCTCTGAAATCCATCTTTCCTGGAGACAATGAAGTCTATAAATCCATGTATGCCCCTTATCAGAACAAGACAGTGCATGTAATGATGTTCTGTATCCCTTTGAACTGGCATCTGGCAGGAGCATTAAAGCTAAAGAAGGATTCCAGCTCTTTATTTTAATGTTCTGGTCTTCCTTACTTTTTGCTCTGCTTTTAAAAGTGCCCTAGTTGGAAACTGATTTAATCATAAACATTTGTTTCTGTGTATCTGCTGATGGCCCCAGAAACTTATCACATTTTATAATGTGGATCTGGCAGAGGTGATCATTGTGCAGGTCTAAGAAGAGGCAGCGGTTTTATTTTTTTGTTTGAGAACTTTTAAGACTTGTACATTTTTATTGTGTGACCCTTCTTGATGCATCTTGCTAATGGCCTAAATATAATTCTTATCCATGTGAGTAAATGTTGAGATTAAGAGTGTGTGATCAGCTTGAAAACATTTACCCCAGAGTTAGGAAACATGCATATCTCTGTCACTGGACTTGAACTCTTAGCAGTTTTCGACAGCCAAAAATGCTGGATATTGCAATCTAGTAATGCCCAGAAGGCTGCCTGATTCCCACAGGCTTCTTCCAGTGTTTGTGTGCCAAAATAGGATTAAAACCTTGGTTTAGTCCTAGCATGGCCAGTGATGAAAAATTATGGGAGCTGTGGTCTAAAACATCTAGAGAATCAAAGATTATTGATTCTAAGAGTAAATCATAGCACTAGTCAAATTGGGAGCTGTTAACATTATTTTTCATATTTGAATATCCACCATAAACATTACTGAAGAAATGTGTGGCATGGGGAAACAATAGTTCTTGAGGTTGCAGCAGCTGGAAAAACTACAGCTGGAGCAATGAATGCCAGCTCTCTCTGTGTAGAACACAGCTTTTGCTAAGTTTTTCCATTCATCTGTGATCCTGGGATGCTCATATATGTACAGACATCTGAGTGTGTGGACTGCATGGAAGGAAATGTTCAATAAAGCTGTTAGCCTTCCATCTGCCCTGAGCCTCAGTCCAACATTGGCGGTTCTTCCAACCCTTCTGAAGATACTTCCTACAGGAAAAGAGATGGCACAAGTGTGCAGCAGAATTATCTGGAGGGATAATCCAGTTGCTGATGTTTTATCTGTTTTAATGGAAAGTAAGTACGAGACAAGTCTGAAGTGAGGGTAGTCAAGTGGCCTAAGTTAAAGGAAATGGTTCTCTATTTGAAGCACTCCCCATTCCAAGGTAGGTAATTTTAAGGAACTATGAGAAGCAACTGTATGGAAGCTTTAAAGCAGTTGGTTCACACCTTGACAGCAAACTTAGTAGGGACGCGGTATGTTATGACTCCTTAAATTAAAAATATTATTTCATTTGCATAGGCATGTGTAAATAAACACATGTTAGTTTCATATAGATCTGCATTCTCTCTTGTCCCCATTTCAGTGGCAGGTTTTCTGTTTTGGTGTAAGTAGCTACCCAATGTGGAGTAGAAAAATCCTAATCAAAGCAAGCACAGGTTTTTACCCAGTTTCTGGATATGTGATAATGTAGTATTAAAAGATTTGGCTATTGCTTTCAAATGCTTTGAAAACTTAAGAACTTTTAAAATGGATGTGGCAGAATTTGTGTAATATGAAGTAAGACACTAACATTATTTCAATTTTTTTTGTTCAAGAACACAGTGGTTATATAGATTGCACAACAAGATTACACAAGGGACTCTCAAACTATGGTCTGCCTTCTGAGTAGTTACAAACAGAGCCTAGAGGACCAGATGTTCCCCTGTCAAGTTGCAATTCCATTAACACAAAGAGGAATGTCATCATACTATGAATATGGTATCTTAAAAGATTTGCAGGAGCCAAGCTGATGTAGTGTTAGATTTCAACAGCAATTCCCCGGAGTGTGAATGCTCATTCATGCTGGCCAAATGTGTCAGCAGGTGGCAGTTTTTCTTGCTGATCCTACCATTTCTATTTCAGTATTTTTCCCATCCCAGTCTAATTTCAACATATAGTTCTTGCTCCTTGCAGCAAAGTTATACTCTTTAATTGAAAGAGCTTCCTGAAGATACTAACATTGTTGGTACAATGTGTAATTTGTAAGAGTTACTGGAAATTAAAATTTCTCATTTTGCTTTCCTTCTTAGGTGAGGTGTTAGTGAAAACTACAATTATTCATTTGTTTTTTGTTAGTTGTCAGTTATAGTTTTTTAAATGTTTGATGCAATGTCAAGGATATGTGAGAAAACGGAAATGTGTCTTGTTATATAATTTACTTGTTTCTTCCTCTCTACTTCACTTGCAAGTGAAAAATTGCTAAACATTTGCTGGTAGCTTCTTACATTATTACTAAAAAAAAATGTCACTGTCATATTTCCTCTTCTGTGGCAATATCCGTAGCTGTGGTGAGATGACTGTTCTGTTTCCAGATAATTACATTTGGTCTGTACATTGGTTCACAGTAAGACAGGTAGTGGTTTAGATGAATCACCTATGTTCAATTTCCAAATATTGTTTTCAAAAGCATGTTATGTTAGTATCCCCATTTAATTTATTGAAGTGATCGTATCCTGAATATAGTTGGCCCTCCACATTTGTGGGTTTGACCTTTGATGATTTATTTATTCATTATTTTGATTAATATATTCTCCCTAGGAATCTCTAGGTCCTCTAGTGAAACTATGTGGTCCATTTCTGCCAGAAGTTTTGCTGGAAGACCTAGAGATTCCTAGATTGAATATCTCTCTAGGTATTTTTTTGATCATCCAATGGGATTATGTGGCCAACATCAGGTGGAAGTTAACCACAGAGTTGTGCTGGAAGACCTAGAGATTCCTAGAGAGGTGTTCTCTCAAATTAAAAAAAAATAGTTTTTCTATTTTTTTTCACTTCCATGAGAGTACAGTGCCCCTAATCCCAACAAATATAGAAGGTGAACTGCATTTTCTTTTCTATTCTTCTACATGCTTGTATCATCTGTCCTTATTTATTTTAAGACGCAACTGTAATCTGTTATATATTATATACTTACATGGGTCCCACTGATTTTCCATCTGAGTAAAATGTATCTCATTGGATTGCAACGGTTCTGCAGATTACTGCTTGACAAGCAAAACACACAAAGTCCTATATCTCAGTTAATGACTCTGATGTTTTGGTAAACTCTACAGTATTCATGCCTGGCTTATCATATATGTTTTTACAAGGTTTGATATGAAAAGGCCCTGTAGGAGTTACATTTGGGACAGAAAAATAAACCAAATCAAGATCAGAGATAGCCTTACCACTGAGAAGGGTAGAGTATCTCCTTTATGTAGCAGATTTTAAGGGTCATGATGAAAGAGCAACTTGCAATGGTGGCTGGTGGATCTCTTGTTACTGGCAGATAATCCACTCCAGGTTCTGGATAGATCTGAAGGAGCTATCCATGGTGCTGAATCTATTTAGGGAATAGAGTTCTCCAGGTTAGCTCATCCTTTTGAGTCCTAGCTGAAACCTTGAGTGAATTCACAGACTCAAGATCAACCAACCACTACTAATAGCAACTTGTTACTTAATTTGTTTTCATTGTGTTTTGACTGCTGGGCACAAAGAGTTGTTTGAGAATTTGTCTCTTGTGCTAAAATAACTTTACTGTCTTGGCTATATGTATCTTGAACTGAGTGGGATGCCCTTTGCTGTTCTGCCTCAAGTAGCAGAATACATTGGACCAACCCTTCCTGGAAATCATTCATTTACTATAGTGTCCTGTTTTAGCTCAGCCTTGAAACTATCATTAACTGGTTTCAAGTAAGGCCATTAACCATTACCTTGGCTGATGTGGGCCCAAATTACAGGAAAGGGGATTCCACTTGAACATTAAGAAGAACTTCCTTACTGTAAGAGCTGTTTGGCAATGGAACTCTCTGCCTCAGAGTGTGGTGGAAGCTCCTTCCTTGGAAGTTTTTAAACAGAGGCTGGATGGTCATCTGTCAGGGATACTTTGATGGTGCTTTTCCTGCATGGTGGGGGTTGGACTAGATGGTTCATGTGTTCTCTTCCAACTCTATGATTCTCAGAAACTAGTGTTAATGGAAGCTTTTAGGTTTGTTCACTTCTGCGTCAATATTCAGTAAACATAAGGGTTGTGAATGTGACTACAATATTTATTTATATCCTAGTTTCATCTACTAAAATATGATTATCTAAAGCCTCTTGTTTTGAGTATGTGTGTGTATGTCGAACAGATTCTATTTTTCTTGCAGTATCCACCCAGAGCAGAAGTCAGTATAACAGCGGAAGGAAGAAATCTTATCTTGGATGTCGAGAAGAACAAGTAAGAAAGCTATCTTGAAATCATGAACGATAAGGAAGAGTGTAAGATAAGAAAAAGCATACGGATATTTGTGTAAATAATCTAAGTTTTGTAACCGTACTAAGCAGGAAGCTCTAGTTATTAGTCAACTTTATGTGTGGGTAACCAAATAAAGTAAAGTTTTGTTTATTGCCTCATCACACTAGAGCATGGATCCATTTTAAATCTGGTTGCTGCCTCCTGAAGAATTCTGGCGTTTGTAGTTTAGTGAGGTCCAGGTCCTCCCTAAACTACAAACCCCATAATTCTGCAGGAGGCAGAAACCGGATTTAAAGTGGATCCAAGCTCTAGCATGATGAAGTTTTTAATATAAATGTTTCACTAGCCAAAACAAAGGACATGCTTTTAAAATTCTTAACTATTATTTTAATTCTATTAATTTGGAAGAGGGTTGCAGGATCAGATCAAAGGCCCGTCAACATTCAATTCACATGGAAAGCCCCAAGGCAGACATGAGTGAAATGGCACTCCCATTGCTTAGTAATGATGACACCAAGGCATGACGGCTCTGATACTGGAGGGAATATACAGTATATAATGACGGATAGCTTCATCCTCTATCAATTTCTGCAGTCCTCTTTTGAAGCTGCCCTAGTTGAAAAATGCTCATATTTTAAACATCTCCATGATCATTGGGAATGGAATATAAAAGAGATGCTGTTGCATACTTTGGAAGATATCCTGTTGAACATCACTGAGGATGGAACCCCAAACTCTGTTGTAGCATGCACACGAAACAAAACTCTTAGCATCCCTTTCCTTCTTGTAAAGTACCCTCTGTTGGAACTTACTTCTTATGGATCCCTTATCACTATGAGATTCTGGAGCCCTAATAACAATGAAAGAGTGAATGAAACTTGCAAATGCTCCTTCCCACATTAATGTGGGAGGAAGGAGAGAAATGGTTAGGGTTAGGGTTCCCAAGGTTAGGGAAGTGGCAGTAGGATGAATGGATGGAGGGGCTTTCATCTGCAGAGTACTGGGGTATGATTTATGGAAGAAATTTGATTTGTTTTATTGTAATGAAAGGAATGTCTACACAGGGCTTTGGTCAGGATTATAATTATTAGATTGGAATGGATCCCTTTCATATCATCATAGGAGAGTGAGAAAAACCACACAGTTCATGTAAGCACTCATTTCCACAGAGACTCAATGCAATCCTATATTGTGTAACACCCTGTATAATCTTTTGGCAGTTCAGGACTGATCAATACATAGCGAGAAAAACATACATACTTCTTGCATTAGGAATCAAATCTTTGTTTCCTTAAAGCACAGGGAAATTTTTTTGACCTCAAGGAGGTCCAGCTATCATCTGACTGTAATACATTTATCTACTGCTGCATTTAGAAAGTGACGGAGCACTGTAAAATGCATTCAATAATTCCCTTAATGGTCTATTATGGATC
Organism: Anolis sagrei; assembly: GCF_037176765.1. Classification (NCBI taxonomy): domain Eukaryota; kingdom Metazoa; phylum Chordata; class Lepidosauria; order Squamata; family Anolidae; genus Anolis; species Anolis sagrei. The sequence continues at coordinate 80,359,139 of NC_090022.1, forward strand.
GAGCTTCAGAATAGAGCCTTTACTGAGTTCTAAATCTGTTTCTCTAACTTGGTTTGGGTCTGCATCCTACTGTAAACATGACCATTCATGCTCATTGTATATATGTCACAGTATTTTCGACTTGTGCAGAACAACAAAACAAGGTAAGCCTATTAATGGCACAACTTATTGGCAGAAACAAAGTCCTGAGCAAAACACTAACTGTCAATTAACTTTGAGAAAGATGACATAACCTCCTCCAGGTGCCTCCTGGGAACCATGCTGTGCTATTTTAATCGGAGGCCTGCTCTCAACTTGCTTATAAAACGGAACACATATATTGTGTTCATTTCCTGACTGGGCCCCTCATTCATTCAAACAGACTCACACTGACATTCAACTCTAGAAGGGAATACAGGAGTAAATGAACTGAACTCATGATTTTGTTTGATATAGTATGTAGTAATTGCAATCCTTCATCCTTATACTAACTGCTATTAGGTTCCTAATATATATCTATATCACTATGAATAATAATATTCTCTAGTTTGTTGTTACATTCCCAAGACTTAGATCTTTTTTTTACCTGTAAGAATAATGGTATTATTTGAACTAAGTTTCAATGATATATAATGATGAAGTGATAATGATGTATAATGATGAAATGGTGTATAATTGTCCTTTACTTGAATGGTTGCATGAAGGTAGATCTTATTTCCATTTTTACAATGTTTACAATTTTAGAATGGTAGCCATGTTATTACGCAAAAAGTCTTGTTGTGCTATTACTAAAGACTTAGTATTTCATATATACCTATGAGGAGGGGAAGAGCATATAAGTTTTTTTTAAAAAAATTCAAAACATTGAATAGTTATCATGAGCCAGAGACCACCAATTTGTGTAAAATTGCACCCTTTACTACGGTAAGTTGCTGATTTGTTTGTGAACCATGTCAATTTTTTCCAAATAAACACAGTGTTGCATTGCAAATTTCCAAGTTCTCTGAAATTAACAAAGGAAGTGCCGTATATTCTGGGGTACTAGACAACTTTTTAGGCATGTAAAACCTTATAAAATTTTGGGGGTAGTCTAGTACGCCGGGTATAAAATTAAAATAATAATAAAATTACATACTATGGCTGCCTTGGCCCGGGTTCCCCTCCTCCTCCGCCTTGGCTCATGACAGCCTCCCGGGCAGGCTCCCCATCCTTCCTCCCTTCCTGGCTGCCTTCCTTGCTCAGGCCCCGGCCCAGGCCTCTCCTTTGTTGGCGGCTGGGCCCCTGGGCTGCTTCCCGCGCTGCTCAGGCCACTCTCCTTCCTGGCCAGGCCTCGTGAGAAGCGCCTCTTCTCCCATGGGACAACGTTGATTTTGCCATTTGTGAGTTGTAGTTGCTGGGATTTATAGTTAACCTACAATCAAAAAGCATTCTGAAGTCCACCAATGATGGAATTGAAGCAAACTTGGCACACAAAACTCCCATGACCAAGAGAAAACAATGGAAGGGTTTGGTGGGCATTAGCCTTAAGTTTTGGAGTTGTAGTTCACCTACATCCAGAGAGCTGTATGCACTCAAACAATGATAGCTGTGGACCAAACTTAGCACGAATACTCAATATGCCCACATGTGAACACCGGTGGAGTTTGGGGAAAACAGACCTTGACATTTGAGAGTTGTAATTGCTGGGATTTATAGTTCACCTACAATCAAAGAACATTCTGAGCCCCACCAACAATAGAATTGGGCCAAGCTTCCCACACAGAACCCCCATGCCTTGAAGGGACTCACTAGTGCGAGCCTCCTTCCACCCTCACATGCTCTCCCTCGCCCGCATATGCACACCACATTGCCATGCACCAAACATGCCTGCTCTCCCCTCCCTCCCTTGGAGTCTCAGAAACAGCCCTCCCCTTGGCTAAGAGGCTGGCCAATCACAGAGCATAATGGTGTGAGAATTCGCCATCTGTTTTCAAAAAGGAAGAGAAGGACAGGCAGAAAAATCTTCAGCCTTCTCTGCCAAAGGGGTTCCTAAGACCATCAAAAATATGTTTTCTGATGGTCTTTGGCAACCCCTTTGAAATCCCCTTGCAACTCCCCAGGGGTCCCGACCCCTAAGTTGAGAACCACTGCTCTGAACAGAACAGGAGAACCACAGTAGCTGGGCTCCCTAAACTGCCAACTGGTGGCATATTTTTGTTTTCTGAAGAGTACACTATTAGGTCTTCTAAAGACTATTCTGGGAGCCAGAAGAATGTGCTACATGCAAACGGATGTCTTCATACGGGTGAGCCTACAAACACAGTACATTTGGCAACATCTGCTAGGAAACTCTCATCAGCTGTGGGGCATTAGCCAACTACAGTGCATACTCTTTTTTTCTGTTATAGACATATGTAAAAATATGGAGAAACAATGCCACAAAGTGAGGGACATGTTTGGTTCTTAAAATCCAAGAAGAAGAACGATTTTCTTTCCTGTGATACAGTGGGATGCCCTTATAACAAATTTCAATTAAAATGTGGATAGATTTGCTCAGAGCATTGAAAATTGCCCTTTTAGGAATGCAACCTGCAGAGAGGGGGAAGAAACCCAAAATTAATTGGAATGGGATCTAAATGTCAGGAGAGATCTTTCCTGCAGTTTTGGGCAACTGTTTTTTTTTTTCTGATTGGATTCTTCATGGATTGCAGGTTCCAAGGGACACATTCTTGACTATCCAAATACTCAAGCCACTGAAATGTGAAAGAGAAGATCTGTCACTTCCACTAGGTCTATCAAATTCATGTTTGTCTTGGGAGTAAAAGCCATCTCCTCTACCCATTCCACATCCTCGGCCACCCTGCTGCCCCATTCACCTGGGCTGCCACAGCCATGGATAGGATGATCAATAATTGGCTCATCAACAGAAAATTCTCCTCCTTCACCCTTTTCTTCAGCAGGTTTGTCAAATTGTCACTCACGAGGAGGCTGCCTCTCCTGCCTCCTCTCGATAGGTTTGCCTTCCCCCTGAGGCTGCTGCTGATCGGGCCTTCTGTCAATTCGCCTCATTTCTGAAGCAAAACCTTTTGCCACTGAGGAAAATGTTCAGACTGTGCTTGATATCTTGCACATGGATTCATTGTCTCTTGATCCCGCTTTCCTTAATGCAGATGCAACGCATTACTGAACTTCTGTGAACTAATTCTAATTCATGTTTGGGTGATTGTTTTGCAATGCAGAAAAGGTGCAAGCCACATTTAATTCCACAGGAAGTTGCTCTGTTAGATACAGTTTCTTCACATATTCCCAAATACCCGGTGCAGTACTGTTTATTTTTATAAAATGAATTGTTGAGGTGCTTAAGCTTGCAGCTGTAAAACAGAAGACCCAAGGCAGATGGCTAGCAACACTTTTGGACAGGGATACTAAGAACAACATGGGCCAGAGAGCAAAGGAAAAATATCAAATGTGGAAAATTATTTTGAAAGAAAGGGAGCAAGAATAAGAAGTCACCTAGATTATATAAGTCTACACTGCCATATATTTCAGTTCAAAAAGATAATCTGGATTTTATAAGGCAGTGTAGAAAAGGGGCCTTAGTCTCCTCTTTAAATTCTTGGTAAAAAAAAAAGAAGAATTGTTGTCACTGCTCCCTCCCAAAGAAAGCCTCAGGAAATGCAATTCATGGAATCATAGAATGAGAGAATCATAGAGTTAGAAGAGACCTCGTGGTTCATCCAGTCCAAGACCCTGCCAAGAAGCAGGAAAATTACATTCAAAGCACCCCCGACAGATAGCCATCCAGCCTCTGTTTAAAAGCTTCCAAAGAAGAAGCCTCCATCACAGCCCGGGTCAGAGAGTTCCACTGCTGAACAGCTCTCTCCCACAGTTAGGAAGTTCTTTCTAATGTTCAGGAAGAACTTTCGAACTCTACTTCATTTGGTTAGCTGTTCTTTGGCTAAATGAATGAATTGGTTAGTTGTTCTTTAGCTAAATGCGTGAAAGCATAGCATTTTGTGGGTACAGTTCCACTTCATAATTTTGTCCCAAAAAGTCCTTTATACTTCAGTAACAGGAAAAGTCCTTGGGATCCTAGGCAAGATGTGAAGTCACTGGCTAATTAACTAGTTCACTTGATGCTGAAACTGCCCTGGTTTTCAGCCCAATTTTGAAATCTGATTTGAGAAAACTGTATGTTGAAAAACAAAACTATCACTGGCAAATGTATTGTACTGTATTCTTGTGTCAGCACTAACAAGAAATTCCTGAGAGTTGACCTGTTGGAGACTAGGTCACTTCCCGTCACTCACTGACTGCCTTATCTAGTTTCCTTTGGAGAGCTCATTTAAAGCTTTGGAAAAGGAGAGGGAAGTATCTATTTTAGTTACAAGTAGGAAGCATAGCTCTGAAATTCTGCATTGTGGGTGGCTACACACTGTCATTTTCTGGTTAACTTCCTTCTTGCCTGAATGCTAACAGAGACAAATGGGAGAAAGGGACGACCTTTTCCTACAGGTCTCACAGAGAGTATCTTAATGGTCAGAAAAACAGCTCTGGCACCTGGAGAATTCCAGTTCATCTTCCCCTGAAATAATGATTTCATTCTCAGGGGTTAGAGAAAGGAAATGACTCTCTTTAACTTATCTTTTCCTTGACTCTAAACATTGGACCATTTCCTAGGCAGGAGGGATGCTTCCTTTCTTCTCTCCTATGTCCTGTCCTCTTTTTTATTTATCTTGCAGGAGGATGTGCTCTCCATTAGGCTCTGTAACTTCATCATATAGTTCTTTGATCTTTGGACACAAAAGAGGGGAGGAGGCCTCAGCAGAACTTCAACTGCTCGAAACAGGAAAACTTTCTAGGCAAACTCCTTTCTCCAGGGACAGTACTGTGGGGAGGTAAATAGAACCAAAATCTCTTGTATTGGCAGGAGTGAGAAAGTGTGAAATGAGATAATTTAAGATACATTTTTATTAAAAGTTTTTCCAAGTATAATAAAAACCACAAACATTTAAGGAAAGAAAATAGAACATATATACATAAATAGACAGAAGTAGGCTGTATAAAAAGAAATATAGACAGAAAAAGTGGCTTCTGACTTTCTTTTTTGTGGTTATACATGTATATAAGCATGCGTCTCTCTCTAAAAGAACATTATTCACTTCTTCTGATAGCCAAATCTTACTGTCAAAAACAAAGATTATTAGTTCCCTCTCTTCTTTTTTCTTTCCAAAAAGTCTATAAGGGGTTTTCAATATTTTAGAAATGTTGCTAATGAAATTTGTCAGTTTCAACAACCATTCTTCCAAAGTAGGCAACATTGAATTCTTTCAATTTTGTGCATACAGCAGTCTTGCTGCTATTATCATAAAATGAAGTAATTTTCTATTACCTTTTCTCAACTGTTTATCCATGAGTCCCAAAAGAAAAAAATCTTTGCTTTTATTGAATGTTAACCTTTAAGATTCTATGCATCAAAGTATGTGTTTGAACGCAGAACATTTTAGCTTTAACACATATTCTACATATGATAAATGTCCCTTCATGTTGTTCATAGTTCCAATATATACATTCTAGACAATTTCTCTCATATTATATACCAATGATATATCAGTTTATAAAAAATATCGGGTGTGCTTTGTGTATTCTTGCATAACAGAGATTGGGCAGTATTGTCTTTGTAGTTTCTTCCAGCTCTATGATTTTATGATTCTGTGATTTGGTTATCATAGCGTAATGTAAATTTCAACACCTTTAACAACATCTTTTGTTATTGTTTCATTTGTATATTACATCTAATATTCTTAGCCCATTTTATCATGCAATCCTTCACTTATTCTTATTCCATGGTCAAATTTTAACAAGCATTTATACATTTTCCTAGTTAGATGTTCACCAGCTGTACACCATTGCAATTCAAATTCTGACTTATTTTATACAAAACCATCTTAAAATCTTTATCCACCCTAAATATTTTAAGTGACTATGAAAAGAAAGTCATTGAAAGCTACATCCCTCTACAAATAATTGTTATTTTGGCTTAAGGTTTTTTTGTTGTTAGCCAGAAAATCTTAGCATGTCAACAATTTTTCTTTGCTTGTTGTTTCTCTTTTATAGTAGGCTTCTTGTGCTGATACTTATAAAGGCATTCTTGAAGACCACTTGGGTTTATATCTATTCTATATAAGGCATGTCTCACAAAATGATTATTAAAATCAACATTCACTTTAACACCACCCATTCTTTTATCCAAGAAAAACAACAGGGTGCAAAATATAATTTTAAATCAGGAAAATCCAAACTTCCCCTTTCCTCTGCATCTTGTAATACCTTCTATGGTTTTTCCCCCCTTGTCATTCAAATTTTGATAAATCATTCTGCTATTGTTCAAATGATATATCAGTTGACAAGACCAGTATTGTCTGGAATATAAACATCATTCTGGGTAAAACACCCATTTTATAACAATTAATCAATAACAAATTGAATTTCTCCCAACTTACCACATCCTTCTTAATTTCATTTCATGTGTTAACATAAGTTGTTTTGAAACACCAAAGAATTCAAATTTGTCAAAGTACTAATAATTTAGCCTTCCTCTCAATTTTAAAATCAGTCTTGTCTATCAGTTGATCTTCCACATTCAGATTTTTAATCAACATCATTAAGGTTATTAATCTTACAACCTGCCAGCTCACCACATTCTATTAATTTTCCAAAACCAGATTAATTAACCAAAACTTTCAAAAACTATTACCAAGTAATTGGCAAATGCGCTTAATTTATACATTTCTTTAATCCATGTCCCAATTTTTCTCCTTATGCCTTTTGTGGAGGTGTATCTCTTAAACTTGAGTAACTACTTGTGCAAATGAATTCTAGTCCTACCCTTAAGCAACTGCACTGACTCACTTTAAAAGACCCATTTTATTCACTTTGATTTGTTTTAATTTGCTATACGCTTCCTTGAATCCTGTGCAGGGAGAAAGGTGGAGTACAAACAAATAAATATTCACCTTTCCAATCATGTCCTGAAGTTCAGTTACCCTGATGAATGCTGCTGGCCCAAAATCAGCCTAACAGATAGCTTCATACATAGGGAAGAAAACTCTGAGACGTTCATCTAGAGCCACTTTCTTACATCTTATTTTTGTCTTGGTGGATAAGCATATTCTTATCTGTCTCAAGAGAGATTATGGAGTAAGTGTTATGTGAAACATCCAAGTGCTGTAAGTTCTCTAAGAACTGCAAGCCTTCTTTATTTTTCCCAAATCTAAACCTTCCCAATCTCGCTTGAGACTGGTAATGCAAAAACCTACTCTGATTGTTACAGCCCTCTTGGCCACATATTGCATGGGTGGGACAGTTTTGTTTATAATAACAAACAGCCCCTGGAGTCACGTGGCTTCAGAAAGTCAGTCTATGGCCTTCTTGAAGACATTGGTAAAGGCTCCAAAGGAACAGCAGCAAAATAGGGATGGGGATTTGATTCTGAACCTAAACCAGCTGTGCTTAAAAGCAACACAGGGAAAAACATCCTTCCTCTGTTTCCAAGCATTCTTGGCAAGCCGTTTGGACACATTACTTGTTTTAGATTAAGAATGTGCTGCTAGGAGATTTGGCACATAGGACTCATATTGACATGTCCCTTAAGAGATCTGAAGGGTGGTATTGGATTTTCATAATAATACTTGCATATGCACATATACATGCTAGTTAAAATGTAGTTTCTTGAATCAAAAACTGCGGTCAGATAATGAAAAGAAAACATTCTTAGAGTCCCTTCACCAACTTTACAATCCGTAGTTTTTATGAAAGTACCAGTCGACAACTGAGTCAAAATAATCCTTAATACAAGGATTATCTGGAAAGTAAGGTTACAAGGCATGTAGTACTCGAGGGAATTTTCATGGGAGAATTTGGTATCACTGCCGTGTAGCAGGAAGCCAGTGGAAGCGAACAAGGAGTGTCAGTCATCAGTAGCTCATCGACTGCCATTGTGGTGAAAGTTAGAGATGAGCGTCCTCATTCCGTTTCCCTCCAAGTGCAAAGTTCATGCTGTAGTACGCTACCTAAATGTTAAGGGCATGAACGCCGCTGCTATTCATCACAAGATCATTTCAATTTATGGAGAGGACGTAATGTCAAGATAACATGTGGCAAAATGAGTACGGAATTTCAATTGCAGAAGGACGGAAATTCACAATGAATACAGAAGTGGATAGCTGTCCATTGTGACTGATGGTGTGGTTGAAAAAGGTGGCAGGAGACTTCTGTGAAACAAGCATAAAAAACTCAGATGACAAAATGTATTGAACTTTATGGTGATTATGTGGGAAAATAATGTAATACCTATGCTATAATCCATGTAAGTTTTATTAAAATATATTATTTTTTTGTATTTTTAAAAAAATCTTGTAACTTTACTTTCCAGATATCCCTTGTATTATTGTTATGGGTTCATACTGGCCCCTTCACTAGATATTTGACTGTTTTATAACAATACTTTGATATCCTCTCTGCCATCATAGTTTTCAAGGCTATGCACAAGAAGATCCAGTTTGTTCTAAGATTTGCTCATAGGTGTTTGTCAATAGCCTAGATTAAAGATATTTTAATATCTGATAGGGCAGTATCCTGAATTTCTGGTTTAGAGACACCTCCTTGTCTCTTCTTTCAATGCACATTCCATGTCTCTATAGGGCTAGCCTACAAAGATGTCAGGGAAGCTAATCAGTTTAACACAACAGTGTCTTCCCTTTTATATTTTCTTAGAGCTTTCTTTGGCTGAAAGATGTTAGACACCAATCATTTCCGCTACCTCTTTCTGGGGAAAAAATCAGAACATTTAAACTGGCATTCTTGTGGGTTTCTGTATTAGTCCAAATGCTATTCTAAGGATCTCACATTTCCTGATCCAACTACTTGAATATATAAAGATTATATTTATGAAGCACGGCCATCTCTGTTATGGAAGAATGTCTTTCTATTTTATATCACACTTGCCTATTTGGTGGTACATGGATCTCTTTCTCCATACGTGTCTAGTAGACAGAAATAGGTCACATCAGAAACAGTATTCTCAATGATACACAAAGACTTTTCAAACACAAAGGGGAGAAAACCATCTTTCAATTTGCACTCTAGGGAGAAAAAGTCTTGGGCTGGCACTGGGGCAACAGGTATAATTTGCTTTTCTGTTTCTCTAGAACAGTGGTTCTCAAACTGTGGGTCCCCAGATGTTTTGGCCTTCAACTCCCAGAAATCCTAACAGCTGGCAAACTGGCTGTTATTTCTGGGAGTTGTAGGCCAAAACACCTGGGGACTCACAAGTTAAGAACCACTGCTCAAGAAGATGCTGCGCAAAGTGCATCTACACTGTAGAATTAATGCAGCTTGACACCAGTGTAACTGTCATGGCTCAATGCTATAGAATCATGGAGGTTGTAATTTGGTGAGGCACCAGGACTCCTTGGCAGAAAGCTTAAAGACATTGTAAAACTACAACTCCCATAATTACATAGCACTGAGCCATTGAAGTTAAACCAAAACTGCATTAAATTTACAGCATAGATGCACCCTACAAGATATTTTGAGATCATATTGCTATGTCAGCTCATCACCTTTCCTATCTCAGTTCTGTTGTCATTGTAATCATCCCAAAAACTCAGTGTAAACCTAGTTCTGTATGATGAAGTGATTGAAGTCTGGCGACTTGGATAAATTCATTGAAGCACAGATTACCTTCCTAGTTAACTGAGAAATCATTGAATATTTCCAAGCATAGGATGTTTGGTGATACTGTTGTTACTTGTGGTGAGACTGGTAGAAGAGGGATCCAGCGGACCAAGGTGTTCGTAAAGATAAGGCCAAATAAAAAGAAATGGTACCCATCTCTTTGTTCAGATAGTTTTATTGCACTTAGATTTGTATCAATAGTTTTTATGATATTTTTTAAAAAAGAGATAGAACTAATTCAAATGTCTACTTCCTTACCTTTGCAGATTTAATATGGAAGTGTTCCTATAACATATAAAATTGACAATGTAAATATACTGAAAAATTATGCATTCTAGTGGGGAGTTGGTAGTGTTGGAGCTGATAAAGTCTCCAGAACAGCCACGTGGCAAGGGAGCTATAATCTCTCTCTCTGTCTGTCTGTTTATCTCTAGTCCCAGTGCTTCCATTATATGACATAATGATTTCTTCTAATGGAAGGCTCTTTCTGCCTCATTCTCAAAGTATTTGACACTCCCTGGCTTGTAAATAATGGTTAGGAGCACAGCATAGAAGCCCCCTTCACTGTGCCGTTGCTTTCACTGATCGGCCCCCTGGTCTGAAGATGGAGGTCTTTATTCTGGACAATGGGATCATTGACTGAATGGAGCCAAGCCAAGACAGCACTGAATGGAGCTGGAAAGGAAACACAGTCTTTAGGACATCTGTACGTTATGGCGGTGGGCCAGGCCCTTGCTCACTCTTTGGATCTGACCCTGCTCTTAAAGCTTTCAGCTCAATGAAAACTGGCAACAGCTGTCCATGTTTAGTCATCAAATAATATCAATAGAAGGACACCCTGAAAACTGCAGGCAGTAGACAGGCTGTATCAATGCAGATTTCGCCTGTCCTTCTCTTTAATTCCCAGTTAATATGCCTTAGAATAAAGTATTTGGCTACTAGTAAAAAAGCATATGAGCACTCTGTAGTGTTCAATGGCTTTGGAAAAAAATAAATTACACTGCTACTATATTTATTCTGGGTTTTTTTTTCAGTCTTTTCAATGGAAAACAATGATCTAAAATCACTTTCCAGTACATCCATAAACTGAAAAAGGTCCAACTCATTTAAGGTATTTAATTCAATTATAAGCTAGTTCCAAACTGTGGCAGCCAGAAAGCAAACTCCCACGAAAGTATATGAAAGAAAGTCCTTAATGTGTATCAGCCCCAGTTTTTCTCTTCTTTTCCCACTTTTCCTTTTGACCAAAGCTTGTTTCAGTTGCTGCATACCAGGTTTAAAGTGCAAAAGGTAACTAAGGGCGCATCCAGACAGCAGCTAAAGTGTGCGCTCTCCTGCATTTTTACGTGGGGCTCCTAAATGATACTCCATGTAAATGCAACTGCATTTGGAAAAAAGCAGGAAAACTGTGCTTTGTGCTGAGGTAATTTGTCAGTGGGAAAGATGCGGGTCTTCTTCAAAAGACCTGTGTCTTTCCTGCTTGTGGGTGGAGTCTGGACTACCCCCTTTGAAGTCCTGGGACTTCTGAGAGAGTCATCCACATAGTCCTCTTGCATTTTCCTGCATCCTTGAGACTGGAGTATCCAAGATGTCTCTAGTGCCATCCCCAACCTCCCAGAAACACATTTTAAAAATAAAATAACTAACTAACTAACTAACTAACTAAATAAATAAATAGTTCTAGCAGCACTTTAATGGTGTCTGGGTAAGTCATTTTATTTTTAAAAAAATGCTTTAAAAAAGATTTTGGTAGTGGGGCTGTCTCCCTGTCTGCCTGGAAGGTTCCAAGAGGTGATCTAGACAGCCCCCCCCCCAAAAAAAAAGCAGGTGCTTTTTTTGGGGGGGGGGGCGGTGGACTAGAATCTGGAAGCAATCACATCAGGCATGTAGCCAGGGGGGGGGGGCTCGGGGGGCTTCAGCCCCCCCCAAAATTTTCATGGTGGTTCGCAAAAAGGCCTTACTGGTGCATTATTTAAACTGTTATGTTTATTCATATCATGATCTGATCACCATACTCAATATATCCCATATGCATGGGGGTATTGGGGTAATGATACAAAAGGTTTGCTAGGCTAGACCCTCTTTCACTCAGACTCAGCCCCCCCCGAAACTCAGCCCCCCCCCAACCCCCCCCTGGAAAAAAATCCAGCCCCCCCCCCCCCCCCCCGAAACGAAATCCTGGCTACGGGCCTGAATCACATTTAACAAATGTGAATGCTCCCAGGTTAAAGGGCATTGTAGAACCAGCCTTAGAGTGTATCTGCGTTGCAGAATTAATGCAGTATAACAGCACTTTAACATGGCTAAATGGTATGGAATTGTAGGATTTGTAGTTTAGTGAGGGACCAGCATTCTTTGGTAAAGAAGGCTAAAGACTGGAATGTATATTTAGCATTTCCAGTCCGTCAGTGATTGTTCTTTTTTCCCATATTCATTGACAGAGTTTAGTTAGAACTAGAATACTTTCTGTCTCTGTAGCTGGAATCAGTTTAACCGGTATGCCATCTGGTCTTGGTGATTTATTTCTCCCAAATGCCTTGAGTGCAGCTTTCAGTCATCTTGACAACTCTTTAGTGTTGTTTGGTGACACATATCTCTGTTTTCATCTGTGACTCATCTGGACTTGATGTGTATTCCCCCTAATCATTTTAGGCTTTGTTCACAGCTACAGACAGTGTTTATTTTCAATGTTCGATATATTAGATGCATAACCAGGTGGAAAAACAATTGTGTAAATCTAGTAAAAAAGAAGGGCCAGCTCTAGTCATTTTGTGGTCACAGTGGCTTGGAAACAGCACTGCAAATTTGTAGTTAACATTATCAACATATGCTACTTCCTTCCCGAAGGAAAGTAGATAAAATATTAGATTGAAAACAGAAGCCAGAAAAATGTTACTATCAGCACCTCACAGGATTGGATTGATGCCCAAATAGCCTTTTTTGTAATTATTGACTGAGTAAATACTAATCTATCTGTGCTGTTGCCAAGTATTGTGGATTTGTCTGCTTTTGCACTACATTAATTGTTACTGTAAACTTTGATTCTTTTTTATGGCTGCTACTTGTAAGAGTTAAATAAATAATCAGCATATTACTTGGCAGGACATCTTACCAATTTTCGTGCCTTTCAGCATGAAAAAAGTAACCAGGAGAGATCCGAAAAAATTGCTGTTATTACTTTACTTTAATAAGGTTTCCTGAAATAATAATTATAGTAGGAAGGAGAAGAATAAAAATATCTTGTATTTTCCAAAACAGTGGGACTGGTACAGATTCTTGAAAAGAGAGCCAGCGTAGTGTAGTGTTTTGAAAGTTGATCTATGACTCTGGAGAACAGGGTTCAAATCCACGCTTAACCATGGAAACCCACTGAATGACCTTGGGGAAGTCACATTCTCTCCGCTTCAGAGGAAAACAAGGGCAAACCCCCTCTGAACAAATCTTGCCAAGAAAACCCTGTAGTGTAGGAAACAACAAACTTACAAACTATTTTATTTGGAAGGAAGTTCAATGGGGGTTGTCACTAGTAACATATACATCATTGCAGCTATAATTTGGGTCTTTTTGATTGAACGGAATATGCTGAAAAGTTTCCTATCATATAGGTTAATATCATAGGCTACAATCCATTTCACTTCAGTTTGAAGTTATCTATGGTCCCATATACACTGACCCTTTAATGCACTCTGAAGCTCCGAAATTATGGTGGCCAGGCAACAATCCCCCACAAAATCAGGTGAAAGAATGCCCTTAATGTGCATCACTGCTCTGATTGTTGTCTAAATCACCATCCAGGCCTCAAACTGGTTCCAGGGTTTCCTATGTAATTATCTGCACAGCAAAAGGGAGCCCCCAGTGGAGCAATGGGTTAAACCCTTGTGCCGGCAGGACTGCTGACTGAAAGGTCAGCAATTTGAGTCTGGGGAGCTGGGTGAGCTCCTGTCTGTCAGCTCCAGCTTCCCATGCAGGAACATAAGAGAAGCCTCCCACAGGATGGTAAAACATCTTGGTGTCCCCTGGGCAACGTCCTTGCAGACGGCCAATTCTCTCACACCAGAAGCGACTTGCAGTTTCTTAAGTTGTTCACGACACAAAAAAAAATCCCTGCTTACTAAAAATCATTTAGTGTAGATGTGTCCTTAGCGAATCGTTTTTTAGTCTGCAGTACCACCTTTAGTTGTTAGCTGTTAGGCATCTCATAGAAATGAAATTGAAGCAGCTGAGAATATTCATTTTGTGCTCCATTGGACCTATCTGTAATATCCTTCTCCTTCTCCTTCTACACTTAATTCTTTCTTTCAGTAACAATGATAAAGAGATAGAATCTCTTTCCTCCTATTAAGAATACAGGAGAGGAAAAGGCTGAATGAGCAGCAGGACAAATCTAAAGAAAGCTTATGGAGAGAGGAAAAAGGGGTAAGAGAAGAAAAAGAGCCTAAGAAAAATAAGCAACAACTGGGATGAGATTAGGAACTACAGTATTGTATTAGTGTCTACTGTGAAGCTGAGTATTTTGCTAACTCACAGTAGTATACAGTCTGTGGAGTACAACAGATTGTTGGGTCATTGTAAATAATTGCAATATTTCCTGTTTCTTTGGTAGTCTAAGAATGGCATCATAGGCTGGGAAACAATAAGGGGAAATGGAGTGAGATACAAACAATTAAGTGAATACATAAACAATCTTCGTTCAGCATATAGTTCCCTTCAAGCCATTGTACTTCACTGAAGTGTAAATTGTAATGGCTAATAAAACACCTTATTTTAATCAGAAGCTTGATGGCAGAGAGAGATCAAAGATGAATGAATTTAAAATGAAGTTCTGGCAAGCAGATATGCACATGCAATGATATAGCAGGCGATTAATGGAGGATGTGGTGAACTGTGGTATTCAAGAGGTTTTGGCAGTTTGGTTGACAATTAATTTGATGAAGACTGATATACTCCCTGCAATACATTGGAGGGCAATTATTCTATAGTTAGCCATTTCCAATGTGAACGTTTTCCAACCTCTTGATGTCGTGACAACTTGGGCACCTTCACATTGCACAGTTGTAGCATAACACTTTAACTTCTATCTCACACGATCCTGGTGTTTGAAATTCATGGACAAGTATTAAGAATTCTCAGCCAAAAAGCCCTTCTTGTTGCCTTAACCCAGCGTTTTTCATCCTGGGTGTCGGGACCTCCAGAGGGTCGCTACGAAGTTTCAGGGAGGGTTGCCAAAGATAATCAGAAAACATATATTTCTGATGGTCCTAGGAGCCCCTTTGCAGAGCAGGCTGAAGATCTCTCTGCCTGCCCTTCTCTTCCTTTTTGGAAACTTTGAATCCTCCCATCAAAAGCCCTCCTCCACTGTGATTGGCTGGCCTCTCAGACAAGGGGTGGCCTGTTTATGAGACTTCAGGCAGGGAGAGGAGAGCAAGTGTGCTTGGTGCAGGCATGTACAGGCCAGGGAGAGCATGCAAGATGGGAGGGAGGCTCGCATGGGAGTTCTGTGTAGGAAGTTTGTCCCAATTCTATCGTTGGTAGGGTTCAGAATGTTATTTGATTGTAGGTGAACTATAAATCCCAGCAACTACAACTCCCAAATGTCACCAGTGTTCACACTTGGGCATATTGAGTATTTGTGCCAAGTGTGGTCCGGAGCCATCATTCTTTGAGTCCACAGTGCTATTTCTGGCTCTGTGTCCCCTTGTATTGCATTCTTCTAGTGGTTAATGCAACTGCAAATGGATTTTTTTTTCTTGAAAACTCATACTCTGCAGACTATGAACATCATCACACGAAGGTTCAGAGGCCAAGGGATAGAGGGGGACAGTGAGGGAAGCTGTAGGGCAGCATTCTGCTTTGTCCCCTTACCATCATGGTTCATGGGCTGCCATCTCACGACATTTCCCCACTGTCCCTGGCTTCCTTCTGTACTGTTCCTGGCTTCTTCTATGAGAGGTCAGGTAGTCCTGACTATTCAGGACTCTGTCTTTGTCTGCTGCCAGCATGACTCCCTACCAGAAGTAGTCCTGCATTATTTGATGGGCCCTGGCAGACTCCGTCTTGACAGCATGCTGGCTGTGCATAAATACAGCAAAAACCATCGTATGATAGCTTGAGGCTTCTTTCTGTAGTTTGCAGATACAATAACATAATTACCTGTTGTTAGTCAGTGAGAAACAAAATTAGTTTTGCCAGGATACAGAGAATGAGATGAAAACTGGCATGATGGCATCAGATAACTTCAGTCATAACTATATCACCTTTACTGTATTGTACTAAGCCCTCTTCAGATTTGCTGTAATAGATGCACTACAGAAGCCAGTTTCATCTTCCTGGAAGACTGCTCTTCCCTCCCTTTCTCTGGTCCAACCCAAAGGCCATAAGAAGTTTTAGTATTTGCCCTCTGAGCACAGAGGAAAAGGTCCTAATTCAGGGAGGAAGATCTTTCAACCTGTCCCATCCAGTTGATATATTTCCATATCGCCTGAATCCTTTTTGAATGTCAGCACATTGGTAGAAGCAGAAGAAGGAACAGCTATAATGCTGTTTACAAATTGTGTCCAGAAGTCCGCTTCTCATATTTTATTATGTCTATTTTGCTTCAACCTATGATATACTATCCCTATGGAGGCCACGGTGGTGCAGCGGGTTAAACCAATGAGCTGCTGAACTTGCTAACCAACAGGTCAGCAGTTCGAATCTGGGGAGCGGGGTGAGCTCTCGCTGTTAGCCCCAGCTTCTGCCAACCTAGCAGTTCAAAAACATATAGAATCATAGAATCAAAGTGTTGGAAGAGACCTCATGGGCCATCCAGTCCAACCCCCTGCCAAGAAGCAGGAATATTGCATTCAAATCACCCCTGACAGATGGCCATCCAGCCTCTGTTTAAAAGCTTCCAAAGAAGGAGCCTCCACCACACTCCGGGGCAGAGAGTTCCACTGCTGAACGGCTCTCACAGTTAGGAAGTTCTTCCTCGTGTTCAGATGGAATCTCCTCTCTTGTAGTTTGAAGCCATTGTTCTGCGTCCTAGTCTCCAAGGAAGCAGAAAATAAGCTTGCTCCATCCTCCCTGTGGCTTCCTCTCACATATTTATACATGGCTATCATATCTCCTCTCAGCCTTCTCTTCTTCAGGCTAAACATGCCCAGCTCCTTAAGCCGCTCCTCATAGGGCTTGTTCTCCAGACCCTTGATCATTTTAGTCGCCCTCCTCTGGACACATTCCAGCTTGTCAATATCTCTCTTGAATTGTGGTGCCCAGAATTGGACACAATATTCCAGGTGTGGTCTAACCAAAGCGGAATAGAGGGGTAGCATTACTTCCCTAGATCTAGACACTAGGCTCCTATTGATGCAGGCCAAAATCCCATCCGCCACATCACATTGTTGGCTCATGTTCAACTTGTTGTCCACGAGGACTCCAAGATCTTTTTCACATGTACTGCTCTCGATGTAAGTAGATCAATAGGTACCTCTCTGATGGGAAGGTAACAGCGCTCCATGCAGTCATGCCAGCCAAATGACCTTGGAGGCATCTACGAACAACACCAGCTCTTCAGCTTAGAAATGAAGATGAGCACCATCCCCCACAGTCAGACATTACTAGACTTAATGACAAGGGGAAATATTTACCTTTTTATAGTACATTTATTTCAACAAAATATTGTTCAAGCCATCCAAAAGTTCACATTTGCAGATACAAACTGAAATCTCATGCAACTAAATTGAAGAAGTGTGTCTACATTCTTTGTGATGTACTAGGGTAAGGTCCTGATCAGGCTGATAGCAAGATTTCATATATGTGGCATATAGTTTAGAATGAGCAATAATGTGCAACATATCATTCCCTTGTTACTATCTTTTGGCAGGGACCTCTTTGCCCCAGGCTACACTGAGACTCATTATACCCAAAGTGGACTTCCTCAAACTATCATGCTGAACAACACAGTAAGTATTCTAGTATAGTTTATCTCTAATGCAGAGGGGATATAATGGCTTTGGGTGAATAAATCACACTTTATCATACTAAGGCGTTAAAGTGGGCAGCCCCACATTTATGCTGCCCGAAGAATTCTGGGAAGTGTAGTTTAGGACAGGGCCTTTTGAATTCTCAGCTACAGAGGTCCTCGCCTTCCCAAACTACATTTCCCAGAATTCTTCAGCTGGCAGAAATACGGGCTTGCCTGCTTTAAAGGCCTGTTGTGATAACAGAGTTGAAACAATGGGGGAATCTGAGAACATCTGAGAACCAAGGGTGACTATAGGAAAATGCCATTTGAGGAAACAAAGGAAAGAAAGGGATTAACATGGTTGGGGTGCTAGTACAAATATACTTTGCATGAACACTGGGGAGTAAATGGGGCAGCAGGAATTATTTTAGAGGAGCATTTATGGCTCTTGACAGTCACCTCAAATGAAACCATTGTCAAGTGTGTAACCGGATGGGATCATGTGACATTACAGTTGTATGTATTAGCAACTCCATGTGTGTTGCAGCTGCTGATACTTTGACAAGGGCAGAAGTCTTTTTTCAGACAGTTGCAATAACACAATATTAGTGACCATATCAATGCTGGTGGAAGACACGCTCCATACATATCTTGTCACATTGCAAGCAAGCTGTTAACCCTGCATTATATGAAGAATACTGATGTCTAAGCTCTTTATCTCTGTCCAAATGATGTTCCATTTACGGTAATAGTCCAGCTTTTAGAGTTCTGGCTGGCAGACTCCTACCACTGGAGGTTTTATCCTGTGTTTGGTTTTATCCCCGGTGGTGCAGTGGGTTAAATCACTGAGCTGCTGAACTTGCTGACTGAAAGGTCGCAGGTTCGAATCCAAGGAGCGGCTTGAGTTAGCCTCAGCTTCTGCCCACCTATCAGTTCAAAAATATGCAAAACTTGAGTAGATCAATAGATACCACTCCGAAGGGAAGGTAATGGCACTCCATGCAGTCATACTGGCCACATGACCTTGGAGGTGTCTACAGACAACACCGGCTCTTCGGCTTAGAAATGGAGATGAGCACCAACTTGAAGAGCTGGACATGACTGGACTTAATGTCAGGGGAAAACCTTTATCCTTTACCTCAGTCTTTAAACCAGGGGTGAGGAATCTATAGCTGTCCATATATCAGTAGACTGTAACTCTCATCATTCCCATCCCCATCCCGATCCAATATGGTTAGGCATGTTTTCATCTAAAAATGTCTGGGCAGACAGTGAATTTCCACTCCTGGTTTGGATTGGCTGCTCATAAAAAATGAACTGATTGATGGGCAAAGATGATGCTATATATACGTATATATAAAAATTAGGACCAATTTGAAGTATAACTTGCTGATATATATGTTTCATTTTCAAGATGACAAATTTCCAGTGTTTGTTACTGACACCTCTGAGTTGATTTTGCATGTGAGGAAGATGTTTCCAGGAATAAATGCACTTTAATTTGGTGACATTTCTTAACTGGTTACAGCTAATTTGTGCAGCTAAGATTATACCTCCCTCTCCCACATTCCTTTATAACAGTACTGAAGGTGCTTTTAAAGGCAATGCCTAAAATGATTTTTGGCATAGTTATTTAGGTCTGATAGCAAGGGAAAGTGTCTGAGACTGAACTTGTTGTCTGGTTCTGTGACATATTGCTACTTATGGACAAATGGTGACTGACAAAATGAAAACTTGTGTAATTTAGTTTTAGATTTTGTAATTCATGCTAACAATGCTTTGGATGTTGTTTCATTTAACAAGGTTGGACTTTTAAAAATAAGAAATGGCATCAGGTACTTTTTTATTTGAAAACTGTATTCCATTCTCACTTGTTGTGGTGGTAGTGATGTTCCTTCAAGTAATTTGTGATTTATAGTAACCTTTAAGTGAATCTATTACAGTGTTTTCTTGGCAAGATTTAGTCAAAGGAGGATTTCCTTTACTTTCCTCCAAGGCTGCAAGAGTGAAACTTGTCCAAGATCACCCAGTGGGTTTCCATGGCTGAGCAGAGATTCAAAATTTGATCTCCCGAATCAGAGTCCCATGCTCAAACTACTGCTCGCTGGCTCTCCTCCATACCCACTTCATCATCCTTAATATTTACCACATTCTTACTATTTCACATCCTGAGTAAAACCTTTATTAATGGAAAGCTCAAGTTTTATAACCCAAATGTCTGTACATTTGAGTATGTGTAGTACACACTGCACATAACTGGAATGCATTTGGTTCAACCATGGAAGGGCATGCATCTGCTCTTTGAAGAGCCTGCATATATAAAACTCAATATCCATGAAGTGTCTGTTCTGTCCCACTGCTTACTGGAATCTGAATGCTGGTTATATTCCCAGTCCTTTGCAAAGATTATTCAGGCTGACTCATGTCCAGCAGGATGTGCTTTATGAACTGCTTGAAAAGGCCTTGATTGGTTGGCACACTGCTGAAATGGCACAATAATGCTCACAGCTAATTATATTAATTTTAAAAATAAAGCCCATGAAAGCTGAGATCATCCTTCTTAAGATTGTTTCTCCTTTTGTCCTTCCTACCATGAAATTTGTTTGAACTGTTGATTGTGATGGGATTCATTGATGGTTAGGTTGTAAAACTCACTTTCTTGGCAGTTGTTATAGGGGGAACCCATCTAATAGGGTCTTTGTAATATTGTGCCATAAAAAACAAAAAGACAAAGAAAAGGGATCTGAAAAATAAAAATTCTTCCATAGTCATTTGGATTTGATGGGGAAAATTTTGGTGACATCACTGTCAGTTGGATCTTAACTCTAAGGCAAATGTCCAATGCTGCCAGTTCAGTACTACAGCTATCTGTTACGACATATAGCTGGCTTTCCTGCAGGTTCCACTGCATTTTAGAAAATTTATAATTTTTATATATTTTTTAATTTTATCAGTGAGATTTTTATATGCTGTTGATTATAATTATTTATACTTATGTATTGTAGTCTGCATGTGGCACTTGGAGTGCTTCTGTGAGCTGCCCCAAGGCCCTTTGGGGAGATGGTGGTGGGGTACAAATAAAGATCTATCATCATCATTGTATATCTCTTATCAGAAATGCTTGGGACCAGAAGTGCCTTGTTTTCTGGACTTGTGTGTGTGTGTGTGTGTGTGTGTGGGGGGGGGGGAATGCCTGTGTTTTCATATCTTGATGGTAGGACCCATGTTTCATAAGGTCCATATGAAATATAATTTAATTTAATTACTATACATATGAAAATGATTTATCATATGTTTCATATGAACCTTATACACATAGCTAGAAGCTAATTTTATATTTGTTATGCATATGCATGAAATAAAGCTTGTATGCATTCAACCATCAGGAAAGAAATATATCAATATTTAGCCTCCAATGCAGAAAATTTTGCATTTTGGAGTATTTCGGATATTGGAATTTCAAATAAGGGATCTTCAGCCTGTACTATGAACTCAATAGGACTGGTTCAACTTATTTTGCTTCCCAAGGCAAGCTGTATATTCCCAATTGTCTCAATTTGACAGGGACTGTTCTGATTAATCCTCTGTCCCTCTGCTTTTTCAGCTCCTTTTAAATTGTCCCAGCTTTTCATCTCCTCTCCCATTCTCCCTTATTCTCAGTTTATCTCAGTTGCTGAAAACTAAGTTCATGGAATAGAAGTAATTTGCACTTAATTAACTTCGCAGAGGAAGGAAGGAAGGAGAGACAGAATCTTTCCCTGCCCAATGGACTCAGGCAAAAGCAAATTGTTACATCTTCTAACCATTATGATCTTTCTTATGAATATTTTTTTTGTTTGATCACATTAGTGGGGTCATAATTCTTTGACAATTTCTGTTCTGTTCTCTAGGATCATTGTTTTTACCATGGTATAGTGAGAGGGATAGAAGACTCAAGTGTGGCACTCAGCACATGCAACGGTCTACGGTAAGGTCCAAACTCCCTCTTTCACAATCTAATCTCAGACCCATTCTTTGAAGTAACCTCCTTATAACTTCCTAATCTCCTGTTTCAAAGTGGGAACTCAACCAAAATGTATGTCTCCTTTTTTCCAAAAAGGAAACAAATTCATGGTGGAATTACAACAGAAAGTTGTGATAACTCTTAATCATGACTTTCATGTTCTCCTTGGGCTGTACAATGTATGTTCTCCTGATGTTGTCAAATTTCAGTTTCCATCCTCCACAGTTATACACAAAAGTGAAGGCTCAGCCAGGACTCGACAGTTTGAAGGGGATTTACTGTACCAAGTCACCAAAAGTGGAGGGTAGGGGGCCTATAGTGAGTGGTTCCCGGAGTTCTACAATTGATAGGAACAAAGGTTAGGGGATGCCATAAATTATTCACAATTCAGGAAATAACCCAAGCATTAATAAAGTTGAGAGAGTGGATAGAATACGAAGCCATGTTTGCTAATGCTTAGGAAGAGGGTTACATAGTTATATTTGCTTTTCTGCTTCCTTATAATGCATTTCTAAATCTGCACATGTATTTTGGTGTCACAGCATTTTATAACGTATTTCTTCTGTAAAGCTGCTTCCAATTATCTATCTCTTGATGGGATTCTTCAACACTGCTTGTCAGTTGTGAGTCTGCAGTGTAGATATGCACACATTTACTCCATATGGGGAAGATTTGACCTCCAAAAACAATAAATTAAAGATAGTGTTTTTATAAACAGGACGCATTAGATTTTGGTCACCTTTATTCAAAGACATTTGAAAACTGGGCTTCTATCCAGTCAGGAAACAGTTTTGGCCAAATCCCTCAGTGACCTCAATTCACTTTACTGTAAACAAACTGTCCAGCAGTGTACACAAAGTAAACCTTGGACATGTATGTTGGACAGAATCCACATGGCTCACACAAAATGGGAAGCAATGCAGGTGCAACATGACCCACTTTTATTCTTCTCCTCATTTTTCAAGCTCATTTTTCATTTATAGCAGAGTCTCTTGCAGTGTAAGATGGTGCACATTGTCCTAGTTTTGATTACTGGAAGCATCCAGAAGCAATATGCTTGCAGATGTCCTTCCTTCTTCAGTGAGGAAAGCAGGTGGGAAGGATGTAACTTTATCCCTACTGACAGATCCCTCTACTTTTTTCCTGTATCTGCCTGAGAAAACGGCCCCAGTTTTTCCTGCATAAACTAGACTTAATAATAATGATAATAATAATAATAATAATAAATCTTTATTTATATCCCGCTTTTCTCCCTAAATGGGATCCAAAGCGGCTCAAAACATATTAAAACAGTACAAATCAAACAACATATATAACAAATAAAACCATCTATAAAATAAAACATAAATAAGCATTTAAAACAATTTAAGCAGTTACTATTGTTGCAGGAACTTGTTGATTCAAGTAACACACTTCACTCAGCTCACTGCAAGTCAGCCCTCCTGCTACTTCAAGTTAGATTTCTTCATTAAATGCTTGCTTGAACAGGAAGGTCTCCAGCTGTATTTTTTTAAAGACATCAGGGAAGGGGTTGCTTTCATCTCCTTGGGGAGGGAGTTCTAGAGGGTCAGGGCAGCCACTGAGAACACCCTCTCTCTTGTCGCTTCCAACCACATTTTTAACTGTGACGGCAGCAAGAGAAGGGCCTCTCCAGAAGAGCTTATGCTTGGGCAGGTTGGTATGAGAAGATGCAGTCAGATAGGTAACTTGGATCTGAACCATTTAGGGCTTTAAAGGTCAAAACCAGCACCTTGAATCAGGCCCAGAAACATATTGGCAACCAGTGCAGGTGTTGTAGCCAGGGAGATAGTACGCTCCCTGGGTCCAGCACCTGTGAGTAACCTGTCAATTAGTCAATACTGTACATGACAGTTCACATACAGCTGTGGGTTCCAGTGACAGGAGCTAGTCCTTTTTCTGATATAGTGAGATTATTTGCTTGCTCAGAGTATCGACTGATTTAATGTATTTTAATCCTTCCAATAATGAAAGTTTTGTAGGCAGGTTATATGATATTAAAATAATTTTTAAAAATCACAAAGCACAACAAACAACTACAGCACAAAGGTTTTAGAAAGCCATGGACACTTAAAAAAAGCTAACTAGGTAAATTTGTCTAGTGTTGAAATGATAAACATGTGGACAACAGGCAAGCTTTGTTGTGTCCCAAAAAAAGAAACACCGCAATGAAGAAGACCGTTCTTTGTCTTAGAACTTTATTACATGAGGTAAGTAATTCATAATAACAGGAGGGTAATAACACCTGTAGCTGATACTGAATACATGGGTTTTGTATTTCTTCTATTTCTGCTTTCCATGTAAATTGTTGGCAAAACACAGCTTTTCATTGATGGGGAACATTCATCAATGGCTTCCAATAATGCTGCTTGAATGAATTAGCATAATTCTTCCCTCCTCCTATTCCTAAGCAGGATGAGGTTGATTTTATGGATGAAAGAGTGAGTCTTGTTGAAGGAGGAGAGAGACTGAGTAAGATTAGTTCAGATTTGACTCTCCCTACTCTTTAACCCAACAGTGCTCTTTAACAGTAGGTGGTTGTAAACAGGTGTGATAGTGATTCAGTACATTTACAATGACTGTTTTTTGAGTGGTTATTCATTTTGCTGGATGCTAGATCAGTCCCAGTGTCCCCACAGAATACACCTGCAACTTGCTTGTTTTAGATACTGAAAATATAGTTGTGTAATTGTCAAGATGATGAAATACAAAACATTGTAGTTGTGTTGATTCTTCATGCAAGTGATGTACACCCCCTGCTGGCCCACTTATCAATATAATGCTAAGGAAAGTCCTGAGAAAAACAGTCTCTCTCTCTCTTCATGGGGCTCTTCTGGACTCTGGTTTGAATGCCTCAGTGACCGGCAATCAAGTGAGACATTATCAGTCGACATATTGGAATTCGTGGTGCCCCTGGAAGTCTTGCCTAACTCTGTGCTCTTCAGATGTGTTTGGAGTACAATCCTTGACCTATCTGTAATGTCCATGATGGCTGGTAGTGTTGAGAATTATAATTTGACTAAGAAAAATAAAGTATAGTCACAATTACTCATTTTCTGGTTGAAAAAGGGGTTTTCTGGTAGCCAGGTGGTCCCATCAGGAACAGTAGTAGAGCAGTGAAATGTTTGTGCAGATTTCTTCTACTTTTTGTGTGTACTCATGTATTATGGAGGAATTGTGTGTACACATGAGCCAAAATGGGTTTTCTTCACACAAAATACACGTTGTGCGCAGAAAACCTACAATGTGTTTTCCTCCTTGCAGTAATTCCATGATCACACTTTAGGACATCTGAATATGGGAAGAATACTGAAGAGAAATAGTCATTTGGCCAGAAAAAAAAAACTGTGATGATCATTCATCCTTGCATGTGAAAATGAAATCAATGATGATTTGCATTCATAGTCTAAGCACATTGGCATAAAGAATAGATTTGGGAAAGCTGACTGAAGATATAATTTAGACTGGCACAGTATTGAATAATAAATCTGAGTACAATCTGTTATATATTTGCAGATAATACTATTAGAACTTAAAGCCGTGTATCATGCAAAATATACACAAGGCAAGATATCTAATTTTTAGGATTGTAATGCACTATTTTCCTTTTTCAATTTCTCTTATTGTTATTGCTTTTCAGTGGCCTTATAGTATTAAGAAACAACCTGAGTTATATCTTGGAGCCACTTCCTCACAATCAGAAGCAGCACTTGATCTACAGGTCCGAACATCTCAAGGTTCCCAGGGGAAGCTGTGGAAATCAGAATTCAAAGTTTTGGGCCATGGACTGGTTGAATAAGCTGGCATCCCAAGCTGAATCAGGTCATCACAGGGTGAGTGCTCCTTAATTATTCTCAAAAATCATAGAACTGGTTGTTTTGCTATCACAAGAGATCTCCCCTAAGATACTTAAGACATTCACATTATTCTCTTCCTAAACATTCAATATGGTTCACACATTACCTCAGTCCTTCTGATAACAGGTCCAAAAGGTAAGCTAGTTCACATTGCAGGTGTCAGATTGGAGATTTGATGGGTTGCACAAAATCTCATACTGAAGTAATCTGTGAGTTGAGAACTAAGTGGTGGCTTATGGCTTCAACTACATGATTAAAATGTCTTTGCTGTGTCAGATATTTTTTTCCTATTACCATTTCCTTAATTAAAGATCGCCAACACAGTACAACCCCATATCAACAGGTGATATGTTCCAAGACTCCCTGTGGATACCTGAAACTATGGAAAATAGTGAACCTTATATTTGACTATACTTGGGGCAGAAGAATACCATAGAATCACATTGCAGGACCTAGAGTGGAACATGGATAAGCGAAACTATGAATATCAAGGGGATTGTACTATAATTGTTTAGAGGGAAGAAATCCCATCTGGTTCTGAAAGTTTTGAACTAATTCAATAGATCACAAAAGAGAATTGGGGCTTACATTTACTGGAGAATTGCTTAGAATATACTGGGTGACTTCAAAACACACTGATCACCATATAAGAATTCAAGTGACCCATAAAACTTCGAGTAAAAATGTGTTCCTGGGCAGAAGGGGGCTGAATGTGAGACGAAGAAGAGGGAACCGTCTAAGGATCTAACTGTAGGAGAACAATTCCTAGAATATCATAGAATTTAAAATTGTGCCATCATATGTCATGTCATCAATGCCCATTTTGAAGATGATAAACACTCGTAATTATCTGCCTTAAACCTGTTTTTATACCCTTCTCTTTATTGTAAAAAGTATATTTTCCATGTTGAAAAACCTTATGAAATCATTCAGTATGCATGTTTCAATGCTTCTATCATAGATAAAGAGGGATGATCAGCAGTCTATGAAATATGTGGAGCTTCTTTTGGTAGCTGATTATGCTGAGGTAAGATGTGTAGATAAATTTATGCCAGATCAGAAGCAAATATAGAATGCAGATGGTGTTTCAGGAACAAACTACACATAACACAGGAGATCAATGCTTGGAACCCCCAGTGATTCTTTTGGATGTTTGTGTATGTCTGAATAGTGGCCAGTAATTTCCATGTTGGAGTATGATAGGAAAGAAACATTCTGGGTTTTAAATCAACATTTAAATGAGTAATCCAAGGTGCTGAAGCCTACCCATCAAACAAGCGCAGCACCTTGGCTAGTTCCTTTGAAATATGGAATGAAAATGAGAGCAGTTCCATTGTATCCCTGAAGTGGAAGCCATCAAATACCACTGGTGTATGACTGTGTGTAGCAGTAAATGATATATTGTCTGCCAACCCACGAAGTGACCACAAGAAATAAAGACATAACACCAATGCTTGGATTCAAATTGGGCAACTTTTATTTAACGTTACCTATTTAAGTTCCTAACCTAACTCAAGGGTGCAAGGAACTGGTGCAACCTAACCCAGGTAGTATTCCTACCCGATAACCACAATATTCCGGGCGAAGCACCTGGGTTTCGGTAATCAAACCGTATCACCCCAAGGGAAAGGAATAAGGAGTCTCTTTCAGAGCTCTTGTATCGAGACTCCTTCCAATCAAAGGCCATTTAACTACCCTCACCTTTTAAACAGGAGGTGAGTGTTTGACTTAACGGCCTTTCACCCCTTAAAGGGGTGCCCTAGGTGCACACCGACTAAAGGAATTTTCTATCTATTTATGCC
Source organism: Anolis sagrei (assembly GCF_037176765.1). NCBI lineage: Eukaryota > Metazoa > Chordata > Lepidosauria > Squamata > Anolidae > Anolis > Anolis sagrei. The sequence continues at coordinate 80,386,457 of NC_090022.1, forward strand.
TGGCCTATTTAAAACAACGCCCACTTTCTCTATCTAGCCCCTAAACAGTATAGGGTAGGCAAAAAACCTCCCTTAAAAAACAAGAAGAGGAAAAAATTCCTACCCGGTTCCAAAGGCAACCTTACGATATACTGTTACTGGGCGGGAGTGGTGGGCCAGCGTCCAGGCACAGAATGAGCCTGGGAGGGGGCCTGGCCTGAACTGCAGGCCACGCCCCCGGATATTCTGGAGGGTTCTATCAGAACTCCTCCCTGCCTCGTGTGAGGCAGACAAATGTTTTTCTCTCTCCCCATTTCATGGGGAGAGGAAAACTATTGTCTGCCAACCCACGAAGTGACCACAAGAAATAAAGACATAACACCAATGCTTGGATTCAAATTGGGCAACTTTTATTTAACGTTACCTATTTAAGTTCCTAACCTAACTCAAGGGTGCAAGGAACTGGTGCAACCTAACCCAGGTAGTATTCCTACCCGATAACCACAATATTCCGGGCGAAGCACCTGGGTTTCGGTAATCAAACCGTATCACCCCAAGGGAAAGGAATAAGGAGTCTCTTTCAGAGCTCTTGTATCGAGACTCCTTCCAATCAAAGGCCATTTAACTACCCTCACCTTTTAAACAGGAGGTGAGTGTTTGACTTAACGGCCTTTCACCCCTTAAAGGGGTGCCCTAGGTGCACACCGACTAAAGGAATTTTCTATCTATTTATGCCACGGATTAGGGGCAAATGTCCATTTCGCCCCTATCCCCCACCAATTCCTCTAACACCCCTCTAATACCTTCCTGCAAATTTAGCAAAAATCGTTGGTTGCCCAATTCGGATAAGTGCACTCCATCACCACGATATAACCTCTCGTCATCTCGTGTGATATTTGGATGTGCAATATAATGACCCCTCTGATGGATCATGAACACCCGCATGGCCCGGTTCACTCGCTTCCTGGCTTTTTCGAGCCTTCCCACGTCGCCTCCTCCGAGCCACCTGCGACGAGGTATAATAGCGGACCACACGACGTGCACCCCGGGCCATGCCCACCAAATTTTTCGTATGTCTGCCCGTGCTTGTAAAAAGAGGGCCTTGCCTGTTAACAGGCCCAAATCGTTACCACCGAGGTGGATAACCAACACATCGGGAGGCAGAACACTCCCGGCATTAAACAACAAAGGGCACAAACCGTCCCAACGCAGGCCTCTCCTTCCTCTCCATTCCACCGCTGCCGTGGAAGCGAGACCCAAATGCTGACCAAAGGCAGTCCTGTGGGCCTCTCTCCCTGCCCAAAAGACGTAACTGTGTCCGCAGACCAGGACCCGACTTCTATGCGCCAGCCTGGAGAGACCTGCAACGATAACAACATCTAGGATGGAACTGACCGTACGTAACCTCTGAAGGCGCCGGACCTCCATCTACCTATGGCTTTTATCTCATCCTTGTCGTATCCCAACGTGGATGCTGCCGTGGCGGCACCAATCCTAAAGGAGTGGGTCCCGAATTTAAGGTGCCCCATCCCCAACAGGTCCAGCGCCTTAGCTGTGATGGTCCAAAATTGGTACTTGGTCAGCGGCTTTCCATCCTGATGGGAAAAGAGGTAACCTTTACCAATGCCCCTGAGTGCCGCAAATTGTGTCATGGCCACCACTGGGCAAAGGTCCTCTTCGCTGCACTTTAGCAGCCGGATCACCTGACCCTTAGCTTCCTGGTCAGTTTTGGAAGCCCTAACTCTGATTTCCATACTATCCTGGAAAACCTTAATGTCGGAAATCAACAGCGCTCGGTGTGAGGTATCGCTCTTGGATAATGCCACCAATTCACTCACCCGAAGTGCTCCAAAAAATGCAGTCAAAGCTGCAGCATGATATAGAACCTGTTCGTAATATGAAGTGCACAATCTGGGCCACAATTGTTTCAGACCCTTCAAAATTGCGGGTGTCATCGGCTGCCGGTCGTCCCTGGGATGCCCTCGCTGCCTGGACCAACCCGTTAAGAATTTATGTATTCTAAAGTCATCAGTGGGGTCGCTAAGGCCCTGGGCCTTGAACCAATATGCGAGTGCTGACAACTTAGTTCGAATGGACTGTGGTGCTAAGCCTCTCCTCCTGTGATATACACAAAACTGAGCGATTTGCTCGTAGGGGACTGGCCTAGTTTCGGGCAGGTTGTAGTGATGCCTAAAATCTAGAAATTCTTGAACCGCCCTAGTGTATGACTTCCTAGAGCTGGGTGCTAAAGCCATGCTCATACCTAAGGCCGTCTCGTCACTCCAACCTTCCAGAGATGGTCCGGCATGCGCTCTGGAACTGTGTCCGCGTCGGGAGCCAGCTGTCTGAAACGCTCCATCTGGAAACGAGACAAAGCGTCAGCCAATGCGTTATCGAGACCAGCGACGTGGAATGCCCGAAACAATATGTTAAGTTTTAAACAGTGTACTACAAATTGTCGGATGGCACTCATGACCCTACTTGATTTAGATGTCAGTGAGTTAATGACCTGAACTGTGGCCATATTATCGCACCAAAAATGAACCGTGGAGTTGGCAAATCTGTCAGCCCAAAGGGTGACTGCCACTAAGATAGGAAAAAATTCCAAAAAGGTTAAATCCACAGTTATTCCTAGCGCATGCCAATGGTCAGGCCACCTTTCTGCGCACCAATGTCCTTCAAAATATACTCCAAATCCAACTGACCCTGATGCGTCGGAAGACACTTGAAGGGCATTTTTAATCAACAATTCTTGACGCCAAAACGAGATTCCATTAAACTGGCGCAGGAATTGTAGCCAAACGGACAAATCGGCCCTAGTCTCTCTTGTCAGCCTAATGTGATAGTGGGGCAAAGTTACTCCAGTGACAGCTTCACACAACCTGCGCAGGAAGGCCCGTCCGGGCGCTATGACCTTACAGGCGAAATTCAGGTGACCAATTATTTGTTGGAATTCCCTTAAAGTCGCCTTATGCCGCTGTAAAAATTGACCTATCCTGTCAATCAAGGCCGCGACCTTCTCCTCAGGTAGCCTCGAGTATTGGTTGACTGTGTCAAGCTCTATCCCTAAGAATGTCAAAACAGTGAGGGGGCCTTCGGTTTTTTCCTCAGCTAAAGGTACCCCTAGGTCCCCAGCTAGCTGCTGAAAAGCGCGTAGCAGGGCACCACAGTCCCCTGATCCGCCTTTTCCCACGAAAAGAAAGTCGTCGAGATAATGTGCGACTCCTCCGAGGCCTGAGTTTTCTTTTATAGCCCATTCAAGGAATGTACTAAACGTCTCGAAAGCGGCACAAGATACTGAACATCCCATGGGCAACGCCCGATCGCAATAAAAAAGGCCCTGGAACTGGAATCCTAACAACTCAAAATCAGCCGGATGTACTGGGAGCAACCTGAAGGCAGATTTGATATCGCACTTCGCCAGCTCTGCTCCCGGTCCATACCGCCGCACTAGCCGCACCGCTGCATCAAATGACGTGTAGTTAACAGAACATTGTTCGTCGGGAATGGCGTCGTTCACCGATCCCCCCCTCGGATAGGAGAGATGATGAATGAGGCGATATTCACCGATAGCTTTTTTGGGTAGTATTCCTAAAGGGGAAACCCTAAACTGAGGCGTGGGGGGTGCAACAAACGGACCCAAAACCCTGCCTTCTTTAACCTCTTTGTCTATTTTTTGTTGAACTATATTTTCCAGGCCTTTAATCGATTTCAAATTGGGTGCCAAACAAGGAGAACGTGGCCCGAGGGCCGGGATTCGAAAGCCCTCTCTAAAGCCGCCCAGCAGATATTCTGCTGCCGCTCTGTCAGGGTATCTTTGTAGCCAACAACTAAGCGGACCCACCCTGATTGGGCTGGGACCCTTTTGAAACATTCCCTTGTCCTGGGTTGTTTCTGTTAAACTGCGCGGCCCTTGGCCCGCCCCCCGTTGGCTTTGATTTGTAACAACTCTTGGTGGAGTGGTTACCTTGACATCTTGCACAGGCGTGCTGGTACTTGCAATCTGTGCGTGTACAAACTCCGCGATTTGCATATCCCCAGCACATCCCTGTCTGTTTTTGGGGCTGCTGTGCTGGGTTTCCCTGCCGAAAGGGCTGCCTCCCTTTGGCGTTCTGTATAGTATGACCACTATCAGCTTTCTCACCAGGGACTGCCCTGGTTGTATTCATCACCTCCATCCACAGTTGACTGTCGATGAGGTCCCATCTCTTATCGGGCTTTGTGGCGGCTTCTGTACGAAAGCGGCTATCGTAAACCAGCCACGCATGGCCGGTATAGTTAACATAAGCCCCATAAATTATGTTTTGATATTTAAATAGGGACTTGGCCCTATACGGGTGAGCTTCTACTAGCAGGGATGCGTATATAGTATAGCACGCTATCCAATTTTTCCAATTTTGCTCGACCCGCCTTTTCTTCAATTTTTCTTTTCGCTCTTCATCCATGTCATCTTTTTCCTTTTTATCTAATTCTCTGAAATATAAAGAAAATATGTCTATATACTCATTCCTGAGTATCTTGTCTATGGTTTTCTGCGATAAATGGGCCCCCAAGGATGCGGAGGCTGCCGTAGTAACTACCGGCAGCACCCATTTATCGGTTCCCCAATATTGATTATCGTCTCCTGACCTAGCCATTTCCAATGTTATAGGGGCCACTAAAGGCGCTTGAGGACCAGCTTTATTAACTGCAGGTCCTGCTAGTGTCAGAGCCGTATTTTGGAGTGTAGGTGTAGTGGTTTGCGCCTGGCTCAGGCCCCAAGGCCAGACCAGTGTATTGTTACCTGTGGATGTCGATGGCCCGTCCATGATGTCAGTTTGCCTGGAATTTTGTCCTATTGCCGCCGTCTCCAGCGTAGCTGGTGCCGCCACTGGAGATGTTAAGCTCGTGTTCGCGGCCGATGATGCTGCCGCCCTTGCAGGCTGCATTGTTGTAGCGACTGGTTGTGCCCGAGCAATGGCTGGGGCAGCTTCGGCAGGGGTTGGTGCTGATGCGTCACCAGACGACACCTGAGCCTGGACCACTTGAGGTTGATCCACCGTCGGTGGTGGGGGATCTTGTTCCCTCTCCCTGGATTCCAGTTGGCTAGGCCCGACTCCAACACCTGTCGCAGCTGCACGGCTGGCCTCTAAAGCAGACATGCGAGAAAGAAGGTGTTTAAAGATCAGCTTTCTGCTTGCCCGCCGCGCCGGGCGCAGCCCCGCCTCCCTTGTAGCCAACCCTCTTTCCCTTTCAAATCTCGCCATCCTGGCCATCAGAGCATTTAACTCCTCAGCTGAGACGTCCTCCTCCTCCGAAGATGATTCGTTGGGAGGGAGGGGACGCTTAGCCGGAATCTTCTTGGCAGGTCCCTTTCCTTTAGGGCCGCCCACATTCTTCTTTGGCGCCATCCTGAAAGAGAATTGATGACAAACCCGTTATCCGAGGAACCGAATATCTTTGGTTCACCCTGTGATCCCCTAATACCGCGTTACAAGTCTGCCTGCCAGTATTGATCTAATCACATTTGCATGTATCATCCATGATACATCAGAAGCTGGGACAAACAACAGGGAGCTCACCCTACTAACTGGTTACAAGTCTGCCTGCCAGTATTGATCTAATCACATTTGCATGTATCATCCATGATACATCAGAAGCTGGGACAAACAACAGGGAGCTCACCCTACTAACTGGTTAGAAGTCTGCCTGCCAGTATTGATCTAATCACATTTGCATGTATCATCCATGATACATCAGAAGCTGGGACAAACAACAGGGAGCTCACCCTACTAACTGGTTACAAGTCTGCCTGCCAGTATTGCGCTAATCACATTTGCATTTATCATCCATGATACATCAGAAGCTGGGACAAACAACAGGGAGCTCACCCTACTACCTTTTTTTTTTTTTTTAATATTCGAGTCCTCAATGATACATCAGGAGCTGGGACAGACAACTGGGAACTCGTCCTAAATCACTGGGTCAGAATTTTTTTTTTAATTATTATTATTATTTTATTATTATTAAAAAACCATACTACCAACAGGTTATGGGAGTCAAATTAATTAAATTTTTTTTTTAATATTTTTATTTATTATTCCTCTCTCTCTCTTCTCTCTCTATACATATATATACATATATATTTTATATTTCCCCTAAGGATGAAATCAAGATGGCGCCGCTTCTTTTAACAAAATGGCCGCCCCTACCATGTGGCCGAAAACGAAACTAAAACAATGGCGGGGAGGCCACCCAGAGCCTATGCTAGCCTGCAGCGCCATCCTTTGCAAAAGCTCTGTTTATTGCTCTATTCATCCCAACGCTAGGGCTGACAGCGGAAGCTCACGCGGCTCCCCAGCCTCGAGCCCGCGCAACACGCTCAGCAACTCAGTGTTTTTAAAAGACCCCCACGTACCACCGGGGCCCTTGCATGCATGAAATGCCGGGTTGCCGGAGCCGGGGAGAGCTTAAGCTGCTCCCTGGCATGCAGCGCGCATCCCGGCCTGGAGGCCCGCCGACCACCGGGCAGGAAAAAACCGAAAGCGGGCCCCTCGCATGCAACAACGCACACGGGGCTGCCACGTGGCACGCTCCCGCGGGCGCTCAGAGCCACGCTGAAACCGAACGCCATGCAGGCCCGCCACGCGCGGCACGGGCATGCCGTGCCACCGGCCCCGCCCGCAGCGGCGTCTAAACGGAGCAGGCGGCCCGCGTTCAAAAGGGGCCGTAGAGGGGAGGGGAGGGGAGGGGGCAGAGAAGAGGAAGTCTCCCCTCCCACTCACCACACCCGCCGACCACGGGGCCACAACGAAAACCACAAAGGGCGAGGGGAGGGAGGCGCGCGACTCGCGCGCGACCAGCCCCCAAGCCCACACGCCAGAGAAAAACAAAAAAGGGGGAAACGAGGCTGGGCACCGGGGGGGGGGGGGGGTGGAGGGCGGCACAAACCGGAGGGCAACTCACTAAACCACCAGCCCAGGCCCCAAAAGAGCAAGCCTCTCGCCTCGGCCAAAACTCCGAGGAGTCAACGAGGGGAAGAAAAAAGGGGGGGGTGGGCAACGGGGGATGTAATGTTCCCCAAACCTGCCCTAAAAGGGGGCACCTGGGGGTGGAAGCGAAGCCCACACCCCCCTCCCCGGAGTCCCCGCTACCGACCTGAAGCGCCGCCTGGTCTTCAGTATCCCCGACTTCGGTCGCCTTCTTCTTCTTTCACTCTTCCTCTCCTCTTGACTCGATGGGATCTTTTGTCTTCCTCGTCTTCTTTCCAGGGCCCTTGGTCCTGGAGCTTCTTCTGCGACCTTCTTCACCAGCGTCCAGGCACAGAATGAGCCTGGGAGGGGGCCTGGCCTGAACTGCAGGCCACGCCCCCGGATATTCTGGAGGGTTCTATCAGAACTCCTCCCTGCCTCGTGTGAGGCAGACAAATGTTTTTCTCTCTCCCCATTTCATGGGGAGAGGAAAACTATTCTCTCCAAAAGAGCTGGTAGTAATTTGGAAATGAGGCGGCATTTTAAATGACACGAGGAAAAAAAGCTTGACTTCTTCACCTCCAGTTAAATTTGGATTTGCATGTGTTTGTTTTTACCTAAAAACTGGACTGCCTGGAGCTCAGATCATGAACCTCTTGGGCAGCATGTTCTTTAGACCAGAAGTCCCAGCATTGTTTGTTTCCATGCATTTCCAAAATCCAGCTTTGCAGTGGTACTGAACCTAGATTTTCAGCCAACAGTCTCCAGCCAAGTTTATTTAACAACCAGCCCTCCTTTTGAAACATGTACTAAAAGATGAAACTGTATTGAGGCCACCCTTTTGTTTCACGTACTGCATGTAAGCAATTCACAGAGATGTTAAAAACATGGTGAAATCTGTTTCTAATCAAGCAACCTGGAGCTGGTTGCTCCCAGATCTAGTTAACTGTTCTCAGGCACATGACATCATTTTATTTTAAATGCATCCTCCCTACCATGCACACTCCTTGTTGAGAGTTGTGGCTGCTACTAATATGATTGATCTGTAGTAACAAGAGTCCCACATTGCACAAACATACACACCAGGGGTTGATGGTACTATAGACCATGTCTCTAAATTCTTTGTGCTACCACAACTAACATTTTCTGAACACCTGAATATCACAGAGTGAATACGTTGTTTAATGACGTACATTTTATAGGCCGATTGTGCAGACCCTGCTGAACCACTGGCCATAATTTATTGTGTGTTGGGGAGCACAGTGTGAGATTCTAGGGTTATGTAAAGCTTTGGTTGTTGCCTGGTGGTCCTTGAAATGTTTTGGACTCCCCTGGTGCTTTCCCCTGAAGCTCATATGACCAGCAGGGCTGTGGAGCGGTGACACTTCCCCTTGGCTTCTGAAATCACAGGAATTTGGCAACAGTAAAACTAAACACTCAGCAATAGCTCTTCCAAAATGGCTTGTTACACCCTGCTGTGTTGGCCTGAATATGCATCTGTGGCCCACACTCATCACCAGATGTTATTGTCAGAGTTGAAAAGGCTGTGATTCTCTGCTTTGAGACTGGAGTAGGGGCGAAATGGCATTTCTTTCTTTTGAAGTCATTTAAAAACTGTGCCAATGTTTAACTGATTTCTAAGTCTTCTGGGGTTTCCAGATGTCTAGGTTTCCTTGTAGTAGTACTAGATAAACTAAATATAATTATTTGTTTAGGGATCTCAGTGAGAATGGGCAAAGGATAACAAATAAACATCTAATTTTTATTTTAAAAAATTGATAATTTTATTAATCCAGATATGGGGAAACTGTGGCTCTCCAGATGACATTACTTTCTAAGAACCAGTAACTCCACCTAGCAAGACCAACGCTCTGACATTATGGAGCCTATAATCCATTTCTGCCTGGAGGGGCACATATTGCCTCTACCCTAATAATAGTTGCTCCATAAATAAATACACTAATAATAATAACACTAATAATAATAATAATGATAATAATAACAACAACAACAACAATTGCATTTATAACCCACCCTCTCTCCCCAAAGGGACTCAGGGCAGCTTACAAAGACAAAAACAAAATAGAGATAAACAGCAGCAAAAATAATTAAAACAAGCAATTAAAAATTCACAAATAAAACAAGTAATAAGTTCCATAAATGACATATTGAATTACTAGGCTCAACATGAGAAATAAACACTAAATACTATTAGCAGACAGTAAAATTAAAGGAAAGTGCAAGACATATATCTGTCATTGCTGTATCCTTTGCAGATGCTGCAGATCAGAAACTTCATCTGTGCTCATTTAAGTCATGAATTATGGCCAGCACTGCAAATTGCCAAGGTTGCTACACAAACATCTGGAGCAGATGAGTTGCCCTGAGGCTATTGAGGGTGATGTAACTGGATGAGCAGAAGGAAAAGGGATTTAGAACATTGTTGTATATAGCACATGCTATGTGCATGGAGAAAATCCAAGTGGTCTCAGCCAAAAACCTCCAGATTCCATGTTCAGGATAATGTTACAACTGTTCTGCATTATGTACAATACAAAGACTCTTTACACTCTACTTTAAACAATTTTGTACACAATTGATTCAAATGGATAATTCACACTGATTAATAGGATGCAGATTCCATTTGAATCAGATGTGTACAAAATTGTTTAAAGTAGATGCAGTATGAACCTTTTAGAATCAGGACTGGATAACTTGTTGTCCCCCAGGTTTTGATGGATTACTGCTCCCATCATCCTTCAGCATTGTCCAGACTTGTTGGGCTAGTGGGAGCTGAAGTTTGGGGAACCACAATTTCTTCAAATCTGCTTTTAGTTTGCATCTCAGCTGTCTAGAGCATACAATTATATTGAGACCTTTCATCCTGAGTTGGATGAGCAATAAAACATAAGTTTTGCATAATTTGACAGTGTGGATGGAGTTGTTGGTGTAGGAGCAATCTAAAATAATTTTAAGAGCTAGTTTTAGAATTTGGCATGCTCTTCTAATATTGTTGCATAAGTGGACATTTCCTATCTGCTTACTGCTTACTGTAATGAGACAAATGGACAAGTTGGGCACTTAAGATACTTTTGTCATTTTTAAAAACAAACAAACAAACAAAAACAAACTTGACCTATCTAATTAATCAGAAAATTGTGAGGTTGAAATAATAAAATCAGTCAATGAAAAAAATATATACATGTGATAACTCTGAATACTTTTTTCTGCTTCATGATTTTCTTTAAGCATGTTCTGGAAGAGTAGAGACCAGGGAGAGAAATGTGTTAGCTATAATTATTATACCAAAGCCTTGAAATATAAAATATGCATAGGTTAAACTAACCTTCATGGATTGCTGTTAAATTCCCAGAAACAATAGCTAGCCAGGGTGAGGAAAGCATCTTGAGAGAACCCACCCAGAATACTACAGAAATACAGTGAGAGCCTTATATATCTGTTGGATTGGTTTCCAGTTGGACCATAGTCTCCTGAAACTGGGGATCCGACTGAACAGCATTAAATAACAAGACTTCTGGTCCCAACATGTCAGATGTATTGGAGGACCTAGAGATTCATAGATAGTTATAAGCTGCATTGGAAGGCCTAGGAAATTCCTAGAGAGACCATGACTGAAATTGTCGACATCGATTTATTACAAAAAATAGGAATGGCTACAGTTTATTTCAGAATGATTTTTATTTGCTCTTAAAAATACCTTTCAGTTTCAGAAGCACAATTATGATCTCCAAGCAACCAAGAATAAGTTAGTGGAAGCTGCCAATTATGTAGATAAGGTAAGATCAGATGTGCCAGTTTAACAAGAAGAGGGGCATGATTAAGTGGGCAAGACCTCATGCAGATGGCAACCCTTTTTTCTGGGAAGAAAATTGGTTGGTGAGGATGATTTGGACTAAAGCAGTGGTTGGGAAGAGTGTATTGCCATTCTCCTCCCGTCTTCCAAACACTCACCTGCTCTGATCACTTCTCTTGTGGGATTCTAGCTGCATGCTTCAGAGGAACTCTACTGTTCTTGTAGGGGAACCAGTGGGAAAGCATTTGAAGCAGAGACATGGTAGGCAAGCAAATGATTCTGAGTCTTTCTCCAGGCTATTCCTCAGCTTCTCAGTAACCCAACCTCGCATAATCCTCCCCAGTTGCATTTCCAAATAAAAGAGCTATCAGGGACTAACTGCATCCATTTATAGGTTCTCTCTAGTTTGGGCCTAAGAATCTCAAAGACTTAATAGAAAGAGGACACAGAGTCAACACTTTGATACATGGCTGTATATATTTTCTTTTCTGTGTAAATTAGATAAAAACTGACATGGTACAGCATGTTCTTAGAAATATAACTCACAATTAAGCCAAATCACTAAAGATTGACTTGATTATGGAGTTCGTATGTACTGTAAGAAAAGCAAAATGTGATCTTTCAAATTGCTTGTTAACTTATGATGGCCCCACGGATGTCATAGGGTTTTCTTGTGCAATGAATAGTCAGAGGTGGTTTGCCACTGCCTTGCTCTGAAATAGATTCTACAGCACCTGGTATTTCTGGATGGCTTCCAATCCAAGTTTGAACTCTGCTTGGTGAAGAGAAGAATGAAGGGTAACAAATAGCACTCTTTAAATACCTTAGGGGCTGCCACAAAAAGGAGGGTGCCGGCTTGTTCTCAGTTGCCTCAGAGAGTGGGACTAGGTCTAATAGTTTTAAGTTATAGGAAAGTTGATTTTGATTGAACATTAGAAGGAACTTCTTAGCAGTGAGAGTGGTTCATCAATGGATCCAATTGCCTAGAGGCGTGGTGGAGTCACCTTCCTTAGATATCTTTATAAAGAGACTGGACAACTACCTGCTGAGGTTACTCTAGCTGCATTAAATAGGAGGCTGGAGCTGATGGCCCATAAGCTTCCACTCTATGATTCTATTATTCTAACCAGTAGTGATCCTGCTTAATTTCCAAGCTCAACTGGGATCTGGTACCTTGTGGGTATTTATGAATTTAAATGGTTTCCAGTTGTTTTGTATTACCCTTTAAAACTTCTTATAATTTATTTTAAATAATTTAAGATTTTGTAATATTGCTGGAAGTTAACCAGTGAGATGAAAACTGAGACATTTAATTCTACGGGTCTCCTTTTTCATTTTAATCCTTCAGTTTTACAAATCTCTGAACATACGGATTGCTCTTGTTGGACTTGAAGTCTGGAATGACCACAATATGTGTGAGATCTCTGAAAATCCACATTCAACCTTATGGTCCTTTCTGTCTTGGAGGCGAAAAATTCTCAAGTATAGAAAACATGACAATGCCCAACTGATCACGTAAGTCATTTTAATAGAAATAATGTGGCTCTTGTTGTAGTTGTAAGATAAGAACTGATTCTGTGTAATAGTGTAACTACTCATTCTGCTTTGGGTTTCAGTAGAATAGACTGCAATTATGACTGTAAACCTATAAGTATATTTTAAAAAGAAAGCATTAACGTATCCCTTCATATAAAGAAATAAATCTGAGCTTGGGTTGTTGTGAGTTTTCCAGACTGTATGGCCATGTCCCAAAAAGATTCTGCTATACAGCCCAGAAAACTCACAGTAACCCAGTGATTCCAGCCATGAAAGCCTTCGACAACAAATCTGAACTTGTTCCACATTATTAATTGTAACAGTGTTGCATATTTACTCACCACTTTTCCTATGGGTATAACTTTCACAGCCAAGGGACATAGTGAAAATCCATTCGCTTTCTTTTGCAGAGTTGTGGATACTTTTCACAACTATCCAAACAAAAGTTTTGGAGTTTTTGGCTCACAATAAATTAGTTATAAGGTACATATCTTGGTATTTAACAGAGAGAAGGCACACTGTTGATATAGATTTGTCCTATACACTCATGTATAAGTTTAGAAATTTTAGTTAAAAAATCACACACACACTCAAACCTGGGTCAACTTATCCACAGGCAAATGTGAGTAATGGAATCCTTCCTCTGAATAGAGCAGTAAACGGCAATAGTTTGGTCCATCCTAGAAGAACGTAAAATAAGCACCAACTCTCTCTTTCTTCCATGGCATCACCTCTGGTGTTTCTGAATGCCTAGGTTGGGAAATGGTTACGGCAGCCAGGGACTGCTGGTCCCAAATTGACATTGGTGCTTTTCCCTCTCTGAAGAATGAATCTACTCTTATCCATGGGTCATATAAAAATCAATTATTTGACCCCAAATTGTCCTCAATTTATAGATGAGGTTGACTTATACATGAATATATACAGTAAGCAGAAGTTATCAGTGTGTTTTCTTTATCTCACTTTAGATATCCTTGAATTATCAAAATATATTGACATTGATTTCTTCTCCATGAATTTTCTTCCATTTGGTTGGTTCTTTTTGGAGATGTCAAAATCATGAAAAACCAATCCCAGTTAAAGATGCTCAGTGACATGTGTAATTTTAGAAACTGTGTTTGTATGTGTGTATGTGAAAGAGAGCAATCTATGGCTTTATTTTTGTAGTTCCCTTTAACTCTAAGGTTAGGAGAACACACAAGGTTCTTGGTGTATTTTTAAATACTGAGGACTGCATTGCAATTCTTAAATTTGATATATCACTATGTGTTTCAGTGGAATGTCCTTCCATGGTACTACTATAGGCTTGGCCCCTCTGATGGCCATGTGTTCTGCCTATCAGTCTGGAGGAGTGAATATGGTGAGTTGTTCTCTTCCATTTTTAAATCATTGCCATTATGACAGAGTGACATAATGTAACTAAAAGAAAAAACAAGGAAATTGCCAAGCATTGTCAATTATTTCCCCAAAAAGAAAGATTTTCAGACTGCATTTTCATGTTTTACACCATCAGCTAGGCCTGTCATTTGAGCTGGATAGTACACTCTTACAGCCATACTATGCAATATGTGGACTCTTATATTTGATCCTCTACCTGGACAGGATCACTCAGACAATGCCATTGGAGTTGCAGCCACAATGGCCCATGAGATGGGGCACAACTTTGGCATGAGCCATGACTCAACTGGCTGCTGCACTGCCAGTGCCAAAGATGGAGGGTGCATCATGGCTGCTGCAACAGGGTGAGTCTCCACCACCTCTTTTGCATCTTTGCTATCTATCTATCTATCTATCTATCTATCTATCTATCTATCAATCATCTATCTATCTATCTATCTATCTATCTATCTATCTATCTATCAATGCTCTATTCATTTTGAGTGACATCATAACTCAAAAATCACTTAATTGCCACCAAATTTGGCCACAAGACACCTACTAACCCAAGGAGTAACCATCACTCAAAAAATTGATTTTGTCATTTGGGAGTTGTAGTTGCTGGGATTTATAGTTAACCTACAATCAAAGAGCATTCTGAACTCCACCAATGATGCAATTGAACCAAACTTAGCACACAGGACTGCCATGATCAACAGGAAACACTAGAAGGTTTTAGTGGGAATTGACCTTGAGTTTTGGAGTTGTAGTCCACCTATATCCAGAGAGCACTGTGGATTCAAACAACAAAGGATCTAGACCAAACTTGGCATGAATACTCCATATGCCCAAATATGAACACAGATGAAGTTTGAGGGAAATAGACCTTGAAATTTGGGAAATTTAGTTACTGGGATTTATAGTTCACCTACAATCAAAGAGCATTCTGAACCCCACCAACAATAGACTTGGGCCAAACTTCCCACGCAGAACTCCCATGATCAATAGAAAATACTGTGTTTTCTGGTGGTCTTTGGTGAACCTTCTGACACCCTCTCATGACCCTCCCCCCAGGGGTCCCGATCCTCAGGTTGAGAAATGCTGCCTTAAGGCCATCTAGTCCAACTCCCTTCACCAGGGCAAGAAAACATAATCAAAGACCTCCTGACAAAGAGCTGTCCAGCCATAGATATAGATAGATAGATGATAGATATATAGATATGATTCACACACACACACACACACACATGTATATGGCAGATATAGTATCACAGATTTGAAAGGGACACCTAAAGGACAATTATATGTTGCATGTTCCAGAGTAGGCAAACCAAACAATCTCTACATCAACACTGACAAACAAGAAATACTGGTTACCCACAATCATAAAGAAATAACATATATTCGAAACCAACACTTTCTCATTACTTTATTTTTCTGATCACCAGACTGGGCCACAGCAACGCATACCAGGGGGCGGCTAGTAATATACTAAAAACTGAGTTGCATTATTGTACTCCATTTCATTTCATTAAGAAGAAAGTTTTTATTTAGTCTGGGAGCAGTATGGTGTGTTTTTTGTTATTTTGTACCTTCAAGTCACCTTTGATTTATGGCAATCATTATTAGGTTTTCTTGGCAAGCTTTATTCAGAGGAGGCTTACCATTGCTTTCTTCTCTGAAGCTGAGAGAGCATGATCTGTCCAAGATCAATAGTGGGTTTCTATAACTCAATGGAGATTTGATTATAGTCTTCCAGAGTCCTAATCCAAAACCAGAAAATATCTGATGTCTTGTTTAGTTCCTTGATATAATGAGGATGTGAACCAGCTCAATGCATAAGTAGAATTGTTCATACTCTGGGATATATGCATACAGGCAAGGCAAGCATGTGCAGGAAAGTATATCAATGACCTCTCATGGAATGGAAAGACCAGAGAGATGTGTGGGGTAGTTAGTCAACTATGACTCTTTCCCACTGAGGTTACAGGCCTGTAAGAACTCCACCACAATTTCTGGTGAAGTGTAATATTTGAGGAACAGCTGTATTCCAATTTTCACACTTGTCTGGGTAGTACAGATCAGGTTGATTTGCTTTGACATACAGACCGAATGGAAACTTTCAGTATCACTCATCACTATGCATGATGATCAATTCTCGTAATGCATCCTACTTCCCCTGCTTCTTTACAGGCACCCATTTCCCAGGGTTTTCAACAGTTGCAATAAGAAAGAGCTGGACCGGTATCTTCAGTCCGGTGGCGGGATGTGTCTCTATAACATGCCAGATACTAAGATGTTATATGGAGGACAGCGATGTGGAAATGGTTACCTGGAAGAAGGAGAAGAATGTGATTGCGGAGAGGTGGAGGTAATTCTCAGTTTTCAAAGAAGGAACCATGTTAATCTCTTACAGCATGGTATCTCACCAAGTAAAAAGTGTATTCATATAGTTGTGGGAGAGGGAGAACATTTTATTTATTTTATTATTTATCTGGTGACTACAACTCTTTCTATAATTAAAAACTAAAATATGGGATCAAGTGTGGACAAAGAATGGTGAAAATAAAACTATGTGATCTCCATAAAACTATGTGACTTTGAACAATGTTTATGGATCCTGCTTATTCCACCCCCCCCCCCCCCCCCAGTATTTTGCCATTTCTATAATAAACCCTTGATTGGAAACTGATGGTGCTTCATAAGTCCAATTGTCATTAATCTTTTATTTCTACCTTTCGTATGTCTTCCTTACATAATCTAAAATTAACACCAACCCATTGAAAGCCTTTGACAACACATTATTATTATATTTATTTATACCTTGCTTTATCTCTCCTGAAGCATTATCTCTCCTTGACACGAAAGCATTAGTACACAATTTAAATATACAGATACACAAACATTAAAACAGAATTAAATATAAATAAAACAGTATTAAAAATTCACAGTTTTCAATCATTCAAACATATCCAATGCATATTCAAAGTTAAAATCACAGCACCCACTGATGTGATCTTAAAAACCTTCTTTGAGAGCCTGTCTGAATAAAAAGATTTTAGCCTGCCGCTGGAAGGACAGCAAGGAGGAGGCCATTCTGGCTTTCCTGGGAAGAAGGGAGTGGAACAGAGTCAAGGGACAGCCACGGAGAAGGGAGGCCTGTTCTCTTGTTCCCACCAACTGGGCTTGAGATGGAGGTGGGACCAAGAGAAGGGCTCTCCTGAAGATCTCAGGATTTGAGCAAGTTTCTACAAAGGGATATTGCCAGCCAAATAGCCTGGACCTGAACCATCTGGGGCTTTAAAGGACATAACCAGCACTTTGAATTGTGCCTTGAGACTGGCAGTCAGTGGGGGTGCTGCAACAGGGGGATTGTCTGCTCCTTGTAACCAGCCCTAGTGATCAACTTGGCTGCAGCTCTTTGGACCAGCTGAGGTTTCCAAGTATGCTTCCCCACCTAGAGCGTGTTACATAACCCAAATGGGATGTAACTAAGGCATGTTCCACCATGGCCAGATCTGGCTTCTCAAGAAGCTAGACTGTTTATTTTTCAAGACTAATATTGCCTATATCAGTGCTACTCAAAGTAGTGAACTGTGGATTGGTTCTGGTCTGTGACCTATTGGCTACTGGGCCATGTAGAGTTTCCAGGAAAGAAAGAGTTATATTCAGTGGACACAAATTTGATTCTGAGTGGTCCCTGGCACATTACATCAAGTGTCTGGTGGATTGTTGTTTGGGGGGGGGGGGGGGGAGCAGAAGCTGGAATCTATTGGTTACACACCATGATGGCAGCAAGATAATTGAAAAATATGCTATGAGGACGAGTTCAGACTCCCTGATGCATTTGGGTTGAAGACTGAGAGCATATGTAGCTAAAACAATCTTACAATCCATCCTAACAGAAGCACCAGATGAGTTCCAATGTTTTTAGATTCAGAACATATGCTCTGCAGACACATCAAGTGTTTTATTCCTCTTGTCTGTTTCCCAGGAATGTAACAATCCTTGTTGCAATGCTGCCGATTGCTCTCTGAAGCCCGGTGCCGAATGTGCTCATGGAACTTGCTGTCACCTGTGCAAGGTAAGCATACCTGGTTTCTCTCTGAACGACACGCTGAAAGAAGGATCTGCTGCTTCTGTATATAAATGAAAAGCAGATGGCGCAATCAGACAATCTGGAGCTAATTTGGATATTAGGCCGCATGAACTTCATTCACAGTTTTCTTTAAAACTCTGATAGTAATGTTAAATGGAAGAATATGCACATACTGTACAAGGGGTGCAGGACCCACACAAAAGTGGAAAATCATGAGTAAAAAGTTATTTTTTCACCTGGGAGAACTCTTCTCTAGGAATTCTATGATCAACCTTTGCTGGAGTTAACAACAGAATCACCTTGGAGGACCTAGAGGTTCATAGAGAAGTACTCTCCATAGAAATATCTAGGTCCTCCAGAGTGAGTCTATGATGAACTTCAGATAGCAGTTAATCATAGAACCACCTCAGAGTACCTGGAGATTCCTAAAGAGAACATATTAATCAACTCTTTGAAAAATCAAATCCATGAAATTTAAATCTGCAAATATGAAGAAACAACAGTACATTTTTCTGTCTGTTTGCTAGCTTTATATGCCACCTTTCTTGTGACAAGCTAAGGGGGCATACATTTCTCCCTTCTTTCCCACTTCATCTTTGTAACAGCCCTGTTAGGTAGATCAGGCTGAGAGAAAATGACTGGCCCAGAGTGAGTTTTTCAGCCCAATGGGGAAGCTGCCTAAATCTACTATGCAGTCGCCATTCAGTCTTCAAAATTGTTACACTACACTGACACTTGCATATTAAAGTATCTCTGTTCTCTTGTATATCAGTGTGTACTATATTGAAGTGGCAACGAGAAAATTAAAACACACACACACACTTCTTTGCATTTAATCCACACGCACTTGGCCATTTTAACCATCTGCAAGCCCTCTATGTATCAATGCCATCCAACAATGCCAGATTTGTATTCTGATATTTTTGGAACAGGTTTTTCCTGAAATGACTTCTGTTACTCTATATTTTATGACAGTCTGTAGACTGAAATCTCCAGGTGTCTCTAGCCCAAAGCAGGATTGTGAAAGGGCCACTTCTTTAATTCTCCTATGTATCTTTGGAGAGTCACCCTCCCTCGCCAGCTGTTTTGGCTTATACTGGAGTCTCCTGGCGATTATGGGATTTAACAACTGCAAGTGGAGAGCTTTTTTTTCAGGGCAGGCCTCTGGCTTGGCTGGGATCAAAGGAGTGCCATTCAACCTGATTATATTACCAGTGTCTCTTGCTGTGGGGAGCCGCTGCGTGCCCCAGTCACTGCAAAGATAAAACAAGCACTTGGAAACACAGAGGGTGCTCTCTTTTGGCACCTTGGCTCATGGCCATCTGCTCTACTGCCTTCTATACGGCAAAACTGAATTCTTTGACCAACCAACTTTAGGGTGGGGTGGGGCTGGCTCTATATGGAGGCAAGAGATTCCTGTGTCTCAGTTTACACCACAACTTTCCTAGGAAAATGTAGTGAAAATAGTGTTGGTATGGGAATTCTTTCCCTACTCCTCCTCCAATTCCAAGTGCTTAAAGGATCCACACATTGGCCCAATACTTGGCGAACTGGTCAGATAGGACCACTTTGCATGCAGGATTCAACAAACCAATGCCAACGTGTATTTTGGGTTATTTTTAATGGCATGTGGCAGCTTAATCATCTACATGTTAGCAGCTGCATACAGCTGTCTGCATACTGGCAAAGAGCCAACATACACAGCAGTGTTAAACAGCCATTGCTTCTCCAGTGATGAGAATTGGTTCCAGAGCTTGGACAAGTTACTCTTTTCAAGTATAGCTCCCTGAAAATGTTATAATCTTTCTGAATTATTATCAATTCTTAATATTTTTTGGTTCGCACATACAAGCAGCACCCAAGTTACAAACATCTGATTTACAAATAGATATGAGTCAATAGGAAGTGAGAAAAATCTACTTCTTGGAAGGGAAATTCATGGATAATACAAAACTCTATATTTTGGCAACACTTGGGATGGAAACATACTATAGCATCTCACTAGAGAGCTTAGACCCTTCTACACAATTGTATAAAATCCACATTATCTGCTTTGAACTGGATTATATGACAGTGTAGACTTAGGGCCCTTCCAGACAGGCCCTGTATCCCAGAATATGGTCTCAGGTTTTCTGTTTATCCCAGATTATGTGACAGTGCAGAATCATATAATCCAGTTTAAAGCAGAAACCCCAAGAACTCTTCCACATATAACCCAGAATATCAAGGCAGATAAAACACAATATCTGCTTTGAACTGGATTATCTGAATCCTCAAACTCAAACAGCTACCCTATTGGCAAAAATCTTCCCAAGAAAACTCTAGGATTGTCTCATAAGGATCTCAATGTCAGACAATTTTCCTTATTATTCCAAAGCACTTTGAGCTCTTTGTAATTATAACTATTTTAAATCAAGAACATTATCACTCTGGTAATTCTAAGGACTGACTGCCAAATCGAATAAAGGAGGTTTCTCAATGGAAAATCAATGTATCTCCCACTTATTTGACAGATTATGTACCAGAACACTGTACAATGATATTCACAATGGCACTTAATGATTCTGCATTTCAACAGTTTCTGCTTTTTCACAGTACTGTGGTCCCTGAACTGTCAAATAAGCAGGGGACTCCAATATGTGCTTTTATTGTAATTTTCTGAGTGGGCGGGTGAATGATATCTTGAAGCAAATTAATATCAATATTTAAATTGATGGGAGAAACTACCATTGATCCAAAGAGTAGCCTTTTCACCTAAGGGACTACTTAGAGCTCACTTAAGTCACTGGAATGTCACTGAAATTGCTGTTTGTATCCTTTCTTTAGTTGATTGCACCAGGAACTCTTTGCCGGGACCAGGCTAGATCATGTGACCTGCCTGAATATTGTACAGGCAAATCCCCTTTCTGCCCTGCAAACTTCTACCAGTTGGATGGTACTCCATGTGCAGACGGAAGAGCCTACTGCTACAGTGGGATGTGCCTCACGTATGAACAGCAGTGCGTGCAACTCTGGGGTTATGGTAAGCTGTTCTCTGAGAAGAGAAAGTCATCAAATGGTGGAGAAAGGGCTTGCATCTTGAAGGTTAGGGGAATTAAGAAACAAATGGTTCCTGCAGTTTGTTCAGATTGAAGAAAGTGGGACATAGACTTAAATCTCCCTACTTTGAGTAGAAGAAGGAGTTTTAGGAGGAGGAGCTAAATTACATGGTATAGGTTAAGAAAAATGGAATCTCATGACATTCTATTTATACCACAGCTGTTAATGACTACTTGCTATTACATTATAAGTCGTCTAGTATGTGCTGTGGTTTGAACTTTGGGGGATAACTGGAGAAGAGGATTCAAATATCTGCTCAGCCACGGAAACCCACTGAATATTACAATTTTAGGCAAGTCATACTCAGCCTCAGTGGGAGAAAAAGGCAACTCCATCTGAACAAATATTACTAAGAAAACCCCATGATAGGATTGCCTTGGAGTCATCATAAGTTCATAATGACTTGAAGATATGCAACAATAAAATTATTATTATTATTATTATTATTATTATTATTATTATTATGTTAATGTTTATGTTTATGTTTATCTTGTCAAATTCTCAGATGTTCGAAGACTAAACCAGTGCATTTAAATTACACAATTTTAGGAAATATAGAATATGGCTCAATTTCTCTTCTTTTTATTTTGCCTCTAATGTAGTGGGATCTTTTTTCATCTTATTATCCTCCTAGAAACCTTAAATCTATCACTTAAAATTTATATGAGTTGTATCACAAATTCACATGCCAAGACATGTCATTTGCTAAACTGAAACATAGGTCCTATGGTATGTATTTTTTAATTTTGCTGTCATGCTAGCTCATATCATAAGAAGAGTTATACTGTCTTAGATTTAGTATCTTAAATAATAATGCCCTTTTTCATATTTCTGCTTTTTTAATCTGACAAGGACACTGGGTGTGAAACCAGAACTGTGGATGAAATTTGGTGGGCATTGATTGCTGGTGGCTTATGTCACTAAACAATGATAGATTTCAGACTGAACTTTGAAGAAGTTATCCAAGGTGCTGAATATCCTCTCTGCCCTTGCAATAATATGTTCAGTGTCATGGATACTTTCTGAAAAGTTGAGACAGAAACATGGGGCAGGTTCATCGTCTAATGACATGGAAGCCACAAGTTGCTACTGCAGATGGGTTATAGCTTGCACAAGCTCCCTCTTCTATGGAGACTAATCCTAGGAATTACTTCTACACAGGAGCAAGGCCAGCACCTGACCTCTGCTTTGAGAAGGTTAATGCTGCAGGAGATTCTTATGGGAACTGTGGAAAGGACATCTATGGCAGATACAAGAAGTGCAATACAAGGTAGAAAGCAATCCAAACTATATGGGATGAAATGCTAAAGGTTGAAAAATTAAGTAAATCTATACTATTATAGACTACAAATTAATATTGATTCCTTAGCAGAGTTGTTATTACAATGGAATTCCTAACTTTAGTGCTACATTGGTTATTATATTCACTGCCTTGGGGTTGGGGAAAATGGTCATCCCATAATCTGCTGGACTCCAGTAACCATCATTCTTAGCAAGGTTGACCAGTGATAGGAATGATGGGAGTTTTAGTTCCATGCCTCTTGAGGGACTGCAGATTCTCTACCTAATAAGGGGGCTTCTGTTTAGGAAAAGGATGGTAGTGGTGTAGTTATTCCTCCTTTCATCTCCTCTTAGAACTGACTTTTCCCACAACTATGCCTGAAAACATAACATTAATCCCTGGCTAATTTTCAGGAGATCTGAAGATAAGTCTGGGTTTGAGTATTAGGCTCTGGGGGACAGAACAGTAATCTAGTTTTGAATTTAATTAACTTCAATTTGGATTATCAGCAACTGATCCTGTGGAAGGTTTTGAGACATCACGGGCACTACAAATCTTTGTGGAAATCATCATGCATTTAATCTGACTTTTTAACCTATAGCATCTTATTTCACCAGAGATGCAAAGTGTGGCAAGATACAGTGTCAGAGTTCTGCTTCCAAGCCTTTGGAATCCAATGCTGTTGCGATTGACACAACCATTTTATTAAATGGAAGGCAGATCCGCTGTCGTGGAACTCACGTATATCGAAATGAAGAAAATGAAGGAGATATGTTGGATCCTGGATTAGTGATGGCCGGAACAAAGTGTGGAGACAGTCATGTAAGTGCCTGTTTCCTATTGCACCCTTATATCTTATCCCCAATGGTCTCTTGGAAGACAATGTTCAGCACAGTTAAGTTTGACACACTTTTTTTGTGCCGTAAAACATGGATTATCCTCCAACTCTATGATGGCTTGCATTTGAACAACTTCATAGTGTTCTCCATTTTTTCAGTGTTGTTCTTAATGTTTTTCTCCTACAGATTTGCTTTGAAGGACATTGTCGAAACACTTCCTTTTTTGAAACTGGAGACTGTGAGAAGAAATGCAATGGTCATGGAGTAAGTATCTTGACTTCTGGAATTTTAGTTGGATATATATTGTGTGCCTGTTTTATTTGCTAAGTATTATTATTAATAATAGTAATAATAATAATAATAATAATAATAATAATTTACTTGCCTCTCTTTATAGATTGAGGTAGGGAATGTTATTTAAAATAGTATATAAAACTGTTAAAAGAACATATCTAAGTATCATTGAACTATGTTAAGTAGTAGTTGATGCAGAAAGAATGTTTGTACACATACAATTTCCACAAGTTTTAAAGTCACGTAAAGAAAGTAAATAAGTGATATTAGCATCCACTACAATTGTGGTTCTCAGAATCACATATTTAGGAAACTAGCAATTACATTTTCCTAGTGTGCCACAGACCAGGCCTGTATTTGTGCCCATGGACTGTGGTTGTTTTGTTGCTTCCTAGAAAACTACCAGGAAGTTGTGGACTGCCATTTTGTGCTATACTGCTTTGCAAATTAAATCTACAAGGTGCAGTAATTTAAATGTTAGGCTTGAATTTTGGAAAACCAGGATTCAAATCCCTTCTCATCCAAGGAAGCTGTCTTGATGGCCTTGGGAAAATAACATTCTTTCATCTTCAAAGGACGGCAATGGAAAACTTCCTTTAGATCAGTGGTTTCCAAACTTATTTGGCCTACCTCCTGGAAATCAATTTTTCTAAATCTTCTTTCTTTTATGCTTTCACCTGCCCCTTACAGTTATTCATCGCCCAAACGCACCTGTGGCCATTACCCCCCCCCCCCCGGATCGCTGCAGCGCCCACCAGGGGGCAGTAACACCCACTTTGGGAATCACTGCTTTAGATAAATGGCACAAAGAAAATGCTATTATAGCATTGCCATAACAGCACTTTTGTTATTTCAGAAACATAAATTGTATTATATACATAATACAAGTTCTTTTTTCCTATTGGACTAGTTTTCATAATGAAATCCACACACAACCAGGTAAAATTATATAGTTTTATTTGACTAGAATGATAATATTAGGTATATTAAAAGTATAGTTATTGCAAACTGATATGTTAATTACATTTCATTATAAATGGTCTTACAAGGTCCTAAACAAAATCTACTTATTCGTTTTTGTCAATTTATTGACATAAACAATAAAAACAGAACAACCATCAACAACTGTAAAACAGAGAAAACAATTTTGTCACTGGAAACTTTCTATTGTGTTTAAGGAGCATGAAGCATTTATTCCCATAAAAAGAACTGTAGAAAGGATACCAAGACTAGGAAATGTTTTTAGAAACATTTCTGTTTTTAGAAAGAATGGATAGCATAAATATACAAAATAAACACCTTTCTTCTCTTAAACATTTCATTCATCATTCTAGGTAAAAGCCCAAATCCATTTTTCCAATTGTTCAAATA
The DNA here is from genome assembly GCF_037176765.1 of Anolis sagrei. Lineage (NCBI taxonomy): Eukaryota > Metazoa > Chordata > Lepidosauria > Squamata > Anolidae > Anolis > Anolis sagrei. Next base: position 80,411,097 of record NC_090022.1, read on the forward strand.
AGAAAAATGGAAAATGAAACTATTTTAGTTCTTAAAATGCATTTTAAAATAAACCAACGGGTTGAAAGGCCTTTAGATTTTTTGATATATATCTATTCTTCATATTTAATGATGAAGATTATGTAAAGAGGAAGGCAGATTAAATTGCCTATGGTTAATTCAAGATGGTTAATTCAGGATCTGTTTTCCTGTTGGACTATTTTTCATAATAAAATCCACACACAAACAGAATTTCCATTGGACTTTACAAAGTTAGAGGTGGGTGGGATCTGAGGTACCAGTTACAACACAGAATGTTAGGGGATAATGTCCTCCAGGATGAAATTTAACTGGAGCTTTTTAATGTTTCTTGAACCTAACAAAGACAGTGAATGTAGGCTCCTAATGATTTGTTAAGCATAGAAGAAAATACTGTTGGGTCTTTTTGAACATGAAATGGATGTCTTAAGTTGCATTTGAGAAGATGCTATCCCCACCTGTTGCAGCTAGACAATATTAGGGGGAAGATATGCTGAAAAGTTAAAAATAGTGGGGAGCTGTCTCCATCCTATTTCAGGAATGTGCTTATGCTCTAAGAGACTTTTGATTGATGGAAATATATCCCCTGGAACTCAGATAGCATCTGATAGCAATGAAAATAATGTTCAAACCCTGCATTTCCCAGAAAGAGTGATTGGTTCTCAGGGTTATTCTTCATGTAGATCTTGAATTTTACAAACAGATGCCAATAGATGGTGCAGGTCCTCCTTACTCATTGAAGCTTTCATATGTGGATGCGGTTTGGGAGGGATTGAAACAATCAGTGTTTGCTGTAATCTGGATATTCTGTAATTGTCTTCTCTACAGGTTTGCAACAACAATCAGAACTGCCATTGTTTCAGTGGATGGGCACCTCCATTTTGTGATAAATCCGGGAATGGGGGAAGCCTGGACAGTGGCCCCATGCCTCCAAAAAGTGGGTCTGATTCATGTTATTTGTAGGAATGACCTGTGAATTGGGGAGGGGGGGGGTTGTTGCTGAAGGTTAGGGTGGTCAGAAGCAAGAGAGCACATTAAGACCAATTTGGCTGGGTAGCAGTGGTCTTTAGACTGTTAGAGTTTTCCTCCCTCATGTGATAAAAAACATTTGCTGCAATTCATCTTTCACTCAAGTATTAAGAACAGGATACCTGTTCTCTAGTTTCTTGCATCTGATTAGCATGGGTGAAGAAGCATTAAAGTAGGACACAAGTAACATCAATGCATTTCCCTTGTGTTTTTTTTTTTTTTTCATACAGATCTTCTTGCTATCACAGTAGGAATCCTGGTTTCTATTGTGTTTTTGATTGTGATTGGAGTGGTTTTTTGCTACTATAAATGGAGAACCAAACTTGTGCCACTAAAGAAGATGATCACAATCCCCAAGAAAACTCAGCAATTCAGGTGAATGTTTATTGTATACTGGTAACTGGTATATTTTCAGATATGGGACTGAATGTGTGGTTTCCTGTGGCCCTATGCAATCCATTCATAATTGAAAAGTATCAAAACCACAGCTAATTCCTTTGTCCTATGTAAAAATTTCAGTTACATCCTCCCTCAAGCATTCAGTTCATGTAAAGTTCATCATAATAGCTAAAATGATGGAGTTAGACTACAGCTCTGGAGACCAGGGTTCATATCCCTGCTTGGCCATGGAAACCCACTGGGTGACCTTGAGCAAGACTCTCTCTTTTATCCTCAGAGGAGAGCAAAGACATTCTATCTCTGAACAAATCTTGCCAAGAACCCCTGTGATAAACTCACTTTAGGGTCACGATAAATAAAAAATGACTTGAAGGTACACAACAACAATAGAGCTCATCATCCAGAGCTATCCCACTGCAAAATTAATCTAGTTTTATCTCATCTAGATCTGGAGTGTAAACTTATCTCAATCCAGAAATGCTGGACATTATTTAGAATTACTTTGGCCATGGCCTAACATAAATATAATTACATATCTTGGGGTGCATCTATGCAAGCCACTTCATTTGAGACAAGTCTGGAGAAACAATGCTCTGGACAGGCTCCCAGGGTGGTTATGATGCCTGTCTCTATTTCTCAGCAGCAGAGTCCCCATCATCTGACTGATTCAGTCCTACTGGATTGTCATCTGACCTTGGCAGTCTCTGATTGCCAGTTTTGAACTCCCACAGAACTCCAGAAGGCTCCTGGATGTCACTAGGTACTTTTGCTGACAATAGCAAAGGTGCTCTTGTGATCAGAGGAAAGGATCACACCACATGTGGACAGTGGACCAGTCCGATTAAAGCCTGTCCAGCTGTTCACACTAACCCAACCTCTCTCAATGCAGGGTAAAACCAGGTTAGCTGATTTTACAACATGTTACAGACTAGATTTTATACCATGTTATGCAGTCATGCCACATGACCTTGGAGGTGTCTACGGACAACAGCAGCTCTTCGACTTAGAAATGGAGATAGACAACACCCCCCAGAGTCGGACACAACTAGAATTAATGTCAAGGGGAAACCTTTACCTCTTTTTATGGACTAGAGGTCCCTTGATATCTGTTGTGTGACCAGGAGTAATCTTTGTTTGACTTCTAGGGTTTGGGCCAGTTGGATCTAGGCTTGAGAATATTTGGATCTAGTATAACTCAGCTGTCCCCTTACCCTCCCCATTCCCTCTTTGCACTTTTCTGTTAGCTAATCACTAAAATCAACCAACACAAGGAAGTTATGCTATCTTCTGTCTATTTCTAACCTACTACAGTCAGCACGTCTTTTAATTAGGATTGTGTTGTAATTCTAGGTTTATTTTGCTCATGAGTGCAAATTGTTCTCCTGAAACCCTAACTTGAATCTGTGTCTTTCTATTTCTTGTCTAGTTTAACTTATTCAGTTCTGTCTGTATGGGGAATCTTGAATATTTGATCACCATTAAACATGGGCATTAACAAGTAACTAGAAATAATTTGTGATTCTTGTTTCCTTGTGTTCTCTCAAAACAGCACGACTCCTCCTATTCAGAATGTTGCAAATGGTCATGCCAACCCAGCCTTCAAACTGAAAACCCCACAGGAGCAGAGAAAGGTATTTCAGACATTTTTGTATGGAAATGAATAATGCTTCTTTTTCTATGTGTTCTTAACTCTGACTGACCCTGTGCTGATCCAAGTCAATGATTCCCTCATACTATTCACATAAAAGATAGGATTCAAAGCCAAGATTTTGGTAAAGGCATTGTTTAGGGTTACAACTTCCAGACTCCTTCAGGGGCTGTGGAAGATGTCATTCTAAAAGTTACTTTCCCTAGCTCTGCCAGTGCTGTAACTACAAGACTACTCTCTTGTTATACTGTACAAAAAACAGGATCAAACAGCACTCGTTTGGGGCCTTCCAAAGGACAATGGTCTCTCTGCAATTTTTGTTTGTGATTTTTTAGTCCGTCACTGCTTTTAAGTCTTCTTAAAAATTGAATTAATTGTTTTGCATGATGAGTTAGTATGGTTTATATTTCATACAGAACCTACAACCAAGGGCTTTGAAGGATGTGAGGCAGAAATGTCTAAATTAATAAACAAGATAAAGAGGGGAAAAAATACCTGGCAATAATATTGAAATTTGGTATAAACACATAAACATGTTGGATTGGTTTCAACAGGATTGGTGAAAAGGGCTTAGCTTGTGAGAAGTACCTACACTTGATTTTCAGCTTCCTTCAGCAAAGTCTCATTGCTTTCTAGATTTGACTGGAAGGACAGCCGTAAGGAAAAGGGAGATTTAGCTTGCCTACTTGCTTGCATTTAAAACCCATATCCAACAGTTCTCATTAGGAATTTGACGTTCCTAACAAAGAAAGCTGAGTATTGCAGTGGTTTGGGCAATATTATCTTGTGTGGTTTTCATATAGGTTCTTGGCATACAGAATATTCCTCCTAAACCAGAAGTACTTTACTGCCAACCGCCACCTGAGCTTGGAGTCCATGCCCGACCTCCACCTCCTCTCCTGGCTAACTACACAAGGAATCCTCCCATTCCAGGGGGGCAGAGTGAGACAAAGAATTTACCCCGAAGGACACCGCCAAATAGGCCAGCACCTCCAGCTCCAAAAGTCACTGTTTCACAGGTAAGAGTATTTCAGTAAGACGAAGGACATCTCCAGCATTGGTCTCACTTGTTTCCCTTGCTTGCTCAGAATTTACAGAGTAAATATGTGATTTCTGGGAGTCCGTGAGCTACTTTTGCATCTATTTGCAAATGTGTACAATTGTAATAATGCTGAAATTTTTGTTTGGTTGATTTAGAAACAACACATTTTGGATGAAAGCTTCCCAAATCCTCCTGCCAGCATGATTATGTTTGTTCACTGGAGAACTCTGAGAGTTATTGTTTTTTAAAAAAAACAAAAACAAAACCCACCATTTTTTAAAAGTTATCATTTGGTGAATACTCCTCAACATTTACTTTTGGCCACTAGTTATATGCACTGGAAATGCTACAACACTTAGCACTGAAGAGCAACAACACTATACAGTGGGCAGTAATAATAGTCTTAATGACCTTCTATGCCCACCTATTATGAACCTTCTATGTCTACCCATCTTGACACTGTGTGATAGAAACTGATACTCTTAGGAATGTTTCTCCACCTCTTATTCTTCTCATGAGTCCTCTCTTGACCTTCCAAGATGTAGTTATGCTTAGATCAGGACCTTGAGTAATTTTCCTATCTTAGATTGGCATTTCTACAATAAAGTTAAGTTTCTTTCTTCAAGCCATTGGTGTGTTTGCTCCTTATATCAAGATCTCTAACTACTACATGCACTCTAACAATGTGCACTAGGACTAAACATTTGTATAACCATATTTCCTTGACATTCCTGATGCAGAGATCACACACTGGCACTAATGTCCCTGCAGGGGGAGTCCTTGTATCAATTTCCCTAACACAATGTTGATCTCTAAAGGCAATCCCTCCTGAGTGTTGCTCAGAATAAGGAAGGTTCTACATTTAGAATCCTGGGAGTTGCAGTTTTACTATATCTTTAACCTTCTCTGCCAAATAATTCTTGTGCCTCGCCAAAGTACAATCCCAGAGTTCCACAGCATTAAATCATAGCAGATAAAATGGTGTGAAACTTCATTAAATCTGCAGTGTGAATGGACCCTGAATCTCAAGCTTCAAATAGTCTCCAAAAATTGCACAGTTTTGAAAGTCTTCCTTTCTGTGAGAAGAAAATAGTTTACTGGGGTGTTGTAAGTTTTTCGGGCTATATGGCCATGTTCTAGGAGCATTCTCTCCTGACGTTTCGCTTGCATCTATGGCAAGCACCCTCAGAGGATGTGAGGTCTGAAAAACCTACAACAACCCAGTGATTCTAGCCATGAAAGCCTACGACAATACAAAATAGTTTACATTATTTCCTTCAGGAAGAAAAGTAGTAAAGAGTTACATCCCAAGTCATTACCATTTTTATACAGTTACTATAAAGCCTTAAGAAAAATGACTGCTATAATATTACTCTTTTGCTCTAGAATTCTTCTCGGCCCCAACCACCTCAGAAAGCTCTCCCTGCTAATCCAGTTCCTGCAAACAACAGAGCTGGGATGCCCAGGATAAATACAGGCACAGCAGCAAGACCACCATACAGTTCTTCAAGGAGTGTGGGAGTACATAGGACCTTGACAGAGGTGAGATATGTAAGATGGAAAAGGGAGAGAGAAGTATGAAACAAAACAGCTTTCCCCAATTGCAGCTTGGTGTAGTGTTTCCAGTGTTGGACTAGATTTGGTGAATTCAGTTTTGAGTCCCCTTCAGAGCCATGACATTCGCTAGATGACTTGGTCTACTCACTCTGTCTCAGCATGACCTACTTCATATGATTAGTATAAGAATAAAATGGGAAAGAGCAGGATAGTCTTTGTTGGAGGAAAGGCAAGATATAAATTTAAGTGATAAATGAATGTAGAGAGTCAGCATGATGTAGTAGTTTAAACTTTGGATTATTTATTTATTTATTTCAAACATTTATATCCTGCCCTTCTTACCCTTGAAGAGGGACTCAGGACGGCTTACAACTGGCAATCATTAGATGCCACACAAACAAGAGCAATAAAATAACAATTAGAACATTAACTAAACAGCAAATTAAAACATTCATTTAAAAGTTAACAAATCCAAGTCATAGAGGGAGATATGTTCAGACAAATAAGCTGGGCCAGAACTGTATGGGGCTTTATAGACCAAAGTCGTGTAGATTATGGGCCAGGCATGTAGCCGGGGGGGGGGGGGGGGGGGGCTTGAGGGGCTTAACCCCCCCCCCGAAATTCTCATGGTGGTTCGCGAAAAGGCCTTACTGATGCATTATTTAAACTGTTATGTTTATTCATATCATGATCTGATCACCATATTCAATATATCCCATATGCATGGGGGTATTGGGGTAATGATACAAAAGGTTTGCTAGGCTAGACCCTCTTTCACTCAGACTCAGCCCCCCCGAAACCCCCCTGAAAAAAATTCAGCCCCCCCCCCCCCCCGAAACGAAATCCTGGCTACGGGCCTGTTATGGGCCCATCTACATGGACCACATATCCCAAAGTGGGTGAAAAGTCAATCTGTAACATCCACATGATACATGGGGCCTTTTAATGCAGATTTGCCCCTTTTTAGATATAACTCAGGAAAGCTTTGGAGCTTACTTGAATGGAGCAGGTCCACACTTTGGTGTGTGTATGAATACCTGAGCCAGTTCTGATTCAAAATTAGCCCCATTGTTCTCATTGACCAGTGTCACCATCCCACTTTTCCCATGCTCTACAGCACGGGGAAAAATGGGATGGCACTCACCTATTATCAGTTTCTGTCACTGCTATAGCAACCATAGAGCTCTGAAGAGCTCCTGGCTATCACTTGATACCTTCACCAACATTGGTAAAGGCACTGACAAAACTTGGAGAAGGGAGGTTGTTGTTCTTTGCTCCCCTCCCTTGTCCAAATTGCCTGGACATCCTTTTCTGGCATTAACAAAGGTGCTGAACAATGGCCAGGAGCTCTCAGTCCATGACCATCACTATGGTGGCAAATAATGACAAAGGTAAGGATGACTGTCCAGTGGGGCTAATCAGAGTTTAGCCCAACTGGACAGAAGAAACTCTTCTCCTGCCACTGACGCAATTCAGGAGAGGAGACATGTAAACCCCATGGCAGAATCAGGTGCTGGTTCAAGCAGCAATAATTTGGACCAGCCCTGGATTTTGTGGCCTGCATAGATGGGCCTTGTGACTCTGGAGACCAGGGTTTGAATTGCTGCTCAAGCAGGAAAACCCACGGGGTGACCTTGGACAGGTTACATTCTCTTTGCCTCACATGGAGAAAATGAATAAATAGTGTATTAGGGTACATATTTATGGTATTTTGTCAGATGCTCGACAACATAGTTTTGTGTAGATCACGAAGGTTGTTTTTTTTTGTTTTTTTTGAAAAAAATCAATGTCATAAAAATGCAACATAGAATTGTGTTGGAAACTTTTCTGCTACAGTTATTTGATTTGTTTTTGTAAACTTTACAACTACTTGAGGATGAATGCTGGCACTAATAATGACCACTGATAAGCTACACAGAATTCTTGAGAAGAATTAAAAAATTTCCTAAACCTGGATATTCTGGATGGGAGATTGAATTGTAAAACATATTAGCAGCCCACTGTGGATCTTATTTCTGGGTAAACACAGATCAGGCTATCACTTTGTTACATTAAGAAAAAATAGTTACAAAATCTGTCCAGGATCCTGTTGGAGACTTTTGTCTGTATAAATGGATTGACAGATGCAGAAATTAGAATTGTGCAGTTGCATAACCTCCATATCCAATAGATAGTTGTTAAATTATTATGTAGCAGAGCCAGCATATTGCCCAATGCTCACTGGTGCCCGAGGCACAATGGGACCAATGCATGTTGGTCCTGATCTGCATCATGTCCTAAAGTACATTTGGCACCAATTCACATTGGGCTACCTTCCTGGTGAACCATTACATATCTTAGCAGTTCAGTAAAAGAGTCTCTCTGCACATTTTCTACATATCTAGGTTTACGTAAATTAACATAATTTTACAGACAATGTAAGATTCTGGCATGTGTTGTCACTGAAATGATGTTATTCTTGTCCATTCCCCTACCTAGGATGTCACTTCTCTTATCTGAGTTGACGTCTATCACAGAAATACTCACAGTCATTTCCTCTTTTCTAGGACTTGGCAATCAAGAGTACTGGAGCAGTGAATACCCTGAAGTTTCAAAGATGAAATGTAGCTTGAAACTGTACAATCCACAGCAGTGTCTTTCTGGTTTGACCTGGGATTTCCATGGGCTTCTTTTCCAGGAAGATGACATAAGGGGTCATGTGCAAGTCTCAAATTACTCTCTCACTTCTCATGTGACTCACAGAGGCCAGTTTCAGGGCTGGTTTGAGCAAAAAGATCTACCAATTTTGACACAGGTAGATGCAACTCTTTTGGAAATGAGAGGGGATTCCAGTAATGCACACCAAATTTTCTTGACCTTCTTAAACTTTTCTCTCTTTTTTTACATTGCAAGATTTACATGCTTTAAATGGTGCTCATGAGTTATAGTGCAATATACTGAAATGAGAAAGGGAGAGGCTTCAATTTTTCTCCCAAATGACAAGCTATAACCATGAGCCAATGCATTTTTCTCAGCTTTCTCAGAACACCAATGAACACTGTTCAAATCATAGTCTTATGAAGAAGGCAAGACTCCTCATATGCCCCTGCCATTACCCCATAGCTAATCAAATTGCCTGTAAAGTACTTTATGACATATGGAACACTTCCCCAGTTTTGCTGAATTTTGCAGTATAATATTTTTGTAGTAGGTTTTTCGCCCATCTTCTATGAAAATCTTCCAGGCCTTGTTTTTTAACATGTGTATTTTGCCCATTTGTGGGTTCTCCTGTCCTTTTGTGGATTGAATTATCCACTTCTTCCAGCCCAATATTGATATCAGCACAACAGAGTCTGTTTGGCTGCACAGATTGCGGGGAGGGTTTTCCATGAGAGCATATTGTTTTCTGCAACAAACTTCATGGGCCCCAATCATCCCTTCATCTGCCCTTTCAGTCACAGCTGTGTTTGTATCACATTTATATGTAAACATCTGCCATGCCCCTTCCTGTAGGTGAGAATTTAGAAGTACACGTTATTAGAAACATTAGAACCAAGAGGGCCAATCCATCCCGAATACAGACTGTTGCCAGATGCATCTTATGTGAACTCTTTCTCTGTGCTAAAGCTAGTACAGGGTGAAAGATTTCAATGTTGGGAAATATGCCATCCCTCCTTACGTTTTTAAGTTTTTCACCCAGACGATCCAGAGTACATGACCACTGTGAGGGTTTATGTGAATTGTAGTACAAAAGACAGAGGGCCAGAGTTCCCCACTCCTGTTATAAGAGCAGTTTCTTAAACCATCATATGCAGAATATAGTGCAAACTAATTTTCAGATTTGCTGTTAAATGAATACATAATTGGAGCCATGCCTTGCCACACACACCATATCCTTATATTCTTTGATGCGTTCATGCTTTTTTCCTACATGAACATTACATTCACATAAAAACATATTCTTGTTTGAAGCAGCATCAGATTTCAAAGTCTGAATCGGCCCTGGTTAGTACTTGGATGTGAGAATATCAAATGCTGAGTGCTATCTTTCAGGGAAAATGGACTGACTAACCACTTCTGAGTATTTTCTGCCTAGGAAAACCCCCTATCAAATTCTTGAGGTTGCCATAAGTGAAGACTTGAAGGCACACATACACACACGTGTCAGTTCTGTCTACCATATTTTTAACACAGTTTGTTGTTGTTATTGTATATTTTCAAATCATTTCCAATTTATGGAGACCTTAAGGTTTTCTTGCCAAGATTTGTTCAGAGAGTGTACAATTGGTATCATTTTAGTGTATTTATCTTTCATTTGGACTGGACTTGTTTACTCAGGAAATTTGCTCTGTTAGGATAATTACACTCAGGATAACTGCACCCTTGGCTCACAAGCTAGATTTTTCCAAATTCATGCTTGGTGCTGGTCAACTAAGGGTTGATGTATACCTTGTCTGACTTAATTCTCATTTAGTTGAATCAACTAATATTAGGCAATTTGGAAATAATTTTAGATTAAATCTTAGTGAAATGTCCTCTCAATCTTTCTGATTTGTAGTTGGTTTTGAAGCAATTTTTAAAAATCTATGGCAAATTTGTGATAAAACAAAGCCTTCAGACAAGACACTAGAAGTGAACTAGAAGTGATCCTTAGCATAAAAGAGATCTAGCACTAAAGGTTATTGCATTATCACAGTATTTTGCTACACATCATCTCAAGGATAGATCAAAGCTCATAAATTTTGCGCCATCCTCTGGATCCCATGTTCCAATTATTTTATGGTTATAGAACCACCCATCTAATTCAGTGTCCAATTGGCTCAAACGAACAACTATGTTTCTTCTTTGTTCTTTAACTATTAGACAGCTGCTTATATCCATCTTTCAAATACAGTGGATCCTTTATATCCACTGGGATTTGGTTTAAAGGCCTCTTGTGGAGATCAAAATCCTTGGATCCTCAAGACCTATTATATATAATGGCATATCAAAATAATATCCCTTATATAAGATGGCAACATCAAGGTTTTTAAAAAGATTTTTAAATGGTGGATAGTTTAATCAATGGAAACAGAACCAGTGGATGCAGAGGGCTTACTGTAATTGGGCATCTTGGTGCAAAGTAGGTTTTTTGCATATTTCCTTGTCTGCAACATTTTTTCTGATTTGAGGTTTCACAAACATTAACTCAGGCTTAGAAAAATCTGCAGGCGGGTATCCTTTGCCCTGTGGAGTTTTTAAATTTGCTTTGCAATATTTTGGTGCTAAATATAGGGAGTTCTTTAATTTATTAACCTTTAAGAGATTGACCATGAACCAAAACAATCTATCAAGGTGCTGTCAATACAGAGAATTCATGTTTTGCTGACTGCAGTACTATTTTTTGAATTACCCGTGTTTACTTCAGGTTTGGTTATCCTCTTTTAAAATGCCCCAGATCAATGCTACTTCATACAGGTGAAAGACCAAATAGAAACCCAACATCATGGTACTACAAACATGTTCTAAACTGCACTTAACAGCAACTGCTGTATCCTTACTTGTACCTTTTCTTCCTGCCAATGACTACATGTCTTCTGTACCAATATCCAAGATGGAAAATGTTTGTCTCTAGAATATGAAGTAGTCATCAGAGCTGGTCTCTGTGTTTTAAATCTTATGCCCTATCAAGGTAATGTGATGAGTAATCCTTCACTGAAGACTGTGAAAGACCAAGAGGCAAGAAACATCTTAATCTAACCCTTCATAAATCCTAAGTCTTGCCACTGATTTCATGAAGCCTCCATCTCACCCTTCTCAGAATACTTCAAAGAACTATGTCCAATGAAAGTATTTATGGTGGAAGGATTAATGTCACCAGCTCTCAGAAGGAACTATTTTTAAAGTTCCATGTTGAAAACATTAGAACTCTTCTTCCCTTTTAGTGCTGCAAAATTTTGGCAGTATCATCAATCCCCATTCTTCTGTGATGGAAACCAAGATTCTCCGTGTATTGAAATGGCACCAAATGGCTGCTCTATAGCTGATGTGCCATGGAGGTAATCTATATTGGCTCAATTTTCCTTTGCAGATTTTTTTTAAAAGCCTTTTCAGTACTGGGGATCAATAACCTTATTTCAAACCAATAAGTCCTCATAAATATTGTATTTTTATGTTATGATGAAATGGGAGAAAAATAATTAAATGTGGGTCCAGTTCTATGCATGTTCACTTAGGAGCAAGGCCCACTGAATGATGGCAGACCTTGCATCCAAGAAAACATACACAGAGGTTCTCATTTTTCTGATTTTGGGAGAGCCAATGCACCATGTGTCCACATTTTATGTGCTGCAAGTTTACAATATGGTATCTGTGCATCTATGCAAATACTTGAATAATGCAGTTTGTTGTGCCTTTTGCTTAGTTATATTTAATAAAAAAATCTGGTTTTTATTGCATGTGGGTTGTGCTTGTGTTGGGTAATGAGGGAGACAGCTTGAATTACTACTCACTACTTCCTTGTGTTATTCATCACGCAGATTGTCCCCACAAATAGGAAATTATGGCTTGGTTGCAAATTTCTGTTGCCACCAAACCCATGTAAGAACATAATGATTTTGTTTGCTATACTAGCAGAGGATGCTGCATTTTGTAGGTTGGACACCGGCAGTACACATTGTAGGGCAATAGAAAAGGAGCAAAACAAAATAAAACAGAGGCCCACTTTGAAGAATTTATAGAAAACAATCTTTATTCTTCCTCTCAAAGTATAAATAAGTCGCACTGAAATGTCATATAATCAAAACAGGGTGAGAAATCCCACTCCCCTTCACAAAGTTATACTGTACAATTGTAAGATACATTCATTGGCAAATTTTAACAGCTGTTTATGGACAATGAGGAATGATGGGCATATGTCACCAAGTTTGAACTCTTGTTCTTTCAAGTGAGTAAAGTTTCCATTTATCCTTTCATCTACTAAAGATTCCTCTTCACCTCTCTTGTCCAGCCAGATAGATTTTGTTAGCCAAAGAAGATGGCATGCTTGCTAAAGCGGAGTTGTCTGACTGGTAGTAACAGTGGTGTAGATTTCTTTTTTAAAACCCCACTACTACAGCATCAACATAACATTGGGGCTTCTCTTCCATAATAACACAATACATTTTCCTATGATGTGAAAGCCTGCTCTCAAGTTTACTGTTTCCCAAAGTACAGTAGGATAGTAAAGTTTGAGCATGTGAGCTATTTTTCTAAATGTTAAGGCTACTATCCCCTTCTGCACTAAAGCAGTGGTTCCCAAACTATGTCCCTCCAGGTGTTTTGGATGTCACAAAATGTCAACCATCTTGGCCAACAGTTATGATTTCTGAGAGCTGAAGTCCAAGCTACCAGAATGACCAAAATTTGGAAACCAGTGATTTAAAGTGATGAGGAAGGGAAAAGTGTACTGAAAGAGAGAGTTGAACCTGTTCTCTAAAGGCCTGTGAACTAGACAGCTTATATTAAAAACACAAAAACTAAAACATCTCTTGGTTCATAAGCCTCTTGATTTTGCATATGACTGACCAAATACACTTTTATTTTCTTAAAAATATATAATTCCCCACATTCAAAGACTTAATGCTGATGACAGACATTCTCCAGTTTCTTGGGCATCCAGACTAAGAAAAAAAAAAGACTTTCATTGACCAAGAAAAGGAGTTAATCATTCAGGAAGCTTATGATCAAGGAACGCAAACCTAAACTCATTCAGCTTATCATCACACTGACTTTGCAAGTTTGGATCCCATTTCACACTGCTGTGATCATAACAGGGATCTGAGCCATGCAGAAAGGTATTTTGGTCAATGTACATATTTCTATCGTACACGCAGTTTATTAACATTAGGAAGTTAACATTCCTATCATTGTATGTCATCCACTGCCTAAAGAAGGAATCTAGAAACAAACATTCATAGTCCCAATAATCATATCTTATTAATAACAAATCAGTTTGGTTTTTGGATATTAAAACTTAGCTATTCCATTAAAATGCGGTATAAAATTGACCTGAATCCTAGTGATTATTCCTAATAAGAGTTGACTCAAATGTTGAATGGTGTATCAAGACATGGAAAAATTGTATTGCTTGAATGGGCCATCTCAGGTTGAGACTGACATTCGAATTCATTATCTCCAATCAGAAAACAGAATATTAATACATAGTGGAAGCACTAATACAGAGGACTGTTTACAGTGGATGTTCCTCTTCTTATTCTATCACTCCAGTATTATGAGAGCCCAACACATATCCTTCCCACACAATCACTTTAAAAGGCCAAGACCACATAAAGGGCAGTCAAATGTGGTGGTAATCTACTGTTTCTCAAGGGTTGATGCTCTCTACCATTGGCATAATTGCAGTGTGGTCTCCTTTTCCATAGTTGAGGGGTTCTCATGTTATGCTAATAGCTCCCATTCCACCAAGGTAACATCTACCAGTATATTGGACTCAAGTATGCAACTGATTATATTGAAGAACAGCTGGCTTCACCATGTTATGGTGAAGAGAATCTTACCACATCTATTCTCTCAGAAAAATTGAGATGTGGGAACATGGCAACAGTCTTACTATCACACAAGTGAACACTGCAGACAGCTGCTTATTCACATGGTTGTACATGCCATGATATTATGACAGGATGCTAAATGGCCATGCAATGCACTTCAGAGTCTTACACAGACACAAGATATCACAAACATACATTTTGAACATGAATGCTAGACCTCAATCTAGTCTTATCTGGTCAATCACAATGAACATCTGGATATTAACTGGCAAGCTGAAATACAACTCAGAATTATTAACAGTACCCATAATGGGTTAACCTTGACAGTTTCAGAAAAATCATTCACCATCAGGAAAGAACACCAAAGACAGAAAAACTGAATCTATGAATGCAAAAGCAGTATATACTACTGTTTTCTTGACATTACCAAGACAATTAGCAACACAAGTTAGTGATGCAATATCATTGCACCCCATCTAGAAATCTCACATATTCTAGCAGCACAGCATTATCCTACATGTAATTAGCTTCTTCAAAACAAATACATGTACCAGAATCCTATATGACTGTTGTGTACTCGGTAGCACAGTAATGTTGCTACACAGTGAATTCTACACCTCTTTGTGGAAATACCACTTTCTGTTAAGCAGCTGCTGGGATAGATTGGGGCCCATCCTCTGAATTCAGCTGCCTAACGTTTTTACCTCTTCCCATGAACAATTTCCAGCATAACAGGCAGAAAAAGGACCCCTTTCACAAATCCCCCTCACACCAGGAACATCGTGCAGTCACTTCCTGATTGACAGGGGAATGGGCCCCTGTCAATTGCAGCAGTTGCTTACCAGTTAGGGAGGTAAAGGGAACTTCCACAGTCCCTGCATAGTCCTTAAACGATGGGATGTGTAGGGATTGTGAATGTGTGCCAGTTGTAAATCTGTAATTGATGGTTATGGGTTCTCAATTACCCAAAAGGATTCTGGCCAGTCTCTTCTGTATAACAAGTTCAATAAAGTATTGTGCATTCAGGCCTTTAGAAAGGCACAATGGTTTTCTCCCAAGTTTCAGAGTTCACATTTTAAAACCTTTCTTGTCATGACAGAGCTTAGACTAATACAACTTTTCTTTGCAATGTTAGGGGGAAATCATCCTGTGTAGGAACAGGAAGCAATTGTAGTCACCACTATATGAAGAATCAAATTTCTTCAGATAATCAGAGAAAACGTGCTTGTTTGAGAGGCACAGTCATAGTAGCCATAGTAATTCCACACAAATTATGTGGAAATTATATGGTACAATTTCAGAGGATGAAAAGAAGGGACCACTAAGCAGGAAAGTGGGAAGGAGAAGGACACATTGTGTAAAGGAGAATGGCTTAAACTCGTACTTCTTTTCAGAAGATACACATGACAAGGTTTCACTTAATGCAAATTCTTCTGTACACACGAACACAATTCTTTGGTCCCAGTCTCTGCAGCTGCAGCATTGCTGATTTTTGGTTTCAACTGTAGATCATGAATACTTTGGGTTTCCCATCGTCCTTGATACTGTTGCTATCCATTTCTATTAGGATGTCCTTGTCATCCCTAATTATTGGAGCCTCGTCAGTATTCTGAAGAGTTTGTGGTAGGTTTCTCAAGCTGAAGTCCATGTCTTTAAAAGCATGGAGTAAAAACACTCCTAAAATAATGGTGAGGAATCCACATATGGTCCCAATAATGTCCACCGCAGACATGGTGACCCATTCCTTAAAGAGGATGACTGATGTGGTGATTACTATGGTGGTAAACAGCACATAGTAGATGGGGAAAACCATGGAGGTGTTGAAAATGTCAAGAGCCTTATTGAGGTAGTTGATCTGTGTGGTAATAGAGGCCACTAATGTAAAGACAAGAATCCAGGTCAGGGGGTGGTAAAGAACAGGCTGGTGAGCAAAAAACTCCTTGATGGCAATGCCAAGTCCTTTGACTGAAGACACAGAGAAAGCCCCAATCACAGAGCAGATGATGAGGTACACAAGAATATTGGTCTGTCCATAGCGTGGAGCTAGGAAGAAAATAAAAACTAGGCAAATCACCAAGAGAAGGCCAGCATAAACTAGGAAACCTGGAAGACATAAAAACAAGAGGAAGTGAGAGTTAAATCACACTGGAATCTTAGGGATGGAGTACTTGCTTGGCACTAATACACTTTATTTATATTCAGCTCTATCTCCCTGAGGGGACTCGAAGTGGATCACAACATACACAGATAGACCAACGTTCAATGTCTTTTAACAGAATGGAATAACAATGACATACAAATACACAGAACAAAGGCAAAGGCTTCCCCTTTCATCTCCAGCTTTCTGGAGGCGGTTCTCAACTCTGGCAATGGGGAGGTGCTTTTGTTCCATTTTCAAGCTGAAGAGCCTGTTGTCCGAAGACAGCTCCTGGTTGTGTTGCCAGAATGGCTGGATGGCTGCCTTTATTATCTTCCCACCAAAGCAGTACTTTATTGATCTACTCACATTTGCATGTTTTCAAACTGCTAGGTTGGCAGGAGTTAGGGCTTACAGCGGGAGCTCACCCCAACCTATGGCTTTGAACTGCCAACCTTTAGGTCAGCAGATTCAACAGTTCACTGTTTAACCCATTGCACCCCTAGTCCCACTAGAGTACTGGTTCTCAACCTGTGGGTTCCCAGGTGTTTTGGCCTACAACTCCCAGAAATCCTAGCCAGTTTACCAGCTGTTAGGATTTTTGGGAGTTGAAGGTCAAAACATCTGGGGACCCACTGGCTGAGAATCACTGCACTAGAGACTTAACTTTTGTAGAAGTAATTTTTTGACAACCACTGGAGGTGCTCCAAGACATACTGAAGCCAGAGCCAATGCAAAATATGACATTCCCTCCATTCCTATACAAACATTGACTGGATTGGCAGCAGGGGTACAGTACAACTGGGGATATGGAGAAGATGAGACGGTTACCTCTCCCAAATAAGAAGCCTGCCTTTCCAAATGGTTTTCCCCCTCAGTCCCCACATTCAAACCTTCAGTTGAATATTCAGAATTATAGGATGAGAACCTGCACCATCAGTTAAAAGTACGATGACACAATTCAGTCATCATATTTATGTCTGCTAATGCCAAACACACAAACCTCCTGTTTCAGCCTGACAGCACCCCAGCCCAAGAGGTCCTGGAGAACTCCAGATTAGGGTGCTGGGAAAATACATCTGCAGTGCTCTCCGGGTCACATCTAAAAGGCAGTTGGAGATACTTTTTGGGATCCTACTGCAACAGTTTGTCTCAATGTATTCTGTGACTGTGAGAGTGTTGCAGACATCATTTAATAGTGCTATCACTGGCAGCTCCTCAGAAATGCATCATTTGGGACACTTGTCCTTATCCATTACCATACACAGTCTGAAGTACCCATCCCGCTATGCCCAGGCTTCACAGCTATAATTAGACCATCATCCCATTTGTATTCCAGACAAATAATAGTTTGTACAACACGATGTCACTTTTAAACAACCAAAGTTGCTTTGCCATTGATTACCTGGCTCTTTCAGTTTAGAAGCTATTTCATCTAGAGTGGAGACTTCTTCTTCCTCTGGAGCATGGATCACCAGCACTGTACTACCCACAATGCTCAGCATGCAGCCTAATTTGCCCAGCAGGTTGAGACGCTCTCCAAGTAGATAGGAAGACAAAATGGCACTGTGTGTGAAAGGAAAATAAACCAAGAAAAGATATTTGAGATAATGCACTTAGGAAAAAAATAACTTGGACCAGAATGTCAAGGCTTGTCTGATTAAGTTTAGATTTACAAAAGATATTTCAAAGACAAAAGTGGTATTTATATATTCTGTATCTGATCCTGGTTCTTCTTGGAGAAAAGCAGCCTGGCCCCATCTATACAGCCCACATAAAGTGGGATAAAAATGGATTAGCCTGATGCATCCAGATGATGTTTCAGGTCAATCCATTTCAACCTGGAATTATCCAGGTTTAAAAGATATCTGAAATTATTGAAAAATCTGGACATGGACGCAGTTTCTCCTAGGATCTCCACTCAGGTTCCAAGCAGGCAGCCCCCACAGCTACCCCTCCTCCCCAGGCTCAGGCAGCCTGAGAACCCTTTTGCACAGCCGTATAACCCAGACTATCAAGACAAGTAGTCCAAAATATCAGCTTTGAACTGGATTATCTGAGTCCTCACGGCATATAAATGTCGCAAATCTATATAAATAAAATGTAATGTTCATTTGTGGGATTAACAGAACTCAAAAACCACTGGACGAATTGACACCAAATTTGGACACAAGAGACCTGTATGTCCTTCACTCAAAAAATTGATTTTGTCATTTGGGAGTAGTAGTTTCTGGGATTTATAGTTCATCTACAATCACAGAGCATTCTGAACCCCACCAATGGTAGAATTGGGCCAAATCTCCCACACAGAACCCCCATGTGGGCCACAGTAACACATGGCAGGGGACGGCTAGTAAATAAATAAAATAAATATCAGTTCAATGTGCATTTTATACAGCTGTGTGGAAGGGGCCTGAGGAGGAAGGTTGACAATGCCAGCCTCCCCTCCCTGTGCCCCAGAATTTCCCCAAAGCCCATTAGTTTCATTTTCTAGCCCCAGGAAGATAAGGTAAACCTTGTGGCTCCTACTGACTCCTTTCTTTTGTTTTTAGGGACTAAACGTTCGGCAAGAAAAGGACAATCTCTGTGTCCAGCCCTGCTGGTTTTCTTTGCATTTGGGCTGGTGTAGAAGGGCCCTATAATAATGTTCTATTTCAATGAAAAGCGGGCTATCATTTTTTAGCAGAAAAATATGTTAAACAATGAGTTTCTACTTTTTCAAGGAATGAGTTGACCCCATGTCCAACATAACTGCTAAGATTCGCTTTGTGAAAACCTACAAGAAACCTAGTTGACTCTATACAAGGACAGTGTTATCAAACTATTTGTTCTGCTTGCAGGCAAATCAGCTGGAGATGTGTATATATTGGAATAAATATAGGAGACCAGAGTTGAAATGAAAGGCAGTCACCTTATGAGTACGCTCAAGGCTCCAAGTGGAGTAACAATTGTTGCAGGTGCAAAGGCATAGGCAGCAAAGTTGGCAGCTTCTCCTCCGCCCACTGAGTAAATACACACAGGGTAAACAAAGAACAGGGGGATTATAAGAAATAGTATTCATGTGCAAATCTTTTTTGCTAGTTTTGTTTGCATTTAAGGCTGCATTCAAGTAGTATACCAAACCTTGAACAGCTCAGGGTATATAAAGACTGCCTGCCCCATGACTGATCTATCTAAGATTTAGGATCAGCTGGGGCAACTGTGACTGAGGACAGCAGAACAGCATGACTACATGGCAGGGACTTTTTTTTTCTGCTAGTACCTTGATTATGGATCTCTTTTCTACTAGAGATCCAGTAGTTCTCTTCCCCTTCCCATATTTTAGCTAACCTAAACTCTGTTGAGGAGCAGCTGGATATAAATAAAACAAACAACCATCTTCAATTAACAAAGTATTGCTCCCCTCCCTGAAAGCAAAAAAATGTATTGAGTTCAATTATATAACCATTAGCTGCCTCTTATATCCAAAATGTGCTGTCTGTGGCAACTTCCACACTGCTGAACTGCAGAGCTGGATCTTCAGGGACCACAAGAGCCCCAACTAGATGGGAATGTCTCTACATAGTAACTGTAGTTTACAGAGCAGCAGTCAGCAGACTGGTAAGCAGTGAAAGTGTCTCATTTCTCATCAAGCATAAATCAGACAACTGTGGAATAGTCCAACTTACTTGTGAGTAAACCAGCCCACCACAACCAGTCCCGTAGGTAGCCATGACCTCCATCCCCTGGGAAAGCAAAAGACAACATGTGCTTAGAGACTAACATATGTGAAGAGACTCATATTGTTCATGATAAAACAGAAACAAATAGCTAGATAACAGTATGACCAGTTGGCAAAAATACACACACACACACCCCTCTAAAAGCACTGGCTAAGCAAATCAATGGACTTAAATGGAAGTCTCCCTTCTATGAAATGCTTGAGACTAGAAGTGTTTAAATTTTCTTTTGATTTTGAAAGACTTGGATATCTTGGAACCCAAGTCTAAACACAAAATTAATGATTTGTTTCATATACACCTTGAACACATAGCCTGAAGGTAATTTCATATAGACTATTTTAAATAATTTTGTGCATGAACCATCAAAAAGTATAGTTGTCACTATCTCAGCCACTCATGAAGATGATTTCAGATTCTGGAGGATTCTGGGATTCTGGATAAGGGATGTTCAATGTGTCTAAACAAATCAAAGGTATTTTCAGCTGGGGAAGAGCTAATGGAATATGACAACTATGACAGAGAGTGGCCTAAATCTCAATGGTTAGTCTCAACTAGAGTAGACCACTTAATCAATAACTAAACAGAGAATCAACACATAGGCAAATCCCATTAATTCAACAGGTGTACTTTGGTTTGGATTAAAAATATGATTCAGGCCAAAATATCCCTGTTTAGAAATGGATATTTCACAACACATCACAAGGAAAATGTAAAAATTTATAGTGTGGAAACACTGAGATTATCATCAGCTGCATGTAATAATTCCATTCAAAGCTTTGTTTAGGAGCAAGAAAAATTGAAGATTGGAAATACGTAGTGGCAGAACAGGAAATGCTAGCTATTTACGAGTGTCTGACTAACAAGAATGTATGCGGGAGGCACCAAGATACAATGGCAAGAAACCAAGTATGAATGCCTAGCTGGAGAGATTAGATGGGTATCATACTGAGAAGTAGACAGTTCTTTAGCTGTGTAACAGTAACCACACCTATATATGTACTAGTTTAGGGTTTTCCTTCTTTTCAGCTTGGATAGTAAAGATTTATCTAAGGAAATCTTCCCCAATTTAGTACTCTTTTGACTAACCCATCCTCAAGATTGAGCAACCTTTCCCAAAGACTGGATTGGCTGGATTAATCAATTTTTCCAGACCTGGGTCCTGGCTGACTCAAAGCAAGCATGGGGAGATTAGGGAAAGGGTGAGAATAATGTGCCTCTTCAAATGTGGTTGGATTGCAATCCCTATTAGATCTATCCAGTATAGCCAATGGTGAAGCGTGCTAGAATCTGCAGTCCAACTCCATGAGTCTCATTCTTGTCTTAAGGTTAAATCTGGCATTACTTTTACTGAAAACGGCCTCATTGGAGTGAATTGATTTGTTAAATCACAACTAAATGAGATAAAGAATGTATATCTTTGTGTATAACCAGACATTAGGTCCTCCATATTAGCTGGGATTTGGTTCCAGGGCACCATCATGGGCTCCCAAAACTGTGGATGCTCAGGTTCGATTATATATAACAACGTAGAAAAATGTCATCTCTGATATAAAATGGCAAAATTGAGGTTGAAGCTGTGGTTACGGAGAGTTGTCTGTACTGGTGCTGAGACAATAACCTACATTGCATCTGAGGGCAGGGTATGTCACATATATCTCTCAATTCCTCAAAAGAAGTGAATTATAAGACCCCGAGGAACAACATACAGGAAGTATCCATTGCTAACCATAGGATCAGCCACATGAGGTAGGTGCCACTTATCCTGAAGACTTTACGAGTTTGCCATAAGTTTGGCAGGAGACAACTGATGGCTCCTTCCACCTGCCAAGCCAATGAAATCATACCAGCTCTAGTGCCTCCTTTCTCCACCAGCCGGCACAGTCCTTTCTTCTTCAAGATGATGCTGCTGCCAATGAGGAAGCTGGAGAGGATGGCCAAGGCCAGACCAATGTAGAAGCCATATTTGTCCTCTATCTGCACAGTTTGGTCAGTGTGTAAACTGAGATTCTTGGAGGATGAGGACGTGGAGCTGCTATTCTCGATGACCTGACAAACAACCTGACGAGACAAGCAAGTCAAGGTGAACACGGAACCTGGGAAAACAAGAATATTAGGGGTGGGGTGGAGAAAGACAACAAGGGTTTTAATGGATAGTACAGGTCACTTCTCACAATTGCATTATCTGTTTTCTTTACTTATTCAGTGTATGTCTGCATCCTCTAAAAATGTGACTTTCAGTGTTTCAAAACAGACAGTTGTTTTGAAACTTGTAAAAGGTTTCAAAACAACAAAATGTGAACAATTACAAAATCTATAAATTGTGAATGTGCAATGGTTGTTACAACATTTCCCCATTTCTGCTTCTTTTACTAAAACGAACTAAAATGTACAAGGAATGACTGCTCCATATGACTTTGAAGAAGTATATTTCCCTACCTCTTGGAAGGGAAATACACTTCTGAAAGAGTTAACATGGGAAAAAGGTGTATGCACGGAAGCTTTATCACCAATCTGCTTCCACAACAAGCCATTTTTTCAAAATCCAATTATCACAGGGACAGAAAGTGAGATGAAATCTTCATAACAGGGGCACAGACAGCAAAAAAACAAAAAAACCAAAAAAAAAACCAGAGGGGTGTTACCCTTCCCTATGCTATCCAAAGCTATATATATATATATATATTTGGCTGAAGTTACACCTAAAAAGATGTACATGTTCCAACTTAAGTGCAGATGCAACTTAAGAATAAACCTACAGAACGTATTTTCTTTGTAACTTGGAGACTACTTGTAATCATGAAATGAATAAAGGCACAGTATTCTACAAGCAAAAAGCTGACATTCTTATGTATCTCAATTATCTATATGCTTCTCAAATGAATCAGCTGTCTTAGGGTGCATCTATACTGTAGAATTAATGCAGTTTGATATCACTTTAACTGCCATAGATCAATGCTATGGGAATCAGTAGTTTGGTGAAGTACCAACACTTTTTGCCAAAACTTGTAAAACTACAGCTCCCATGATTCCATAACATTGAGCCATAGCAGTTAAAGTAGTGTCAAAAGGCATTAACTCTATAGCATAGACCCCTACTGATTTGAAGGGAGTGATTTTACTATGGGCATGTCTCAGTTGACAAAATATCTGACTCTGAAAAAAGAGACTTTTTTTACAGAGTCTTTTCCTGCCTGCCCAGTTTCTCCCCTTTCTTCCTTATCCTATGTCTAGTGGAAGATTTCTAGCAGCATTGGCACCATGAGGATAGTGAAAAGGAGCTGGAGAAACACAGGCATTTGATGTTGGATTGCAGCAGCTGTTCTGCAGTAAACAATGCAGCAAACCCTGAGCCAGGAAAGAATGAGATTCTATTTTAGACAATCCTAGTGCATCTGTGTATGTCTGCCCACAATAGGCAAGGTGAACAGCAGCTGCACCCAGCATCCCATAGTATGTGTGAACAATACAATGAGAAAAAGGAGAGCAAATAAGCATGCATCACTAGATGTCCCCAACATGTTCAAATGTATAGATCTATAAGTTCTGCCATCAAAATAGAAATCATAAGAAAAGTGGAAGCTGGTGAAAAAAAAATCTAGATCCATTTTGGTAGGAGCTTAAGGTTTAGTGTAGTCTCTAGAAGGTTCACAGTGTGTTTGTTTCTTTACAGGAGGTTTACTTGATCTAATTGTTTTGGTTCACATTTGTATAGTGTTAATTTTGGAGGGAAATGTTTTCAATTGCTTTACTATTCTTGTTTGTTGTTGTTTTGTTTTGATTTGTTTTGCAGCCACCAGTCTCTAATTTTTCCATGTTATTTCTGAATCGTACCATTTTTTTTTGTTAAAGAAGTAAATTAAATAAATATATTTGCACTGTGTCAAAGGAAAATATCACCAGAAACAGGCCCGTAGCCAGGATTTCGTTTCGGGGGGGGGGGCTGAATTTTTTTCAGGGGGGGTTCGGGGGGCTGAGTTTCGGGGGGGGGGTGAGTCTGAATGAAAGAGGGTCTAGCCTAGCAAACCTTTTGTATCATTACCCCAATACCCCCATTCATATGGGATATATTGAGTATGGTGATCAGATATTGATATGAGTAAACATAACAGTTTAAATAATGCACCTGTAAGGCCTTTTCGCGAACCACCATGAGAATTTCGGGGGGGGGGGGGTTAAGCCCCTCAAGCCCCCCCCCCCCCCCCCCGGCTACATGCCTGACCAGAAACCAAATTTATAAATAAGGCTGAAAAGCATATTAAAAGCGGTATGAAATAACTCAACCCATGTTTCATCTTAAGGAGAGCAATCTCTTTTCTTAACAAATGTTGACATCACTGCCTTTAATGCCTGCATAGCAATGGCAAATTCAACAAGTAATGCTTTTTCTGGTCACTGAATGGGAATTTGCATCTGGAAGGCAAAAAAAAGGATCTTTCAGAAAGCGAAGAGGCATTGTATCATCTTAAAGAGGCAAGCATCTTAGAGCAATATTTTTCAAGACAAAAATGCTGTTGCTTGCTCAACTGGAAACTCAACCAGATAAACTTTTTCCAGCAAAGGACACAGGGCTTTTTCTCCGTCATGCACCTGTTAAACAGCAGAGAGCCTCTAAATGTGTATTTCATGCTGGGAAAAGCTAGATAGTTTGAATATCCAGATGAGAAACAGCTTATCTGTCATGAAGAATATTTACTCTGATCAATTCTACTTGTATGCCTCTCCAAGAAGGTAAAAATGACCCCTTTGTTTTCTGATAATCCAGTGAGACCTTGCTGAGAGCTAAGCAAGAATGTTACAAGAAAATTACATATGGTACATGAGATAATATTTTTGAATTCTCCTCTATAAGGGATAGCATGGAAATCATTAAAGGAATGAATAAATACACGAGCAGAATGCTTTATTTCTTGCAAAGGCCTCAATCTAAGTCCCATCTACAACAGACCATTTTTTTGTGTGTGTCAGGAATGACTTTTGAGAAACTGCAAGTCGCTTCTAGTGTGAGAGAATTGGCCGCCTGCAAGGACGCTGCCCAGGGGATGCCCGGATGTTTGATGTTTTACCATCCTTGTTATAGGCTTCTCTCATGTCCCTGCACGACGAGCTGGAGTTGACAGAGAGAGCTCATCCACACTCTCCCTGGATTTGAACCTCAGACCTGTCAGTCTTTAGTCCTGCCGGAACAAGGGTTTAACTCACTGAGCTACTGTGGGCTCCTAAACAGGCTGATTAAATCAACAGGATTTACTTATGTACCGATCCACCAGAACCACTAATTCAAAA
Organism: Anolis sagrei; assembly: GCF_037176765.1. Classification (NCBI taxonomy): domain Eukaryota; kingdom Metazoa; phylum Chordata; class Lepidosauria; order Squamata; family Anolidae; genus Anolis; species Anolis sagrei. Next base: position 80,436,439 of record NC_090022.1, read on the forward strand.
TAATTTAGAATAATTATAGTTGGTGCTATCAATGGCATCCAGATCTGTTGTATGGTGTGTTGTATCATATAAAAACTCTCATGCATGAGTTGCTTTAGTAATACTTCCTAGTCTTACATAGTAAACCTCAACCATGCAAAGCATACAACTGGAAAAACAAGATCTATCTGTATTCAGGGATACAGAAAAAAATCAATCCAACTTCCCCTATTTTTAGCAAGATCCCAAAGAGTAGAATAAAGACTTTGTAAAATTACAACTCCCATGATTTCATAGCAATTAAAGTGGTGTCAGACTGCATTAATTCAACAGTGTAAGTCTTGTTGGTTTACTTTGTGGAAATGCAAAACATGCCACGTGAACAACAGTTAAAATCAGTTAACTAACCTATACACCAAATGCCAATGCAAAATAATGGAAATGAGTCCACATGCCTGATTGAGAATCAGAAAGCAATAAAAGGGAAGTCATTATGATTATGGAAATGGAACAGAATAATAGACTAACTCATATTTACTCTGATCAAACATCTTAGCAAGATGATTTATGTGAATTATTCATAATAAGAAAAAAGTTACACGTCACGTTATATCAAAGATAAGGCATTGTTAATGTTTACAACTAAAGGTGTGTCAACTAGTGCAGGGAGTGGAAGGGGGAGGACACTGATGAGCTTCTACGTTTCTCACACCCAAGACAATGATCCATTTATAGCTCATTACAGGAGAGATGGCAATTACTTCAAAGTCTTTAAGATGCTAGAGTTATGCTGATTTAATGAGTGGTTTGAAATTTGGGTTGCTAATGACTGAGCTTAAGCAACTGCCAAAATTAATAAGAATAGGTCAGGAGTGGATAAAAGTTGTGTTGTCAAAGGCTTTCATGGCTAGAAACACTGGGTTGCTGTAAGTTTTCCGGGCTATCTGGCCATGTTCCAGAAGCATTCTCTTCTAATGTTTCACCCACAATTATGGCAGACATTCTCAGAGGTTGTGAGGTCTGTTGGAAATTAGCCATTGAAATCCACAAGCATGTGGACAATTTCAACAGAAAGGAGGAAACCATGAAAATGAATAAAATCTGGCTACCAGTATTTAAAAAAACCTCTAAAATCAAGACAGTAAATAAAGAACAACACTTAAAATTGGGGGAATTCCAGACAGGAAACAATCAGGATCAGCTAATACCTCCAACATAGGATTCATCCAGACAGGAAACAGCCAGGCTTTGAAGCTGCAAGGCCATTCACTGCTAATCAAGGTGGCTAATTGCAGCATTCTCACTCACCTCAAACAGACAAGTGTTCTTTCTCCCACCCTGGACAATCCACAGATATATAAATCTCATTTGCCAAGTTTCCAACAGACCTCACAATCTCAGAATGCGTGCCAGAGATGTGGGTGAAATGTCAGGAGAGAATGCTTCTGGAACATGGCCATACAATCCAGAAAACTCACAGCCAGGCCCGTAGCCAGGATTTCGATTCGGGGGGGGGGGGGGCTGAGATTTTTTCGGGGTGGGGGGGGCTGAGTTTCAGGGGGGGCAAGTCTGAGTGAAAGAGGGTCTAGCCTAGCAAACCTTTTGTATCGTTACCCCAATACCCCCATGCATATGGGATATATTGAGTATGGTGATCAGATCATGATATGAATAAACATAACAGTTTGAATAAAGCACCAGTAAGGCCTTTTCGCGAACTACCATGAGAATTGAGAACATGCCTGCTCACAGCAATCCAATGTATAAAGGTTTTTAAGATTAAATGGCCCTTACAGTGTAATAGCCCAGAGATTCATATTTCCTTATGTTTTCCTCAACTATCTAAAGCAGGTTGGTGACTCTAAGATTCACCATGGCTCAACCCTAAAAAGATGCTTGTCAGGCACCTTTATGGTTAGCTTTCAGGATGGAAGTGAAAGTCTATTAGGTCAGATCCAGAGAATGGCAAGTATAGAGAAAGGTTTTCCTGGTTCTTTCCTGCATTCGCTACTTTCTCTAGATATCCCTGGGTGTCATGTGATCAGAAAGTCATTCCCAATCACTAGGGACGCAGGTGGGTCTATCTTACACAAACAGAGGTGTTTATTTACTTGAGTGAGACATCCAAACCACAGATCCAAGATTCTTATTTCACAAAGTATTTAGACGTGGAGGGGAAGATGTTTTTCATTCTTTGTTCCTGTTTGTTTCCACATTTTAAGTCATATATTGCATCATAGATCATGCAGCTGTGGAACTGCATTGCCATGCATGCAAACACAAACTCTTATGACATGGGAACTTTGGAAAGTCAAATGCCAATTGAGCACACTCTGTTGGCTGCATCTGTGTGAATGTAGGATGGCAGGGATATATCAGATCTTCTGAGAAAACAAGAAACATCAAATCTATCTACTGATCCCCCCCCCCCCCCCCCCAAACACAGATCTGCAGCTAAACAGCAAAAACAGGAATGCAAATGTGGCAGGCTGCTTAGACCCTGGCACTTTGCCTGATACAGGCCAGCCTTTGTGAACCAGAAAACAACAAGTGAATTCTTATCTCCATGACAGGGACAATACCCTAATGTCATACAAAAGCTAGCCTTTTCCATCCTTTGCCATTGACAATGCCTCCACCATCCTCGAAAGCAAAGGTTTCCTCATAAGAAAGGAGGAATGTGGGCACCAGTCATACTGATTTATTATCTCCAATTCTGCTATATTTCATGGGGAGAAAATCACAAAATTCAAAGTCCTTTGAAGGGACTGGGGCCATCATCACAGCAGAAAAAGACAGGGTGACATGGGTGAATCCTGAGATAACAGAATGGACTGTATCACTCTAGGCTAGATGTAGAACACTTCAATTTAATACTGCATGTAAGGCCTCTCAATAATAGGATCACCATAAGTTGAAGCCAACTTGACAGTAGTTAACGACATGTAAAAAAATGTACCCTGAATAGCTCTGAAAACAGAAATCAGAGATGCATTTTCTCACTGATGTGCAAATCAGTTTGTTTTTACTTCTTAATTTATTATACAAGATGCAAAAAAAAAAAAAAAAAAAGGGGGGGGGGAAGAATTATGAGATAGGGCAAATCCTTCAGGGCTTTCCTAGAAGTGGAAGAGCCAAAGTCTTTTCCCTTGTTTCTTGCCATCCGGCTCAATTTTGGGATGTGGAGGGAAGCTACAATGCCAGAACGTCCACGTAACACAGCCATAGCTAATTCTGGGAGTTGTATCCCCCCCCCCCCAAATCAAGCAATTCTCCAGACTTGGAGCCAGTCTTCACAGAGTACAGTGAAAGGGAAGAAGTGTTGACTTTATGATCACCTCTCCTTGCCAAGAGCTGCTTTCCCTTCAAAATAAAAGCTGAAACAGAGCCAGTGTGGTGTAGTGGTTTGAAAGTTAGACTACGCCTCTGGAAAATAGGGTTCAACCCCCCACTCAGCCATGAAAACCCACTTTGTTTTTTTTTTTAAATTGTGCCTGAAGCAAATTGAGAATACAGTAATAAAAAACCACTAACAAAGTTAAAAACTTTGCATTGTGCTAGATTTCCTTTGACCAGAAGCTTGCCACTTGGAGTGCCTCTGGTGCCACTGGAAGAAGGTCCTTTGTGCATGTGGCAGATTGCATTGTAGTAAGTGGTCTGTGGTTTGCTCTTCTCCACACTCGCATGTCATGGACTTCATTTTGTAGCCCCATTTCTGAAGATTGGTTCTGCATTTCATGATACCAGAGCGCAGTCTGTTCAGTGCCTTTCAAGTCACCCAGTCTTCTGTGTGCTCAAGAGAGAGTTTCTCATCTGGTATCAGCCATTGATCGAAGTTCTGGGTTTTAGCCTGCTACTTTTGGTCTCTCACTTGCTGAGGTGTTCCTGCGAGTTTCTCTGTAGATCTTAGGAAGCTGTTTCTTGATTTAAGTTGTTGGCATGCTGGTTGATATCTGAACTGAGGCTGGGCCAGAGATATCACTGCCTTGGTCGATTCCTGGCTCCTACTTCCTGGCGGATGTCATGCGGTGCAATACCAGCAAAACAGTATAATTTCTCCAGTGATATAGGGTGTAGACATCCTGTGATAATGCGACATGTCTCATTAAGAGCTACATCCACTGTTTTAACATGGTAAGATGTGTTTCACACTGGGCATGCGTATTCAGCAGCAGAGTAACAAAGTGCAAGGGCAGATGCCTTCACTGTGTCTGGTTGTGATCTCCAGGTTTTGCCAGTCAGCTTTAATATAATGTTATTTCTAGCACCCACTTTTTGCTTGATAGTCAAGCAGTGCTTCTTGTTCACTGGTTGATATTGGGTAAGTCACACATTCTCAGTCCCAGAAAACTCTGTGATTGTTTTGCCTCAGGGCGCTATAAGTTGGAAAGGTCTTGAGGGCACACAACAATAACAATGAGAGAACTCTTTTCATATACTTGTTTTATCTCATATTAAATTTATCCCAGTTAATGTTCCAGTATGGGAAAAAGTCGGCATATAATCCAAGACATGGATGGGTGGGTGTAAGCTTGATAAGCATGAGTGAGAGGAAACTTTGGAAGATCCCTCACCAGACTTTTCTTGATTTCTGTGTTTAGACTCAAGATGAAACCCCAGCTCCCCTACAATACCCTTTGCTTTGTCCTTCTGTGCCATTATCAGCAAGGTTGCCTGCAAGGACAACAGCATACATTCCTCCCCAGGTCCTCGAAGCCGTTGTGCTTTAAACATAACACAAAAGAGGAGGAGTGCTGGACAGCAAAACATTAAGACATCGCGGCCATCTATTTCTCCTTAAAGGACTTTCCACTTTCTTACCCTTACCCCCGTAGTGCAGCTGGTTAAACCACTGAGCTGTTGAACTTGCTGACCAAAAGGTTGGCAGCTCATATCCGTGGAGTGGCGTGAGCTCCCGCTATTAACCCCAGCTTCTGCCACCCTAGCAGTCTGAAAACATGTAAATATGTGTAGATCAATAGGTACCGCTCCAGCTTAATGTCAAGGGGAAACTTTTACCTTTACTACCCTTCCTTCTGGCATGACTTCAGGATCAAATCCACTCCTCGCCCATTGTGACCTTGCTTGTGCCAAATATAAGGGTGAAGGGGGAAAGGGACCTCCTGGCCAAACTGGGGGCCCTTCCACACAAATCCACATTGAACTGGAGTGTGTGGCAGTGTGGACTCAGATAACCCAGTTCAAAGCAGATACTGAGGATTGTCTGTCTTGATGTCCTGGATTAATCTGGCTGTGTGGAAGGGCCCAAGGGGGTCTCTCAGGGGAGAAAGTGCGAGCTTCCCTCTCTTCTCCTTCCTTCCAAGCTCACAGAAACCCATTGTGATGCGCAGACTTGCCTGGGAGAAACGTTACTAGCCACCTAGGCTGAGTTACTCTGGCAACAACAGCAGCAGCAACCGCCTCCCACTCAAACAGATTGGGGAGACTTTTCGAGGAGGCAGGGGCCAACTTGGGCCCCCGAGATGTTTTGGACTCCAGCCCCCAGCATTCCTCGCAGCCCCAGGCCCCTTCCTTTCCCCCCTCAGCCCCTTAAGCCGGTGGCTGTTAGGAATGGTGGGAGTTGGAGCCCAAAACACCTGGAGGGAGGGAGGGAGGGAGGGCCCAAGTTGGCCCAGGCCTGCTCTAACCCCTTCTCTCCGACTGCCTTCCTTCCCCTCCCAAGGCGCGACTGCCCTGCCGGCCCCTCTCCAAAAGCCACGCCAAGACCCGAGACTTTTGGCGGGCTTCGGACTGGGGCGCCCGCTCCTTGGCTGGCCCCTTGGGGGAGTCCGAAGGGTCCTTCCCGCCTCTGCCCGGCTCCCGTCTCTCTCTCCCCGTCTCCCCAGCCAGGCCTTAATCCTCCGCTCACCGTGGGCGCAGCTCCGGTTGACCCACAGCGGCTCCATTGGCGTCCTCTTCTCCGCCGGGGCTCAGTCAGAGCATCACCAAACAACAGCCGCGGCGGCAACAGCAGCAGGTGGAAGGAAGGGAGAGGGGAGCGTCCGCGCCCGGCTTGTGGCGTGTGGTGCGCCGGTCCCGATGTGCGAGGCGCAGCCGGCTCCCTGCCTTGGCCGCCGCCGCCGCCTCCTGGGCTGCTCTGGTCCGTCTGCCTCCGTCAGCTGCGGGAGGGAAAGCAGGCGCGCCTCGCCTTCACCTGGGCTGGGCTGGAAAGGGGCCCCCGGCAGACACGCCTCCTCCTCCTCCTCCTCCTCCTCCCCCCCCCCCTTTTCTCAAGGTGTCTGTGCGGCTGTGCCTTCAAGACATCTGGCGATAGATGCACTTCTTAGGGCCTCATCACACTTAGATTGAACACTGTGAGGGCCATCCGCTGCATGGCTACCAGCCTCCTCCCAGCAGACTCAAATCAAGGAAAAGCTTTCTGAGAACTATCACTCCTCTTGGTGTCCCCCCAGAAATAGCAAGGGTATCCCTCTGGGCAGCTAAACCAGGAAATCCCAACTGGATGGCCCCCCACGAGGGTCTTCCTCCAGGGGCAAACAAAAAATGGGCAACCTGGAAGTGGAGTGGGCAGATCAAAAGACAACCTGGCAAAATGGCACTACCTAAAAGAATCCCACACCTTGTGTGACTGTGGGGCGGAACAGACAACTCCACCTCTGTATACTTGTCCACTATGTCCTGCCTCATGTACAGAGGAAGAATTGTTGGAGGCTACAGACAATGCCGTTGCTGTTGCCCGTTTTTGGTCAAAAGATATTGAGCCGCCTGTGCTCCTATTTTTTATCAGTTTTATACTAATTTATGCAATGCTTTTGGTACAAAATAAATAAATCACACTAAAGAATGAATCCACTTTAAATCTGGTTTCTGCCTGCAACAGAATTATGGGGTTTGTAGTTTTGGGAGGAGCCCTTAACAGCCTCCCTATACTACAAACCCCAGAATTGTGCAGGAGGCCAAAACCGGATTTAAAGTGGATTTAATAGTGTGATGAAGGTTTTAGGCAAGGAACCCCCATCTTGTCACTTCATTCTTCTGACATACAGCCTCCGGCAACTGGGACTTCTTGGTAATGTCCCCATCCAAGGACTAACCAGACCCTGTCACTTCATTCATACAGCCTCCGACAACTGGGACTTTTTGGTGATTTCCCCATCCAAGGACTAACCAGACCCTGCTGATTGTGCTTTTCCAGCATGGGAAGGGCTTGGACTAAGCGGCCCTTCTGCTCTCTTCTAACACTACAATTCAGGGATTTCAAGAACAGAAGGGATCTGGTGTTTTTAGGCTCCCCAAGGATGGGCCCTTGGTATCCGCTGGGCTTTTGATCCACTTTTTGGGAGAACTGGAAAAGGATCAGCTTTACTATACAGGCAGTCTCCAAGTTACAAAAAGATAGGGTTGTAACTGTCTGTTCTTAAGGGGAATTTGTTTGCAAATCAGGACAGGTACATTTATAAGTGTAACTCCAGATATGTATATGTATAGGGTTATTTATTTATTTATTTCACATATTTGTATCCCATCCTTCTCACCCCCTGGAAGGGGGACCCAGAGCAGCTTCACAACAGGCATTCATTCAATGCCAACAACAGTAATAAATGATAAAAGCCATTAAAACACAAAATTACTAAAACATTGTTTAAATCACACTGGTTTGAAATCATAGTTCAGTCGGTCCATTGTCATTCACACAAATTGGGTCTCATTCTAATTTGCTGCTTCTACCATTCAAACAATTGGTCCCATAGCCACATTCTAAAGGACAAGAGTGAGGGGGCCAATCTAATATCACTGGGTAGAGAGTTCCACAGGTGAGGGGTCACCACTGAGAAGGTCCTGGCTCTCGTCTCCACTACTCGTGTTTGCAAGGATTGTGGGACCAAGAGCAGGGCCTCTCCCATCCATCTTAGACTTCACGATGGTTCATAGCAGGAGGTACATTCAGACAGGGAAGCTGGGCCAGAACTGTTCAGGGCTTTATAGGCTAAAGCCAGCACTTTGAATTGTGTTCGATAGCAGATTGGCAACCGCTGGGCTAGTTGGAGCTTCCAAGCAGTCTTCAAATGCAACCCCACGTAGAGTGCATTACAGTAATCTATTCAGGATGTAATGAGAGCATGGACCACCATGGCCAAGCCTGACTTCGCAAGGTATGGGAACAACTGGCGCACAAGTTTTATTTGTGCAAAAGCTCCCCTAGCCACCACTGAGACCTGGGATCACTCCCGAGCTGTATATGTATATGTATTTAGTTATTTATTTATATCCCACTTTTCTCAACCATGAAGGGGACTCAAGGTGGCTTACAGGTAGGCAACAATTTGATGCCTTAACAACAATATAAAATTAAAATAAACATTTCAATTAAATTAAGATCAAAATTGAAATACATTTAAATATTTTTAAAATGTTAGAATTGCTATAAAACCACGCTATCCGCAATCATAATCCAGGTATGTTTATGTGTATATGTACATTGTGAATGGTGTCTCTTACATAAAATTAGGGATTAGTTTAATCTTTTCAAGCTGTAGATGGCTGAATCTGTCCATGGATACCAAGGGCTGATGGCATGTGCAGTGAACTGTTAATATGTCAACGTCAAAGGATGCAGGATACACTCCAAACTGCACAGTCGAAAGCAGGGTGTACATGCACTAAGGTCTATGTGTTTCATTAAATTATCTACCCTGGAGTCTGCTTCTGGTTTAGAAATCCATTTTGTGTTAAATTGAGAACCTCTTTAATTGAAAGGAGCGGGGATTCTGCCCCGACTATTCATTCCATTTCCTCAGCTGCTTTTAAAATGTCCCAGTTTCTCTCTCCCCTTTACACTCAGCTTACTTCAGTTACTGAAAATTGAGTTCAAAGTGCAGAAATAATTTGTACCCTCCCAGTAGGAAGGAAGCTGGAATCTTGCTCTTCCTCACAGGCTCGGTAGAAAGCAACCTCCTGCAGTCTCTCCTCGTTTGTCTGTTTTTCACTTTTTGTTATCTTGACCAAGTTTTGTGTTCCTCGGCCATTCCTCTCCTGGTTTTTATCTCTGAAATGCTGCGGGTATGATCTTTAAACAAATGTGTGGCCTACTGTGCTGAGTTCTAATTTCATTTTTAAATCCGTGGCTGTAATCTTGCATTGGGAGATATAGCTAGAAGAGTCTCCATTCCTTGTCTAGCAGATGGAAAGTATTGTCGAAGGCGTTCATGGTCGGAATCACTGGATTGTTGTATTTTTTTTTTTGGGCTATATGTTCTAGAGGCATTCTCTTCTGACGTTTCGCCTGCATCTATGGCAAGCATCCTCACTACCTCTGAGTATGCTTGCCATAGATGCAGGCAAAACATCAGGAGAGAATGCCTCTAGAACATGGCCGTATAGCCCGAAAAAACATACAACAATCCAGATGGAAAGTATTTATTCTTATAGCTCAGTGGTTCTTAACCTGTGGGCCACGGACCACTGATGGGCCGCAAGGATGAAAATCTGGTCCACGAGCCTCCTTCCTTTTTATTTTATTTTATTTTATTTCCACTCCTTTCGTGCTGCCTGCCACTCCTTCCCTGTTGCTGACCAGCCTTGACCCCTTGGATAAAGCACTTCAGCTCTAGATTATTAAACATGGTTTTCTGTGGACTAGCAGATGGTAACTACTGGATGACAAAGGTTTTGTGTTAGAAACTAGAGCTGACGTGGTCTATCCAATGCAATTTTCTGAATCAGCACCCCAAATAACTAAACCGAATCTAATGCTGACCAAAAACTGATTCGTAACCCTTTTGGTACTAATGTTGGAGACTGGTCCCTAGTCAAAGTTGTCTCTGGTCAAGTGGTCCCTGTTAAAAAAAAGTTTGGGAACCACTGTTATAGTTGGATGTATGGGGACTTCCAGGGCTCCTCCTCCTCCCTCAGATGGTGTCATTGCTCTCTGGAGTCTGATCAGCTGCTCTTGCCCCAACCAGGAAAGGGTTGGATTTTGGAAGTTACAGCTGAGAAAATGTGAGTTGGGAGGGGATTTTGGCAATTTCACCATTGATAGAGAAATTTAACCTCTGCAATGACTAAAAAAATGAGTTGCAATTGCATAAGCATGTCACCTATGATATTGGAAAATTGCTTACAGGATGCTATCCTATACGCTTAACCCACTGGCATTTTTTTGCTTGCTCTTTGAGATGTTTTATCATTTCTTGTTTAAGTGATTTTTTTCTTTCATTTAAACATGTGTTCATTAATTAGGCTTTTCCAAAAATCTATGGTTATTATTTATTGCACTCCTTTTTGAAATTTTGGAATAATGTTGTGTCTGTGTGTGTGTGTGTCAGGAGCGACTTGAGAAAATGCAAGTCACTTCTGGTGTGAGAGAACTGGCCATCTGCAAAGATCTTGCTCAGGGGATGGCCAGATGTTTTGTGTTTTACCATCCTTGTGGGAGGATTCTCCCATGTCCCCTCATGGGGAGCTGGAGCTGACAGAGGGAGCTCATCCATGCTCTCCCTGGATTCGAACCTTTGACCTGTTGGTCTACAGTCCTGCCGGAACAAGGTTTTAACCCATTGCTCCATATGATATGGATACAGGTGACTGATAAAAACATCTGTCATTGCACCTTGCACATTATGCTTCTTGAGTAATCCTCTTGGGTGCGGCTATCTGTGCTCGCCTTCAGAAACAAAGAGAAGGTGTGTCATATGTGTAATTCAAGGTTAAGTTAAGATTGTGCAAAATGTTTGCTTGAGTAAATGTATCCAGGCAGTGACATCAGCATCCAAGTGTAGGACTAGGGTGCAGTAATGATTTTCAGAGTGGCATGTATGATAGTTATCCAGACATAAGCAATAGTTGTACTTAATATGGAGCCATATTCATTGGAAGTGTAGGTTGTCTCCCTGTTCCCCTTCTACCAGCAAGAAAAGATCTTTTTATTTGATTATTTGAACAGGTATTTTGAGATTAAGTGGGTGTGTGGAAAGATCTGCACTTATAGTCATATTTTAAAATGCTTTTATATTGGGCTGTTATGTGTTTTCTGGGCTGTATGGCCATGTTCCAGAAGCATTCTTTCCTGATGTTTTGCTTGCATCTATAGCAGGCATCCTCAGAGGTTGTGAGGACCTCACAATCTCTGAGAATGCCTGCCATAGATGCAACTCCAAAATTCAAGGTCAATGCCCACCAAACCCTTCCAGTATTTTCTGTTGGTCATGGGAGTTCTGTGTGCCAAGTTTTTTTTTCCAATTTTATTGTTGGTGGAGTTCAGTTTGCTCTTTGAGTTTAGGTGAACTATAAATCACTGCAACTCCCAAATGACAAAATCAATCCCCACCCCCACCCCACCAGCATTCAAATTTGGGCGTATCAGGTATTTGTGCCAAATTTCATCTAGTGATTGAAAATACATCCTGCATATAGGATATTTATATAATGATTCGTAACAGTAGCAAAATTACAGTTATGAAGTAGCAACAAAAATAATTTTATGTTTGGAGGTCACCACAACATGAGGAACGGTATTGAGGGGTCACAGCATTACGGAAGGTTGAGAACCACTGTACTAGGAGCACTTTGGGGTTCCATGGCCACTGCTTTGATGGTGACAAGATGATCTTGTCACCATCAAAGTGACAAGAAAAATGCATTGAAACTAAAGCAATATAAAGATAAATGTATTACAAAAGTTGTTAACAATACAATAAAGATTTTTTAAAAAAAAGATGGTGACAAGATGATGACAATAAGCAGAACCCTGGAAAGTGTGAAGGCCATTGTAAACAGCAACAGAACCAGCCCAACTGTTTACATGTCCCCAAAGTGAAGGACTGCTCTGGAGCTTTGAGGAAGCTCTGGAGCATTATCTAACTTTGGCTAATGAGGGGCAAGACCATGTTAAACAGCCTTGCCCATCATTGGGGGGTGAATTGGCTTCGTGTGTCATGTTGATGCCACAAAGTCAATTCAGATGATATGACCCATTTATATGGGACCTGAGATGCTCCCCGCTCTTCTCCTCAAATGTATCAGCAGATGAAGGAAAAGCCTTACCTGTTAAACCTTAGTCAGTGTTAAGCTTGTATATTTGCATTGGGTTTTTCTAAGCTTCATTCAATAATTGATCCAATGGGGTTTCCTTGCAGTTGGGACTAGATTTGGATTTAGGCCTTTGGATCTTCCTCCCCTACTAGCCCCATGGCGTAGTAAAATGGTGTATCTTATATAAAATGGCAAAATCAAGGTTTGCTTTTGGGATATTTTAAATATATATATATATATATATATAATCTCAACTTGTGAATGGTTGAATCTGTGGATACAGAAGTTGTAGATAAGATATAGAAGGGTAACTGTGATACATTTTCTATATTTACATGCCCAGTGGGAGGGAAAATATATTAGTGCTCTTCCCTGCCCATATTAGGCAATTTGTCTTGCCCAGATGTCATTAATGGTGCAGGTAACATATGGGCTAAACCCTGCTGATGCAGTCTTTAAGAGAAAGGGAATGTGTGCAGCAAACATCCAGTTAAATCCAGATGGACTTGAGTCATTTCTCAAATGACTCCTTTGTGAAACAGACCCCATCTTTGCCAGTAAAACTTCTTGACAGTATGTTGGTTTCTCAGCAATGCAGCTACACCTGAATTACTAGTTTGCAAACAGGGTGCTGCAAGTCTGAGGTAACTGCAAGAATCTGGAGTACAGGTGAATGCCAGTTGATGTCCAAAGAAGGTTTGCTGGTTGATGTCCAAAGAAGGTTTCACTGCATAGAAGGAGACATAATGGAGTTAGTTAAGGTATCAGAAATCTAATGTTAGCAGTAAAATATGCGTTCTCAAAAGTTGGCAACTCCAAGGGTCATTGTTTAAAAATAGATCAGTAAGAAATGGTCTTCTGGGCTCTGGAGTTGTAATGGTGTCCTCTTTGTAAGCTCTTTTACCTGTTCTATTTGTTTATTTCCATTGTTTTATTCCTTCAATGCTTCCATAACTTGTTTCATACTGTCAAATTATAGCACAATATCCTGAACAAATAGGAATTGTATTATCGAAGGTTTTCATGGCCAGAATCACTGGGTTGTTGTAGGTTTTTTGGGCTGTATGGACATGTTCTAGAAGCATTCTCTCCTTACGTTTCACCTGTATCTATGGCAGGCATCCTCAGAGGTTGTGAGGAATTTCAAAAAACCAAGTAATTAACAGTTCTTGGAAGGGAAAGGCATGTTTACTGAGCTGCGGGAGCCACTCATTGTGATCCTATCAGCAGTTAGGATAGCAATGTCTGCCTGAGAATTTATATCCTGCCTTTTTCTCAAAGTGGGATCCTGGGTGGCTTTTATAAATAGCACACTAGATATCTCAAGTCTACCAGGGTTTCCACATCAATAATGCAAAGATGTTTTCTTTACATTTGGGTAATAAAAGATCAAAGAACTGGTGAAAAACAATGCTATATATTAAGACTGTGCTGAATAATTAGTTATATGTTGGGATGGTTGAAAAAAATATGTTTGCGTCAAGATAGCCCTTATGTTAACTTCCAGTTCTATAGTTCTATATAAGTGGTTCTCAACCTGTGGGTTCCCAGATGCTTTGGCCTTCAACTCCCAGAAATCCTAACAGATGTCAAGCTGGCTGGGATTTCTGAGAGTTGTAGGCCTTACTTAGGCGATCCCTCATAGCCCGAGGATGATGGTCCTCCAAGTGCAGTATCTTGGCAGTGGGTCAATAGGTGATGGTGGAGCTCTATTCTTGTAGGCCAAAACATCCGGGGTCCCACAGGTTGAGAACCACTGTTCTATACCATGATGTATTTAGTTAATCCCATCCTACCCCCATTTCCTGATATCTAAAACTGTGGATAATAATGAGCCCTATTATTTTTGAATGACAGAGGTATATATTTTGGTTCCATATATATAGGTGTTGTACTGCATTTTGTATTGTTATTTTTGTTGGTGTAAATTAGATTTTCAAAACCCCATAAGAATGAAATTCCTTATGTATCCCAAGGGTACCAGAAATTTTTCAAGAGAAGAAGGCAATATTTAGCACCGGGAGAAGGGGCAATTTGGATGACTGGTGGGTGGGTGGGATCATCATCATCATCATCATCATCATCATCACATCAGCCAGCTACTTACTTACTTACTTAGGCAATCCCTCGTTGGACGAGTAAGATGGTCTTCCATTATGGATTTCCTTGTGGGTCCGTATGTGGCTGTGGAGCCCTATTCTTGCTCTGCATCTTCTTCCGCAGTGAGGGCATTGGTTTCCAGGTGGAAGGCGGTCCCGGTCGGGGTTGGCTTGACGCGCCTTCCTCCTGGCACGTTTCTCTCTTTCACCCTCCACTCGTGCCTCCTCAAATTCTGCAGCACCGCTGGGAGAATTTATCTGGAGGCATGGGGCAGGGTGCTATCAGTATTCTAATGACACCCAAATATATTTCTCCATGCCTTCCAAAACAACCTTGACTAAAGGTTGAATGAATAACTCGGGAAGGCAGTGAACTAGATGAAAAAACAAACAAATTGAAACTGAATCCAGATAAGAAAGAGGTGCTTGCCATTAATGGTCTTAACCAGGGGGTGGTGGCATGCCAACTGGTTCTGAATTGGGTTACATTCCCCCTGAAAAACTGTGTTCACAGCTTGGGAGTACTCTGTCAGAGTTTTATATCAATTGAGTCATTTCTTAAGTGAAAAAGTGAGTAAGTATTTGTAAGGACCATGTCCAAGCATTGCATGAAGAGCAACTGTTTAGCTAACTGTGATAGATTAGATGCTACAAATTGGGACTAAGCACTGTGTGTTGTAGAGAATGGAGAGAAGAGAATGAGTGAAGAGAATGAGTAATGAGAATGCTAGAGTAATGAAGAGATGAGAGCAAGAGGAAGAGATTGCTGAAGAGGCTGAAGAAAGGTTTGAAGGAGGATTAAGGATTGAAACTATTTTTGTGACTATTGTATATAAACATTTCTTTATTGGAAGACAGTTTGTTTTCTGTTGGTTGTTCTCCTTGGGCAACGGGGCGCAGCTTCTGCAAAGGGGGTTTGGATGCTTGGAATCAACCCCAACATGAAAGCAGCGACACAATAGCTGCGACATACTCTTGGATCCGTATCTCCAAATATCAGCTCAAGTAGATGCGACGGTCAGGAGCTTGTACTACCAGCTTCAGCTGATATGCCAGCTGCACTCCTTTCTCAAATCAGAGAACCTAAAGATGATAGTGCATGCACTGGTAACTTCAAGGTTGGACTTGCAATGCACTTTACATTGGGCTACCTTTGTACCAAGTTTGGAAACTCTAGTTCAAAACATGGCAGCCAGACAAGTTACAGAAACACCTAGAAGGGAGCATATTTCATTCATACTAAAATCACTCCACAAGTTACCAATTAGTATCCGGGCAAAGTACAAAGTGTTGGCTTTGTCCTTTAAAGCCCTATATGGTTTGGGTCCAGGTTACTTACAGGATTGCCTTCTCTGGTACAATCTGCCCCAGACACGTAGGTCCTCTGGGGGCATTTACTCCAGCCTGCCAGAACATGACTGCCAACCATTACCCAGAGGACCTTTTCATCAGCTGCCCCAAGACTGTGGAACAACCTGCCTGAAGAGCTCTGACAGCTAAATGAGCTGTCAAGAGTTCAAGACAGAAGCGAAGCTTTATCTCTTCCTGTGAGCCTCCCAATTTTAAACTCTAAAATTTAAATTTACATTATATTTTACTTTAATCTTTGTATCATGTATTTTAATATATGTATTTTATAGTAATGTGTTTTAATATGTGCATTTTATTGTATGGATTTTATAGTGATGTCTTTGAACTGAGCCATGAGGAGAGGCAGGTAATAAATTGATATTATTATTATTATATGTCTGGTTAATACTCAGAAAGGAGATGTCCTGGAAACACAAGGTGCTGTAGACTATATTTCAGAGGAAGGGAATGACAAATTATCTGTTAGTATTCATTGTCCAAGAAAACTCTTGGAAATTCACGAGATCTCCCATCAATCAACAAGGGACATGCATTCCAATGTGAATCACCTCCTAATGGACATGAATCAGAAGCATTTTCTTCTCCAGATACCTGGCCAATTTGAGGTACTGGTCATTATTATATGTCTAGCTTTTTATAACCCGAGACCAGTATGTTGGCCCTGTCTTACTTCCCCTATGGACTGAAGGATAAGTGTGTGAATATACAATGAGGTCCTTTATTTGTGATGTGTTCCTAAACATGGACTTCTCTCACACTGCATTGCTATCTGAATCTCATGATTAATTTGTTGAGAGATCAAATGTCTCTTGTGACCACCATTTGTCACATCAACCCACTCCTTTGGAAATATTTGTTTAGGTATATACTTCTATCATGAACAGCGAAGACAGATTAAAACCATGTACTCAGCTTCTTTTTATTCATGTTCTCCTTCAGTGGTCCAATTGCCACCATTGCCAGCTTTCTGCTCCCAATATATTTAAGATGGGTGGATTTCTGGTCGTCATTAATGCAGCCTGTTATTTTCACTCACAGCAGTTTCATACAGGAATCAGGCCTCTTTAAAGTTTCTACCATACCCAACAGACAATTCTTGGCCTTTCTGTTTACACCACAGAATGTTTATTTTTCCTCCTTTCTTAAGAGGATTCATCCCAGCTTTGCTGTACACAATGTTGGAAGTTGCAAGACAGGTCACTGTCACCACTCACAGGGCGTCTTATCATTACAGAAGCATTTTGAATAGAAGTCAAAGATGTCTGTTGATTAACAATAAAAGAACAAAACATACAAAACAATATTTACCATTTTCTGCTGCATAGCAAATATGATTCATGGATCCAAACACGATAGTTGACCACTACTGTAAATATACTGCACCATAAATAAATGCAAATTCATTGTACAAAAATTCTTGGGACAATTCTTCATACAAATATGGTACATTTGGAAGTATTACGCAAAATTTTGTGTCATTTTTTAAAAAAAGAACCCACTTTGCTCATGTTTTTAAATTGACAAATATCAATTAAAACCAGAGTAACACAGAGAAATTATAGGACCACTGATACTTCTGAGAACTGCTATTGAGGAAGGGAACATGGCTGAAGTGCAGAGTGTTTGTCTGGATGTTATGTCAAGTCATGAAAACCAAACTGAAAGCTGACAAGCTATAAAATGACTGTGGCAGTTCATAACTGTTGCTTAAAGTTTGAACAAGTTTATCTCATGCCTGTTTTAACTTTGTATGACTTTGTCAGGACATATCTTTCCAAATATATCATGAAGAAATTTCTCACTAGCGACACTTAAAGGCCAATCTATAAGGTACATGCGGTTTGCTTCTTTCTCCTGTCCACATTTGTTTTTTTAACAGTTAAGAACAGAAAAGCAGCAGGGTAGGCAATGCTTAATCCCTTCCTGTCGACTTATTCAAAATAATGTCCATTCCCACCTAAAAGGGAAAAGATGTGGGTCACAGATCAATGTTTCCCAACTGCCTGAAAGAAATATTGTTTCATTCCAAATTAAAATGGGAGGTGCATTTCTGAGTTAGAACACTGGCATTTTTAGTGTGCATGAGTAAGAATTATAGGTGCCCCCTACCCCCATATTTTTGTATGAATCCCACAGTCTACACCAGAACAGATGTAATGATCCAGGCATGCCCAATGTAGAAAAACAACAGAATTCTCATCCTACAAAGCTGAGCTGCATCAGCAACCTTTCTTTTGTAAGGTGGCCACTTTGAGCTTGGAGGCATTTTATAATTGCTGTATTTAGACTTGGACTATTATACCTTTCTGTAAGGTGGAAATCCTAGTTCTCTCCCTTAGACAGCTTACTTATGTAGCTGAGGGGAGGAAGTACCCAGAATGATCACATGAAGAACATCCCAGGAAGGCTATTATGTTGGTAAGGAATTCACAGGCCAGAGTATCTTGGGAAACGTTTTTTCATAGAGGCCCAACATTGGACAAATTATTGTAAAAGCTCTATAAAAGGCATTAAACATACCCAGCATTGCCCCTACATATATCTGACTAAAATTGTTACCCTGTGGCTAGCTACTGCTTTCCCCCATAAATAACAAAATCTCACCGGGGCATAATCAAGAACCTCTTTGTAGCCACAGTATTTGCTGCATGCACACCTCTGTCAAGCAATATAATTGTTAAAATTACAGTCACCTATCCAACTGCTGTATTGAAAACAGGCTGTGAAATAAAATGCACTTAATGTGTGGCATAATCCATAGTATGGCATTTTCCCTCTGGATTTTAGTCATTTTCCTAACCAAGTTTAGAGCTGTAGGTATATTACACTGGTGAACAATTGCCACCAATATTAAATTTTATTTCATAAGCTTTATACAAAAAATAGTGGGCTTATCAACTCTTTACAATTCCACAGGTCATTCAACCCCCACCCCAACAACCCCACATATAATGAAGCCAGAGTTTGGAATTAAATCATTTTCTTCATTTGGTGGTTCTGGTAATTTTCTCAAACTCTCTAGATTCCCCAATTAATGTTGAATAAAAATTGATTTGCTTAATCATGCTGATCTTTTTTTTTTTCAAATTCATTAGAATGGGTTCCTCTTTCATTGTCAGATTCAGTAAACTAGGAAAACTACTGCCTCAGGAGAAAAAAATAGGATGGGAGGAAATGCATCACACGGTTCTATCATTAGACTAATTTGGAAGGCTACAAGGAGGAAGACAGGAGAAAAAAGGAAAAAAATTAAGGAAGAAATTTGATTACTTTCTGGAATTATGTAGAGCAAAAGAAGCATCAATCAAATTATAGAAGGGTGTGATTTTTGGAATGGGTTGGATAGGAATGATTTGTTTGGGGACCAAATCAAGCAGTCTGGGCTTTTTCAAAATATCAGGTCTTTTAAATTTGAAAGGTAGGCCTCTCTCTCTCTCTCTCTCTCTCCCCCAGTGGCCTTTGATTGGAGAAATATCTTTGGAGTCTTTAGGGGAGCCAAGATGCATTTGTGGCACTCTTCAGTATCAAACTTCTCTTCCTTGTTTGGTTATATTCTGTCCTGATTTCTACTATATATTGATGTATAAAATACAATCTTGTGTAAAATTATTTGGGACAAATTGCTCTTTATAATTTTGTATACGTACAGAGTGCTATGAGCTAGGATAATTAAAGTTCAAAATTTTTCTCAACTTCCTTTGTCCTCTCCTTTTCTCTTGGCTTCCTCTCCCCTTTTTCCTTCTCTTCTGTTTTGTTGTGTATCTCCCTTCTCTCTCAACTAAGGTAAAATAGGTGCAGAAAAAGAAAGAAACATGTTGTGGTGGTTTGAGCACTGGCTTGAGACTATTCCCATTTGGTCATGGAAATCCACTGGGTAACCTTGGGAAAGTTGCACTCTCCTAGCCTCAGAGAAAGCAAAAGCAAACCTTCCTGGAAGAAATTTTGCCAAGAAAAGCCCATGACAGCTTTGTCTTAGGGTCACACAAAAAACAAGGCACCAAAAAGAGTGGGCTTGTCAGATGCTTGATCATTTAAATGAAATATGTTGCAGGTCTCCCCCTGATCCTGGTAGATTAGACTTCTTGGTTGAGAGTGGGGAAGTAGAAATGATGCAGCAATTCAGTTGCAGGAAAATGTAGAGAGGCCTGATCCTTGTGGTTATCCACTTATTGCTGCACTTGTAGTGGATCAGCGTCTTCTCACTGAAATGCATAACTCCTCATTAACTTTTAAACAAACAAGGCATGTCAAGTTTGGGTGAAGTGTATGATATTGTGAGGTGTAGATGACAAACTTTCCAACCTGACAGTTACCAGACATGGCTGAGCGCCAACATTCCTTGGCAACAATAATATGTGTTTTGTAGTCTATCTGGTAAAAATGAGGGTGGAAGAAGGCAAATTTAAAAAGAAAAAAATGCCAGATCTTTTGAAAAAGCTGGCAACAGCATAAACCCTTTGAGTTGACACTGATAACCTCCATGTTGTCGCCTGTAAATATGATGGAGAGAACCTGAACTAACATCCTTAACAAAAGTTAGCTAACAGTAACACAACCAGGCAAATGATTTCAGTTATTAGTGTTGGCAGTAATAAATGAATTTCTCATGTTTAACATGATCAAATTCATTGCCAAACTCAGTGTTCTAAGCTCTGAATAAATTAATAAACTTAATTCAGGAATATTTATATACTTGCGTTTGGCATAATTTTCTTTTGAAGTCATGAGCTGCTAGGTGGTATGATGATAATTAGGTTAAGTCACAGATAAGACTGCACTTGCTCCCCACAAAAATCCTGAAGCCCCTGAACTCTTCCACAGAGAGCTAGAATAAGAAAGAGGATTTTCTCTCCCTTTTGACCAGTGGTTCTCAACCTGTGGGTCCCCAGATGTTTTGGGCTTCAACTCCCAGAAATCCTAACAGCTGGTAAACTGGCTGGGATTTCTGGGAGTTGTAGGACAAAACACCTGGGGACCCACAGGTTGAGAACCACTGCTTTAGACTCTTCAGCTCTTTTCCTCATTGCTTTTGCCAGAGTCAATTTTTATGCGACTTCTCTGAACCATGCCTATCATGCTAATGTTAAAAATATATTGCAGTTAGTTTGACTAACTTCTTCACTACTCATAACTGGTAAATATGTTCAATGGGCTCTGTGGGGTCATATTTTAATGCGTCACTGTACAAACACATGTCTTTAAAGGCACAAAGGCATTTGGAAAAGGAATATAGCCCATGCTCACAATTTTATGCTACTGCAGCTCCTTCAAACAGAATGTTCTCTCTTGGGACAGAGCGAGAAAATTAACATGTTTATACCTCCTATGCTTTCTCACCCAAGAAGAGGAAAAACCTGTTTGTGGTCTCTTAAATTCATAACACCTGTCACTAATCCATCAAATATCAGCAATTAAAGCAATTAAAGTTATATAGTTAGAAGAAAAATCCCAGACTGAAGCATCTGAAATCAGGTGCAAGGAGACTGGCTTAGTTGAGGTACGGTGAAGGAAAAAAAAACTTCAGCGAGCTAGATAATTTGAGGTCTGTCCTGACACTGAAAGAGACCATCTTTTGTTTTGTTTTTTTAATAGGATAAAAACAGAAGTCTTTTGTAATATTCTGATGTATAGTTCCCCAAGAAGTTCTCTCAAAAAAGCCTCCATGAAATTAACTGGGCTACGTCCTTGCACTTGTAATACTTTCTGGTGCAACGTGCCTTTTGCTTTAAACATCTAATAAGGAAAACTAGTACCATTTTAAGTACTTCCTTAATTTAGGAATTAATTTGAGGATGAGATGTGAAATAAAATCCTGTCCTTTTCTTGCAGAACATTAAATTTGAGTCATCTAAACTTTATAGAATAGCATTTCTGAAATTCTCCTCCCTAACCAGGAGCAACTTTCAAGTGAATTTCACTTAGGTGGGATACAAATTAATTATTCCCTTAAGGCTTATTTCTTGTCCTTTTTTGACATAATAGTGTTATGTTTAGGTCACCAAACTTGTTCTAAAATCTCAAGTCCAGTTTATCACCACATCAAAGTCCAGCAGTCCCACCACACTTGGTAGTGACTAGTTCATTGGCTCCATTTTTCTGTGGCATTGTTGCATGACTTATTTGCTTGAAGTATATAGTCTTGTCTCAACAAGCTTGCATTTTGTTCTCATGAGAGTCATGTTACTTATTTACATCTTTTATGGGTAGGTAGTATATCCTCATCAAAACACAGTCTAATCTTTTGGGGCACATTGACAGATGTAATCTGGTATCAAGAGCAATAGTGGGAGAGCTCTAAGCTCCCATGATTTTATGAATTATTCATATAGAGTTTCTTATGTTTATCTTTTTTTACAAAGTTGAGATAGAGAGCTGGTTAACTGTATTGTCTGTGGAAGGTATACACATAGTCACAGACCAAGTGTCCTGTTGGGAGTAATCTTAACGTTGTTAACGCTTGCTTATATATGCAATCCTGAACTAATTACCAAATTTCCCAGAATATAAAAATGTTCAGCTTATTCTAATTATTTTATATCATTTATTCCAAGGGGGGGGGGGGAGGTAAGGAAATCATGAGCTACATTGGGACTTGGTACCTTCTAGGATTTGCTTCCAGGTTCTCTATGGAAACCAGAATCCCTGGATGCTCAGGTCTCATTATATTGTAAAATTGTATCCCTTATATAAAATGGCAAAATCAATGTTGGGTTTTTGGAATATTTTCAAATTATGGATGGTTAAATCTGTGAATACAGCATGCCAACTGTACATGTACCAATGCTCAGATTTCTGAAAGAATGTACTGGTTCTGACCTGATCAGTTCTGACTTGTATTTTGACACTGATATTTCACCAGGGGTCTAGGCCATGGCAAGCTCTGCCTCTTCTCCAGGATCTCTATCATCTTACTACCAGAGAATAATGAATTAAGCCAGGTTCAGATAATCCATGGTTAACAAGAACTGGTATAAAATGCAGGATTATCATCTTTGACTTTGTAGGTCCACCACAGAAATGACAGTGAGCAGAAAATCAGGGACATTGTGAATTTGTCTTAGCAAATAGGAGAAAACACAGCAATACCAAACCCTCACTGAGTCTAGATGGGTACGTTCTCCATACAACAAGATTTTCTTTGCATGAGTCAATAAACCATTTCTGCATCACCTGGAAGGGGAAATCATTATGTCCAAGTGTTAAACACTCACATCAGAGGAAGACTTGCAACATTTTGAAACACTGGCCACTTCAGTTGGAATCCTCATAACAATGAATTTTAAAAACCATACAGTTTGTGCTTGACTGTGTGGTTCCGGGTCATCATGAACTCTGAAGAAACCATAGAAGAAGAAAAAAAATACTTTTTGCTCCTCATCACACTGGATACAGAAGGGCATGCATTTAAACTAGGTCTTTTTTGAAAATGCCTATTTGTCTATTGGGTCCATCTTCATCTGCACTGTTGTCAGATCTGTGTTCTCAGGTTTTCCCTTCCAGGTCTTCACTGGGTCCTTTCAATGATTTCAGATGGAGAGCCACAAATACACTGCATTTCCAATATCAACCACTTAACAGGTAGTAGCCAAGGACTGGTGGATGGGGGGTTGGAAGCAACGCACATGCTCAACTGTAGAGCTGTCTGTTTCCACTGACTTCATGTACTTGTTCAAAATGGCAAAAATTTCATTGTTCAAAATCTGGTACTTCCTTATCCGGTCAGCCATTTTCTTAAGTGGCTGGAGATTAAAAAAAAGAGAGAAAGAAAAGGCAAGTAAAATAAAGATGGTTGAAGCAACTGGCCTCCATTTCTACAGCAAACTTGCTGCTGATGGAAGCCACAAAACAAATTAATGGCTGATGCTAGTCCCTCCTAACTTCATATGGAGAGTAATACTTCAGCTACCCATTGATGTCTCTGATGGTAATTCTTATTTAAATCAATGATAGGAATGGTGCAGCTCTCCAGATATTGTTGAACTGTGAGTATTCCTTGCTACTATTTATATTGGATAAGGATGATGGGAGTACAAAATGTGGCACAATTTCCACCTTGATCTGTTTACTAGCCATGGTGAACCTCTGCATGTCACTGTAAACAATACTAAATCATCTAATGGTCTGATTTTGTATAAAATCATCTTCTACTCCAGGTATCAGAAGATGTGATGTGAAAATCTCAGCACGGCACCCCAGTGAACTACCAGTCAGATTAGACAGTATTGGATAAGATTGAGAAAGAGCCAGATGGAAAAACAGTATGACCTGCCAAAGCATCTTCATATATCATTGCTCAATTTCAGACTTACCACGTTCTTTATGATTTCATCCTTCCCATCCTGTCTCTGCACTTTCAACAGGTGGTAACAAAAGTCAAAAAGATCAAAGCGACGCTGCTGTCCCAGAAGAACTATGACTGAACAACCGGCCCAATTCAAACCATCTCCAAAACACTGTCTATAGGGCAAAAAGAGCATAGTAGAAATTGCTTAGATAATAAAAGACTGACACTGTGTTATTAATTTACTTATTCCCAAGTTGTCTAATTCCTGGTTGCTTAATTTTATAATAAAATCAAATGTAAGTGTATTTAAAAGCTAACTGGTAATCAGCTATGGCCTCAGCCCAATGAAGCAAGAGGTGTTAGGAATATACAACGGGGGAATCTTTTCCTTTCTTGACTCATAATTAGATCCAACAAAAGATCTAGGCAATGGATACAGTGGCTTGAATTCACCCAGGTAAACCCAAAATTTGAGCAGGTAAGAGCTTTTACTATCTGTGCATAATATCTATAAAATGTAAATGAGAATCAGCACAGTGCAGTCCAGGGCCTACTCACTCAGCAGTAAATTCATTTGTTCCCACAGGAATGCAGTATACAAACTGCATGGCACTCCAGAGTCGGTGAAACTCCACACATTCATCAACATGCATGACACCATTGGTTGGGGGAGGTCCACGCCAGATGGGGTCCTGAAGGTAGCTCCGAATGCGGGTCAGGATAACCTCAAACATGGACAGGCCACAGCATAACCTTTCCTTGGTCAGTAAGTCTCCTTCACGAGCTATGGCTATTTGCTGAAGAAGAGGAGAAACCGAACAGTAGAAGAAATTGTCAAATGTCACTTCCTTTTGGAATTTGCCTTCTAATTTTCCCACCCTCACCCTGTGTTTTGCACTTGATATGTAGAGGTTGATTTTGCTCGTAATCAAATTCCAACTAAGCATTGAGTTGTTTTGTTATATTGAGTAAGGAGTTGTCCACAATTGACTAATTTTATCCACAATTTTGTTGCCTTAAGGATATCCTTGGAAAGTAACAATATGTCGGAAGCTGAAATTTGCTTCTCTAACAGCATTTAAAAAAAATCTTCAAGATTTCCTGCACATTGTATTGATGCTGCATAAGTCATTCCTGCCTGTAACTACAGCTTTGCAGTAACGTGTTGTTATTGTAGCATCTGTAGCAAAGGCTTCATTGTTATACAGTGTATTTTACATACGGTCATACATTTTATAAGCCTATTTGTTAAGATGTTGTTAGTAACAACTGGTTATTATGAGTTATTAATTGAAATATACATATCAATGCTAGTTATTTGTTATCTGCTGTTTAGGATTCCTCCATCCTCCATCCAGCTTTGTAATACTCAGTACTAGAAAAATCCACATCTTTCCATATAAATAGGACAATTCCTACATATTGAATTAAATGAAGGTTACATGGGACCACTATGTGGAGAATTGTACTTGTAGGTTGTAAGTTTTTGCTTGATGTAGAACAGTAAAATGATGGAAGTACAAATATGTAGCACAGAAATGGGAGGCAGAATGGCAGAATGAGATGGGGCAGCATGGGGAAAATTAAAGGCTTTTTAGCCACTATATAGCAATGTCATCTTACTGGTAGCATTACATTTTGGGAGCACAGCAACAATAAATAGAGTGTGGTATAAGGGATCCTGATCCCTTCTTTTTGCAAAGGATGCTTCAGCAACCAAGTCAATACAAGCTACTTATGCTGCCCTGGCTTTATATATCTTAACATTAAGGCAATGCCCATTATTATTACAAGGTGAGATAAAGCTCAGTGTCTGGAATATAATTTTGCACTCTTTCAAACTCTTGACATGGTATATTTGTATATTGACACCCTGCCCCCACTCCCTGTACATCTTCATAGAACAAGATTTGAGAAATATGTTTCTAAACTTTTCTCAGGAACAGAACTTGTGAACATTTTTGGAAAATCAAAAGCAATAATAGAATTGCATAAAATAACGATCATAAAGGTGCATATTCCTCAGTAATTGGCAATGCTATTTTTTTAAAAAAGCCAAACTTTTTTTCAAAAATTGCAAATGTCCCACATTTTTCTAAATTATTTCCCTAATGTAAAACTCTGAAATTGAGTAAGCATTGCTTGTTATACTCTCAAATTTAACATGTTTAGCAATCATTAGATTACTTTTCAGAGCAGCACTGTTTCCTTTGCCCCTTGAACAAATAATATGTGATAAGAAACCTATCTGTATTTCATCTCATAATAGTTGCTATTGCAACAGTCTCTCTCTCACACACTTTTGGGTCCCAGTTTTGGTTTTCTTAATATTCCTCACCTGATAGTCACACTTAGTTTATGAGTATGACTATAGTGCAAAGGGGTGACACCCGCCCGATCACCTCTCCCTTTGAGGTTCGGAGGGATGTCTTGGACAAGGCAGCTCTTCGAAGTTCAGAATGGAGAATGGTGGGCAAGTCTTCACCCACCTGTGCACCTGCTGATGAGAGTTGTGGGGCCTCCCTTGGCTGGTGGCAGCTGAGGGAAGCCCCATAGCTGCAAATAAGTTTCCTTGAGTAATAGTCATCCCCCCTCTCCTCTTAAAAGGGGAAAAAGTGTGGCTATTATACAATGAAATACTGTAATTACTTGTCATGTGTTTATGTTAGGTTCCACATTGAAGTAAAACAATGCATGCACACCACATCATGGAACTGGAAATACTACGAAATGTTTTATCAAACTTGCTTATTTTTAGTATATCAAAAAATATTAACACTAAAAATTTGCATTCTCTTATTAAAAGATAAATTCTAATATAGATAGGTGTTAATTTGAAATAATTATATATATATATATTATGTAACATTATGCATAATACTTATGTATATATAACAACACACATATAACACATCATATACATGTAATGATTAATATTACACATAACTACAAATTAATTGGCTAGCAGATGTCTGTAACACAGACAGTTAATTGGAGTCTTGATGACTGAGTTAGATTTTAAGTTCACACATATGAAAACTTTATTTTGTTCAAGCAGTTACAGCAAAAAGGATTCATACCAAGTGACATTTTCTAGATTTGAGATTTTTAGTACTTGTGAAGGTCATTTGTTCATAAATTTGAAATTACCCAAGCTAGTAATGACCTCAAAACTTTTTAAAATCTTACATAAAGACATCATGTTCTTTAAATCTTTACCTCAGGGCAAGCAGAGGCGAAAAACCTGCCAAAAACACAGGATAATCTGATGCAGCCCTCTTTGCATAACAAGTTTGACAAGACACTTTCCATCAACAGGAGAAAGTCTTGAAGAGGGCTGGGAAATTTTCACAACGAAGCAGGCGAATTCCATTCATATCCTTGTGGTAAGTTTACTTGAGCTAAATTCTTCAAGATTTACATGTAGAAAACTTGGCTCCTGCTGTTCAAACAACTTTGCATATCCACAACTAACTGTACTCCTAGTTTCTGACCAAACTGGGTCTTCTTCACCCAAAAAACAAGAGACACAAAGAAGCATTTTTCTTCATGGGCCTCCAACAGCATTGAGAGTAAGATTTTTTTTTTAGAGATTGTGGCCCCCTATGTAATATGTATGATTCTATCATATACAATACTGAACACCCTCTCACTAGAGAGGTTTGAACCATAGGAAATAAGCATCCACACAACGAGAATGTGTGCAGAAATTCCTTTCTGACATTGAAGCTAAGAAGGAATTCTCTGTCTGATGATGGGTCCTCTTTGTGCAGCACAGCCGCTAATTATAGTGTTCCTTTCTTTATCTCAAGGTGTTAAGTTCATGGAGGCGAGGGCCATCAATGGCTACTGGCAAACATTACCACAATATCAGAATTTTAATCTTGAAAAACTGTTGATCACTCTTAAAGAAATAGGTATGTCGACATTTGATTGTCCTCATGTGTAATTTGTATTCAGGACAAGAGGCTCCCATCAGGATGGAATACAGAGAAATGGAATGGTTTCCAATTGCCAAAGGGATCATACAAGGCTGCATTTTATCATCTTATCTGTTTTTACTTGTACGCTGAACATATCATATGTAAAGCAGGATTCGACTTTGAGGAAGGAGGTGTGAAAATCTGAAGAAGGAAAACCAGTCTTTTAAGAAAGAAATATAGATGACGCCATACTACTAGCAGAAAATAGCAGACTTCAAAAGATTACTGAAGAAAGTCAAGAAAGTGCAAAAGGAGATTTATGTTGAATATGAATAAAACAACAATCATGACCACAGATGATTTACATAACTTTGAAGTAGATGATAAAGACATTAAAAGATTTTCTGTACCTTGGCTCAGCCTTTATTCAGAATGGGAAGGCTGTAGTCAAGAGATCAGAAAACAACTAGGACTTGCAAGGGTAGCTATGAAGAAATTAGACAAGATCCTGAAGTGTAAAAATATTGTATATCACTGAAAACAAAAATCAGGATGATCCATGCCATTGCAATTCCCTTTTTATGTATGACTATGAAAACCAGAGAGTGACAAAAGCTGATAGGAAGAATCAACTCATTTCAAATGTGGTGGAGAAGACTTATATGGATTGCTAATAAGACAAATAAATGGGTCTTGGAGGAAATAAAGCTTGAACTTTCATTGGAAATCAAGTTGACTATACTGAAACTATCATACTTTGGCCATATCATAAGAAGGCATGACCCAATAGAAAATACAATACTTGGTAAGGCAGAAGACAGCAGTGGAAAAGTAAGACCACTTTTGTAGGCACAAAAGATGTTTGTGTTCCTTCTTCTCTGCACTGTCAGTCCAATTATTCTCCACAAGCTTAAATGTAAGCGCTATCATTTCCTGATACCAACAATCTTTCAAATTTCTAGAAAGCTTTGAAGACTTGACCTTGGCTTAATACCAGGCTTCAGCAAAACTGAAATCTAACAGAGCTGGTAAATATTGAGATTAGTAGTTGCTACTTTTGCAATCTAAGATATATAGTTACAAGGACATTTTGATAAAAAGAAGGGAATTGATATTCAATTAATAGCACATGCAAAAGGAAAGAAAGTTATATTACATTCTGTGATTAAAAATTTGGGAAGGCTCAATATTTTAATTTCAGTTTCAAAGGCTCACTTCTTTATTCAGATAAAAATGATGGAAACTTTGAATTTATACAACATTGTATGTTGGTTTCAGGTAACACTAGTGCATCACCATTCAAAGATGTGTGCCTGCTCTTCATACTTTTATCTCCCCTAGCATGATAAACCTGGTAGAATGCTACCCAGCTGACCTGAAAAGTCAGCCACACCTTTACAAAGTTAAGATGGTTTCCCATGTAAATTGGTATCATTTACTCAACACCACAAACATATTCTGTTTGTAAGAAATAGGCACAGAACAAGACCCCCAAATTGCTGTGCCCATGAAGAATTGAGTGCATCTCACACTGGTCTGGTTCACCTAATCAAGTGGTTCCCAATGTGTAGGTTGTGACTCACTGGTGGACCACGAGACCTAAAATAAGGTACGTGGCCAGGGGTGCGTGCTGCTGTTGGACAGCTAGAGAGGGAAGGAGAGAGAAGGAAGGTGGCCAGCGCCGTTGCCCGACCAAAAAAAATTATTAGTGTCTTTGTTTTTAGACCTGCTTCTGGGGTTATTTGGGGTGCTGATTCAGAAAAGATCATCTGTGGATGAGCAGATGGTGACTACTAGATGGCATAGTTCTAAATCAGAAACTGTGGTCTATCCAATGCAATTTTCTGAATCAGCACCCCAAATAACCAAACCAAAT
The DNA here is from genome assembly GCF_037176765.1 of Anolis sagrei. Classification (NCBI taxonomy): domain Eukaryota; kingdom Metazoa; phylum Chordata; class Lepidosauria; order Squamata; family Anolidae; genus Anolis; species Anolis sagrei. The sequence continues at coordinate 80,465,962 of NC_090022.1, forward strand.
CTCAAGCTGACAAAACTGTTTCATAACCCTTTTGGTACTAATGTTGGAGAGTGGCCCCTAGTCAAAGTGGTCCCTGGTCAAAAAAAGTTGGAAACCAATGATCTAATCCAACATCACAGCTGCGTTTTCATGGTAGAAAACTGACACAAACACTTCATATGTAGATCCAATTTGTACATTCTTTCCATCCATGCTAGAGAGCTAGAGAGAATAGCAATTATTGATTTTTGAGTGAGGAGCCTGCTTCATCCATCACACGGAATTGATGGGATGTGGATTTACTGAGATGAGTGCACATGTGAATCGATTCTCAGCATGGTAGACATGAAGTCTCAAAAAAAGAAGAAAGAAATGACATGCTGATGGCAAGCTCTTTTTTAGGAAAGTATTACAAATGTGATTTTTATTTTCTACCTACTTTCCATCTAGCACTTATTTAATAAAGCTTTGTTCCTCTACCTGTCCATTCCCAGATAGCAGGTACATAAAACTGGGCTGTACACTTTATTCTGCAGTTTAACCAGCTAAAGCTTTATTTCATCAAGTACCACAACTTTTAATCAGTCTGCCTGTGACTGAAAGTTACCATATATTTTACAAAGCCATTCTGATACATTACTTTAGCAGTGACAGATTGTCTTTCATTTTGTAGCTTTGATTTTTTCAATGGCATGCTGCCTCAAGAGTGTTCAGTGATGGCTACCCAGTTTCCCATGCATATGATTCAAACCTTAGTCAGTTAATCAGAGTGGATAAACGGCAGGTGAATAATCAACATATATGTTTATTATATGAAAAATCTAGTGAAATCTGAGTACTCAAACAGGAACTGTGAATTTCATATTTATTTTTATGGCTGATTCATCAATCTTAACTCAGGGGTCTCAAATTCATTTTCAACGAGGGCCACATCAGCCTTATGGTTGCCTTTAAAGGGCCATTTGTAATCAAAAGACTGTATTAATGTAACTATGTTGCCTTAGGATTGGAAACCTGGTGGGTCACATAAAATGATGTGGCGGGCCGGATTCAGCCCATGGGCCTTGCATTTGACATATGTCTCTTAACTAGAATGGATTTATCAAATCACTGCTGAATGGTGAGATAACTCATAGATAAAGAGTATTGATTCATCATTTCCAGCAAAATAAATTAGGTCTAGACCTATACATAGCTTTCTCTGGATGTTTGCAGTATTGAGAAGGCTTGCAAATTATAGTTCTCCTCCATATTTTTTTTTTTGCATGAGCTGATCTTGAAAATATGATTTTAATTACTTTATCAGAATTGCCCAAGTATCACATGTTGTCCAAGCTCAAGGAGAGAACACTAACATCCCACCTTCAGTCAACTAAGAGATTTTTTTGGAAGAATCAGTCTAAAAAAGTATACAGTGTTTATAGGCTTTTGGACTTAGAGATCTCTTTAAAAGTAGGTAAAGCCTAGTTATCAATCAGACCATAACTTGCCCAAATCAAACAACCATGTGTATACTACGATCTTGGGTGTTTGTAGTGGCAGATGTGGAGCTTAAGTGCTCTATATGCATAGCTCCATGCTTGTCTCTCTGCCAGCAGCAGCCAAGCCCTGCAGTTTGTTGAAGAGAGAGGCGAAGACATGAAATTGCCATTGTTCCTTTGTTTCTCTTTCCAGAAAATTGCAAGGGAATAAGAAGCCAAAAAGCAGTCCTGACTGCCCAGTAAATGGTTAGGAGCTCTGGAGCTATTACTGTAGTTGATAAGCACCATACTGGAAGTTTCGTGGAAAACACTCTCAGCTTGCCAACAAGTCCAGTTAATTATAAATGTTTAAAGAAATAAAATATCTTCCTGATAAAATGCAGGTCTCATGAAAGTGATCAGAATCTCCTGGAGTTTTGTTTTGTTGCTGTCAATTTACTAGCAGCTTCATGCAGCAGCTTTGAGGCTCATGGGTAGGAAACTGTGGAAAGCTGTGTGGATATTAACCTTCCTTATATCTAAGCTTCTATCAGAGCTTCTGTTGGAGAAAACTTCAAGAGAATTGCAGCATATCAATGGCAGGGACTGGAAGATTTTGCATCAGATAATTAGAAATGAGTTAAATATCCTCCAATATCAGTACAAGTTCCCTAGGACCCTTCCACGCAGCCCTGTATCCCAGAATATCACAGCAAAAAATCCCACATTATCTGAGTGTGGATTCAGATAACTCAGTTCAAAGCAGATATAGTGGGATTTTCTGCCTTGATATTCTGGGATATAGGGCTGTGTGGAAGGGCCTCTAGTCTTTAATATCACTATGTGATGTGGCTAAATAGGTTAAAACATAAAATAAAAAAGATCCTGAGCACAGTGTTCTTCTATCATGTTGAGTTTGAACCTTAGTTCAAAACTCTTGTCCACCATTGACTTCTGTGGGAGAATTAAGCACATGCTTGAATGCCTCTTAGGGCCCTCGCTGAAACCAGTGGAAACAATAAGGAGGCTCATGTGTTTCTGTGTCATTAGTCTCTGGTCCAATTTTCCTTAAAAACATGGGTGATTACCTAACACACTCAGGATGTGGATGACAGACACAGAGCTAAGCACTGCATACATGAGAACACATAAGCACACAGACAAAAACAATCATAAGCTTGTTGAGAGAAACATCTTTAAATAAGCATGTTATAATCCTCTCTCCACTCTGAGCACTTTACATCCAATTAATACAATTTTAAATGAGTCGAATAATCTGACAGAAAATAAGGAATGTAATGGTTTCATTTCTGTATCATGCCTCTATTTTATTCTTCCATATGGAATGTTTGCCTGATTGACAAATTTATTTAGAGGCTGTGGTAGGAATCCTAAGAACTCTTGACAAAGAAGCAATTTGCACTACTCTCCGCAGGACTCCTTCCAAGCTATCAAAGTTTGCACCTGGCTGACAGATTTAACACTCTACCAGCAACTTTTTAGTGGCCGTTCACTGAGGTTTGTTAATCTATTTTTAGAATCATACGTAAGCTTGAATACCAAATATATATTTTTATTATGATGATGAGAAAAATATTCTATTAAAAAACCTTGAAAATGATGCTTACATAAAAATGTAAGTGCATCCCCCAAGCATGCACTTAAAACTACATGTTCTGTAAAGGAGAGATAGGTCAGACCTTGAACATGAATCTGGCTGGATCATAGCTTCCCCAATTCCATGCAAGCTAGGGTGTTCTGGAAATTGTACTCCAAACATTGAACTTTTCCAAGCTCTGTTATGCACATCCTTTAGTGCTCTTCTCAAGTATGTACCTTACACACTAGTTATGAAAGTAGTTTCTCTCAATTCAAGAAATTTGAATTGCTTTCTATAAAACCCTTCCTTGTCTTCTTTGTATTTAATCTTAGGATTTGAAACAATGATTGGAATGCTCTAAAAATGATGAGAAAACTTCTAAAAATGTACTGACACCTTGTCTTAGAATGGGACTAACATCCCGCTGGTTTATAAGTCATAGATTGGTTGGCTACTGCAAGGCCAAAGACATCTATCTAAAATTATTTAAACTGCAAACAGGGAACAGAAGAAAGTGCTTTGCAGACACCAGCACCAGACCACTCATGCAAGTAAGCCAAGTTGTAGAGGGAATTTCCCCAGAACTGCCATCAATTTGACCCAGAGAAAAGTCCTTACTATCTGCAGAATTTGTGATCATTCAGGGTCATTTCACGAGTTGTTTTGGCCTAAACCTGTGGTTCTCAACCTATGGGTCCCCAGGTGTTTTGGCCTACAACTCCCAGAAATCCCAGCCAGTTTACCAGCTGTTAGAATTTCTGGGAGTTGAAGGCCAAAAACATCCACAGGTTGAGAACCACTAATCTAAACACACTTTAAAATTTACAGCCCCAACATTTTCCATTTATGCATATGAACAATAAGCATGAGTCTGAAATATCAGTAATAAGAGAGGTCCTCTTATTAAAGATACAGAACTAGTAGCTACAGTTTGTTAGCTATATGCTAGGTTACAGCTAACAGACTGAACCCAGGAATCTTGTCACATTCGTAGGTACCTAAAATGCCAAAACATGATTTCATGCTATATACATGCAAACCCTAGCAAAGTCTCAGTCTTGTACACTCCCCCTTCTCCTTTCCTGCTATTCTGTGGAGGAAGACTTCATCAGGTTCTACAGTACTGACTTACATACAAGCCAATAATCAAGTTTCAAAACAGACTCCTGTCAATTTCTAAACACTCCAACTAACAATCTTGAATCATTTAGAAAATTATGCTACATTTACAAAAATAAATTCCAAGCTCATATGGAGCAAGCCAGAAACATAAAAGTAAATTCTGGCTACATGGGAGGTGGGAGAAGTAAAGTGCAAAGGAGCCCAAAACTTTATTTATGGAGGATTGCTCGTGTAGTATAAGTTTCTGGCTCAGTGGTGTATGTGAACCAGACCAAGAATGGGAATATGCAAACTGAATGTTCAACAGAAGGAAGTACACATTTGGACCGATTAGATCTGGGCTACACATCATGTGGAGGCAGAAAAACTTATCACCTGATCACCACAATTTATGTGATAAATGGACAGATGAACAGGGAGGTCTAAAATGGGGAGGAAAAGTTACTACTGACATAACGTAGCAGATAATCTGGATCTTATTCCTCAAGATGACTGAAGTTAGAGAGAGAATTTGAATTAGGACTGGGACAACTGCAAACTGATTCTTTTTGAACTTGAATTAGCTACTGATCAATATTTGTGGACACTGTTATGTACCCAAGATACAGAGCCTCACTTAAGATAATCTAATTTTCTTTAATAAGTATGAAGTATCTGTGGAAGGAAACAACACCATGTGGATCTGAAAACTAAGCAACAGATGGAAAGACTTGATGTGGCTCAGCGACAAGCTGCTCTGTGTGTCCTTAATTGATTATTTTGGGTCACGCACTCAAGGTGGGATTCAATGTCATCCTTACCTGAGGTGTTCCCAGCCTCTCTATTAAGGGAACCAGGTGAAGTGGGGCATATTTGGCTTCGAGACGCTTCATGCGTACCTCCAAGCGTTCTCCTTCTGTTAAGCGAGCAGCAAACAGTGAAATGAGAAAGCAAAAAGAAAAGAAAACTAGCATTTCAGAGTCATCTCCCAACCATTATCTGGGACTAGTGTGACAGAACAGGAATAAGGGAATGCACTAGGAAGAACCTGCTGGGATCTCCTTTTAAAAAGCAACCATCTTGGTTTTGCTGCTAAGGTATCCAGTGATCTCACCTTTCATTTGAGGCCACTGGAAAATGGAAGTCACTTTACAGATAATTTAGTCCTGAGGTTTTTTTTTACTTTTTTTTGTAAAGTATAGACTGCAAATATCTCACTGCAACTTAAAATGTGCTAAACATCTCTGGGAATCATGACTGACATCTGTCCATCTCTTCACTCCTTACCTTTGATGTAGACCCTGGGCAAAATATTTTGGAAAGGAGCAGCATGCAGCAAATCACACACTTCTTCTTGGGACTGAGGCAGGAGGAAGAAAGATAAAAGGTGTTAAAAATCCCCCATGGGACTGGTTGTTCAGTTGTTTGTAGGACTGGGAAGGGCCTATTCTTATATAAGCCACAAAATGGCTTATTCAAATATAAGAACTTCTAAGATGACAAAAATGAATTAATCTACTATTTCTCTGTGCATCAAAAATAAGTAAATACAATCCTAAAAAAAGATTAATTTTTCTATGTAATCTGGAGTTTTGCAACTTTACTTCTTGCCTTTATCTAGTTACTTCAACTATTTTACTTTATTTAGTTAGAGAATCTAAGGCAAGGCTGAACACCCTGTTAACGTGGTTCTCTAAAATGGGTGTGTGAATGGTGTCATGCTCAGGCATGATTCTAAACAAAACCTTTTCTCTGGGCCCTTCTACACAGCCCTATAATGTGACAGAAACAGGCATTTTAAATGCCAGTTTCTGCTGGGTTTTCTGCCAGACTTTCTCACAACCACCTGCGATTTTGCTGGGAGTGGTGGTAGCTAAATACCCTCTCATTTCGATCCAAGTCAGATCTGGGGAGTGGGGGGGTAATACCACTGGCCTCCCTCCCATTTTTGGCATACTGGAGAGGCCTGGGTCAAAATGATAGAAAAGGAGAGCTTTATCAGAAGTCTGCAAATGGAGCCACACCTCTATGGTAAATTTAAGCCAAAAATGGGGGTGAGATGGGGAGGGTGGCAGTGTCATCCCAGTTCTCTGGCCTCCAGGAACTTGAAGAATTGGGATAACTGTGGAGATTTATCTTCAGGATCACAGATGGCAGAAGGAGATCCCAAAAGTCCGTCTCCACATGCCCCATACCGAGAAAGGTGCAGACCTTCATTGAAGGTCCTCTCCTTCCCAGGTATTTTTTAACTTGGAGTAAACCCGGGTTTACTCCAGGTTGAACTGGATTAGCCTGAGGTTTCGCTGGACACCTCAGGCTAATCTAGAAAAAAAAGGGCCCTAAGCCTGGGTAGATGAACCTTTTGTTAACTTAAGTATCTGCTATTCTATGTATCTCAGTGCTGTAAGGGATGATAGATACGATTGTAGCAGTGTCTTTTGGATGGTTGCAGCTATTATTTTATGGTTTCCATCTAAAAGCCCACATACAAGCCAATATAATAACTTGCCCCCCAAATACTTCTGTAATTAGCCACTCAGTCAGGTCCACCTGCCAAGAGTCTGATAAGAAATTCTTCAAAGGTCTTTCTGAATGAGAAGTTTTCAGCTACAGCCTTTCAGAGTCCAACTTGGACTTCCTAACTTTTGAATGCAGTTTTCTCCTTTGGGTGTACCTTCAAGGAAGAAAGTGAAAGGGCAATCCAGAGCCATTCAATGTAACACTTCAGTAAAACTCAATGAACCCCTTTAAATTCTTAGACTCAGGTGAAAAGTCAGCCTCCAGGAATCACCAGGTTTTACTGAAGGAATGGAGCCCTGCCAAGCATGTTATGTAAACCTGCCTATTTTGGAACCCTAACTGCCTGCAGAGCCTAAGGCTAAACTAGACAGAGCAGGTTTCCTGTGGTCTTTTAAAAATGAGACAGCAGGCAATGTGATAGGAGAATAAAGATTGGTCTTTCCCTGGAATCATTCCATGGATTTATATTTAAACTTCCCAAACTCTAGTTTGCATTGTGAGAAAAAACCTGATGCCAGGTTAACCTTTTTTGCTGCAATGCTAGAGACCCATTCCAAATGACACACAGGAAAAGTATTCTCCTGAGAAATGTGTGGGTGTTACTGGTAATATCTGAGGTTTAAGAAATATAGGGGGATTGGGGCAAAAAAGTTTGTTGCCCACAGTTATTCTAATTGCACTAAGCAACTTCAGCCTGAAGGAACTGGACACTCGCAGTTGGCTAACAGTCTGTCTAGAAGTTACAAAATGCCTTGCCACACTGTTGTATGTGTACTGCAATCAATGTAAAAGCACTGCAGTTGTCATTTGTTTCATTTATTTCCCACATGCTTATTGTTGTCTATTGATAGTTAGTTCACATGAGTGCAAATTTGTAGATGTAAAAGGCAGAAAGGGTAGATATGGACTATAACTTCTAGAATGCTTTAGCCCTCATGGCTACTGCATGCAGGATTCTATCCCCCCCCCCAAAAAAAAAAATCTTACTAAGATCTAATTGGGTTATTATGCAAAGGAGATTTACTTAAAAGCCAATGTACCAGTTTTCTGCTTGAAAATACAGGCTTAAATGCAGATAGCATCTCTCATTTTTCAGAGCACAACATTCTAATATATTTGAATGAGGTTCTGACTTTTGCAGTATAAAACCAGGAAGAGGGGCCTTAATCGGGGACATTATGCAGCATGAAGAACAGAACTTCTTATACCTTTTAGGTTTTTAAAATGTTTTTATCTTGGGGGGAAAGTTTGCTTTTGCCCACTGTGCAAAGGCTTTTATAAAAGAAGAAAATTCCATAAGGGATTCTGAACTAAAAATTGGTGGGAAGGAAAGGTTTAATTCTCTCACACATACTCATACTAATCTCAATCCAGTTCAGGGCTTTATGTGCTCACTAGAGTGTTTTTGAAAAAAAAAGAAGAAAGGAAGGAGTCTTAAACATGTATCGTACAACCGCGATACCCATGGGAGATACATTCCAAGTACCCCCGTGGATATCTGAAAGCATGGATAAATAGCAAATCTTGTATATTTACTTTTCCTGGGTTGGAAACATACAACAGAATCATACTGAAGAACCCAGAGACAAACACTTCTGGGCCAGGGAGTGGGGTCAATCAAACCACAGATAATGAATCCATGGACTGTATTTTATATGTCATGTACTTAGCATGCCACATGGTTTAATACTCTTCGTGGATGGAAACAAAACTTTGAAATATAATTTGCAGACTGACAGCTTCATTGTTTTTATCTTTGTTTCTAGGTTTCCATAACCCTATCTTTTGGAAGATACTCTGTAATGCATGCATATTTTGGTTTGATTTTGTGTCACTTTACATAAGGCACTGTACTGTATTACTGATGCTTGCAAAAGGAAGACCCATAAATGCTGTTGAGGAGAAAGACTAAAAAGTATCAATCCTTAGCATGTTTTCTTGGGAGTAAAGTCTCATTTATCTCAATGGGGTCTTCCTTCAATTTACCATAGTTCAGTTGGGGTTGGAAGAGGCCCAGCAAAGAACCAGAGAATGAGAAGCAATTAAAAACATATACAGATATCCAAAGTTAGCCCAAGCTGCAGACACACAAAGAGGCAAGACCTGGGAAGCAATAAGCTTGAGGAGTTTGAGTAATGATTGGCAGCAAATTCTGCATGACTTTACAGGATAATGCAGCAACAAAGTAAACCATGATGGTCGCAGGCTGCATGCAAAGAAGCAAGACGCTGGAAAAAAGAGCTGTTACTATGTCTCTGCGTGAGTACACATTTGGAATGCTGTGATCAATTATCTCACCTCCTACCATACCATACAGTGTCAAAAGTCTGTGCACAGTCCCACATCAAAGACTTGGCTGTTTACATAAAGTATATTTATGAACATCTTAGAAGATGGGTATGTTACATAATTCACTTCATCTTCCACTGAACTATTGTATAACTTGATAATCATATGATATCATTTATATAGTGAATTCCAAGTCCTTCCAGCTTTCATAAGAGGCCTGTATAGAACAGGGACATTTGCCCAATCTCATCTTCCCTTCAGAATAGGAGAAGGAGGCACTTATTCCCAGCTACAATGGAAAGAACTTTGTGAACACCCATAAGTGCTTCTTCCTTTCATGGGGATAATGAGGAGGCCTTCCTTGTGCATATATGCTTTGTTTATCATATAATAACAGGACAACTGTCTAAATTGTTGCATGCCTAAAGCACTTCATTAAGTTAATTGATTAGTGCATTGATAGATTAATTTGTACATGAAAACAGAAATGTTTTTAAAAACATTATAGAAGTGGAGTTACATTATGATGTTCAGGAAATCGTGAATTCAGAAGGTCTTTTGTCAAAGGCCATTTTGCTAGGAATTAGCCTGTAGTGGTAAAATAAATAGTGCTCTGGACCACAGAGTCAGAATAATATTGGCTGTTTGGAACACTAAGGAAAATAAGCTAATTCCAACATATTTCTCAAAGGAGAAAAATAAAGCAATAAATCATGGTATAACCATAACCATACTCAGGAACTCAAGTTGAATCACATTGAGTTCTGCATGACTACAGGACCACCAGAATGTCCAAAGGAATTAACTATTTTACATGCAAAATCAAAACTTTCATTAAAGAGCTAAAAGAGGGAAAGAGAGAAAGATGTGATAATCTTGTTAAACATTCGCTAGTTTCTCAGATTAGCCTTTCCAGATTCCTTTCCTCCCACATATGACACTGTGCTTAGTACCATATTGGATCTTCCTTCTATGGCAGGTTAATGTTGGTTCCCTAACATATTACGGGTGCATCATTATATGAGAAACAATTAAACTCATTATGTATCCAATAAGACAGAGAACAAGGAATTCTGCACACTCAAGAACAGGTTGATATGACACAGATCATAAGGATCAATGTAACCACAGCAGAAAAATGCAGGACCTGAGAGTTATGATACCTTCCAGAATTGTAAGCAGGTACATTCTTTAGACTAATTAAAACAACAGAAGGACTAGCCGGGAGAGATATCAAGATAGAAGCCTGTTACATTCTTGGTTTGGTGCTAAAAGGGAAAGCTTGGGAAATCAGACATTGGGCCTTTTTAAAGGTTTGTTTATGTTATTATTATTTTTTGAGTACTATACATTTCACGAAACATGGAATCTGCACTGATGTGAGTACCTGTGAAATACTTGATACTGGGCAGATAGAAACAATCAGGGGAAAATAAAGTAGTGAAATCAGAGGCCAACATGTCTTGGGACGTTTTGGGATTAGCTTCACACAGGGCACATATCCCAAATATAAAAGGCCACAGAAAAGAGCCCCATATTATTTGGTACTATTATAGTTGTTCACATCTCTCTCTCTATATATAAATCTACTGGTGATCTGAAATGATTTTTTTCCATACCCAAATTTAAAAAACTGGCCCATAATTCACATAACTTTTACATTAATAGAATCCCATTCTCATTTCTATTTCTTTACATCCCTGAATCATCATCATACATATTTAAATGATAAAATTCTTAATAAATAATATCTCCATTAACCACATTCTGTTGAACTGGGGTAGTTCATTCAATTTTTTGTTCATTTATATTTAAAATATATCTAAAGCCTGCCAATATCCAAAATAATCCATTTTCACTCACCAAGGCCTGTTCTATGAGAAGGCAAAAAAGAATGGCATTACCCACTTCCCTCAAGCTCTGGAACACATCTGTCTTTAACTCTGCATACTCAATTATGTCCTTCAGTTGGTGATGGAAAAACTCCAGGATTCCTTGAGAAGAGAGATGGGGATGAAGTGAGAGATATCTATCAATTAGGAAGATTTATGTTGTTGGGCTGTAATATTGCTTCATCAGCATCATAAAAATTTCCTGGAATTATTATCAGGCTTCCCTTCGCTTTTTGATTTCACTCAGCAACTTATTTGCCAAAGGAAAATTTTATTCGCAAAACAACATTTTATGCAGACCTGCCAATCAAATGTTTTCAGTCAAATAAATTCACATTGCTAAACAGTTTAAATTATTTATAAAAATAATAAAATACCAACAAGGTAAGAATACTGAATCTGAAGCCATTACATATAAATATACATAGGCTATTCCTAAGTAAACAAAATTAGGTATCTTAATTTAATAAGGAATATTCTATATAATATTATATATTTTCCATATACACATGAGCAGCAGCCACATATTCTGCAATAACTTACTATGCATACAGTTGCACAGAATATTTCTTACTCAACTGGATATGTTTTCTAAATTTCCAATAAGAAGTATGGAAAAATATAATGGTACAGAGTAGTTTGGGGGCACCTTTAAGACTGATTTATTTTACCATCAACCTGAGTATATTTAAGTCCATTTCTTCAAAAGCACTGTGGACAGTATCTGAGGGAGTAGACTGAAATCCACAAAAGCTCAACACTTAAAGGTGCCATTAAATTACATTCATACTGAAGTAGATAACCATACATTTACCTTTCAAATGCAAAACTTCAGTATATTATGTTTTATGTTTTGTGAATGATTTCATGAACTGCCTTATATTACACCTCATAGGAACTGAGAGAAACATGGATGAAGCGGGGGTCATGTCCTTGCTCCTAAAGGTAACCATCACTGGGACAATAAGGAGTCATGTCTGTAGTTACAGACCTGATTGGTTCAGTGTAACTTGGCCACTTCAATCTGCCTATACCACAAATGGAGACATCTGCCTCTGCTGCGGCTCACACCAGCAATTTGCCTCCTTGTGGTGGCATCTGGTAGACAACATTTCATTTCCTTGACCTCTGCTTCTCAGAAGTGTCCAGGATCAGTTGTGTACAGGCAGTCCTCAAATACAAGTCCTCAAATAAGATATTTACACATAAACAAAAATCTCTTAGATGTAAAGCAAGAGATATATACTGCTTTGCGGGGGGAAAAACAGAATTAAAAATAACCAATTCATTAAATAATAATGAATTATTTAGTGGGAGTATGGCATAGTGGACAAAGCACTTGATGTAAACTACTGATTTGATATTCAAATCCCTATTGCTCTGTAGATCACTGTGAGGTTTTAAATGAGCCATACCATCTTGTCTTAAAGTTCTTTGAATCAGGAAAATTGAGTTAAATCACCATGGAGAAGGGACATAATTCAAGTGCCATAAATAACAAAGAATTAATATTTATTGATGACTCATAATGTGATCCAAGTACCAACCTGGAGATCCATACTCATGCCTTGGCAGTCGGCAGATTTTGGGCATCACCTCTATCAAGGTTTTCACATACTGAAGGATGGTCCCTTGCAACTACAGGAAGCAGTTAAAGATAAAAATCAGACCTAAGAAACAGCCCTAAAGTTGAAAGTTTCTTTATAAGGAGGTCAGTTCTGGGCACACCAGTTTAGGGCAGTTTTAATGGTCAGCCAAAATGTTTGGTTCCCAGAAATACTGATTCTCTCTTTCCTAGGCAGAAAGTACTATCTTATTTCTGATGACATGCTGAATTATGGAAATATTGACAGATTCTGGGGCTCCTCATCTTAATCATGAGTACAAAGTTTGGGGATAAGGAATCAGAGGCTCATTCACATCATACTGTCCCTTAAAATATATATCTCATTTTATACTAGAGTTTCCTAATTTGAACACCCAGAAAAGCTCTCATGGGGGCTTCAGGCTTTATCTGTGATGTCATATGGAAGCTATCTGAAGTTATGTGGCAATATGGGGCTTTTAAGCAGCTTCCAAAGATCACCAGGAAATATTTGCTTGATAGAATCAGATGTCTGTCACTTACAGTGGGCATATTTACAGATTTCTAGAAATGACCACTTTCACTTTGTGATCTACTTTCTTTTCTTTTTTTCATGTAAGGAGCGACTTGAGAAACTGCAAGTCACTTCTGGTGTGAGAATTGGCTGTCTGTAAGGATGTTCCCCAGGGGTCACCTGGATGATTTACCATCCTATGGGAGGCTTTTCTCATGTCTCCATATGAGAATCTGGAGCTGACGGACAGGAACTCGCCCCGCTCCCTGGATTCGCACCATCAACCTTTTGGTCAGCAGTACTTCTGGCACAAGGATTTAACCCATTGCGCCACCACCTTTGCTGATGTAAGCCAGCTAAGAATATTAAAATTAAGCATGAACAAAGATAGTAAAATACTTTCATTGTAGTCCAATGTGTAGGCATATCCATATCAGTTTTTTTTTAAAAAAATAAGCAAATCCCACCATACCATGACAGCTCACAAAAAAAAAAGCAAACACATTTTCAGAAATGGTTGTCTATTTAACTTCTGTTTAAGGAGGTAAACAGCTTAAAACTTAAACAGCAATCCTCAACAAATCTTTGTGTGAGAGTTTGTGCATAATTTCAAGGCAAATTGCTTGAATATCTATATCTATATCTATATATAAAATCCAAAAGGCAAACCTTGATTTTGCCATTGAACATAAGGGATACCTTTTAGTACACAACTGCATATAATGGGACTCGCGCACCCATGGTTTCTGGTAACCATGGGAGGAAAGGGATCCTAGAATCAACCCCGGTGGATATCAAGGGACCACAGTATAAACAAAATTAGATTAACTTTCTTGGAAAGCACATGATAAATACATGCTCAAAAATAATCTACTTTTAACACATTATGTCCCAGCCAGAGCTGTCTGAGTTTCTGGCATGAGTCTCATCTGTAAGTTCAAATCCCACCCTTACCAGGCTCTTGACAATTTTGAGTAGCTCCTCCATAACCACAGCAATCCCCTGGTATCCAAGGAGGCGGCAGATTGTCTTGAAGTGAGGAGGCCCCACAAAGTTCCGATATGAACTATAAATGTGGCTGTAAGCAATGTTGAGTGGCTGGGGAAGGAAACAGGAACAAGACAGTTACTAGAAGCAAAGGATAACCAGTAAATTATCACTAGGGGCCTTGAGGATGGTATGAAGTGGCTCCACCAAGCCATATGACCCAAAGGAAAGCCCAAGGCCTGGCTTCATTTAGTGCTGTGCCTATCCCTGGGGTTGAAAAAGACAAAGATTGGAAAGGGGAGAAAACATTAAGCATCAAAAATTGGAAGGATAAACTGTGGGATTATGCACAGATGGCTAAGATTTCTAGCAATTTGAAATATGAAAATCATGAAATATTTGAAAGAAACTGGAAGCTGGCCTTAGCATACTTGACGGGAGAGCTAAAGAAATAAAAACAAGAGGAATTTTTTTGCATTAGAAGTATAGAGGGTTAAACAAGGATGGAAGCCAGGGTGGTGGGTGGGTTGAGGGGTAACTGTACTGTGGGTGGCGGGTTGTCTATGTATGTGTATGTGTATATGTCTGCAATATATATAATTGGTGTATTATCTTTTTGAAATAAAATATTAAAAATTTAAAAAGAAAAAAAAGACAATGAAGAAACAAACAAACTGGGAATCCTGCTGTTATAATAGATTGTTGACTTGAGATAACAGTGGGGATTTCTTTCCCTATTCTAGACAAGGGTTGACCTGAAAAGAGTGGGTGGGATGGACTTATCCTATGGGCCAGCAGCTCTCCATCCTTGTTTCAAAATAACAGTCAAAAGAACTGCAATCCACACTTGTAGCCTTGAAAAAGAAACATGACATCCTATTTCAAAATGGAACTTTGGCAGTCCAAGGTATTTGTAGAACTCTTCTCCAAATAAGTTGACATTAATTGTCTGTGTTTTTAACTGATAAACCTTTGAATATATTTGAATCTTTTAATTGTTATTATTTATTGTTTTACATTTACTTTTAGAATAAACAATCCCAGGATCTTTGAATATAGTGTACACTATAAAATGAATAACTGAAATAAACATGTGCCTGATATTGTATATTATGTATATGCATATTAAAACACCTGTATAGCCCATCACTAATAATGAGATAAAGAACTGAGATGACAGATAAATTGATGGAAGCTGTAAAACACCGTTGGGATGAAACACTCATTGGAAGCAAAGTGAATACGGTATTATGAAAGCCACCTACAGTATTTTCTGGTACAAGTAATGTACCAACTGGGCATCCTCTTGAAAACTGTTTCATTTTACACTGAGGTATATTAATGTCAACAAATTCAGATTCTTTTACTGGGCTCCATGACCCAGCAGGGCTCTTCTTAGGCTCTTATCTAATGAAGATACTTTTCTAAGAAGTTGCTAATGGTGAGTGTAAAGAAGTTGATTATAAATTGTATGACTTTAACTGTATTTGTGTTTGGATTGGTTGCACTAATGCTGGAGCGGCCTAGCTGAGAGGAGTGCGTTACCATGGAGACGATGCTGTAGAGAAGTGGGAGGAGCTTAGAGGGGAGAGTTTGAAAAACGACAGTTTAAGTTCAGTCAGAGTTAGGGTTTAGGGTTAGAGGAGTGAGCAGTCAGGAGTTAAGATTGGAGGGTGAGGAATTGGTAGAGGAAAGATTAGGAGGTTATAGCTGTAAAAGAGTGAATTGTGAAGCAAAGTTTTGAGGCTTTGGAAAGCCAGATTAAGCTACTGGAAGTTTCTTAGCCTAGAGAGGCTGATAAGGGAAACATAACCAGTATTCCGTTAGTCTAAAGAAAGGCTAAAGAATAAGCTTATTAAGTATCTGATCAAGGGAGGATCAGATAAGGGAGACATCCCTGTATTGGAACTTTGTTTTGTAATAAGTGCTTCACCTCAGGAAGATACTGTATAACCTGAAAAAGTGTAACATTCAACTAACCAAGCATTATTCTGAGTTCTATAAGAAAAGTTACAATTTGCAACCACACGCTTTGTGCTCAATAAACTTGTTAACTTTTGTTTGAAGACTGCCTCACCTCCATTAATTTTGCGTCCAGTGTGCCGTATCTCCCAATAATACCTCACATCACACATTGGTGGCACCATTAAGAGTAATAAAGAATAAATCGTCCCTCCTCTCTCCTAAGACGTTACAAATTGGTGGCATATACGCTCCTCTTTACAGTGAGTATGGCAGATGAGGAAGCCTTAATAAGTTCCTGATTTGAACAGATGTATTAAAAGTATTAAACAAGTTAGGAAAGCATAGACAGAGCTGTGAAACAGAATTAATGTCTACCATGCTTTCAGCTTCCCCTGTACAATAATGATGGCTTGCAGGCAGGCAGATCTGACGGATTTCAATATTATGATCTAAATAGCCATATTTTATCCAATTCTTTTTTCTGACAGAGGCAGAACAGAATTCAAATCAATAAATCTGACAGTGACATTTATTAGAGTATTTTAAATCACACATGAGTTCATAATGGGAATCTGCAGCTAGCATGACAGGCTGCAATCCTATGGAAACTTATAGGGTACATCAAATTTTCCTCTAAGGTCTGTGTGCAATCATGAGTTCTAGCAGCAAAGAGAGCCTCTATATACCCAGCTATAAAAGGATAGAAACACCTCCCAAAGCTTTTGCCAAATCCACAGACACTGAGGGTTGGACCAACATTTGTGATTCCCCACTCCTCTCAATAAATAAAAAAAATCCCTTTACTAGAAACAAATACACACACATACATAAGTAAAATAAAGATGAATGAGTTTGGATTATCAGCAGTTTCTTAAATTCCAACATTGACCCTGCATTTATAGAAGCAACTTCTGTGAGCACAGATGGAAGAGGGACAATCTCTCATCTGTTCTCAGCAGCACTACCTACTGCACTCCTTGGAAGGGTTTGAAAACTCTCAGAGCATGGTTTTTTAATGTTTTGGGAAGGGCTGCGAGGGGGAGGGAAGAAACATTCTGATGTTACTGCAAGCATCAGATTTAGGTCATTAAATGAAAGCCCCCCCCCCCCAATTTATATTGCTTTTCTCTCGTTTCCTTTTGATCAATATAATCTGTGATTAATGAGATCCCACCACATGTTCTATTTTCCTAAACAAACTCCTTCCAAAATGAATAGGAAATGACCTTTTTGACTAACCTTGGATCCATAAAGATAATACGGCTGAACGTTGGCAGGTTTATCTCTCTGGGGTTCTTGGGTGAATGGAATGGCCGTTCGCACAAATCTAGTGTTTATGAAAATGAAAGGAAAATGGATTTATCATAAGCTCATTTTGAAACAGTTGTGTCCAATTTTCTGAATCAAAACTGTGTACAAACAAATGATTCCCCACCTCCCTAATTGATTTTCTGTCAGAAACAATTTTCCCATTATAGTCATCTACTAAGAGTGCTAGATAGCTATATGGCTTTTTTTTTTTTTTTGCTGGTTGTAATGATGTTATCTAGTCACTACTCAGATTGCTATGATTTTTACTAAATTGTCCAAAATTAGGTATATTTTCTCATAACCCATCCTTTCAAAACCTTTTTAAAAGACTAAATATTTTATCCATCATTTATTCCATAAATTCTTTGCAATATAGTAGCACAAACCTTTTGGTTGATTTTATTCAATCTACTTAATGTCTATACACATATTTCCAGTATCCCTAAACTGCTTGGAAAAGTCAACATGATGTTCTCCTCAATCACTCCACATACCACATCATCTCATTACAACAACCTTTCCAGTTATATTTTAGTTAGAAATATATTTCTGATCTAATACCAAGACTGTCCCATCCCTGGCAAGTTCAAAAATATATGTAAAGTTACTGTAACTAATATTATGCTTAATTAATTTATTAATTCAACTTAGTTTGGGCCTAGATGGATACAAAGCACAAAGTGACTCAAATCTAATCTTCAAAGGTACAAAGCACTCCATTTTGAGATTTCCTTACCTGTTAGTAGACCCATTGTAGCAGTAATTAGGTAAGAAGTCAAAATTAAGCTCCCAGAAGACATGTAGTGTGATGCGCCCATAAGGAGCTGAAACATTGTGATTGGCCTCTCGAAACATGGCATCAAAACTGTCCAGGGTCATGTGTTTGCACAGTAGTCTATGTGTCAGGCGATTTATCTCCAAAAGCCACTCCAGCTCCTGCATCCAGAGAAAGAAGTAGCAAAAAGATGTTTTGCAAGATCAAGGTCCAGAAGTGAGTTACTTCAATAGACAGTATTTCCTGCACACCATGGATATCCTTTCATTATAAAATCAAGCTGGGAGGCATATAAAGAATGGAGAGTGAGGCTTTCTCCTGCCATTTGAATACTTGCGGCAGGTGAAACCTATTGATGGAAAATGTGAGAAGCACTGCTAGGCTTTTCATAAGAAACTCGTAAGGACAAAGTGGGCTCCATGACCCAGCAGGGCTCTTCTTAGGCTCTTATCTAATGAAGATACTTTTCTAAGAAGTTGCTAATGGTGAGTATGTCAGATGAGGAAGCCTTAATGAGTTCCTGATTTGAACAGATGCAAGGAGAAGAATAAGGCAATACACAAGTAAATCTTACAATCCTTATTATTATACTGCGAACTGGGAGAGGAGGTCCAATTGAGACCCCATCTACACTGTCTTATAAAATCCAGATATCTGCTTTGAACTGAGTTATATGGCAGTGTAGACTCCTAAAATCCTGTTCAAAACAGATTATCTGGATTATATGGCAGTGTAGATCCAGCCTGACATATAGCCCTGAAACTAGAGACAGAACTTCCTTGATTACTGGCCTGCTATCAAGCTACAATTTTCTAGCAGCTGAACATACTGATTGAACTACCTGAAAATTATCATTCTGGTGTCTAAATTTGATTCCTCATTGAAAATCTGATCCATATTAAAATAAAATGTTTTGAATGTGAAAACTGTCAAGAATCCCATGTAAAGGTTGATGAGACCTCTCTCATCTGGAAATAAGAGTGTGAAATGTGGACAATAACCAAGAGTCAACAGTGGTACAGAAGACTGTCAGCAAAATCTTATGACTGATGGCTGTAATACATACATGAGCAGAACTGAATCTACTACAAATAAAGATATTAATAACAGTATAGTTTAACCAACAGTGTAGCTGAAGATAACAGACTATACCAGTCAGAGATGCATCAGACATGAAACATCTGTGTTATAAAAAGCATTTGGACAATGCTTACCACAATGGAGGTCAGATCTTCACTCTCAAAGCGACTAATAGCCTGGTCTAATGATTTGTACATTGCAGCTGAGATCCGCTGGGTGATAAGCCTGTTTAGGTCGATTGACCTTCCTAGTAGCTGTTTAGAGAAGGCACAGACAGAAAATAAGAGGGTGATTAGAAATAAGAGCACATCTAGGACAAAATGTAGATAAACAACAAAATTGGAACCATAACGCATTACTCAGTGTACCTTTACTAAAATAGAGATAAGGAATCAGGTCTATTCAATTTAGTGAAAGGAGCAGATCCAGATTTCAGACTAATACATGCTGCCTTGTTCCTTGATGTGCAATGTAGATGAAAAGTGCAGTTATGCACACATAGTGTAGATTCAGTGGTTGTAAATAGTCACTAGGCCATATGAAAACAAGACAAAGCAAGTGACACAGGTGGGATGTGGGGAGGAGAACATGGATGAGAAAAATGCCAACTATACCTGCTCAGCCCAATACTGCCTATTATTTTGTTTCAGTTAGACTATATGCTCCACACTACATGTAGACATATTTATTACCGGGATGCTGATTTCAAGATATGCTATAAGAAATTATGAAGACATGCATCTATGCATGTCCTTCTTTAAGACAGAGTGCCATGCACACCTCAATATCATGCACACATGCATACTTCAGGATCTAAAATGAATGTGTAAATCCATCATTGCTTCCCAGAAAAAAAAATAAAAGACTGGGAATTTTGTTGGGACTGACTGTGCCATACCTGGACATGCCTCTGTTTGAGTAATGTTTCATATCGGTTGGAAGGTGGATAAGGGATAATTACTCCGTAGTTTTTACATTCAGCCCGGAATCGTTTATCCAGTAAGACACTGCAATTTGAAAATGTTTGTCAATACTTTTACTTGATTGCATATTACTGGCTTAATTCACTTGATTAATTAAATTATACCTAGATAGAAATCTATGGAGCAAGTAGAACTACCATCAAGATCACTGAATTCATTTGGGACTTGCAGTCCAAAATATCTAGACCAGATGGGGATACTGAAACTTGCAGGCCAGATGCAGTCCCTAGACCTTCTTCCCCAATGAGCTCTGAAATCCAAATTCTCCCAAATCTGCACTCCAATTTAAAAAAAATCAGCATGATTTGTATACAATTTTGCTTCCCAATTCAAGTAGAAAGCTTGGTCCAAACATGGAGAAATACATTAACATATTCCTATCTCACAAGCATCCTGAACTCCATAGGCAAGCTGGAATATTGCTTTCTGCCATCATTTGGAGGGGGACTACAAAGCAAAGTGGAGGCGGACTGCAAAGCAATTTTTTTGAACCTGCTATTAGTGTATGGTCTTTATGGCAGGGAGGCTGAATAGTCCCTGGGTGCCATACATTTTGCCCATCCCTGAACTAGAGTGAACTAGGCTAGAAAACACTATAAAGGTCTTATTTCCAATTATTAATATCAACTAATGAAGACGTAGTGAGTCAATGACATTTACTTTAATATTGACTCCTTGTTCAAGAACTGATTCAAGGAGTCGACTCTGCTTGGGACTTCCAACAGCATGTAGACTGGTCTATTTTGTCATTAATGACTTGTGTCATTAATAAAAAAAATATTTCATTCCTTTATTTCTTGTTGTAGTTAAAGCACCTCACTTTATGCTATTACTTTGAAGCTAATACTAATATTCATAATACTATTTTTCAGAAAAACAGGTTGAATATAGGCCTATTGGTAAAAATGGGAATTTTATATATGCACTTCAAACTCTACCTATATTCCCCCAATGTAACCTCCTCTGATTAGCACATGAATTACACAAAGCCTGGATCTACAATTGTGCAGATCCATATCATGCAGTACAATACAGTTCAAACTGCATTATAAGGCAGTGTAGATCCTGCCCTCGATACAGGTGCAGTCCTCAGATCTGTACCAGTTGCAGTTGTGGTGCCTGCATTGTGAAATCAAAGTACACAATATTGAAGAAGAGAAGGCCAAATAGTTTTAATTATATGTATATGGAAAATGTGAATAAAGATTATATTAAAAAAAAAAAGAGAGAAGGCCAAATAGTTTGCAGGATGTCAATTCTTTCTCATGACATATGAGAATAAGGGCCCTTCCACACAGCCCTATATCCCAGAATATCAAGGCAGAAAATCCCACAATATCTGCTTTGAACTGGGTTATCTGAGTCCACACTCAGATAATGTGGGATTTTCTGCCTTGATATTCTGGGATATAGGGCTGTGTGGAAGGGCCCTAAGATCCCAAATCCTTGCCACTCAATTCCTCTATGCCCGTGGTTCTCAACCTGTGAGAACCCAGGTGTTTTGGCCTACAACTCCCAGGAATCCCAGCCAGTTTAACCAGTTGTTAAAGATTTCTGGGAGTTGAAGGCCAAAACATCTGGGGACCCACAGGTCGAGAACCACTGCTCTATACAATGCTGAAACATGGAGCCCGGAGAACGGAAATGATAGTATTTCATTATAAGTGCTAATGATCTTCAGATACAGAAGTAATCAACTCTTATAGAAATGCAAGTCACCTGATGTAACAAAAGTCCTGAGCTTGACCAAAATAAACATGTTTTAGTATGAGAGGAAAAACCAATGGAAGTGTCATACCTCCCAGCCATTGCTTTATAATAAGCAAAGATTTGGTCTGCCAGTTTATACACAAACTGATCAAAACACAGGTTAACCTAGTAGAAGGAAGAAAAAAAAGGTAAAGAATAAACATGGATAATTGTGAACAAGCTTTTTATGAAATAAAAATAAATCATCAGTAAAAAAAATGGGAAACAAACTCACTTCTGCTTCAATTTCATCATAGAGAAACTGCTTTTTAAATTTGGTCAGAGCATAATATGCACTGTCATTGTAGAGGTCCAATGGATAGAGCACATACCTGCAAAAAAAAAGGGATACCCATGAACAGAATCATAGAATCACAGAGTTGGAAGAGACCACATGGGTAAACCCCCTGTCCAACCCCTCTGCTATACAGGAAAAGCATAATCAAATGCCCAAAAGTGGCAGGCTCAAACTCAGAACCTCAATCAATGGCTGATACCAAATGAGAGACTCCCCGCTGGGCACATAGAAAACTGGGCGACTTGGAAGGCGCTGAATAGACTGCACTCTGGCACCACAAGATGCAGAGCCAACTTTAAGAAATGGAGCTACAAAGTGGAATCCACGACATGCGAGTATGGAGAAGCCCAACCACTGACCACCTGCTGCAATGCAACCTGAGGCCTCCTACATGCACCATGGAAGACCTTCTTATCGTAACACCAGAGGCACTCCAAGTGGCCAGCTACTGGTCAAAGGACATTTAGTCAACTACCAAGCTTGCAAACTTTGTGTTTTGTTTGTTTGTTTGTTAAAAAATGCAGTACAACTGTTTAGTCTGCTCCTGACACGATAAATAAATAGCATCAAAACCAGGTGGACCAGGCATGTTCATTTTTCAACTTGCTGATGTTTGCCTTCAAATCATTTCTGACTTATGACAACTCGAAGTAAACCTATCATGAGGTTTTCTTGACAAGATTTGTTCAGTGGAGGGTTGCCTTTGTCCTGCTCTAAGGCTGAGAGAATATAACTTGCCTAAGATCACCCAATGGATTTTCATGATTTGAGCAACCTTGCTCTCCAGATTTCTAACCCAATACTCAAACTACTACACCTTATTGGCTGTCACTTCTGTAATACACACACACACACACACACACTGGCATAAACTGGTAGTGTCAGTGAATAGGCTGGCAATGGCAGGTAGCTTTTGGTGAAGGGAATAGCTCCTGCAGGTTCTCTGACCTCTGGATGGAGAAGAAGTCTACTCTTGGGGCTGACCTGGGGGCTTGTTCTCACTTATATTGTCCTGAGATCTGGGGATGTGTGACCCAAGTTTACTGTCAACTAAACGGTCAACCAGCAAGCAACCTAACTACTGGATTGCCTTTGGGACTCAGGTATTTCAGTCAGGAAGGCTGAGAGGATAGCTTAGGGTTGGCACCTGTCCTCATTTGAACCTGCATCAAGTTGCTCCCTTCCCTGGCTCCTTACCAGGTTCAATTCCAACTTAAATATTTTTTAGGTCAAAGCCCTTTCTCAAACCAGCTTTATATGTCTGGTTTTGTTATTATGTGGTTGATCATCAAAATATATTTCCATTGTTTTTTGGCCAAGGAAACCCCAAAATGCAAACAATCTTATGGCAGCTGACTATTGTCATGCACCTAGCCACCCCATTCTTATGTCTAGACAGCCTTCTAGACAGCTGAAAACCCAATATGTATATTCACAGGAGTAAAAATAATCTTTTAGCTCTTACTCCATCATGGAAGGTTCTTTGGTTTCCAGGATGTGGTCTGTGAGAATCCAAGGCATAGACATCTCAATAGGAAACTGAATTCGGCGGCCCATGGTCAATTCCAGAAAAAATTCTCGGAACCAAAGTTGGGACAGATCGCAGCACTGCTGGAGGGCCTCTGAAAACATACAGTGTTACCCCACCACCAAGCAAAATAAAGATTTAATGCTAATAAAGAAGTATGATGTACAGATTGACAATTCTGCAATCTAATTGTTTAAAAATATATAATTAAAAGTAGTGATGTAGAATACACATTCAATATTAAAAAACAGAATACACAAAATGCTATACACCATTTTTCTGCAAAATATGTATATACACTATTCTTGAACTAATATTTAATAAACCAGTTTAAATACCAGCAATTCTTCATAAAAATCAAGTTCAGACCCAACAACAATTAAGTTGTGACTAACGATGTGGTGTGGGCTAGGATCTGTTTGTTTGTTTTGTTTTTTTAAAAAAAATCTGACTCAAATCAACAGTGTTTTCACATGAGAATTGCCAATACTACATACCACTTATATTGAGAAGATGAGTAAAGAAAAAGGACTGTTTGTGGAACTCTTCAATAGCCAGCACTATGGGTCCATCCAGGCTGCTCCTGAGGGTCTTCTTTGAGCCACTCTTATCTGCAATGAGGGATTCCAGCATAGTTCTCACCATGTAAAGCTGTAAGGAGACACTACATGTTGTTATTACAGTCTTTACAAATGCAGCATTTTCTATAGGAAAATCCAATTATTAGTCCCAATTAAATCAAATGAATTAATGTGATCTGTAATGTTAGACAGCATGCAATCAAGCAAGTAGAACTGGACAGCTTTTTAAAAAATGGTGATGCTTGCCACCCCAGCAATCTATCTTGTCCCAACTCCCCCGAAGCCATCCCAAACTAGATTGTACACATATAGCAAAACACAGCAACAAACCAGATTTTCAGAAAAACTGAGACAAAAAGTGAGTTTTGCGATGTCACACTAAAGACTAAAGGGATCAAATTTTGGGTGTCAGGATTAAGGCAGTGATAAGGTAATTAGACCAATGAGAACAAAGAAGTGTTTGTATTATGCAACAGACCCAGACTTGTTGAGGAGAGAGCAAAAATCTCCAAAGCGATCTAGTATTTATTATACTTTGCATGTAACAGAGAACCAGTGCAGTGATAAGGCAGTAGAGAGATTAATGTACTGTAGGTGATCTTGCTTGTTGTTGTTGATAAAGGTGGAAAGAGGCATGGTTAGGACAAAGTGAAGGAAAAGCAGAATATGATTATAACAGGTAAATTTATTCTGTGAATTCTAGGTGATTATGGTAACCTTCCCCTAGGGTTTTATTGGCAACATTTATACAGAGAAGGTTTGCCACTGGCTTCCTCTTAGGCTGAGTGTAACTTGCTCAAGGTCGCCCTGGATGTTTTCATGGCTGAGAAGGGATTCAAACCGTGCTCTCCCAGAGTCCTAGTCCAACATTCAAACTACACTGGCTCTTCTAAATAGATACTGCAGGATAAATTCCGGGATTTTCATGAAATTACGTATCAGGTCTAAGCAAACTAACAAACCACTTAAGTTATGAGCAGCACTGGCTCAGTTAACAGCATTGACCACCTGTTTGGTAATGAGAGGGAGGCTCCTTGCAGGCAACTTGTGTAGGAATTATAATAAAATTGGTATTGAAGAAAATACAGTAAAACAAAGCTGTTTAAAATTTCCATAAACACGCATTTCTGTTCCAATGTGTTCTAAATAGAGAGGGAAACACATACCTGTGTGCTAGAAGGCCCTACAGCTCGCCGTGGGACCTTGATATCAAAACCACCTTTGGGGTCCTTTTCTCCCCTCAGGCAAGGGTCATTTGGAGGCTCGCGTCCTCCCTCCCAGTCGCAGATGGTCTTTCTAATTGCCTGAAGGACACTAAAAAGAGGATTGAAAATAGAATTAGGTCGGCATTCTGCCAAGACACTTACTGAATGAAATCAGCGCAGTGACTTTTTCTGCAGTATGATCTAACATGATATCAGGGCCAATAGGTTGATATTTACATTAATGAAATGAATTGGCAGAAATGAATAAACTGCCTATTTTGTTTGGGAAAAAGCTGCTAACATCTTTTTTTAGAGTTTAGAAACACCAACTGACTTTTTGACAAATAATGAAGGTAATAAGATGATGATTATTGCTTTGCCTACTGATGTAAGTTAATTTTACAAATTAACTAACATTTTAAATTATTATGGGACATAAGCAAAAGACTGGGAATTACTGTATGACCACAGAAAAGATAGGTAGAAGCTATATTTTATTTTAGTCTTTTATTACCATTGTTTATGTTTATATTGAGATGTGGCATTTTAGTATAAAATATAATGTATATGTGTATCAGTACACATATGCATTAAACCAGAAAAAAACTACCTTTTTATTCCATAAAATGAGTAAATTATGCATTTTTTTCTGGGAAACAATATGGCAGCAATGTTCATATTTAACACATTGCCTTCCCCATCCCTATCCTTACTAAGGATTTTCAATTTCAAATGGGTGGCAACTGCGGTGGTAAGTGCAATGGATAGCCAAAAAGAGGAAGGAGGAGGAGCAAAGAGAGGAAGTTCAAGGTACTCTGTGACCTCTCTATACTGACGATTTAGGTCAGTGTAGAGGAGTATCAGACTTGTGGCATCAAAACACTACACAGAATTAATCCAGGGTAATGCAAGTCAAGACCACCTTAACATGGCCTTGCCCTTGAGCTATGCAAAGTCGGGGAAATGTCTGGATTCTGTGACAGAATGTTAAGGTGGCCTTGCCTTGATACTCCCAAAATAATTTCTATGGGAGAGTTTCCAATTCACAACTAGAGTATCAGAAAATATAACCCAAATGTACATTGATGGTGCTAAACAAATCACTTTCCCACAGTTATTTTAAAATAGTAGAATAAAACCAAGATAAAATATTAAGTTAAAATTCCTCTTAGTTTTCCCCGACATATCTGAATTGAAACATTGATAAGACCAGGGAAGGATCTCATAAAGAAAAAACAACAACACATGGGAACCATATATAAGTTGTGCAGAATTCCCTGGAAGGAGAGCAGATTATATTATCATGGTTAAGTATACTGTACACATATTTTTAAAAATGTTGAATTTTTATGGAGAAAATGCTTTGCATATATACTGTTCCATATCTATGCGCGAATGCTTTGCTCAAAGTAGCACATAATAAATTGCATATTGAAAATGGGATGTTTGCATAAATATCATCATCACCATCAGCAGCAGCAATCACTTGTAGCCAAGTATTATTGTCTTCGAAGGATAAAGTTTTGGCGGTGGGTCCACATGGTCTTTCACAATGGTCTTTCACAAGAACAGAAAATGGAATGTTGGCGGACAACAAAAGAGATTTAAAGATGGATTAAAAGTTAACCTTAACATATGTGGTATAAACACTGAGAACTGGGAAGCCCAGGCCTTAGCACGGTTACCAACAGTGCTATGGATTTTGAAAAAGCATTAATAGAGGGGGAAAGGGAGATATCTACCCAGAGAAAGGTGCATCAAGCAAACCCTTATTGTGATTGCCTTCCATCTGGAAATCTATGTCCTCACTGCAAAAGACCATGAGGATCTGGAATCGGTCTCTACAGTTACTTATGGACCCACCATAAAGACTCTACCCTTGGAAGACAGTCATACTCAGTCATGAGAGATTGCCTATAATGATGATGACATGGGAAGTTTTGCTTGTCAAAGTCACATCTCACCTGATGAGAACATTCTTCTTCTTCCTCACAGCTTGCCTCAGTGGCTCTCTAAGCGTCACCTGGGCAAAATCCTGCAGAGCAGCATAGATTGTGTTCCTGATGGCCTGATTGAAGACACTCTCCATGCGACCCATAAGTACTTGGAGACCTTTTATCATAGCAATCACCTGAAAAATTAAAAAGAAAATGGGAACATTATGTAATTGTTCCTTCTGTAGTAAATAAAGTTTAGAAGGCTCTTGGTATCCACTGGACTTTGATTCCAGGAAACCCCCCCCCCCCTCCTCCCCAATTGGTAATTAAAATCAATGGATGCTCAAGTCCCATTTTATATAATGGCATCGAAAAACAGAATCCCTTATTCAAAATGGAAAATCAACGTTCATTTTTTTGAATTTTATTTCAGGGAGGATACTTTCAAGCTGTGGTTGAATCCATGGTTGTGGAAGCTGTGCATATGCTAACTGTACGAATTTTCGATTTGTGTAAGTAATTTGTTTTACAGCTTGATTGTTTAATCGTTCTTGTTAAACTTTGTTATAAATATGTTATTCCATTCTGGGAAGAAAATCTTAGTCCATTTTAAAAGTAATTTTAGTTTTGTATGATAAATGTTTTTCCAATGTTCATATTTGTGCAAATACACAGCAGTTTTTCTGCTAAAACTGAATCATGCTGTTATTGAACAAACAGAAATATGAAGAAACTGTGTCAACTTACCCAAATTGATACTTCAGTCTTTCAAAAGAAAGATTGTTTTGAGACAACAAACTAAAATGACCACTCACCTCAACAAAAGCAAATTTTTCCTCACTGGTATAATTATACCGTGTGGCTCTCTCATATTCCTCGGCGGTGCCTGGGCAATCTTTGTTACAAAACTTATCGGTAGGATGGACCAGTTTCCAGGAATACTGAGCAAAGAAAATAAAAGCAGGAACAATTTAGCTACAGACTGTTGCTATTTTGGGGAAACCATTTGAAGATCACACAATCTTTCCACTATACACAAACCCTCTATTTTCCTAATGCTATGGTATGTGGGCCTGTGAGCAATATTTACATGCATTTCTCATCAAAAGAACCACCCTGAGTATCATTTTGGGGAGAAATGTGGATTATAAACAAAGAAAGAAACCAACAGTCTTTATGACAAAACCATTTTTTTGTCGTGTCAGGAGTGACTTGAGAAACTGCAAGTTGCTTCTGGTGTGAGAGAATTGGCTGTCTGCAAGGACATTGCCCAGGGGATGCCCGGATGATTTGATGTTTTTATCATCCTTGTGGGAGGCTTCTCTCATGTCCCCGCATGAGGAGCTGGAGCTGATAGAGGGAGCTCATCCGCCTCTCCCCGGATTTGAACCTGTGACCTGTCGGTCTTCAGTCCTGCTGGCACAGGGGTTTAACCCACTGCGCCACTAGGGGCTCATTAGGTGTAATGACAAACCATTACACCTAATGATAAAGCATGTCTAAGATGATGGTCTTGGCCAATACCTACCACTTCCATAACATGGGCACTCCACTTAGACAAAAGCTGCAGGCCTCGTAAAGCCAGGTCAAAAAGCTCTCTGTATTCTTCATCTGATTTCTGGCTGTCCAAGCCGGAGCCAGTCACAACCTGAAAAGAGAAGGCAGGCAGCTATTCTTCTGAAGGATACATTATCTGAAGGATAATAAGTGCACTGGCCAAGCAAAAGCACCAAAACCCTTCAAAACTATTTCAGAAAAATGTTAGAATAAGTGTCGAGAAATTTGAGATGTTTGTGTCTGGCAGAGGAGTTTTGGGATAGTGTATTCACAGAAATTAACAACATGATGAAAAGAAAATTAACACTTACCATCTGTCACATGAGATGCTTTTTCATGGAATTCAGTACCTATTTTTGAGGTATGTCAATTATCCCAGTCTTCATCTCCCTCTCAATTGTTACTACATTTCCTTAATCTGTTTAGTTTATGTTCATTGTACTGGAAGTTTATTTGTATAAACATTATTAAAAAAAAAATAAGATGTTGGGTAAAACTGTGGAGTGCAAACAGTGGATGCAATGGGATATAAAATAGAAGAAAACAGAGGAATTGAGTGGAAGCAATGGAATATACATTGCTTTGAATGCCAGAAGTCCCTGATTGAAACTCAGGTATTTCTGGAGAGAAAGGACTACAACAATGCTAAAAAAGATCAGGTTCTGCCACAATACTTGGAGAACCACTACCAGTAAAGGTAAACAAAACTGGGCAAACCAATTCTCATTTACTGTAGCAGCCACTGTAATTATCCACAGATAGATTCTGAGAGGGAGTTTACCACCACTTTAATGAAAGAGGCCTTAGTCTCAGAGGTTATGTTTGTTTGCCTATTGATTTCACTACCAATATGGTGTGAGCATACACACAACCTTTCCTGTTTCATCTTCTGGACTGTGCCAAGTGGAGCTTGCTTTCCTTTTCACAAATTCTCACCTCACTGTTGCTGTAGCGAGCAAGTTCAGAGATAAAACGGATGTGATCATCTCGGATCTGTACCATCTGTTCACATATGTTGTACTGGGGACTGATGCTGCTTTGAGTACATGTCCACCTGGGCAGAAAAACCAATGCCTTTAAATTAATTCTTATTACAGTGCAAGTTACTACTTCAAACGCTTTGCTTTACTTCAGTAATTCTACAAGAATGATGCTATACTTAGTGTGCTTTCACTTGCTATTGCACTTAATTATAGACATCTGCCACACCTTGTTGGTGAAGGCAGGTCCAACTTGTATGACATTATATAGCAGCTATTTACTATGGACATCCCTATGATGCCCTTAACTTGCACAACATCTTTATAAACCTATATTTCACTTACCTTGTAATCATGAGGAAACTGGACTAACAGCAATGTCTTAGGCAACAAACTAAACTGTAGCCTGGAAAATAAATGCTGATAGAAATGAAGACTGGTCTTCAGTATCTTTCATAGAAAGAGGGCACATATAGAACCAATAGTTCTTATGGATAGTCAATCAGACCACCACTGTCAGCCTAAACAATGTCTGATTTTAGGTTACTAACTGATGTAAAAGCATGGCTTGTAAATTTAAGCATCATATAATGCCAACAACATTATATGACATCTGCACCTATCCATTCATTACTCTTTACCTTCAACAGTTACAAATTATTCACTTGTTCACTTGTACAAATTATTCACTTGTTCACTTGTTACATGGCAGAACACATTTTATTAGTGTTCTGCCATGTAAAATGATTCCTAATTCAAAATTTGTTTCTTGTTTTGTATAATGAGCCACATGGAGTTAATTTTTTTGTGGGATGGGTGTGTTATGCTTTTTGAATTTGTACTAGATCTCTGTGGTAGAGGCATTTATGTTAACTATGCTGTCAATAATCATGCTCAACTGCATTTCCAGAAGTCCGACAGTCCCAATACTTTACTCTTACCCTTTCAGTTTTGCATTTTCCCCAAAGGAATCAACAGGTTAACAGGCATGGTTAGAGACTTGGCTATGGTAGCCCAGCCTGCCACATATAATCTAATCTTCCATAAAAGAAAAACACAGTTAATTGCATCTCAGCACAAAGGTGGAATGGATAAAGGAAAGGAAAGGAAAGGGCATGGAAGTGCAGGAACATAGGGAAAGAGTCATGCAATCAGTCAATATTCAAATTCTCTTCTCCAGGGAAGAGAGAGCTGCAGGGGCCATGCTACCCTGTTTGGAAACTGAATGAGAAAGTAACTGTTAGTGAGGACAACAGGAAAAAAATCTCACATTTTGACAATTGAGATGAACAGAAGGTATTAGAAATGGGATTAAAGACACACACATTTTCAAACAGTTTTGATAAGACCTTCCTAGATTTTGTTGATCCAGCTAAGATTAGGATTTCAATAGATGATATAAAGATTAGCTATGAATAGCAAAAAACAAACAAACATATATGATAGTGAGTAAAACCTCTTATTGATACCATTAGACAAGAGTGAGAATTGTGTTGCCCTCAGAGAATAACAACTCTCAGCATTCCTCACTATTGTGTAGAGCCACTAGGAACTGCAATCTGATAACATATGTAGGTCCACATGATTTTTAGTCTTCTTTTAGACTCATCAACAACAAAAAATAAAATAACTATGCACTCTAAGAATACTGCCATTTTCACCAGGTTATATTGAAACCAGACTTTCTGTAGACAGATTACTTCCTGTAATAGACATTCTCCTGTGATCATTGGCTTCCTGGGTCCTCGCCATCTTCAGAGATTGAAAAGATTACCTTTTTGCCAGAATACTAGAATCCCCCAGCCAACATGCTGACAAAGACATTCTGGGAACTGTCATCCCCAAAAATATCCTTTTCCAGCTCTGGTCTTCATCTACACTTAAAAAGCATCATGTAATAAGTTCCACACACAATGACTGTATTTATGGTCACTTCACAGAACAAAAGGATGAATTTGTAGAGTGCAATGAAAAGCTAAATATAGTATTAAATATCTACCAGGTGAGAGATCTGTTCTAACTAACCTGGTGGTCTCTGCACAGATATTATTGCCACATCTAACAAACTTCACAGCTGTCATTACAATCAGATATGGAAGCGGCTACTTGCTTGGCTGCTTGAAACATAACTATATAGAGACTGTTGAGTGTTCAACAGGCTACCCACGCATCTTCTCACATGCATGAATTCATCTGGAAGATCTTCAAATAAACTTTTAATTTGACCTTCACATCTGTTTACATTTATCTTTCATGAGGGATTTACAATATTCTCAAAGACAGCACAGCCATTTTGCATATGCATTGTGGTGTTCAGTTTCTACGTCCAGAGGTTTTCTCCCCATGTGATTTTAATCCCTAACAAAAATTCTCTTGAAAGATACTTTAGCTTGAACTAGTTAACTCTGCATTTCATTTGATGTTCTCTTCCTGCACCCTCCCAAAAACAGCCTATACTGGACAGATAGAGAAAATGCTGTGTCCATGCTCTGGAGAATTTTATATCCTATTGAAAAATGTGGATAAAAACTATCCAGAGCAGGCACACAATCCCAGCACATTTCATTCATATCCACATTCACAGTCATCAGCATACAAACACGAGACAGTGCAGGTGCTAGAACAGACAATGGACATTCTCAACCACATTCACAGCATTTCCTAACACACTTATAAAGTTACACTCAAAGTCTGTTTGTGCTGTCACATAAACACATTCCATACACAACCATTCAACCATTAACTCACTCCCATCCTCATGCACACCTATTAGTCCATCATATGCTCTTGTTAAGTATCCACATCCTCACAGGCACCCATATACTAGTGTTCAGTCACATGGGAATATACTTTCTCAGACTATACCATGAGAAATCATTCAGACTTGAAGTCACAAAGGCATACATTCTTTTTTGAATATTTTTATTCTAACAATGGGGTCAGCAAGCTTGACAGAATGATGTGGAGAAATAGGAAATAATGAGTCCAAGCAAAGGGTTAGGGCATGATCACGGCACATGATATGGGACAGGTGAAGTGGGATGTGTTCAGACAGGAAGCAATATGGATCTTTGTAAGTGCAAGCAAAATGTCTTGTAGCATTATATCAGACATCAGCAGAAGATTTGAATAAGGCCCTATAGGTTAAAAAAAAGAAAAGTGAATGACAAAACAGGTGGAAGCAGCAAGCAATGGGGTGGCAGGTAGCAGGAAATAGGAAGAAGGTAATTTGAGACAAGATGTCAGAAACAACATGACCTGGAAGAGTTCTCAGGGAATATCAACACTCTATTCTGGAAGTAAGAGCTTAATTGTCCATAAAACATCTATGGTGTGGTGGAAGCCTGGCCTATCTTTGGGTGTCTCTTATGAGAAGAGGCCTGAAGGAAGAACACAGGCCTTGGACTAAGTAAAATGTGAGTTCCATGCTTTCAGAAGTTTATGCTGCCATCTTAAGGCAAATCAGTCATATTCAATTCCTCCCAAGAACTGTTAGAACATGACACTATCTTCTTGACAGTAAGAGTGGTTTGGTAATGGAGCCAATTGCCTAGAGAGGTGGCGAGACCTCCTTCTCTGGACATCTTCAAAGACAGACTGGACAGCTATCTGCTGGGGATGCTTATGCTGGAGAATCTGTACTGAGCAGAGGTTCAGACCTGATGGCCCATCGGGGTCCTTCCAAGTCTATAATTCTATTCTGCCTTGTATGAATTCAATTAACATGGGAATTTTGTTACAATCTAACACATCTGGAATGTTCAAAGACTGAACTAAATCAGTGAAAAACCAGGAAAGGCTGAAAACAGGGCCAGACAGCACGAGACAACCGTCTCATATTGTAAATTCTGGTTATGTGTAAGTGGCAGCTGCTTCTATTCTACAACCTTTCAGCCAGATTATTATCAGGCATGGTGGAGCATCTTGTCTTACTATCAAGCCAGTCAACTTCTCTCCATGGTACTAAGGGTCTACAGATGTGATCTTATCCTTTTCTCAGGCAGCAAAACATCTTGAGAATTTCCTAGATGCAGAGTAAGCATTCAAAAGTAATTGTAATTAACAGATATCAATGTTCAAAGAGATTTCTGTCTCATGAATTAACTTCTACTTCTGAGACTGCTGAAGATTGGGAGCTCTGTGTGAGAGGATAACAGCTATGTTACATCCAGCCCACTGATTTCAACAGGTATATTTCAATTGATATCAGAGGGCTGAAGCACATCTTGTTATGCATATGCCTAGACAGCTTCCACTGAGTAATCAAGGTACAGTTATGAAAGGATAAAAATGATGAACGCACACACACACCCTACACCAACCAATACACTCTCTCTTATGGAGCCATGCTCAATAACATAATCACATGGACACATGCTCACAGGCACCCATGCACAGATCTCGCACACGAGAGAGTAGGAGAGTTGCAAGGTCTTGACAACTTCCTCTCTTGACCAGGACACACCAAAGCCAAGAGACATTATGGCAGGCACTCACTTGGATTTGTTCTCCTCATAGTGAGCACTGGTCTTAATGTATCTGGCCAGCTCTATCTGCATATCGCCGAATAAAGGAACCACCTGCAGCTGCTGGAAGAAAAAACAAAAGATGGTTTAAATAAGGCAGAGAGGGTCCCTTTGTCTGAGAGAGCAATATAAGCAAGCAGATCTGTAGAAGTTCTGGAACAGTGGTCCCAACAACACTTGGGTGAAGAAAACAGCAATATTAAGATGAACTAGATAAATACAAAAAATGCTGCAGAGACAAATTAAATGGAAACTAAAACCAGATTCACATAATACTGACTTGACAATAATCCAATATGGTGAGAATTTTTATCTAATTTTGTCTCAATATGGTATTGCTCCACTACGTCAAAAGAAACATTTAAAAATACAAAATAATCAATTGCAATATTCTTTTTTAGCTTGCAAAATTCAAGAACTGGAAGTACATTAACAAAAAACAGTGACCCGCCCCAGCCTCCCCCCCCCCAAAAATCCCCATAATTCGAGAGCAGATTGTGAACGAAGCTTCATATTGACTTCCAGTCAAAAATGAGCATAAGAGCATATTGCACCCAGCTGCACCCCAACATTATTCTCTGTTATGAGATTTGATTGTTTAAAAGCACAGACTTACAAAAATGGAGCAAGCATGCAATACTATTACTATTACTATTATGTATGCATCCAAAATTAAAATATGGGGAAACGTATTGTCATTTCAACACAGAAACAATTCTTCTGACTATTCTGTGTGTAGCAGAGTGAAGTAAGTACAATATGAAGTACAACATGAAAATGTAGTTTCCTGCTTAGAAAATGCTGTAGTTGGCCAGTTATTTTGTGAAAAATCCACACTTTTATGCACACAAAGTAGAATATTCTATGCAAAATTTTCTGGGCATTCATATAATTTGCAAAAGAGAAAATTCTGCTTCAAATGCAAAGAGAAACATGCACATTTTGCACACTTGAGCAACACATTTTCAACCATATCCCAAATACTTCTGGATATTCTTTCTTTCTCTAGAGATCTTAATGAGGTTCATAAATCCAACAAAACTTGGATAAGGAGCGTCTTATAAGAAAATACTTTTTCTTGATGACTGTATTGATAAATTGGAGATGATACAGAAATACTTTAAAATGCTTGAATACGTGACAATTTCCCAAAACTGGGAAAGGAGTTGAATTGTGAGGAGTTGAACTGGAAGACATTGATTATTATAGTTTTAATGGTTCTTATATGGATTTTATTATGTGATTTAAATGTTTTTAACGGATGTATGTATGTATGTATGTTGTGGCATCTAATTGTTGCCAATTTGTACACCGCCCTGAGTCACCTTCAGGTTGAAAAAAGTGGGATAAAAATGCTGTAAATAAATAAATAAAATAAAATCTGCGAGACTATCCAAAAACCGGGGAATCAACAGTCAAGATCTCTTGGAAATAAAACTGAGATAAAATTAATAAACATCTCACCTTGACTGGAGTGCAAATCTTAGGAAATAGCAGAATCGTAATGATTGACACACTGAATAGCCCTTTTAATTCAAAAGTACTTGAGACTGGTATCACAAGTAGTCATTATTTATTGTCAAGGCTGAGCTGAGTTTCAAATCAGAATATGTGACTTTTTTTACACCTTTGCACCACTTTCCTTTGAAGCATGTGGATTGGTTGACTTGCTTGAATCAACTATCTCCAGGGTTGTCCACCATCCTCTCTTTGTGCTCTATCCCAATGGCATACTATGAAATGGGTGGCTAAAGATTGCATCTTTAAACTGTATGAAAGAAATGGTTAGACATGTTCCAAAGAAAATGACTATAATTTAATGAATTAATTTCTCTTGCTTTCCTCATTTTAATGCAGCAAACATAGTACTGGATAGAAGACAAAAGCCTAATCCATATGTGTAAAGATATGCTATGGATTTACACAATGTACTAAACAGACAGGGACACAGCAGTATTAAATCATGATGCTGATGACTCTATTCACATACTGTTTCTCATTTCTGAAATATGGCATTTAACTAGAATCTGAATCTGGAAGAAATCAGTTTCTCTGCTACCTCTTGTCAAATGCAGGCATCACTCTGGAACCTTCCTAAAAGAGGAAATATAGGACATAAAAGGCTAAAACAGAACTCTTTCAGGGCACATGTCTGAACAGTGGAAGTAGGTTTGAAACTGGGCTGATGCTTCAATATATGGCACGGTTCTTGGACCCAGACTAATTAACAAAGACTATTAATACAAAGATATCAAGTAAACAACAAGAATGTTCTAGGTGCTAGATGAACAGTTATACTGTCACATCTCAACAGCAACAGATAGGAGTGCAGCTATAGGAAAATAATAAAGATGAGTTAAAATTCGCAATGAAAAACACTTTCCTTAATTAGTAAGCAATAGCAAACTACTCTCACAAGCTAGTGTCTGTATCAGAGAGTGGTACAAAGGGATAGCTTATGGGAGTTGAAAGTTTTTCACCCTATAGCCTGCTGCTTTGATTGCATGAATTATGTATGGCCATGAACATGAAGTGGTGTTGCAATACTTTCTTCATAAACATCTTCAGGAAATTAGTGGAATGGAACTGGGAGGCAATTGAGATGTGAGAACCAAGTCATACATCTATTTAGTTGCACTTTAGATCCTAGCATGTCAATCATTCAGGTTAGTATTTGTTATTTCTATACAGTACCTGAATATAAGAGTTTATAGATCCCTTCAGAAATAATCACAAACTAAAATAATACCAAACACTGACCTTGAAGAATTTATCAATTTTACTGAGGTTGATTCTCTTCTTTGCATCGAGTTTGTAAATATTACTGACATTTCCATCCATCAGATAGAGACCAAAACCCATCACCTAGATGAAAAATGAGATAACTTTATGGTTTGTTAATTCCAATTTTATTCCCTGAATTTCTCTAACGATCACAGGAAGCTGTCCTATGTTAGGTCAGATCATTTGTTCAACTTTCTATCTTGCCCAGTACTGTCTACATAGATTGGTTGCTGTACTCCGAGGTCTCTGGCGAGGAGAAGTACTGATAATTGTGATGCTTATGAACTGAAGAAACTAAGATTTTTTTTCCTGAAGCATGAACCTTCTTCATCTCAATTATAGTCTCTGAAATAGAAACCATTGCTAAATATTAGGGAGTTAATGATGATAAACTGCACAAAATGCAAACCATGTCTGCACATTAAAAGTCTTGTCAACTTTATTCTTAAAGAGACTATACTGAGGATTACAAATACAATTTATCAACTAAGATGAAAGGCAAGCAGTTTTTCCTAGGTATAGAAAGGCTAATCACTGTTATTTGTTTCCTGAATGTAAAATGGGTTTCTCAAAATTCAAGAAATCTGGCAAAACACAGAGGAAAAAGAAATGATGAAAGAAGAATGAAACAAAAGTTCAAGCAACTCATCATTTATGTAGGATAAAAGAACTAAAGAGTGTAATGAAAGACTGAGAGATGGATAAGCTTTGCAGAGCATTGGGGAGGTTACCTTTAAGAGCATGTGCTTCTCACTAGGTGTTAGATACATCTTGTTTTCATAGTAATCCACACAGATGTTGACAATATCAGCCAGCAGTTCCTCATAACCAGGAATGACTTCCAGCTGCTGGTGCAGGCACTAAAAAAGAAAACACATATGACCTTCAATAATTTCAAATAAAAATGACAATGTTGACAAATTCTGAAGAACACACTGTTATCTTTAGTAAACAGACAATACATTTAAAGCCTTAGAGGCAATACACTGTTGTAAGGAATCTGACAATGCTTTTCTTGCATTCGAGCCATAGTATTTAGTTACTGGGAAAATGCAATTCTGAGCCTAACACAACATCTACTTTTGCTGTAGAGCAGGACTAATAACTGTTTGTTTAATTCTTTCTAAGTGGAAAGAAAGTGCAAGCTTTTTTTTCTGAGGTGGGCATGATTATGAGAGATTGGGGGTATTTTTGACTGTTTTGTTTTACATTTTGGGAATGTTTCTGAGAAAAAAATACTGTCAGTTTTCCTGTGAAAAAAAGCACTGTTGCTAGTGCTAAGTACAGTTTCTCTCTCTCTCTCTCTCTCTCTCTCTCTCTCTCTCTCTCTATATATATATATATATATATCAAGAGAAAGTTTACAATCATATTTTACTATGTAAATGCACTTCTTTCACAATCTGAACAGCCTCACAGTCAATTTGACATTAGAGTAGGCAGTGTGCATGTCAGTAAGATCAAAGAGTCTAAACATAGGTCTAGACTGCAGTGGACATCTGTGGCAAGCGCACTTCAGAAGCCTTATTTTTGGTTTTCACTTTCACATTCTTCTAATAGTGGAGGGTTTTTTGAGGGGAGTGGGGTGGAGTTAAAAATCAAAAGGCTGTCTGGGGCAGTCACAGGTTTCTTGGTGGGGTGCCTTTTTGGTGAATGTCTCCATTTTTTTAATGGGAGCTGTAAGGAGAACTTGAGTTACTACTAAAACAAAAGAGAGGTGGGAGCTGAAAAGGACCTAGAAGCCATAGAATCATAGAGTTGGAAGAGACCTTGTGGGCTATCCAGTCCAACCCCATGCCAAGAAGCAGGAAAATCGCATTTAAAGCACCCTCGACAGATGGCCATCAAACGTATGTTTAAAAGCCTCCAAAGAAGGTGCCTCCACCACACTCCGGGGCAGAGAGTTCTACTGCTGAACAGCTCTCACAGGTAGGAAGTTCTTCCTAATGTTCAGATGGAATCTCCTTTCTTGTAGTTTGAAGCCATCGTTCTGCATCCTAGTCTTCAGGGCAGCAGAAAACAAGCTTGCTCCCTCCTCCCTGTGGCTTCCTCTCACATATTTATACATGGCTATCATATTTTATTTATTTATTTATTTATTTATTTATTTATTATTCGAACTTATATGCCGCCACTCCCCTGGGGCTGCTTACAAGAACAGGCTAAAATCGAACACAATTAAAAACAATTTAAAAACAGCAATATCAGAGATCAAAGGCCCGTCGAAACAAATATGTCTTACATGCCCTGTGGAAAGCTGATAAGTCCTGCAAGGCACCGACTTCAGGTATCTCCTCTTAGCCTTTTCTTCTTCAGGCTAAACATGCCCACCTGGTCTATGATTGGGGATGGAACATCTGCATGATTGTGTAAGTATTGTGAAGTGTTGTTCCAGTCAGGGCTATCCCCC
Organism: Anolis sagrei; assembly: GCF_037176765.1. Classification (NCBI taxonomy): domain Eukaryota; kingdom Metazoa; phylum Chordata; class Lepidosauria; order Squamata; family Anolidae; genus Anolis; species Anolis sagrei. The sequence continues at coordinate 80,505,558 of NC_090022.1, forward strand.
ACACACCGATCAAGGATGATCCACTGAACAGTATCTAAGTCATTGTAGTCTTCCCCAGGATGTGGTCTTCCCCAACATCTAGTAGTTTTGCAACTGCTGATTATATCCCTACTCCTTTAAATTATGTCATGTGATATGTAAAAGATTAGTCTGTGTCCTAAAAACAGAAATGAAGAATTCCTCCACATAGCCACACAAATGTGCAGTAACCTTACAGAGCAAATGATGGAAGAAAGAGAAAATTAACTCTACCTGTGTGATCCTGTTATGGTTTGCCAGGAACATGGAGAGGTTCTGTGATTCTTGAATAGACTGAGGATCAGCCATTTTCCTTAAAAACTGGGCTGCTCTGAAATGCAATAGAAATCCTATCATGTCAACAGTGTTATTATATATCATGTTTCCCCTAGGAGAAAGCTGTCAAGCTCATTTTCATCAAGGGTCACATCAGCCTTATGATTGCCTTTAAAGACAAAGATTAAAGATTGTCAGAAAGACAATCCATGGATACAGAGGGTCAACTATAATTTTTTATATAGTGATCTGTGTTCTTTAAGTTTTTGCCCAATTTGGGTCTCCAGACGTTATTGAAAGAGAACTCCCATAATTTTTGTTTATCTGCCATGCAGGCTGAGGATAATGGGAATTGCAACCCAACAGCATTGATGTTGGGGAAAGCTTGAATTACATTTTAAAATTAGACATCATATCTTTGTATCTAAATTCAAACCCCACTATCCTGACAAAACAAAAAAATATGTAACTTTCCAGATTAGAACTATATCACAGCTTATAAAGGTTCTAGCCATGATGCTTCATGATGAGGAATACAAGAGTTGCAGTCCAGCATCTGGAGGATCAGATAAGATGGCATGGTGGGACGGATTTAGTCTATGGGCCTTGAGTTTGACGCATGTGTCATAGGGTCATCATAAGTCAGAAAAAACTTGAGGGAACACAACAAGAACAACAAATAATAACTTTATTTATATCCCACCACCATCTCCCTAAAGGGACTCAGGGCAGCTTACAAAAATGCTAGTTTGTTGCCATGTAATAAGAGGTTTACAAAGGGAGCCTCTGCCACAAAGTTAATGCAAGAATGCAACTTTCTCTTTTCTTTTGGTATTTTTCAAAAAACAGAATGATTGTGTGACCTCTAACTGCTAAATATAATCATGGATAGCAGGAAAACAAAATAAACAAAGGCCATAATTACAAGGATTTAGTTTTCCATATCATTATGACAGAATTAGAGGCAAACAGAGATTGCCTGAACTCACCTTTTATAGGCGGAGTGGTCATTTTTGACACTGCACTTCATGTTCTTCAGCTCATCCAAAACAGCAAACATATTGATAAACTTTCCTAGCGTCAGAAGATATGCTTCTGAAACGAAGTCTTTCCTTCTTTCTGCATGGCACAAACGCTTCACCTCACCACAGAATCGTTCAATGGCCTTTCTCTAAAAATATTAAGAAACTTGCATAAGAGCAGAAAGTGCTGAGCAAGTTAATTACTAAGGATTGTTGAGATTTGTCTAGACTTATGGGACCACATCCACATCTGTCTTCTTTCTCTACCCTTGTCATTACTATGTTTTCACCCAAAGGCACAGTCAATAAATAACAGAATTAATACCTGCAGATTTCAAAACAAATGTTTGAAAAACAAACAGAGAACCATCTTGAAATACAAAATACATACAGTAAATAAATCCCTGTCTTAATGGGCAAGATATGTGTCGTACCAAGAGCACAAAATGGCTAGCAAATGTAGTCACAATACCACTACTTTATTTTGTACTGCCTAAATGTTTCTTAATGTGCCTCAGACAGGTCACAGCTACAACTGATGCTGATTTTTAAATGTTTCTACTGTTATATTTAGTTGTTGTTTTCAGTCATATCTTTTACCTCAAAAGACACTGGCTATTTAAAGCCATTTCTCCGGTTTGCTGGTTTAACTATGTTTTATGCTGCAGTACAGCATCTTTGACAACAGAAAAACATTTTTAAAATGAACCTGGGATGAGATTAGGGGCAGAAAACATTTCAGCTGGCTACCTTAACATTGGGAAGCCAATTTTCACATTATCTCAACTCTCACAGAGATTTGTTGAGAGATTATGATATTATCATCTGTAGTACCATCAAATGAACATGGCGGTTTACATGAAAACAAAAAAAATATAGTCCTGCCAAGTAAGGAGGAATAACAAAATACAAAGCTGTACAGAAAAATTGCAATCAATTATTAAAATCAATCAGATAAAATGCAAAAACAAACAAACAATGTAAGACAAAACAAACTAACTAACACGCACAATCAAAGTACTCATATACAAGACTCCAAAGCAACATCAAGCTAAATTCCAAAAACTTGGGAACACAAACAAGTTTTCAATTGAGATTTTAAAATAACAGGGGAAGGACAGGTAATTTTCTTTTTGAAAAATCAACATCATTCCAATTTATTATCTTTATAATTTGTTGTTCTTGGGAGACATTGTTCGATCCAGTATATTGTTTTATTGTATTTTTTTCTCCTTTAGATGTCTATTTTTACAAAGATAGTTTCAGTCTTTTTCAGAAAAACACATCCCATAATATAGTCTACACTATCCACATAATAAATATTTTCTGCCATTAACATTGAAACATGCAAACTCAAAACAACTATGTGAATGTTAACCAGTGATGCAGAGAAGTGGGGTTATAGGCAGTGCCAGAGTTACAAACCTCCTTCTTACATGCAACTCTAGTTAGAAACAGAAGTGAGACATCAGGAAGTGAGAGGCAATCCACTCCTGAAAGGGAAATCAACTCCTGAAAGGGTTATCATGAGTAAAAGGTGTATCTACTGAAACTTTATCATCAATCCTTGTTTAGATGACAGCCCAGTTTTCAAAACCCAATTGTCACAGGACAGAAAGTGAGATGAAACATTCTGAACAGAAGCAGACACAGCAAAACAAACATTCCCTATGCTATCCACGACTAAAACTAAATTGGCTAATTACATTTAAAAATAAACTGTACCAACTTACATACAAATTCAGCTTAAGAACAAACCCACAGAACCTATCACGTTTGTAACTCAGGAACTGCCTGTTCAGAATGTACAAGACGTTAGCTATCAAGAGAGGGACAAAATGATGACATTGCCTTTCCAATACTGGGTTCCTATGCTTCAAAATCTACCATTGCATTACTTATTAATGTTCGGTATTTGGTCAACTCACCAAACCTAAGGTATACGCATTGTAGCATGAATGAGGTGAGGTGAACTAGCCCACCTCAGGAATAAGTACAATGATTGGTAATGAAGACAATACTGAAACACAAGACATTCAGAGTGCACCTAATACCTACTTGAAAGTACATAAACTTCATAAGCTTTGTGACTTCTGGTTCCAGTACTTCCACTGTCTTCTCATAAATCTCAACTCGATTTGGTTGTTCATTGCATTTCACCTGTAGGCCAAAAACAATCCATACTTATTAGTAGTTTTAAGAGGTAAGCATTCCATTTCCCACAAATTTTAGTATCAATGGGGGTTCTGGAAGGAATTAAAACACAGCAAATATCAAGAATGCACTGTAATTTGCATTAATAATGAAATTTCATGAGCTATAGTTTCATCTTTGCTCATTTTTTGCTTCTGTTTCAGAAAACAAATTGAACATTATGTTTCAGCATTTCAATGACATTTTAATATTAATCTTGTTTTTCATTTTCTACAATTACAATTTTTTAAAAAATCCAATTATTTTGCATTTATCTTGTAAAATAAAATAAAAAAATTTACTGATTGAAATAAAAACATTTAATGATTTGTATTGCTTTTTTAAAAAAAAGGAAGAAAAGAAATTACCATGGATGGCATCCTGCCCAGCAGTTATAAGATTGTAACCTAATAATGGCTAGTGAGTCACATTGTGAATGACCAAATATGATCTCCCCAAACCTACTTTTGCAGCTTGAAAACACCTAGAGTGGATACAGATTAGCACATTAGAGAATGATGTATTTGCAATGGTCCCCTGGCTGATACAAGCAGATGTGGCAGGACCCTATGAGCTCTCAGACTCATCAACAGGAGAGAATTGCAAGGGCTGCAAAGGACAATTTTTGAGAGGGAGATAAAAAGTCAAATATAACTACACTGATGGAGATCTGCCACTGTAGTTATGTTGAAAATGTAGGATTTTGGAAAATATTTAATAAAAAGCATATATAAAAGTGTGAAGAATAAGTTGAATAATAGTTTACATCCTGGTACAGTTGTTTTGGTGGAAGCAGTCCTACTAGATGTTGATGCAGACAAAATCTTCGTAGAAAAATAAACTTATTCATTTAAAAATCAACATCTAGTAGGACTGCTTCCACCAAAACAACTGTACCAGGATGTAAAATATTATTCAACTCCCTCTCCTAGCAGATAAGACAAATAACAGAGAATAGGCAATTGTAAGGAATCCTGGGTATTGCAGTTCAATTACATCTGAAGGACACAGAGTTTCCCTCACTGTCCTAAAAAGTGTAGCAAAAATAATAGAGAGAGCTAAAGCCTCAGTGCAGATGACCGAAACGTAGCGGGGAGGCACATAAGAATCATTCTATTCACCAGTGTGTTCCAGTGGTTTTTGGTTCCCATTAAAATTTGCCTGCAGCACTTTTCAGTGATAAAAGAAACAAGAACACAAGATCTAAAATCCATAGGAAGCAAATAAATATTCATTTGGGAATTATAAAGACTATGACTTCACAGACACATGAGGCCAACACCAAAGAATAACCCTAAGGGGAACTGCATTTTGATCCAATATGGAGTTTGTAAAGGCACTAACAACTGGCCCAATCTGTTGTATTATAAGATTCCCATCACTGCACACAGATTGCAATACGTTTCTGCTGGAAAAGATATGTAAAACAGTGAACCAAAACTCCACAAGATAGATCCCCCCGAAACAATCAATTGTCCCCCCAAACTATCAGTTGTTTGGAGGACAATGTTTATTTGCATCTAATATGCTTAAAATAGTAAAGAGTAGAGAAGAGGGGTCATTTTCATAAGATAAATATATACAAGTTGTTGTAACATTTTGGCAGAATCAAGACTCTGTTGATTCTGCCAAAACCCAGAGCTGAAAGAGAATATAACGGCCATCTGGTAAAAAGCTGTTGTACAATGGTGATTAAAAGGATGAGCTGGGATGCAGAAATCCTCTGGTTTAAATTTCAATTCAGCCATGTCTCTATTGGGAGCCACTCTCTTTCACTTTGTGCCTTCTAAATATAGTATGAGAATAACTTTACAGGTTTCCTTTACACAGTTGATATAACTGTTAGTTTCTAAAATTAAAAGTGATTTTTTTGTTCGAATAAAGGAGATCCCACAGTATTTTTGCAATTTCCTTCATTGCCATACTTATGCAAATAATACAATCTTATGCATATTTGTTCATAAATCCCAATGTGTGCCAGAGGATTTACTCTCAAACAGAATGAGCAGGACTGCAACACCAGGGATTGATACTTCATCCAGCGCATACCAATGTTGCTTCAACTAACCTTATTACTTGTTTCCCTCAACTATTACCATTGCACATTACTGCATTTTTTCTCTTCCTGGTGTTAAATACATGCATCTACCTATGAAAAAAATACATGGCAGGTTTTTTGTTGCCTATGTAGTTTCTCATTTGCTGGTTACTTGTAACTTCTAAAGGCACAAATCCCTTTGAATGTTTTTGAACTATGAACTCTAGTGTTAATGCTGGCTGAGGAATTCTGGGAGCACTGGTCCAAACACTAGGTTCTTGTGGGTTTTTTCGGGCTATAGGGCCATGTTCTAGAGGCATTTTTCCTGACGTTTCGCCTGCATCTATAGCAAGCATCCTCAGAGGTAGTGAGGTCCAAACAAGTTAACACTTTGAAGCTCTGAGGCCCTACATGCCCAAAACTCCACTAGACCTGGGCCTTTTAGGTATAACATTAATTTGGAACAAGCCAGGGAGTTAATTCATTCTTATTGGAGGCGTCATTTGGATGCTTTTGGTAAAAACCAAGACAGGTCCTGGGATATGTGCCTGTCTGGATGGTCCCTGAGAGAGTGGTGTTTGCTAATAAAATCTAAGTAATGTTATGAATTTATTCTACAATAAATGACTACACTTTCACTTCATGACAGTACTAATATTAGGAGGCCCTGTGGGTGCAATGGGTGAAAAACTTATGCTGGTAGAACTGCTGACTGAAAGGTTGGCGGTTCAAATCTGGGGAGCGGGTGAGCTGTCAACTCCAGCTTCTCATGCGGAGACATGAGAGAAGCCTCCCGCAGGATGATAAAACATCTGGGCATTCCCTGGACAATCTCTGTTTCTCTCACACACCAGAAGCAACTTGCAGTTTCTCAAGTTGCTCCTGGCACGAAAAAGTGCTAATATTTAATACTTTCCTAATTTTAAAATATATGGCACCGAAATATTGTACCAAATTATTATAATATTTATTTATATGCCATTTTATCTTAATGGAGATTCAAAGCAGTCCACAACTACATCTTACCTGGGGAATAGCCCTGGAACAGCTCCTCCATGTGTAAAGCATTACTGCATACTCATGTCCTTCTTCCAGCATTTCGTTCTAGAATACAAAAAAAAACATCATGGTACTGGTTGCCACAGTAAAGCAATTATACCCCAAGTCTTCTTTACTAAGGCTGGTGGTGTACCACCTCTGAAACATACCATGCTTGAGTGAACCGTAGCTTGTTCGATATACCTGGCAATGCCAGTTACAAAAGCATTTCTGTCTTCAAAATTGGTGTCAAAGTTGGCCTGAAAACAAACAAAGGGACACATGGTAACCCCCAATGATAATAAGAACTGAAATGAACCCACACACAAGCCATATCCTGGCATCCTCCTAGTGGCATAAACATGTGTATGCTAAGCTCATTTTTGCATATGTAAATGTGTATTCACTGCAGAACTTGGTATTCCTTTGTCCCCACAGCAACCAAAGCCTTTTCCAGACATATTGAGGAGAAGCTAAAGTCCCTTCCTCACTTAGCCTTCTATTCCTGGGAAAAAGTGGTAGCAACACAGTCGCATCTGGCCCCTTATGCTACTGAGGCCTTTGGAAGACATCAGAAGACCTCAGCACTGTATCTAGTTACAGGGACATAGCCATATGCTTCTGTAACCCCACGTGCCCTTCACGAGGCACTGAGTAACCCTGTGGTAGGGCTTCAGCAGCTCTGCAGCAGATTCACTGATGCTACATGGCTCTTCATTCAGAACTAATACACTGTACTGAGCCATCTCGAATTGTGCCCATGAACGTGTACTAAGGCAGTACAAAATCACTATCTTTTATCACTTAATTAAACCAATCAACAAGGGAGTCACACTGGGAAACCTGAAGAAACCATGAGATGTGGTTTTAAAAATGGAATGAATGAATGCTTATTAAATCATTAGAATGCTGAGAATGCATCTTATCTAATATATGTTTAAACAGTAATGAACAAGACCAATGACTCTCAGGTATAACATAGGAAAGAGATCCAGTTTTCTTTGCATTTGGCTTGAAAATTTCCTCATAGGATATGATAGAAAAATATGGAAGACATAATTTTATGGATTTTTAATTATTATTTTTTGCAGAATCAAACAGAACCAGCAAGTAGTACACATGAGGATTAAGTACATTAGGTTTGTGATCCACATCAATACAAAGAGAATATCTGGAACATCTACATTTTTTGTGCATATGCAAGATTAGAGCCTTCCACCTCTGTTTTAGGGCAACCACAGTTTGCTGTGCCATCTAAGCCCTTGACCATGGTTAATGTTAACTATGGTTTACTGAAAGAAGGCACTTGAATAAACACCAACCACAGGAAAGATGGCAACTTGTGTCCAAAAAGGAAAACTGTTGAAACGTCTTGCAGCCACGCTGAAGGAAGAGCAGGGACACCATGAAAAAGTGAGATTAATTCACATAACATCAAACTATGGTTTAGCGTCATATTTCCTGCTTAGTGTTTTCTTGCTGCTATATCAACCTGTACTTTTACACTTAGCTATGTGCTTTGCTCATAACTTAACTGGTCCTTCCTAAATAAAACACTAAACATTACAGAAGTTAGCTGTGGCATATGATGAGCTTTAGTTTACCTGGTACATGATAGATGATGGAGGTGGCTCGATGCATGGTTGCTGATCAGGAAGGGGCAGTTCTTCCAGCAGATCCACATTGGACAGAGCGTCCTCCAGTGTTACGTGAGTCGTCATGGCTCTGAGATTTCAGACTCACAACTAAAAGAAAACAAGTACATGTTACAGAACTACAGACAGAATAGTGAGAGTTTCGGAATGGAGCACATACACAGCAAAACCAATGGATATTAGGCTTAGAGAAAATACTTTTGCGGGAACTACAGCTCTCAGGATCTCGCAGCCAAGGTGAGGATATATAGATGAGATTACAATGAAAGAGTGAAATATCATCTGTATTTACTAGGTACAACTTCAGTGAGTTTTACTGTTCATAACCATCCCGAGTGTCAGGTCCCACAACTCAACTTTCTTATTGAACAATCCTTACAATTATGGTAAGTCCATGACCTGAGGTCGTTGAGGTTATTCCAAGATTCTCATTTGCTAATAACTTTTCACGAGATATAGTCTCTCTCTACAATCTTCATATAAATTGATGTCATTATACAAACACAAATATCAAATCTACATTTATACTTATTATACTCACGACATGAAACTGCTTTTGTCTTTCTCCTTCAATGTTAAAGGAGAAAGATAAATGGCTTACTAAAACTCTTTTTCAGCTCCAAATCTTAATGCTAGATAATAACTGAAATGCCAGATAATAATTCAAAAATGCTATTCTAAGAACTCTTAGAGGAAAATGTTTAAATTATTTTATTACATGTAGAAACAGCAAGAACAGAGCAATACTGCATGGCAGACAGTTGGATGAACATGTTTGTTCTGAAACATTGTTAAAGTGATGCAGATGAAAGTCAGAAGGATGATTGGTAGTACACCAATGCCTCATGCATATGAAACAGCACCTTGCCATTTAAAATAACTGGAATCTGTGTGGCATTTGTGCAAAGATTGTGCAGTGCTTCTTACAGTGCTTCTAAAAATGGATTCTGTCTTGTTGCCGGGCAGCTGCACACTGAGGGAATTCTCTCTTCTTCCAAGCTTTTTCTTTTTCATCATCTTGACAACACATTGTATACATTATGCAGTTTCTTTGAGAACCACTGCTTATAATTACAACTATACAGCTAATGGTAATTAATAAGAAATGGTATCAGGAACAGTTAACATTTTGGGATCTTTGCTGAGATACATAGTGCTGGGAGGTAATTTACCTAAGGGCTCTTCCACACAGCCATATAACCCAGAATATCTAGGCAGAAAACCCCCCAATATCTGCTTTGAACTGGGATATCTGGGTCCACACTGCCATATATTCCAGTTGAAAGCAGATGTGAGATTTTAGTTAGCTGTGTGGAAGATAACTGGGTTAAACCCTTGTTCCGGCAGGACAGGTTGCAGGTTCGAATCCGGGGAGAGTGCAGATGAGGTCCCTTTGTCAGTTCTGGCTCCCCATGTGGGGACATGAGAGAAGCCTCCCACAAGGCTGGTAAAACATCAAAACATCTGGGCGTCCCCTGAGCAATATCCTTGCAGACAGCCAATTCTCTCACACCAGAAGCGACTTGCAATTTCTCAAGTCACTCCTGACATGAAAAAAAGTTATTAATTTAGGGCTTTCTATATAAGTTACACCCCCTTAATTGTATCAGCATCATTTGTCCCATTGGAAATAATGACGTTCACTATTATCTGCAGTTTCACGCATCCCAGTAAAATCCAAGAACAGATTCCGTATTGATAGATTCAACCATCAACAATTTGAAAATGTTCCACAATTTTTTTCCAAAAAGTTAATTTTGATTTTTGCATTTTACATCAGGAACACCATTTTACTATGCCACTGAATATAGTGGAACTTGAGCATCCACAGATTTGGTGTACACAGGGCATCCTGGAACCAAACCCCAGGGGATACCAAGAGCTTACTGTATTATTTCCAGGCTCTGAGAAAAACAAATACTGGTCATTATAGATTTCTGTGACCCTATAAAGTAGTGAAGAAATGTAGTTACAACTGTAAAGAAACCTCAGATTTGAGGGAATGTGCAGAGCAAATACTTCTGAAGGTATTGCTAAAACAATATTCACATGAAAGGCCTCTTGCTCGTTTTAACACTTTGGCCATTAACAATATAGCACCGAGGCCCATATTACTTCAAAATCATTTATCTCCTTTGAGTTTATAAAATAACTATAGTATATAATTCAACTGTTGGATTCTCTGAATGTTTCCAAGGTTTTTTGCGTGTATACACACACACGTATAGATACACACAGATCCACTGCTTTTCAGGCCAAGTCACATATTCTGATACCTGACATAAAACAAAACAAGACACGGAAAGAAATGTGTGTTTTACAAGGGAATGTTTTGTTTTCTGGTTTATCACTATATAAATACATATGCATTTGCATTTATTTTTATGTATTTGTGGTCAGTGACAACCTGAAAAGTTCTGCCTTTATTGAGACAAAGTGTATTATAATCAAAGTACAAAGGAAGCAACAGATGGACACAACAGTAAGATGAGGTAATGCTGAAATGGCCCTCATGATAAGCAGCTGTCAGAGCAAAGCGGCTGCCGGCAAAGGCTTCCTGACTGTCAGGCTGATTTTAAAGAAGAAGTGTCTTAACAAGTGACATATGTTCTTCTCCTATTTCATTTTAAACTCCTTACATTCTGCTAGAAACTGAGAACTTCATTTCCATTGCCATATTGGGATCCCTTGAGGTAGAAATCCTATTGAGGAATACTTACATTGTTATAATATTCCCCAGGGGTATTAAAATTATGCTTGTTTATTTCACTGCAATCTTCCATGATGGCATTAGACCCTAAAATGCAATTCAATGAAATATTTGGACTATGATTGCCAGGCTGGTTCACATATATGCTGACTTGTATATATGCAAACGTCTTCCTTAGAAGGTGATATGTGACGTGATATACAAGCTTTATTTATAGAGTTTAAACTCTATGAAAACACTGGGCATTTTGAAGTGTCTGTTCGGTAGTGCTAGAGAGTGGGATGCCCTAGATATCAGCTCCTGAATTTTGAAAAAGGATCTAAGAAATGTCCAAGGTTGCATCTACACTGTAGAATTAATGCAGTTTTGACACCACTAACTGCTGTGGCTCAATGCTTTAGAATTACAGGAGTTGTAGTTTTGTGAGGCATCAGCACTAATTGGCAGAGAAAGCTAAAGACTTTGTAAAACTACAGCTCCCAGGATTCCATTGTAGTTAAAGTGATGTCAAACTGCATTAATGCTACAGTGTAGATGCACCCCAATATAATCAACATTTTCATCTGTGGAAACTGACACACATGCAAAAACAGTGTGGGAAACAAGAAGGAAATCTTATATATGTTTGATGATCACCCCATCGGACACTATGTCCAAAAGTGCCTCTAAGAATCCCTCTGGTTTCTGGGAATCAATTAAGGTGTGTGTTCAAGAGTTCAATAGCGCTTTTTAAAACAAACACACAACAAACAATTCACTGCAAAGGCCATCCACTAAAGTAGAATTCATTCTGTGCTTGTTCTGCTAATCAATGCAAGCAAAGGACATGCACACAAACAGAGCCCTCTAAATGCTGAATGTATTCAAAAATAAAGGAGCTGCCAGCTCTTCAAATGAATAAGTATTATGGGTATCACATAAATTTGAGGACAGAGAGGTCCAGCAGGTGTGGTTGTTCCTATCATTGATGATTGCTTAGACATAATTTACTTTTGGGGGGGTGTCTCTCACTATCTGAGCCTCTTCTATTTGAAGCTACTGAAAACAAAGAAATCAAGTCTATGGCACTGAGGTCTTATAACCTAAGCATACCATAGCTATGCAATATTGCTTCTTATGCAAATGTTTCATTGTAAAATTGGAGTGGGAAGTAACTTTTTTCCATATAAAATTGCCCAGTAGAATTCTAGTTCTATCCAGCAGTAAAATTCCACAAGGATATTTAAATTAAAGAATAGTGAAAGAAAATTCATATTTGGCACATCATTATGGTTGCCAGCTTTTTCCAACAGGACCCCTGTCTCTTTAACAGCTATTGCTAATGCACAGAAAGGAAGCCTTCTCTACTACATGATTCACACATCAGAAACCGTTTCCTTGGACAGGTCTCTTTCCATAAGGCTGCTGTTCAAGCAAGGAATAACACACACACACACACACACACACAAGTAAGCCTATCTACAGTGTTTTCTACTGCTTACATTTTGTGTGTGCGTGTGTGAGGAGCGACTTGAAAAACTGCAAGTCGCTTTTGGTGTAAGAGAATTGGCCATCTGCAAGGACATTGCCCAGGGAATGCTCGGATGTTTTACTATCTTGTGGGAGGCTTCTCTCATTTCCCCACATGGGGAGCTGGAGCTGACAGAGGGAGCTCATCCATGCTCTCCCCGGATTCAAACCTCCGATCTGTTGGTCTTTAGTCCTGCTGGCACAATGGTTTAACCCAATCCACCACTGGAGGCTCTTACATGAAATGGTTTATACTGATCTCGTTGTCTTTTCCTCGCTAAGTCATGATTTTTAAATACAAATGTTGTTACTCTTATCACTAGAGTCTAATGGAAGATCTATCCATGTAGATCAATAACATCTGCTACTGGAAGACATCATCTTGCTCACAACCTACCAACTCAATCCAAAGACTGCTCTTCATTTCAGCGATATAGCAATGGGGTCACTGGGTCAGTGATCAAAAGGTCAGCATGGGGTATTAAGCAACAGAAGCCATCTGTGCCTCCTGGGCTCATACTGGGTAGCGTTAAGTGAAGCGAGTGCATGCAAAGGGAAGAACACCGGATGAGGGTGGGAGGGAAATCAAACGGTACTCTTTGTGGTTCATCTATAGGTGTAACACTTCCTGCATTGTCATGCTTGACAGATGACAGTTGCAGAACCTAATTTTCAACTTGTGAATCGACTAGAGATGGATAATGTCAGCACACATGAGAGAGATTTTTTGCACAAAATATTTTACAGAAGAAATATTTTCTTCAAATTCAGCAATAGAACATGGAAAACAACTATCTCCAAAAAAACAACTTGGAGTATGTTTCCCCCTTCTTTTAAAAAAATCCTACACAATGCCTTTTTTTTTCTACACAGGCCCCAAGAAAATCTTTTAAGTATTTCCAGACGCTGCAAAACCTATATCTAAACCAGTACCTCCCTATACACAATGAACAGTATACTAGACTGACCTTATGCTCTCTAAAATGAACTCGTTCCCTGATGAACAAGGGAATTCGACTCAATTGGTTTGCGTACTTGCTTTCACAACTGTGCAGTCACTATCCTCTAGGGAGCTACAGACTAGCTTTTCCATCCATGTTTAATAAAGAGCATGTGCTTCAGACATCGACTTAAAACAGCTCCATCTTCCACAACAGAATAACCTGGGCAGAATTTGAAACAGCTGAAAAAGGCCATTGAAGATTAAGACAGATGATAGATTATATATATGAATTTTGTTTTCAAAAAGAAAAAAAATGAATTATAGGTGGCAGCCTATTGTTGGTTAAGAGTAGAATATTATGTATTGATCTAAACTATCAAAATGTATCAAATCCCTTCAGTTCAGAGCTTGGAAAACTGCATTTTATGGCAAAAGAATGCATTTTATCAGCATGTTTTTTTTCCAGTTCCTATAAATTTGTTCAGATGGATTAGATACCTTTGAAAGCCAACTCCACACATAGAGACATACAGACACAAATGATTCCATTATAAATATGAATACCAAATTATAAATTTAAAGATAAAGCACAACAACAATATTTATTATGATTCTTAGATAAAAATTGGCAAACAAACAAATCGATGGCATTGGAATGCTTAGAGCAGTGTTTCTCAAACTCTACTCCTCCAGGTGTTTTGTACGCCAGCTCCCAGAAATCCCAGCCAGTTTCCAAGTTGTCAGGAATTGTGGGAGCTGAAGTCCAAAACATCTGGAGAAGCAGAGATTGAGAAACACTGGCTTAGAGCCTTGTGGTGTTAAGTTTGGAACTGATGTACAAGCCAGCCTCCTGACAAGGATATTTCTGCCAATACTCAAGGAATCTGAAAAAACCAAAACAAAGACTGAGCAAGATACGTTAAACTAAAAAAAAATGTAAGCCAAAAATAAAACCTAAAAAAAATGTAAAATAGCAAATGTGGTACATGTTGTTGTTGTTGTTCATTCGTTCAGTCGTCTCCGACTCTTCGTGACCTCATGGACCAGCCTACGCCAGAGCTCCCTGTCGGCCGTTACCACCCCCAGCTCCCTCAAGGTCAGTCCAGTCACTTCAAGGATGCCATCCATCCATCTTGCCCTTGGTCGGCCCCTCTTCCTTTTGCCTTCCACTTTCCCCAGCATAATTGTCTTCTCTAGGCTTTCCTGTCTCCTCATGATGTGGCCAAAGTACTTCAGCTTTGTCTCTAGTATCTTTCCCTCCAGTGAGCAGTCGGGCTTTATTTCCTGGAGGATGGACTGGTTGGATCTTCTCGCAGTCCAAGGCACTCTCAGAACTTTCCTCCAACACCACAGCTCAAAAGCATCCATCTTCCTTCGCTCAGCCTTCCCTAAGGTCCAGCTCTCACATCCGTAGGTGACTACAGGGAATACCATGGCTTTGACTAGGCGGATCTTTGTTGCAAGTCTGATGTCTCTACTCTTCACTATTTTATCGAGACTGGACATTGCTCTCCTCCCAAGAAGTAGGCGTCTTCTGATTTCCTGGCTACAGTCTGCATCTGCAGTAATCTTTGCACCTAGAAATACAAAGTCTGTCACGGCCTCCACGGTTTCTCCCTCTATTTTCCAGTTGTCAATCATTCTTGTTGCCATAATCTTGGTTTTTTTGACGTTTAGCTGCAACCCGGCTTTTGCGCTTTCTTCTTTCACCTTGATTAGAAGGCTCCTCAGCTCCTCCTCGCTTTCGGCCATCAGAGTGGTGTCATCTGCATATCTGAGGTTGTTAATGTTTCTTCCAGCAATTTTCACCCCAGCTTTGCATTCATCCAGCCCCGCACATCGCATGATGTGTTCTGCATACAAGTTAAAAAGGTTGGGTGAGAGTATGCAGCCTTGCCGTACGCCTTTCCCAATCTTGAACCAGTCTGTTGTTCCGTGGTCAGTTCTGACTGTTGCTACTTGGTCCTTGTACAGATTCCTCAGGAGAGAGACAAGGTGGCTTGGTATGCCCATCCCACCAAGAACTTGCCACAATTTATTATGATCCACACAGTCAAAGGCTTTAGAATAGTCAATGAAGCAGAAGTAGATGTTTTTCTGAAACTCCCTGCCTTTCTCCATTATCCAGCGGATATTGGCAATCTGGTCTCTCGTTCCTCTGCCTTTTCTAAACCCAGCCTGAACATCTGGCAACTCTCGCTCCATGTATTGCTGGAGTCTTCCTTGCAGGATCTTGAGCATTACCTTACTGGCATGAGAAATAAGGGCAACTGTACGGAAGTTTGAGCAGTCTTTCGCATTTCCCTTTTTTGGTATGGGGATATAAGTTGATTTTTTCCAGTCTGATGGCCATTCTTGTGTTTTCCATATTTGCTGGCAAATGGCATGCATCACCTTGACAGCATCATCTTTTAAGATTTTAAACAGTTCAGCTGGGATCCCATCATCTCCTGCTGCCTTGTTGTTAGCAATGCTTCTTAAGGCCCATTCAACCTCACTCCTCAGGATGTCTGGTTCTAATTCATTCACCACACCGTCAAAGCTATCCTCGATATTGTTATCCTTCCTATACAGATCTTCTGTATAGTCTCGCCACCTTCTCTTGATCTCTTCAGCTTCTGTTAGGTCCCTGCCATCTTTGTTTCTTATCATACCAATTTTTGCCTGAAATTTACCTCCAATATTTCTAATTTTCTGGAAGAGGTCTCTTGTCCTTCCTATTCTGTTGTCTTCTTCCACTTCCATGCATTGCTTATTTAAAAATAGTTCCTTATCTCTTCTGGCTAACCTCTGGAATTGCGCATTTAACTGGGCATATCTCCCCTTTTCACTGTTTCCTTTTGCTTTCCTCCTTTCTTGGGCTACTTCCAGTGTCTCAGCAGACAACCATTTTGCCTTCTTCGTTTTCTTTTTCTTTGGAACGTACTTTGTTGCCGCCTCCTGAACAATGTCGCGGACTTCTGTCCATAGTTCTTCTGGGACTCTGTTTACTAAATCTAGTCCTTCAAATCTGTTCTTCACTTCCACTGTATATTCGCTAGGAATGTTAGTGAGATCATATCTAACTGGTCTGTGTATTTTCCCTGATCTCTTTAGTTTTATTCTAAATTGGGCAATAAGAAGTTCGTGATCTGAGCTACAGTCAGCCCCAGGTCTTGTTTTCACCGACTGGATGGATGTCCGCCACCTTTGGCTGCAAAGGATGTAGTCAATCTGATTTCGGTGTTGACCATCTGGTGAGGTCCATGTATAAAGCCGTCTTTTAGGTTGTTGGAAGAGAGTATTCGTTATACACAGCGAGTTTTCCTGGCAGAATTCTATCAGCCTGCGTCCCGCTTCATTTTGTTCTCCCAGACCATGCTTGCCTGTGATCCCAGTTGTCATTTGACTTCCCACCTTGGCATTCCAGTCTCCTGTAATGAAAATAATGTCTCTTTTTGGTGTATTATCCAGTAGGTCCTGCAGATCCTCATAGAACTGATCTACTTCTGCTTCTTCAGCAGCTGTGGTTGGGGCGTATATTTGGATCACTGTGATGTTGAAAGGCTTTCCTTGCACTCGAATTGAGATCATTCTGTCATTTTTTGGGTTGTATCCAAGCACCGCTTTAGCGAATTTCTTATTAATTATGAAGGCTACTCCATTTCTTCGATGTTCCTCTTGTCCGCAGTAGTAGATCTGGTGGTCATCTGATGTGAAGTGGCCCATTCCAGTCCATTTCAGTTCGCTGACCCCCAGAATGTCTATCTTTAGTCTTGACATCTCACCAATAACAACATCCAATTTGCCCTGGCTCATAGATCTTACATTCCAGGTTCCTATGGTGTGTTGATCTTTAGAGCATCGGATTCGTCGTTCGCCTCCAGTACCGTCGGCCGCTAGCCTTCCTTTCGGCTTTGAGCTAGCTGCGTCATCACATCTGGGGCTAGTTGAACTTATCCTCTGCTCCTCCCCAGTAGCATTTTGGCCATCTTCCGACCTGGGAGTCCCATCTTCCAATGGCATACCGACATATCTCTGGTTGTACTGGTCCATTTAGTTTTCTTGGCAAGGATACTGGAGTGGTTTGCCATTGCCTTCCCCAGGGATCACGCTTGGTCTGACCTCTCTGCCATAACCGTCCCGTCTTGGGTGGCCCTTCACGGTTTCGCTCATGACATCATTGAGGTGCTCAAGCTCCAGCGCCCCGACAAGGCGGTGATCCTTTGCTGGAGGTGGTACATGTTATTATACTATGAGTCTAGAGACCAAGGTTTGAATCCCTGTTTGGCCGTGAAATCCACTGTGTGACCTTCAGCATATCACCCCCTCTCTGATATTCAGAAGAAGGCAAAGGAAAACCCTCACTGAACAAATCTTGTTAAGAAAACCATGTGATAGGTTCACCTTAGGGTTACTGTAAGCTGGAAATGACTCGAAGGCCAAAAAAAGCAACAACAGTTCCAAGGATTACTAATTATATGTAGCATTTAAAGCTATATTTTGAAAGTGTTCTCTGAATGACTTTTTTTGAGTGATCCTATTTCAGGATATGTTTGTGGATGTATTTGTTTCCTTTTTATAGCACACTGTTGTTCAAATTGCATGATGATTTATTAGGCTGATAACTAGTTAAAGTATAATAATAAAGTATAATAGTGGTACATGTTATTATACTTTAACTAGTTATCAGCCTAATAAATCATCATGCAATTTGAACAACAGTGTGCTATAAAAAGGAAACAAATACATCCACAAACATATCCTGAAATAGGATCACTCAAAAAAAGTCATTCAGAGAACACTTTCAAAATATAGCTTTAAATGCTACATATAATTAGTAATCCTTGGAACTGTTGTTGCTTTTTTTGGCCTTCGAGTCATTTCCAGCTTACAGTAACCCTAAGGTGAACCTATCACATGGTTTTCTTAACAAGATTTGTTCAGTGAGGGTTTTCCTTTGCCTTCTTCTGAATATCAGAGAGGGGGTGATATGCTGAAGGTCACACAGTGGATTTCACGGCCAAACAGGGATTCAAACCTTGGTCTCTAGACTCATAGTTCAACACTCAACCCACAACACCACACCGGCTCTCATGCTGCAAACACCCCTCTCCAGTCTAAGCATTTGTAATGACACATGAACATGGATAAAATATCGGTAACATGGACAGTTTGCAATAAATATATACCTATAAATACACAGAGAAAGACGTGAAATGTTACTACAGGTAGTCTCCGAGTGATAAACATCTGACTTACAAATCACTCATAGTTACAAAAGGAAGTGAAAGGAAGTGAGAGAAATCAACCCCTCAGAAGGGAAATTCAGTCCGGAAAGAGTTATCATGGAGAAAAGGTATCTTCCACTGAAGCTTTATCATCAATCTTTGTTTCCACAACAAGCCATTATTTTTCAGACTTCAATTATCACAGGGACATAAAGTGAGGTGAAATCATCTGAACAGGGGTGTGTGTGTGTGGTGTTACACTTTATAATGTACCTGTTCCAACTTACAAACAAATTTAACTTAAGCACAAATCTATAGAACCTATCTTATTCATAATTTGGGGACTGCCTGTATTAGTTATTACTTTTTTGGGGTGGGAGGAACATTACTGGTTGCTGAACAAATGGTGCATTACCATATTTTTTCCATTGTTTATTGCTGTTGTTGTTTTAAACACAGACCTAAAACATCAATAAAAAAGCCCCAAATCTGCTGCAAATGATCCACTGAACCATCTTAAAATAATACATTACATCTGTTTAAAAATAGTACAATTAATTAGTACACTAGTTAGAAACACAGCCAATGTTGTAATATGATGTCCAGTAAAAATGTTATTGGACACCATCACTCTCCTCATAGCAGCTGCCCTTGCTTTGGTAGAAAGGGGCTGGTAGTGGTAAAATAAAATCGTAAATAAGGGAGTGGGGGAGAAGCCAACAAAAAGGACACCAGAAAAGAATTACATTTTTTCCCAAAAGAAATTAGCTGTGCTAAATATGTATCAACACAGCAAAAAACAAGAAACACTCCAAAACCATCTTGTGTCTCCTGTCTAGGCTCCCTTTGCTTCTGGCTGCCCACATCACAATGCTGACACAACATTTGGAAACCGTACATTCACACTGAGAATTGTCATGGTGACAAGAGCAGCCTGACATCAGCACCGGGGAGGGCAAGAGGTCACAATTCCCCCATGGGTCCCTATGCTAGGAAAATAGATATGATATTCAGATAGGGAGATCATGAGTTCACAGTAAAAATGTCTACTAAATGATATGTTAAGAGGTAATAGAAATCCGTTTCACACACAACAAGACTGTTATCTCTTTCTTTTAACATTTGTAACCTTGGAAACAGTAGAGAGAGAAATTCTATGTTGTCTTTTTACATTTTCCAATGCTATTTTGTTGTTTCATTTTGAACTTTGATTTTGTGAATTTCAATGAACCAAAAATCAAATGAAATATGGAAATGTGTGATAAAATCCATTTGTAAGAAAGGGGGGGGGCAGTACTATATTATTCATACTTAATCAGAAGTCGTGCTATCCTAGATGTGGGCCACTAGAACATACTGGACTGCAGCTCCCAGCTGATGGGAGTGGTGGTACATTGGGAGGGCCACACTGGGGCCCACTAACCTGCCATATAACTACAGTTTCAAACTGTAATGGCAGTGGAGATGGGGCCTCAGTTATCACTGCACTTTGTTAAGAGGAGCCTCTTCCTAAGTAAGTATGCTTAAGAATATAGTCTCAACTGGTTTAGAATCTTCTAATCTAGTGGTTCTCAAAGTGTGCTCTGTACTGAGGGGCTCCACACAGGCATGTAGCCGGGGGGGGGGGGCGCTCGGGGGGCTTCAGCCCCCCCCCCCCCCGAAATTCTCATGGTGGTTCGCGAAAAGGCCTTACTGGTGCATTATTTAAACTGTTATGTTTATTCATATCATGATCTGATCATCATACTCAATATATCCCATATGCATGGGGGTATTGGGGTAATGATACAAAAGGTTTGCTAGGCTAGACCCTCTTTCACTCAGACTCAGCCCCCCCGAAACTCAGCCCCCCCGAACCCCCCCTGAAAAAAATTCAGCCCCCCCCCCCCGAAACGAAATCCTGGCTCCGGGCCTGGCTCCACAGTTCCCTCCTCTTCCCCCAACTTGGTGCCAAAATCCTTTTTGCCTTAGCCCTTTACTCTAAAAGCCTTCCCCCTTGTCACCAAAACCCCCTTTCCCTCAGCCTCCTCATGCCAAAACCCTCCCCCTGCTGCCAAAAGCCCTTTTCCTCACCACCCATCATTTCCCTCTCGCCTTCCTTGCTTCCAAAATTCTATTTCCCTCCCACCTCTCAGGGGGTACTTCGATTGTGCTTTTCCTGCATGGCAGAAGGGAGTTGAACTGGATGGCCCCTATAACTATTATTGTTATTATCACAAAGGCTGGGTGACCATCTGTTGAGGGTGCTTTGGTTGTGCTTTTCCTGCATGGCAGAAAGGGGTTGGACTGGATGGCCCCTGGGGTCTTCCACTAAAATACTGTTAAGTTTGGTTAAACTTGTTCTTCATTTCAGATATTGTACTGTTCTTTCTTTTCTTTCCCTTTTTTGCACTAAAATAAGATATGTGCAGTGTGTATAGGAATTTGTTCATGTGGTTTTTTTTCAGTTAGTTCACACAAATACTCTCCATCCATCTGCCACCGGCATTGCCTGTTTGTCAAATTTTAAAACATAATGTGGGTAAAAGTTGCCCATGCCTGATGTGTGCGTGTGTGTGTGTGTGTATGTATATATATATATATATATATATATATATATATATAAACATTTCTTGATGCTCCATAAGAAACTTTTACTTCAAAAAGGGCTCTGTGGCTGAAAAAATTTGAGAACCCGTCTATTCTAAAATATAATACATACAGATAAAACTCATATACGAAATAATATATAATCTATATACATAAATTAATTACAATAATAGTGCAATAACTTAGAACTTTGGCAAAATTAGCCAACTGATGAAGGATATAAACAAGCATTGGCTGAGTGGTAGCAGGTTAAACCTACAGCATAGCAGCTACATTTCCTGCTTCCGTGCATTAGTGTATGGTTTGCTTCATTCACATTTCCCTACTATCATGATGATTAGATTTCAACAATTTAGACCCACCAAAATTAAACCAGCATTCATATTAATGCATGATAATTTAAGGGAACAAAATTCAAGCTTCTCTGAATGTAAGCTAACGAGAAACAGTGTTTAGCTTTCAAAATGACTGCTCACGAGAAGGCACTCTGGAAGATCTTTCAGATTTCTGGATTTGGCTCAAGCCTTGTTATGAGAGTAAAAGTGCAAATGCATGGATTTCTACTTAGGCCCACCCAGGTAAGTAAGTACAAGATGGTAGTTTCTGTTTCCTCTGCTGTCAAATCTGATTTCAGTTTCAATAAGTCACTGAAAATAGCAAGTTGTCTAATTATTTTTTTCTCCTCCACCCTCTTTTTGCAATAACCAAGACATGACACAAGGTGCCTCTACATTGTAGAAATAATACAGTTTGACAGCACTTTAAGAGCCATGGCTCAGTGTTAGGGAAACACGAGGGCTTTAGCTTTCTCTGCCAAAAAATGCTGATGCCTCACCAAAATACAACTCCACTGTATTGTTTATTTTGTAAGTTTATAACATTCTGTTGGTGCACTTTTTAAAAGGTAACAAAAACCAACTACTTTTGAAAATACTAATTAATTACTTTTAAAAATTCATAATAATAGCTGTATGTAATGACTTCAGGGGTGACTTTTTAAAGTGTAATTATATGCTTTTTAAAAGGCAAATAGAGAGACTCTGTTTTCATGGCTATAATAATTTTACATTTTGTTGCTTTTAAAATGTCTAAATGGGTCAAAGGGAAACACTGAAAATTAACACAGGAAAACTCCTATCACTTTAATTTTTAAGATTATGATTGGCTTAATGACTGCTTTCTTGATCACTTCTTTGGAGAAGTGACTCTTCCACTATGAGAACATCTGGGCTGGACAGATCTTGATCTAAAAATAGTTGATAGTAAGCCAGTTCTTTACATTTTACCACCTAAAGTCCTCCCTGCACACAAAGGTCTAAGTTCCCCTCTAATAAAAGAAGATGTGGAATAACACCTGCTCACTGCATGTTTTCTATTTCCTGTAGTCAACAGGGCAATTCAACAGCATTACTTGAGGTTCTTATGATATGAAATTCCACAGTCCCGGTCACCAAAACAACAGCAACAGATGGCCCTTCTGTTTCTGTATCAGCAACTTCAAATTCTGTGTTGGTTGTTTAAATTCAACCCCAACTGAGCACACACTAAAAAAAGACTTCCAGAGATATCTGGTGAGTTGTTGAAGGCTTTCATGGCTGGAATCACTGAGTTGCTGTGAGTTTTCTGGACTGTATGGCCATGTTCCAGAAGCATTCTCTCCTGACATTTTGCCCACAGCTATGGCAAGCATTCTGAGAGTTTGTGAGGTCTGTTGGAAATTAGAAGTCAGCCACTTGATGAACCAACCTGGACACACCATATTATTTGACAGCACATAAATGCTAGACCACTCTAACAACCACCATTTCAGAGAAGCCACAAGCATGTGGACAATTTCAGCAGAAAGGAGGAAACCATGAAAATGAACAAAATCAGTATTAAAAAAATTCTAAAACCAGGTCAGTAAATAAAGAGCAGCACTCATAAAACAGGGGAATTCCAGACAGGAAACAATCAAGGCCAGTTAACACTTCCCAACACAGGATTCCCCCAGGCAGGAAGCAGACAGGCTTTGAAGCTACAAGACCATTCAATGCTAATCAAGTTGGCCAATTGCAACATTCACACTTGCCTCCAACAGACAAGAGTTCTTTCTCCCACCCTGGACATTCCACAGATATATAAAACCCCACTTGCCTAGTTTCCAACTGACCCCTCAATCTCTGAGGATGCCTGGCACAGGTGTGAGCAAAACATCAGGAGAGAATGCTTCTGGAATGTAGCCATACAGCTCGTAAAACTCACAGCAACCCCTGCTATATAATATTGTTTTAATGTATTAAGAGGGATAAATGTAAAATGACATGGGAAGGAAATAACTGGAAAACCATGCTTGTTTTTTTTTTATTGCTCAGCTCCAAACAATGTTTGTGCAGAGCTGCACAAATTTGAAATCAACCTTAATTCTCAGTGGCTCTAAACCAGATCTTTCCAACCATTTCGTGTTGA
Organism: Anolis sagrei; assembly: GCF_037176765.1. Lineage (NCBI taxonomy): Eukaryota > Metazoa > Chordata > Lepidosauria > Squamata > Anolidae > Anolis > Anolis sagrei. Next base: position 80,529,207 of record NC_090022.1, read on the forward strand.
CTACACACTAATAGACATGCATCTTTTCATGACACAGTAATTCAGTTTCACTAGCAAACCAGAGGTTAAACAAACTTCTTATAAGAGATTCAGACACGTACATAAATTGCAGTACTGAAATGCATGGTACAAACAGCATATCTCATGAACAATTTTCATTTATATTTTTTAAAATATGATTTATTGATCATTTCCCATAGACTCAGAGGTTTCTTAAGTTCACATGACACACCTACACTCTGCAGCTGACAGACTTCACATGTCATGACACACAGTTTGGAAAGCTCTACTCTAAACCTTTCTTTCCCCGTTTCAGAAAATATTTTTACATGGCTGCTTATTTATTCAATTCTTCACTTCCACCACTTTTGTCATCTTTATTTTTCAGTTTGGAGAATGCGCACTCCAGCTGTGAATCCAAATCATTTCCCTTTGAACATTTTCCATTTACCTCCCACACCCGGATCTATTTGTGACTAGGCACCACACCTTCTGTTTTTCCAACTTCACACACGCACACACAATGGCAACATTGCCGGTCGACTGCAGAGCTCAGATGTGAACCCCAAAACCAACCCAATCTGGAGACTCAATAGCCATTGTGTTCCATAGGGTGCATCCACACTATAGAAACAATGCAGTTTGACACCACTTGGCTGAATGTTATGGAATCCTGGGAGAGGTGATTGGGTGAGGCACCACTGGCAGAGAAGGCTATTGACCTTGCAAAACTACAACTCCCGTGATTCCATAGCATTGAGCCATACCAGTTAAAGTATTGTCCAACTGTATTTATTCCACAGTGTAGATCAGGCATAGGCAAGCTTGGGCCCTCCAGGTGTTTTGGACTTCAACTCCCATAATTCCTAACAGCCTCAGGCTCTTTTCTTTTGCCCCCTCAGACGTTTAAGCAGCTGAGGGGGAAAAGGAAAGGTCCCGACTCCCGAGGCTGTTAGGAATTGTGGGAGTTGAAGTCCAAAACACCTGGAGGGTCCAAGTTGGCCCATGGCTGGTGTAAATGCACCCAATGATAACATTACTGATTCACTGTTGAGCTCAGATGTGATCCTCAAAGCCATTACTCAACTAAATCCAATTTGGATTTGACCAGGGCTGGATCTGCACTGACCTTAAATTAAAATTAAATTAAATTAAATTATTATTATTATTATTATTATATAACTCATTTCAAAGCAAATAATCTTGGATCTGAAATTGGCAGTGTGTTATATGGCAGTGTGGACGGGGCCTGGGTGTCCCTGCAGTCTGCTGGATGGTGGCTTTGCTCTCTTCCAACTTGAGGAGGGTTGTATGGAGCGCCAACAGGCACTGTGTTTCCTGGAGAAGCCCTGAGAGAGAGGGCCCTTCTACACAGCCCTATATGCCAGAATATCAAGGCAGAAAACCACACAATATTTGCTTTGAACTGGGTTATGTGAGGGCCCTTCCACACAGCCCTACATCCCAGAATATCAAGGCAGTAGATCCCACAATACAGTGTTCTCTTGCAACTTTGCGGTTCGCTTTTAGTGGACTCGCTGTTTTGTGGGTTTTTGAAAATATTAATATAAAATACAAAATATTTACATCCAGTGGAGGCCAGGAACCTTGGAAGTGTGGTGGCCTGAAGCGCGGTGGGGAAGGCCTGCCTCCCTGGCCTCCACAGATCCCGTAAGTGTGGCAGCCTGGGGTGCGGTGAGGAAGGCCTGCCTTCCTGGCCTGCTGCTGCCTGCATGGCTCTGAAGGATCTGCTGCGGTCTGCGGAGGCCAGGGAGGCAGGCCTTGGGATGGGCTGGGAGGTGGATAAGAAAATAATATATAATATATATAAAATAATGTATAAATATTAAAATTAATGTGGCATCCCTCTTTGTGGATTTTCACTTATCGTGGGTGGTCCTGGAATGGAACCCCCACGATAAGTGAGGGAACACTGTATTTGCTTTGAACTGTGAGGGCTCATCCACACAGCCCCGCATCCCAGAATATCAAGGCAGAAAATCCCACAATATTTGCTTTGAACTGGGTAATCTGAGTCTCCACTCTGATAATGTGGGATTTTCTGCCTTGATATTCTGGGATCTAGGGCTGTGTGGAAGGGACCAGAGACGCTCCCATCTTCTCCACCCTCCTCTCTCTCTCTCTCTCTCTCTCCCAGCAGGAGGGCTGCATGATCACACGCTCCTGGCTGGGTGCGCTCTCACAAATAAGGCGGCGGGGAAGAGCCCAGGTAGCTCGGAGCATTCTGGGAGATCTCTCAGAAAAGCCTTTCCTTGGTTGGGGCCCAAAGGCTGGAGGAGGAGGAGAAGGACAGCGGCACCTGCGCCTGCTCCGCCGCCTCCCCCGCTCGCTTCGGGGGGAAAATACCCGAAGCGAAGGCAGAATGAAGCACCTCTGGAAGAAGAAGAGGAGGAGGAGGAGGAGAAGCCTGTTGCCGGGAGGCTCCAATCATGGCAGCCTCGCCCTTCAGCCCAGGCTGTGACAGCCTTCCCCGAGCCCACCGGCGGCTTCCTTTTCTCATCACACGGCACCCGGGGGAAAGAGATGGAAGAGAAGAGCGGGGTGTCCCTGTTTCTCTCCGTTAGACAGAGAAGGCGCATCCGCAGCACCTGCGCTTTCGGCCCGTCGTTTCCCTAGCCTTCCCTCCCTCCATACTGAGCTTCCTAGCCTTGCTTGGCCTCCTCCTCCTCCCCCTCTTTCTGCAGCCTGCCTCTCCCTCTCTCTCCCCAACCCTCTGGGCGCCTCTTCTTTACCTGGGAGGCTGAGTCCGGCCCTCTGCGGATGGACTTCAGAAGCGCCGGGATGCGGCCGGGGAAGAGGCAGAGATGCTCCAGCGCCGCCGCAGTCTCCTCCTCCTCCTCCTCCTCAGCCGCCGCCAAAGCCCTCGCCGCCTCCTCCTCCTCCTCCTCCTCCTCCTCTCCCCGCTTCCTTTTCTTGCTGCCGCTGCCTCAGTGTATTTGTGTGGGCATATGGACGCGTGTGCGTGCCTCTCCCCTCCCTCTCTCTCTCCCTTTCGCACCGACAGAGCTAGGAAATGGCCGCAGCCTATGGGCTTGCTGGGCTCTCAATGCATCGCCCCCCCCCCCCCGCTCTCAGGAGGAGGAGGAGGAGGGGAAGGCTGGCTCTGCACACATTCACACAAACACGCATAGACACGTGTCCAGCCTGCTCCACTCTTGACCCTGGCTCCAGAGGGAGCTCCACCTGTTCGGCAGACAATAGGAGATGGGTGGTCATTCAGCTCCAGAGAAGAACCGGCTTAAACCAAAGGCAGAGACTTAGGCCCTTCCACACAGCCCTATATCCCAGAATATCAAGGCAGAAAATCCCACAAGATCTGCTTTGAATTGGGTTAATTGCGTCTACGCTCCGATAATGTGGTATTTTCAGATATCTCACTTCAAAGGAGATATTGTGGGATTTTATGCTTTGATATTCTGGGATATAGAGCTGTGTGGAAGGGTCCTGGGTTATCTGAGTCCACACTGCCATGCATTCCAATTCAAAGCAGAAAATGTGGGATTTTATTCAGCTGTGTGGAACAGCCCTCAGATAACCCAGTTCAAAGCAGATATTCTGGGTTATATATATCCTAATAACCCATGGATGAAATGTTGGTGGACCTTTGCACCTTTCACCTTTGAAACATGACCTGGCTCCCTCCTCCTGCTTCACATGGGCAGATCTTGTCCTCCTGTGGCCCTTCCAGACAGGCCCTATATATCCCAGGATCTGATCTCAGGTTTTCCCTTTATCCCAGATTATCTGGCAGTATGGACTCTTATAATGCAGTTTCAAGCAGAAATCCTGGGATCAGATCCTGGCCTGTCTGGAAGTAGTAGACCAGAGTTTTCCAAATATGTCAGCCTTTTCAGACATGGATCATTTCACAACACTGTGATTCATTTTACTAGCAAACCAGAGGTCAAATCAACCTCTCGTAAGAGGTACGGACCCTTACATCAATAGTAATAACAAAACGTACGGGAATGCAACATATCTCATGGAAGCCTTTCATTTATGTATGTTCTTTTAAAAATATATGACAGGCATCCTCAACTGTGGCCCTCCAGCTGTTTGGGCCTCCAACTCCCAGAAGCCCTAATGAGCTTGTTCAATTGTCAGGAATTCTGGGAGTTGAAGGCCCAAACAGCTGGAGGGCCACAGTTTGAGGATGCCTGATATATGACTTATTCCTTATAGACTCAGGGCCCTTCCAGACAAGCCCTATATCCCAGAATCTGATCATAGGCTTTCTGTTTATCCTAGATTATCTGGCAGTGCAGACTCATAATCCAGTTACAATCCTGTTCAAAACAGCAGTGTAGAAGGGGCCTCGGTGAACCAGCACCCATCAGGATTGGTAGGTGTATTTTTCAATTGCTTGAGAGTTGCTATTAAAAATTGGTCTCATACTATACCCAATAGTATGAGACCAATAGTATGAGACCATACCATAAACTTTGTACTGACTTGGTATTCATATTGAAATACAGTAATGAAAAGCAAACAAAGACAAATTGAATGTAAAATTTCTGCAAAAAATATTTTATTTAAATTTTGATTTAAAGTATTAATTCTTAGATATTTTGCTAGTTGATTGAGAATTCTGGTTGCTTGAGTTCCAGGTAAATAATTATTATAATTATAATCTTTATTTATAGACTTCCCTATCTCCCTGAAGGGACTCAGGATAGTTTCCAACAAGTATGGCAAACATTCAGTGCCCGAACTAAGGTAACTAAGCATCTACTACAGTATGAAAGGTTATTCTGTCAATAAATACTATAAGAGAAAATCTGAGAGTATCCATGCTCTGGTAATTGCCAGATCTGATACGACAAGTAAGTTGCATGATGTTTCCTTTAAAACCAGGTTGGAATTACAGCTTAATCAGTTGTTGTTGTTGTTGTTGTTGTTGTTGTTGTTGTTGTGTGCCTCAAAATCATTGTCAGTTTATGGCAACCCTCAGGCAAATCAATCATGGGATTTTCTTGGCAAGATTTCCTCAGAGAAGGATTTGGCTTTGCCTTCCTCTGAGGCTCAGAAAGAGTAACTTGCCCAAGGTCAGTCAGTGAGTTTCCATGATCAAGGGGGATTCGGGCACTGGTCTGCTACTAGAATCCTAGCTCAGTGCCCAAACCAATGCACCATACTGGCTCTCAACTCAGCAGGTACAGCTCTTGCATTGCTAAGATCCCGATTTGACCTGACCAACACCTTCTGATAGTTGCATTGCCTTCTGTTCTGTTTCCCAACTCACTTCAGAGAGCTGTATGGCTTCAGACACATATTTGTTCACATGCATCAAGGTCATATTTTACTCCTTTGGACACTAGAACATGAACCAACATGAACCAATGGGTTCAAATTACAAGAAAATGGATTGCATCTAAACATTTGGAAGAAACTCTTAAGAGCTATTTGATTGTGGAATGAACTGGTGTTGGGGTGGTGGATTCCGCATCTTGGGGATCTTTAAACAGAGATTGGATAGGCATCTTTTAGCAGTGCTTTTGTATATTTCTGCATGGCAGAGCATTGGACTACTAGATGCAGGCCCGTAGCCAGGAATTCGATTCGGGGGGGGGGGGGGGCTGAGTCTGAGTGAAAGAGGCTCTACCCTAGCAAACCTTTTGTATCGTTACCCCAATACCCCCATGCATATGGAATATATTGAGTATGGTGATCAGATCATGATATGAATAAACATAACAGTTTAAATAATGCACCAGTAAGGCCTTTTCGTGAACCACCATGAGAATTTCGGGAGGGTGGGGGGCTGAAGCCCCTCAAGCCCCCCCCCCCCCCCCGGCTACATGCCTGACTAGATGGACCTTGTGGTCTCTTCCAACACTGTGATTCTATATATTTTGGACATCTGGGTCCCACTCATCACTCATGTCATGTTATTACGGAAAAGACCATTTGATTGTGACTTCATGTTTTGTTTTTGGGGGGGGGGGGGTTGTATTTAATTCAAAAATGGCAGGTTGCTTGGTGGCCATGAGATCTCCTAATTTCCTTAAAGATGGAATGGAAATAGAGAGCAGAAGACATGGTGATAATGAAGTGGTTCTTCTGATATAGAACAGAATAATACACAGAAACTTTCCACCCTGGCTTCGGTCAGGCACCATTACAAGGATTTGTGTTCGTAGTTATTATACAGCCTGTTGACTTGAAGCATCTGAGGTTGTCCAGTAACAATAATAAATCAGATTACATCATATAGAGTGCTTTTGGTTCTTCTTTCTTGCTTGTGTGGCAGTCTACAGACATTGACTGCATTTTTCTGTTTATAAGATAATTTCCATCCAAGTTTGGTTACAGAGGACAATCTGTAGTTAGGATGTTATATTTTCAATATGGGCTCAGTACACGAATTTTGTCAGTACACGAAAATACCAATATTCCTATATTTGATTTCTTACTGCTTCCAGAACCAAGCCTTATGGCAATTTAAATCTCACACTACAGTACGCTGGGGAAAAAGAATTAATCTAAGAGTAACCTTGAAAAGATTTACAGGTTTTTCTTTATGTGGATGAATAATCCTATTAGCCATAATGGGTATGCATTCTATCCTCCTTACACAAAGCTAAATATATTCATAAATGTTCATTGGGTAGGAGCCTGAACATTTTGGATTATGAACTGGAATAAATGTCATGACATTTCTAAGCAGGAGAGGTCATTTACAATCTTTCAATTACTATGATCAAGATCAGTGAACTTTCAAGCATATTTCAGCAAAAAAAAATGAGAATAATTTACAAGTTTTGCTAGTTGTCTAGAGTGTTACTGTGCAAAGGGATCTTACATCAGTAAATAAAAGAAGTTACATCTTCTAAAAGATAGATTACGTCTATTTTCTCAGATACATAGAGTGGAGTGTGAGTGGTATTTCAGAATACTATTCTCACCATTGAGAGGAACAGAAGTGAAAATCTGACAAAGCAGCCTAGGTTCTCAAATTACAAGCAGTAAATGATGGCCATATATTTAACATCTAAGTAAAGACAGAAAGAAATGGTGGAGAATATTGGCTCACATCTTCTTAGTATTGCTGCTACCAGTGATGAAAGTACAATAAAAAGGGAGCTGTGCCACACAGCAAAATGAAGACAGCAATAGAAAATTGCCTTAACAAGCTTGTTTCCAGTGTATTTTGAACATAACACTATTGCATTTGACTAGAGTAAAAATTCTTGATGTCCTCTACTTTGTTGCAGAGTAATTTTTAAATTGCCCAGCTGTGTGCCTAGTGCCAATCATGTTTCTGAACTTGAAGAAGCTGTTTTCTCCATATAATTATGAGAGGCATGTGATTACTATATAATCTGTTTTCAATAGAATGTCAAGATACCTCTAAATGCTCTCTAAATCCAGTCATTACCTTGAAGCTTGTACTTATGAGAGTTATCAAAGTTTAGACCTTAATGCAGTTATAGCTGTGCTCAGTGAGTTAATATTAGCAATAATAGGTGGTCCTGGATGTGAATACATGGCTTTGCTAGCATTGCAAGACACATGCAGCAAATTCAGCATATTGTGATGCAGATGGACAAAGGAAATTTACACAAAGGAAATTTACATACAGACCTCTGCTATGGACATAGCTGTCCTGGCAGAACAAGTGTTTATTATAAAATTCTCATTTTAAGGTCACTTGGATATATAAGAATAAAAATAATTATTTTAATAAAAGACCTACAAAACATATATTAAAACATAAATGAAGTTAGTATTTACATGAAAAATTATAAAAGCTCATTACTCCTTAGTCAGTCCAATCAGTAATCTATAAATATTTTTTCTTTTATTTTATAAGCATGTTATATTTATCTTGTTATTTCTTGGTAATTTCCTCCATTATTTTACATCCTTAAAATGCTCAAAGTGGAATTCATATTGATGAAATGCACACAGTTTATAAAAGAAAATCACAGCATCAAACCTTTACAAACATTAAATACAAATGCTATTCAACTACAGTCTCGCTAGGAAAGAGACAAACCTCTTGCTAAGAAAGAGACAACCCCTTTCACTGCTTGCTCAAAGGTGAGTATACATGGAACCAGACAGACCTCCTTTAGCCGAGGAGTCTACAATTGGTGTTCTTATAGAACAATGGTTCCCATCCTTTTTTTGACCAAAGACCACTTGACCAGGGACCACTCTGACCAGGGACCACTTTCCAATGTTAGTACCAATTGGGTTATGAATCAGTTTTTGGTCAACTTTAGATTCAGTTTGGTTTTTTGGAGTGCTGATTCAGAAAACTGCATTGGATAGACCACATTAGCTCTAGTTTCTCATATAGAACATATGCCATCCAGTAGTCGCCATCTGCTCTCCCAAAGAAAACCATATTTAATTATCTAGAGCTGATGTGATAGTAGTAATATTTCATGGATAGTTAGCCTCTTCCCCCCTGACATCCCTGTTTCCTCAGCACTATAAGAGGGTTTCGCGAGACCAGTCACTCTCGTTGCCATGTGGTTTCGAGGCAACAGTGTAGAAATGGTGAGACCATGGATCATATTTTCATTCTTGCGGACCACAGGTTGGGAACCACTGTTATAAAAAAATGCGGTAGTACTCTCTGGAGCAGTGCTGTTATTAACAAATAAAATGGCAAAGAAGCAACTCTGGATTTCAGGGTTGGAAAAATAGTGTGATAAGTTATAAGGACTTACTCAGTGAAAATAAGGCCCATTTGGGACATTTCGGAGCCTCAGGAAAAATCTAAATGATGCACACATAAAAAGTAAATGCTCTTAATGGCATGCCACCTCACTTTGTCTAATGGCCTGGCTGAACCTGAATGGAAAGAAATTTGATTTTGACTTAGAATGTAGTTTATCTATGGCATCCATATATGTCATAGAAATTTTGTATTTTGTCTGTTTGTTTTCTTTGTTCTGTTAGAAATGTAATATAATTGACTGGTTGCCCTGACACGACAAATAAATATAGAAAGATAGCCAATCAGGTAGAAGGATCTGGATTATCCAGATATATCCTGGGTTTCTTCTGCCTATTAACCGGTTAAAAGGCTAAATTAATCAATCAGTTTAATGAACTATAGGCAGTCTTCAAGTTACTAACAGCTAGGTTCTCTAGGTTTCTTCTTAGTTTTTATGTAAGTCTGAACAGGTACATTTTTTAGTGTACCTCCAGCCAAATATACATTTTTTTAGTTTTGAATAACATAGTAAAGGGTTAACACACCTCTGGTATTTGCTTTGCTGCCTGTGTCTCTGTTAAGAAGATTTCACCTTACTTTCTGTCCCTGTGATAATTGGATTTTGAAAAATGTGGCTTGCTGTGGAAACAAGGATTTGTGAGAAAGCTTCAGTTAAGATAGCTTTCTCCCATGATAACACTTCCAGGGGTGAATTTCCCTTTCTAGAGATAGATATCTCTCACTTCCTGTTGTTTCACCCCTGTTCTTAACTTTAAGTTGTTTCTAAGTTGGATGTTTGTAACTCAAGGACTGCCTGTATTTAGTAACTCATCGATGATAGTTACAATATTGAGAAACAAGAGGTGCATACAGCATAGGGCATATAATTTCATTATTATACAATATTTATCTAGGGTTTGGATAAAATAAACAAAATTGTCTGTTTTGAAGATTACCTTTCAATTGAATACTCCTTCCATGAGGAAAACATTACAGCCTGGAAAACTCACAGCAGCCTATTTTATAATAATAATAATAATAATAATAATAATAATAATAATAATAATACAGGGTGAGGCAGCATAACTTCCTTCTTTCAAAACTTAATAAAACCCATTGTATAAATCAGATTTTTTTTAATAATGTAGGCGCATATCTAAAGTTTTGTTTTACGTAGTTTTGAAGATCAAATTAGGTAGGTGATGTCCCCCATTCTCCATACACTGAGTAAACTGATTTCTGGCGTTTGTCATGACTCTTGCCAGCATAGCAGGCGTTATGTTGGCAATTTCTTCCTGGATGTTGGTCTTCAAATCTTGTAGGGTCCTTGGATGGTTCACATAAACATAGGATTTCAAAAAATCCCATAGAAAAAAAATCACAAGGGGCCAAATCTGGAGAGCAGGCCGGCCACTCCAAATCCGCTCGAAAAGTAGGCCTCAATGGCAGAAGCACGCTCCTCACTGTTCCAATGCATGATGGCGACTGAACTGTGTTAGGACAAAACTTTATACTCCGCCTCTCGAACAAGACCACTAGAGCTCTGCTACGTCTTCAACCGACTGAATGGCGCGCATTTTAAAAAAGGAAGTTATGCTGCCTGTAATAATAATAACTTCATTTTTATACCCTGCCACCATCTCCCCAAGGGGACAGGTGCAATAAACCCTCATACTTTTTAAAATATAGCTAACCTAATAGAGGAGAAGTGAAATGAAAAGAATACAGTTGTTAACTATTTTTGGCACAGAGTAAGAATTCCTGCCAGTATTATACAATAATTCCTTAACTTTTGCTCTCTTCTTGACATCATTTTTACAAGGATGTTCAAGTCACTCAATACTCAGAATATCAAAATAAACTGAATCAACATTTCCAAAATGATGGTGGTGTTTCCACTCTTTGGTGCCAGATGTTTTTGAATAAATCTTGATTCTTGCTTAGGAATCCTTCTCCTTACAAAGTTCTCCAACAACCCATTTCTCACACTTCAAAGAGCATGCTTTCAAACAAATGACTGACATATTGATAATATAATACAGATCAATATCTGACCACATTAGTAACTGATTAATTGTTCTCCTGTGCCTCCAGATGGCAACATGGCAAAAGATAAAAGGATCTTAATGCAGATTCCCGAATTCATGTTCAGCTGCAGTTGATTTACACGCTCTCCTTGTACCCAGATTTTAACATCTGTAGTACTTCCTGACAGGCACATAAATGTACATACAACAGGATTAATTTGCAGTAGTTTCCAGTACCATATAATTGGAAAAACCAATGAAAAATGCTCTGTATGAATACTTTTCTCTGAAATATGATCCACAGGTGTATTACTAGACATTATTGCAAACAAGTTATTTGATCATGCTTCCATAAATGGAGGCTGAATGCCATGAACGCATAGACTTTGACAAATAAAGAGCATGCATAAGTTCACTTGTTAAAGTAACACAAAACTATGTGTGGTGTAACTACCGAGTTCTTGTGCTTCTAAGTTTATCAGTTTTTTCTCTCACCCTAAGTTTATTCAGAAACCAGGGTTGTGTGATCAGGTTCAATAGCTCAAGACATCATCAGCATTATTCTTTCAAATGCCCATTGATTTGATTGAGTGTAGAAGATTAGTTTCTACTCTTGGGATACTGGGATATTTCTTTTCTGTATCTGAACTTTCTGGGCAAAACAGAGAGTGAAATTCAGTTTGATTAGTTAAAGTTTTTTTTAAAATGAAGAATAGATTAAAAAACCCCAAATAACTTACTCATAATTTCTTTCTCCAACAGTAAACTATGCTGAATATTTAGAGGCATCTGTCCCGTCCTTATTACTGCATTATGTAGAATTTGAAGATTCAGGATTGCACTAATTGTTAATTTTATCTGCCAGAGTGTATTTTTCCCAATATTACATACAATGACTAGTTCCTCTGGTTTCTGTAGTTATTCCATACAATTGATTTTTTAAACAAGAAGATCCTGTTTCAAATCTGCCATCAAACATTTGTTTACAAATAGCTTCATTCAATTTCAATCATGTTTAGTGGATCAGGGTTACATTGTAGTTGCCTTTGCCTGCTGGACCAGTTTCAAGAAGCAGAAGGTTCCAGGTCTGCAAAGCGGTTATAGCTCACTTTGTCCTAAACGCTGTTCTCGTTGTTACTGTCACCATTGCCATGTGAAATGGAAAATCCTCTTGATTCTCAAAGAGGAGCTTGCCAGGTTATTAAACAAAAATGTTGAACGCATCTCACACTGTTCATTTTCTCTATTTATACACCTTACAAAAACAATCAAGATCTCATCCTAGTTGGTACCTCTACCAAACATAGATACAAGATCTATCTGCTTTAGCTGTGTATGTGGAAGATTGTGTCTTTCATACCTTCACACAATCATTTAAACTTAAAAGTCTGATTCTGAGATTTCATTGAGCTGATACAGCAGGACTGAAAAAGGTGGCCTGTCTTCTTGCTTCTATAAAGAAAAGGAGAGAGGAATAAATATTCAGGATTTGTAAACTAGTTAGGAAGTGATATAACAATATGACATCCACATTTCATAAATGTTTCATGATGCAAAAAGCAATAGACTGGAGGTTTTAAGTAACTACAGTCAGCTCAGTCTCCGGTAGCCAATAATTCCTTTTGGCGGGAATAAAAAAACTTTCTCTCATTTTGTGGACTGCAAGTAAAGACACAAATACTTTAAATAAAAACATTAAAAATGCCTAGTAGATGAGTGAAATTATTGTGATAGAAATTGGCCATTTTGACTTAGGAAATCTATGAGAAACTTTCCTTTGCGTTTTCTCCATGTTACAAATGGAAATTTTTAATCCTGCCAAGGAACATGATAATGTTTTTTCCTTAAAGAAGGTTAAGTTAACTTTAAACATAAGGTGGTGTGTAAACTGAAGAATAATGTTTATTTATTAAGAAATTATGGGTTGCATAGCATTCAAAACTAGAGGTGAAAAGTTATTCTCACTGAGCCTTCTCCATTGATAGGGAAGAAATTGACAACAAAGACAAACTTTGTGGAGGAAGGCAGAGTCAGACTTATTCTAGAGAGATTTTTTTCTATTTACTGCAATTAAAACTGCATAATTAGAATAATCATATGGTCTTCTCCTGCTTGCCCTATCCCTTCATTTTCTTCTTTTCTTTGATATTTCCCTATATCTACTTGGGGATTGGGACTAACTTCCTTATAAACAATTATGCAGAATATTAAAAACTGACTTTTTGGACTACATGGTTGTAGTCTATGCTAGCTGACTGATACAGTAAGTGTTAGAAATATTATTTCCCTCAAAGGTTGATGCCAGTATGATCTGCAGCCAATCTGGTGTCAATTTTACAGAAGAATTCAAAAATGTGTCTAAATGCATGAAGGGCTAAAAGTGTAATGGGAATGGGCCACGCTCTGAAGCCCCCACAGGCTTTTGTTCACATGTTGGACCAAACACTGAAACAAAACCCTTTGCAGGATTTCATGCTCATCTCTTAATCTGTTCTATATTTAAATAATGTTCTGTGTTTAAATAGAAGTACGTACAAACACATCTGCCTTACAAGGACATGCTAGTACTCCATGTACAGTTATGAGAATGGTTGTTGGCTCAAGAAAATCTGTCATTTTGCAGGACCACCACATATGAAAATATGATCACATTGTTTGTTTACATTTTCAACAGGTATTTTTCCATTGTGGCTGGATTTTGGGCATTTTTACAGTGTCATATCATATTTTGAAAAAAGTTTTCCAACAGTAAGTAACCTCCAAATATTTTTATTTTTACTTTCCAGTGAAATTTCTACTTGCAATATGTTGATTTTATGTTTAAATTGTTATTCTATTACATTTTATTATATACAAAAAATAATAAAATGAAAAGAAATATATAAACTTAAAAGGGTACTGTTCCATTATCCGGGAGTAGGCCACTAGAGGGTACTAGAGTGAGAAGGATAGTCCAGGGTGGGTTGAAGGAGGAAACCCATTTCCCCCCTGTTTTTCTGTTATATCCCTCACCCATGTCCCCATCATGGAAACAACCCTTGTTTATGATAAGGGAAAGAGGGAGGAGGAATAACCAGTGAACAAGGAAGAAATGGGTTTTCTTCTTCAACTCCCCCTCCCCCAAATAAAATGAACTCCATCCAGATAATGGAACAGTACCCTTAAAAGTTTATCTAGAGTTGTGCCAAGGATTAGCCATGCTTCAATATCACCCTTTGAAATCAGTGTTATTTATGTGAGATATATATCCAGGTTTCGTGAGGACTGCAGTGTCATCAGCCCCAGACAAAATGGTGAGGAATGCTGGGACCTGTAGTATAACAGCATTTGGATGTTTGCATGAATCCCACCATTTGTCTATATCTGATTCCTGACCCACCAAATCAACGACTCTGAGATCTTCAGGAGAGACTCTACTCTCGGTCCCACCTCCATCATAACCTCGGTTGGTGGGAATGAGAGAATGGGCCTTCCTTTTCGATGGCTGCCCTTCAACTCTGGAGCTCCCTGCCCAGGAAAGCCAGAATGGCCTCCTCCCTGTTGTCCTTCTAGCAGCAGGCAAAACCCTTTTTATTCAGGAAGGCTTTTAAAGATGAAGATCAAGTCAGAGGGTGTTGTGGTTGTAAACTTTGAATACATTTTAATGGTTTTTAATTGGGAATTTTAAATACTGTTTATATTTAATTCTGTTTTAATGTTTTCATCCTTGCTAATGCTTTTATGTTAAGCTACATTGAGTCATCTTGGAAAGAGATAAAGTGGATAATAATAATAATAATAATAATAATAATAATAATAGGGATTAATCTAAACAGTGCTTTTGTGTTCAACTAATCATTAAACATTCATACTTTAAAAGTTTTAAGAGTTTGTTCTAATTGGTGGGTTTAAAAATATACTAAAATGAAAAAAGATTGTAATGAATCATTATTCCCTTAATAACCAAAAATAAAAATACATACGATTTTTAAAAATTATATTAAATTTTGTTATTTACCAGCATTTGGATGATGCTGAGATTAATTCATTTTACACATTAAAAAAAGAAAGTGTGCTATCAGTTTTGGCTCACGTATTTCCTACTGCTTCTCCTGTGTTGCTCATTTAAGTAGCCTGGAACAGTCAAGAATTTTATGGCACAGGAACAGAAACATAAGATAATGTGTTGATGCTGAGGTGGAAACATCTTGAGACCTATTGGTCCTGATTCCCAAGGAGATTTTATATTGGAATACTGATATTTTTCCCGCACTTCTGAATGAGCTAACAGCATATAGATGCTGTTCAATTTCAAAACAAGCTGTGGCTGGAGAGTTATAACTTACAAACTGCTAGAGACATACAGGAGATACCCAAAGCTGAGGTTTTTCAGACAGCTCACTGGGTTTACACATGACTTGAAAAAGCTCCCAGGGAGATTTTGGCTATTGTTCCAACTTGAACCTTAAATAATAAATCAGATGACCTGCTGACTGCACCAGATCTCTGCTGTGAGCTGGCAGTAATTTTGATGGGAAAAGGAACTTGGCATGAAGTACTGAACTCAGCTGTCACTGGACATCTTCGGCATTTTCAAAGTTAAGGGGAACTGAGGACCCTAGGGAAATTGCTGGATGGGCAAAAAAGAAAGGATTAGACTTTTCTCCTAATAGGTTTAAGCATCTGGTCTTAGATGCTAACCAGAACTCTTTTTTTTCCTTGGCTGGGCATGGATTTCTCCTCTGTAAATTGGGTCCTAGACAGATTTAGAAAAAAAAGTAAACCGTGATCAGCTTCTCCTGAGCAATCTTTGCATAAGCCCCTTTCCTGTGCTTTTAGGATACCTATGCAAAGTGTTCAAAGACTGGGTCACAACAATAAATTTATTATTCCATCCAACTAATCAGACATTCTTTGAAATGCAGCTTCTGTGAAAATCCTGTCTTGCAAACTATTGTTGATGTAGTGTGGTGTTTTTTTTAAAAAAAATCTTCACACTCTCTCCAAGGGAATAGCTGCTGGTGTTCCTGTGTTAGTGAGACAGTTAATTCACTCCAGACTTTAGCCTAAATTTTAATAATCTATTCAAGGTGGCGATCACATTTCCTAAAACAGATAGCTTCTCTTATGCTCACACTATAACCTGAAGTAGACTTACAACTTCACTCTCCTAGAAGCCACTAATGACCTAAGATTAAGTAGATTACTGCTCGTGTGAATTCGCTTTTAGAAAATTCAGGGTTCATTTCCTTTTTGGCATGAACTATGTTGTACTGACCTCACTCCAGCAACTTCTCATGAGCTTGTAAATAGTGTTGGAAGACAGCCTGGGCTTGTACAAACGGCCACCAGCCCTGAGGTCTTCTACCACTTCACCATTGGTCTTGTTTTCATAAGGTATTTTACCTTCACTGAATATCTCCCACATCAATACCCCTGAAACAAAATAAGGAATAGGACATGAAAGACCTTGGACAAGTTACACACTCTCAGTTGAGAGCCATCTTTCTAAGTAAAGTTGAGAATAGGATCATCTTAAGTTGGAATCGACCTAAAGACACATAAGAACAATTATGAAGTATGGTCATGTTCATGTTTTATTCCATCTTTTCGGATAATGTCCTTATGTCTCATTTTCTAATCTGTCACCTAATACTACAGAGGCATTTTCCTCCCAAAGAAATAAACCCATTTCCCATAGAAATACCCCCCCCCCCAGTTCTTTTGAGTGAGGAGACACTATATGTTCATCATCATTAGACAATCACTGCCTATACAGTACATTCTTGGTTTCTTGCTTGTTTTGGATTCCACTTTACTCCCAAACACAGGACTCAAGGTGGCTTCAAGCCATTCCTCTTACTGTTGTTGCCATTACTTCCATAGTTGCTACTACAATTACTTCTATTGTTACATTAGAGTCAAAAATGTTATCTGATACTTCATGATTGATTCACCATTGATAGTCCTGAATGAATTACACAAACTTTCTTGTGTTACACTGTCTCCAGCTTCACAAAAATCAAGAAGCTAAATGATTGTTTTTAAAATATCTGGGTACAACTACTTAGATAAAACAAAAAAAGCACACACATTCAGATGGAATAAAATAAAGTGTTGAGCAGTTGTTGCTCTATAATACAAATGGCAACAATTTCCCAAACCAACAGGGATCACCTCAAAACCAATAACAAGAATTCTAATATTTCATTTTGATTCAGTAAAGTAATTTTCCCCTATTAAATTAATCTTAATTATTGTCAGAAATTATAGAAAGAACATTCTTGCCTCTGGGGCCCCATCTGCACTGCCATTAACTGCATTGAACTGGATTATATGGCAGTGTAGATGGGCTCTAGGACAAATCTATATCATTATGTCACAAAATGCGAAAAAAATCCTGTTCCTGATTTGAAAGTGTTATTTCTTGTTTAATTGTGTGGTACTTACTCTGAAAGTAGTTGTTATACTCCAGAAACTTGGTAGCTACTAACTATGTTGAATTGGTTGAGAATCTATGAGATATTCATTGAAAACTATAACAAAATGTGCTACAGGATCTTTTTATATTATATGTTGGACAACTTTGGAATTTCCCTTTGCCTCTTGAACAAATTAATAAATGGAAATCCTTTTGGCTTGATTCCATTTGCATCATTAGCTACAATGTTATTTGTAATTATTCTTTGCTGCTCCCCTGTAGTTCACTGAGTGCCTTCCTACTTGGGAGTCTCATCTTCTAGCACTATGTCTTGTTTCATATTGGACTGTCTCATCATAGTGTTTTTATGATAATAGACATTCAAATGGGATTTACTAGGCCTCCTTCTATGCAGTACTAACAAGCATTAGATGTGGTGTCAGTGCCGTTGTCTCTGGGAGATCTTCTGCTAGTGTCTCCCTCCACTATTGCTGCTGCCAGTTGCTGTTTGGCACCTCAGTCTGGCTCATCAGCAAAAAGCTCTCTGTCATGCTCCCTACCACAGGAGATCCTACTGTCAGCATAAGAGCAATTGCATGTTCCTCTTGACCCACAGAAACATGCAATTCCAACACTATTTAAGGCATTCTGATGATAAGCGGATTCTGTTTATAGAAAAAAAAACCCTAAATATTGGTTATTATTATATGAAATACCTTGTTAAAAATACCCCTCACACACACAAAAGAAGATGCGAAAATGCCTTCTATCAATAGGACTAGCAGTGTGTTTCAGTGATAAGGTGTCAAATACAATGCATAGGCCAATAAGCCATTCAATTGAATGGCTTATTGGCCTATGCATTTTGACTAACCCTGTAAATGTGCGAATAATAATTTTCTGATTAAAGGATCTTACCAAATGACCAGACATCAGATTTGGTGCTATATCGGTTATAAGAAAACACCTCTGGTGCTGACCACCTAACAGGGAATTTGGTACCCATAGAGCTGGTATATTGGTCATCAAGAACATACCTAGAAACAGAAAAACATGATGCATCAGTGTTTATAGTATCACGACATTACAGAAACACAACTGTGCTTGAAGAAAGACTACAGTTTCATAACAAAGTCTATTTTGTAAGCATAAGATTAAGTTCTCTAATATTCACAGAACCATTCTTTTCATATTGTGTATTGTGCTGACATTACAGCATTTCTTTACATACAAAGTGCATTCAGATATATGGAATTGCAATCTGCATCCAGAAGGCTAATTAAATAGACTGCTACCTCTAGTTCCCTGATATCAATTAATGCAACTGTTCAAACAGCGCCATTAGCATTTTTTTTGTACTACAGTTCCCAGAATCTCACAACCAGGATGGGCAAAGCTATGCTCGCTGGAAGACTGCCATTCCAGAAAATGCCTTTCCCATGCTGTGCTATTTACCTGGCTTAGTACAGTGACCAGCACTGTAATGCTACTTGTAACATAATATCATGCATGCAATTACGTTACAGCCAAACTATCCATAGGCATCTACCTCCTATTCTTAACATTCTTTGCAAAAGGGAAAGATGTGTGCTGATCTAGAGCCTTCCTGCTCAAACAGCAAACCATGGACCAGTCTGGGTGACTAGCTATCCACTGCCAGTCACTGGAGAGTTTCAAAGAAATGAAGAAAGAGTTGGAGCCAATGGGCACAGATATAGAATTTGTTCTTGGCACAATGAGGAAAACCCGGTTTGCTACATCAGACTTTAAGAAACAGTGAGCTACAGAATATAAGTGGAATGTATCTAACTTGTCATTTGCAAAATCAATTTTTGAAAATAGCCGAAGACGCTAGGAAAAGGAAGTGGTTTACAGACAACATGGTGGATTTTTTGTTGTTGTGGTAGAAGGTTAAATGTGACAGAGTTTTCATTTCCTGTAGACTCATGGGCATGATTGTGGTCTCTGCACACCATATTTATTGGGTTTTGTTGTGCTTGAAACGCTAACAAAATATTTTAATCTGAAGGCGGCGGGGAGCGGGGGTGGGTAAAAGATACCCGTTGGTAAGCCGTCAAAAAATGATGCATCCAGCAACTTTAGTTCCCTTTTAAATAAATGTAGCAGAAGGTAGGGATTACAGGAACTTGCATTAAGAATGGAAGAGACATGTGTTCCAGATCAAATGTAGGTTTTGCTGCTGCTGTAAGCTTGATATTTAGCACACTTCAAAAGAAGGAAACAACGTCAGTGAATAAATAGTTAGTTGTGCATGTGACTTCAAATTACCGTGACATTCCAAAATCTGAAACTTTGACCACTTGGAATTCTCCTACCAAACAATTCCGAGCAGCCTGCGAAGAAGGAAGAAACAGGATATTAGTAAAAAGAGACAGGGCCTTTTCAGTGGTGGCCCCTCAACTGTGGATCACCCTGCTTAGGGATATAAGATTCCCCCCCTCCCTTCTGACTTTTCAAAGAAAGGTGAAATCCTCGCTTTTTGAGCTGGCCTTCCCAAATACGGCATAGTTATACGAAATCATGGAACCACTTGACGACGCAGTTGAATAATGACTTGACATGGAGACACTCATGATAATGTTTTAAAGGCTTTGTACAGTTTTTTTATATTCTTATATTGTATGCTAATGTTTTCAACAGTATTTTATGACTGTTTTATTTGTTATAATTGTTAAGGCATCAAATTGTTGCCAATTGTGAACCGCTCCAAGTTGCCTCTGGGCTGAGAGGGGTGGTATATAAATGTGGTAAATAAATAAATAAATAGGAATTACATATTGCTTTTGAGGGCATTTTTTGGGCATATGGCTGTAATAATCACTATCAGTTTGCAATTTCCAGTCTTGTTCTCTCTTGCTTTCCTTACGGGCCTTGCATGCTTTGAGACATTATCACACAGTGCAATTTAACTGGCTAGATAATGTTAGTTACGTTACACTGTTCATCATATGGTCTCTGACTTTCTAGGCTATGGATGGAATTCACCAACAAAAGTTTGCTCTCATTGTCAAGCAGGAGTGAGAATCATACAAATCTGTCAAACAGCCTTATTGAATGATAGTTCCCAGAAGCCATTGCCATCTTAGCAAACAGTGAGGAAGGTTGAGAACTACAGTCCAACAACATTTGGAAGGCTGCCTAATTCCTACCCTATGACAATGTTGTTTTCCATCACTAATATTATACAGGTATTTCCCCAACTATACAGTTATATCACTTTAACAATAACAACAATGACTGTATCCTAGGGAATCCTGGAATTTGTAGTCCACTGAGCTTTTGGCACAGAATTCTACATGCCTTCACAAAACAACCAGTCCCAGGACTCCACAGATAGAGCCAGTGTATGTAGTGCAAAAGAGCCCAGTGTCATCTGATTTAGTGTTACTGTGTTCCATTTGATTTATGAGGTTCAAATGCCTAGGATGAGCCCTTTGTGTGGGTAATTGAGACATTAAAAGAAGGTGGCATCCCAAAATGGAAAATAACCTGATACTAAAGCTTCAGCGGGGTAGCAAACATTGATACAGAAGAACAAAAAAAAAGACTACAAAGATAAATTTTTACAAGACTGAAGACTTTTTAAAGAAATATCTCTGCTTGGAAGCAAAATCAGTACTTTCAGTTGTAATATAGAGATAGAAGAATATATGGGGCACCCCAAATTATTCAAAATTTAAGGATTAGGAAATGTTAATAATTTGGATTCATTCCTTTTTTTGAAAAAGAGCTACTGATTTATGACAAGAGTCATAGACATGAGCCAGACATACCAGGTCCCTGTGGATGACAGATGCTTGTTCCAGATAAGCCATCCCTTCACACACATCTTGGCACATTCCCAGAAGGTCTTCCTTTGAGAAGCTCCCCCGCTGCCTCTTGAGGTAATCAGACAGGCATCCATTCTCCATGAACTCAAATACAAGGCACATGGGAGCTGGCTGCACGCAGACCCCATGCAGCTGGACTAATTTGGGATGAGACAGCTTCCTGTTAATAGAGAAAGCGGGATCGGCATTATCGTGTCTAGTGCTTTGTAGAAACAGATAGAGGGGCATCTATAGGATGCCTAACAAAGAGGATGAATCTGAAAGATGCAAAACAAACCCAGAAATGCATATATAAAGAAACAGAGAAAAGGAAGTGAAGCTCCTTGAAAATTTCATATTACGCTTCTCTCATCACTCCTGAAAACTGAAATCAAATTTCCCACTGCTGGGATATATAAACTAAACTGTATTGATATTTACCCTGTTTTCCACTAAAGTAAAGGCTTTAGCAAATGCACATAGATTAAGTACTGAAAAAATAGTTTAAAGTGTTCATGCTATTTCCACAACAAATCATATTCCAGAAAATATTTCTTCTTGTGACTCTCTGAAAATAAGCATCAGACACATATGGTACAGATCTCACTTATATAGTGTCTGATACATCAACATAAATCATGTAGACAAAATTTCCAGGTAGTCTATGTCCACTCAGGCTAGCAACAGTAAAGCAGTAAAATGACTTTTCCCAACCATGTTCGCAAGCAGTTTGTGAAATGTGTTTGTTTATTGAATTGGATTTTTATCATGGGACCCAAACCAGATTACAAAATAGTTATGTTTGTAATCTAAAACAGAGGTGGAACAGGTGTGATACTTCAAATGTTGCTAGATTTCATCTCCTAAAAATCCTAGCAAACATGCCCAATGGTGAGGAATTATTGGAGTTAAATCTAACAGCATGTAAAGAAGCATAGATTGTCCAACCCTGTGTTAGGGCAAATGGGTCTCTTCATATTCCTTCACTGCTGGATATTCCATCCATACACCCATTCATTTATCAAAGGCAATTAAAAATGAGGGATCTTTTATTTATTTATTTTTTGAAAAAAACCTTCTAGTTCCCAATCTTTACAAATATTGAGGCTACATTCCTTGCAGACTAGAAATATACTACCATATATCAAAATGACAGTAAAAGTTTTCAGAATTTTAATGGATCTTTGAGCCAAGAACCTTAAGAACTGGAACATTAAGCTTGAAGGTCCACTTAGTTCCATGGTAGAGCATATGGTTTGGATGCACATAGTATCAAATTTAGTTCCTAGAGCAGTGGTTTTCAATCTATGAGTCCACAGATGTTTTGGCCTTCAACTCCCAGAAATCCTAACAGCTGGCAAACTGTTAGGAGTGTTGTAGGCCACCTGGGGACCCACAGGTTGAGAACCACTGCACTAGAGCCTTACATCATGACTTGGGCCTCCTCAAGGAAGTCTTCTTCTGACATTGCTCCCGTACGAATGGTCTTGATGGCAACTTTCATCTGATCAAGCCAATAGCCACTATGTACCACTCCGAATTGGCCCACGCCAATCTCCTGCCCAAAGGATAGTTCTTGAGGGTTAATCATCCATTTTCCTAATAAGTGGAAGCAGAAATATAGTTTTAAAAATAAAAAAGCAGAAATATACTTTTCAGTTCCTATGGGTATTGAAAAATGCAGCAGGTATCCTATTGCAATATTTTGCAACTATGAAAATATTACATTCTTTTTGTTATATTTATTTATGAAAAGGAGATGGAGAAATGAAAGATTTTTGCAGCATGTTTAAGACTAATTTTTTCTGCACAAGTGTTCTTGACTTTGTGTATTTCTTCACGTCTACTGATGTTAATGTATTGAACAAAGTGGATTAAAATCATAAAAGCTCGTTCTGTAATAAATTAGTCTTACTTTCCCACTTCCTTTTCTTGCTAGAATAAACGAACACATCTGTTTCTGTGAAAGCTTATCAAGTAGTTCTAATACTAAGAATTGGTTTGCACACACATAGACAGAATAATTTGACATTCTCCAATTTGAGCCCCTAGTATAACATCTATTTTACTCTGAGACTATACATTTCCTGCTTCTAGTGCTGCTATATCATACTAGAAATGGCTGCATATCATGACACTGCTGGATTTTAAGTGAGTTTACTGATGATGATTCCAGCTACTTATATGTGCCACAGTCAAACCGGTTCTCTTTTTAGAGCAAAAGAGGCATACAGATGGGTGTTAAATCTGTCATTTAACTATGGTTTCCTTTTAGCTGCTCTCCAAAACCACAAAATAGAACTAGAACTAGAAAATACGTGGTAGGAATGAGTTAGGATATGGCATTAATGCAGTATAACCCCACTTTATCTGTCATGGCTCGATGCTATGGAATCCTGGGATTTCTCGTTTGGTGAAAGAAGGTTTTGGTGGAGAAGGCTAAAGACTTTGTAAAACTACAACTCCCATGATTCCATAGAATTTGACTGATTACACCAAGTAAAATCAATGTACTGTAATATGGAGAAACAAGATCAAGTCTATATAGTCAAATTTAGAAAATATTTGAAAATATTAAAAATGGTTGAAAAATGTGTTTCTCAAATGTCAGCAAATGCTGACAAGGAAAATGCTACATCAATGTGAATCTGGTTAGGAGGTTTATTCTACAATAATTTTGCATGCATTTTTGTGCACAATTAGCCTTAATCTGGAAATGGCCTTCAAAAGGCTTTTTTTTTTTTTTTTTTTTGCAGTGGGAGGAAAATTACAAAAATGCTTCTTTAAAAAATGAAATTAACAAAGATTTAGCATCTCTAAATCAGGTCTGTTTACCATAGCTTAGCCCAGCAGTAACAGGAGCCTTTTCTCTCCAGCAGGAAACAGCATACCGCAAACGCGTAACAAGACCTACATGAGGAAGAAAAACATAAAAGGCTGAAGGAAAGAGGAAAAGGAGTAGGAAGTACAGGAAGGCTGGAGGAAAAGTTGAGTCATGGAGCCAAAACCAGATGAGGACCAAGAAGGTTGATAATAGCCAGTTCACATATTGATAAGATTCCCCAACATACTTATGATAAACAAGAAGCCAAGTCTAGGCTAGCTGGAAGCTACTATTCCAAAGCCTGAGTACCACTACAGAGAAACCTTCATCCTGATGGTTGTCAGATGAGCATCTGAAGGTTGTGATGTAATTAAGAGGATCTCTGGGAGTATCACAGTGTTACATTTACATTTACAATGTAATTGTAATTATAAGAGCAATTGCAAGTTTATGTTTGATGTAACATTAGATCCCAACAAATATTTTTCTTACTTTTCTTTCTTTTTCATCATTGGATGTATTCAGCGGTATTATTTCAAGAATATTATTTCTGAATTAGCTCAAAACAATCTCCCTTTTGTTCTTGTCTTCTTCAGCCTGGACTTACCTCCTGCATTGTGCTGATGATAATTGATCATTTCTGGGATACCATTAAAAATATGCTTCTCTGCCAGGTAGTACTTTTTGGGATTGTCACTTGTTTCCTTGATGTGATAATGCTTTATGACTGGGTTATTGTCATTACTAAAAAAAGAGAAATAAAATGGGATAATAATGGGAAAAGTGAGTATGTCTCTGTTGTATGATCTGCCTTCAAAGTTCCAAGCACCTTGAGCTAGACCAGGGGTCCTCAAACGTTTTACACAGAGGGCCAGGTCACAGTCCCTCAAACTGATGGAGGGCTGGATTATAATTTGAAAAAACAATGAATGAATTCCTATGCACACTGCAATAAATTATTTGTAGTACAAAAAACACCTAAAAACAATACAATAATTAAAATGAAAAACAATTTTAACAAATATAAACTTATTAGTGTGGGCCTGCTTTTGGCTGATGAGATAGGATTGTTGTTGTTGTTGTTGTTGTTGTTGTTGTGTGCTTTCAAGTCGTTTCAGATTTAAGTTGACCCTGAGCGACAGCCGGGTAAATTACCTTGGAGGGCCATATCCGGCCCCCGGGCCTTAGTTTGAGGACCCCTGAGCTAGACAAATATTCGTCTCCCACGTTTCTCTCAGCCTGCACTTCTGGCAGATTCTCTTGAGAACTGATATCACTTTCTCCAGTCTCATGAAAACTACTAAGTGATTTCAAAACAACCCTCTCCAGACTGATTTTATCCTCCTCTGGGACCTCCAAATCTATCCCAGAATACCCTTCTTCATCTTTTGGGCACTCAGAATCTGACCAGGCGATAATACTATAATTCTAAACAAGTTTATCTGAATAGATGTTTTTCTGAAGAAATTTACATTGCAATCCATTCCAAAGAAAATGATTAGCTGAACTAACAATATGATTATATTTGCCCTATGTACCACAATAAATACCAAAATCAGAATCACATATGCCACAGTATTTCTTATTCCTATGTATACTTTTGAAAGCCAGACAAGAAAATTGACTCATTTTATATGAATGGTAGAGGCCAGCTCTACAGACACAGTGAACGACCAAGGAGACAAATAAATCGGTCCAAGGAGAAATCAGGCCTAAATTTTCACTAGAAACCAAGATGAGGCTATCATACCTTGGACTTGTTGCAAAACTGATAATGCCGGGTAAAGTGGAAGCCCATAGCAAAATATGATTGTTTTACAGGTAAATGAATTTGATTAAGGAACCTGTGGCCCTGAGTTTGCAATATCTGAGCAGAGCAGCTAATGGCATTGGTTCTTGATCTCCCACTCTTAGGGCTACTATAAATTGAAGTCAAACTGGCAAATAACAAACCAAATTAACAAATTAAGCAATTATGCAACTAAAACTGTAGGTGTCATCAGTATGTTAAAATGTTACATTGCACAAATAAAACAGCTTGAAGTACTACTAAGGTCTGACTTACCTCAAAGCTTTGGTGAAAACAGAGACCGTATAAGTGCCAGGCTGCCGTGAGTCTCTAACCATGAAGGCTCCTTCTTTATCCTGCAAACAGACGGAAGAAAATAGAATTGAACAAAATAGTGAGTATTCATTGTGGTGAGGAAATAGGTTCATAGGCTAAGTTTCTACAAGTACTTTTCAGGTCCCTAAATCTTGATGAGGATAGAGGTGTCCTGGAAAGCCTCTACTTTTGTGTCCCTCTAGTAAGAGCAACACAATATGTGAGGCTATGGGACAAGTACTTCTCTGATGTAGCCATCTAGACTTGCTTGGTGTTAATCTTGGTTTCTTTATGATGTAAATATAAAATTAGGCTTATTGTTCACCCACTTTGTGCCAAGTACAAATATGGCTGGAAAATGGTTTTCAGGGAGGGGGATTGGACTATAATTCCATGCTTTCTAGAGATTCTGAGAGTTTTGGTCCAAAACCTTTTCTATGTTCTCACTGAGAACAAAGTATTTAATTCTATTTGCATTGTGCTACATCTGTGGTTCTTAACCTGTGGGTTCCCAGATGTTTTGGCCTTCAGCTCCCAGAAATCCTAACACCTGGTATTTCTGGCTGGGATTTCCTGGAGATGTAGGCCAAAACACCTTAGGGACCCACAGGTTGAGAACCACTGCACCAGATTAATCTCTCTCATGTGTGCACCCTATTCTTTCTCTGGCAATAGGATTTTACTCACATCATATTTGTTCAACAATCATGTTAAGTAAATCAGGCTGTGACACTGTGATTGGCACTAGGTTACCTGCAGCAATTTGGCTCCATGGTTGAAATGGGCATGCCACAAAGAAGTGCTATATTTGCATACTGGAGGCTTTTAAAAGGATCCATTATGTCATAATTTCCCCAACATTTAATAATTCTCCAATACCTTGAAAATAACCAAAGCAGAAAAAAAAATCAAGGAGCATAAAAGATAACCATCTTCTTACCTCTTCTTTGAGCAGTGTCTCTGCTTTGCTTCGGCTGATACTCTTATTGTACCACCTGCAATTATCAAGGATTTGATGTTAGGCTCTCCAACTTAAGTTTTAAAACCCTGGACATTAGGGATATTATGCAAGCATCTCCTAATTTTCAATAGTAAAGGATGTTATGCCTAAAATGAAAGTGACCCCATGAATGTTAATTTGTAAATAATATTGGGATTCTTAAAATACTCCAACATGCAGACTAAATATTGCTTGAAAATATAAGCTAGTAACATTTCCCCCTTTAACTTTGTAATCTCTTACTAATTTATTTCTCCATACAGAACCTGAAATGATTTGCACCTATTCAAGGTATTAACAAGAAGCCTTTTCTTTGCAGTGATAATATTATATCTGAAGAAATAAAACAAACTGTCTTACACATATGTGTGCAGATTTTCTGGTGATTTCTCTACCACATAGCTGCTTGGCACATATCCTTCATGACTGTTAAAAATAAGAAATGAATGAATTTTCCAGGAAAATATGACTTCATTACTTTAAAACAATCTAGTATAGTAGATAATTTGAAGACATTTTAAAAAAATAATTGATAGGTTGATGGCAGTTGCGGGACAAAGAGGTCAAACCTGCAAAGCATGGTAATAATTCACAAATACAATTGGTTATCCATATTTGTGGTTTAACTTTTGTGGATTTGATTATTTTCAGATTTCATCAATATGGCCTCTTGAGGAATCTCTTGTTCCTCCAGTGCTACTCTATGAAGAATATACAGCAGAAGCTGGCCACAGAGCCTCACTGGAGGATCTAGAAATTCCTACATAAGTATTCTCTCAGGCTAAAAAAAAGTGTTTTAAATATTTTCCCCACTTTTGTGGGTTGTGCACCCCTAACCTTTGTCAAAGTGGAAAACCTACTGTATAAAACACAAGCTGAATTTTGACTTCAATCATATATGTTAGTGCTTAAACCTTTGTTGGGGTATGGATCATATTTGATACATGGAGTTCAAGAATAGCTGTAGAACAGATAGCAAAGTAAAATAAGTAAGTAAGAAACTGTTCACTCCAAGGACCTTGTTAATAACCTGTTTGGTAGCTGTGGAGTGGCATGGCAAACAAGAAGCTACAATATTCTTCCTTATTATGCTAGCCCTCTTCCTCAGGAGGGAAGGCAAGTAGACAGGCCTCACTCTGGTCCACCTGAGATGAATACGGGCACATCGATTATGACTACATAAGTTGGTGTAAAAATGGAAGAGAAGGAAGCAATTTCAGTTTGTGGATGATTGCATGTGAAGTCCTGGAACTGGTTGAAGGCCTGGATAGTGTTAATATGCACCATAGAGACTGCCTTGAACAGGTTTCTTCAGCTTAATGATCATGGAGGAATTGGGTGCCCCCCCCCCATTCTCAATGTGTGTTTGGATCACTAGAACATTTATCACTAATGCCAAGCTCCATCAAACTGAATGAAGTGGTGATTGTAGATGTGCCCTATGTCAAGCTCCACCAGCACTCCTCTGGCTTTTGGTCTTAGACAGCCTTCCCACTCCCATATCTTGCAATACTGATTTGTGTTAGTTCATGTATGTGATTATAATTTTACTTGTTAACACTTGGATTGGATTGGTTGGATCCAGTTTGGGAGGAAATAGAGCCTACACACACACACCTTTTTGGGATGGGGGGGGGGGAGATACCATAAAGGGTCTTTGGGGGTAAGCAACATTCCCAAGTGACAGGGTACCACATCATGGTGCATGCCCAGGTAGATTATATTCTGGTGTAGCTTCTTCCTTGGAAGGTCAGGAGGTTGTTTGTTTATCAGGTGAGAAGTTGATTATTCAATCTCTGTATTTGTGCCCCATGTCAAGTCAACACAATGCAGCAGTATGAAATAAAGTTGTAGCCTTTGTTGCAGTCAAAATTGTGTATGTATTTGTGTATGTGTATTGGTTCTCTTTGCTCACATTAACACATTTCTGGTGGACCCACATATCATGTTGCTATTTTATGAAGGCAGTCATTAAAAACAGAATAGCTATTCAAAAACACTGGGCTCACCTTTCTAAGATATACCTACCCATTCTTATCCTGAACCAACCACCAGTGGACCTCTGAATTATCTATAACATAATATTCTTCATTGCACTGTAAGGTCAGCTCCTGTGGATTCTGGGCAGTATAGTCATAAATGGCGATCACTGGGGAATCTTTGGAGTCCAGAAATAATTTCTGTACAAACGAACAATTTTGGAAGAAAAAAAAGAGTAAGAACTGGAGGATAAGGTCACCACCAACAATCTCTATGCACCCCTGCAGACACTGAGATGTCCATGTTTATTGGTCAGTGAATCCAGTCTGGGTTTTAACTTGAACTTTAAAAGGAGTTCTCCATAATGTTTTGCCCTATCCCAAAAAACAGATTCAACAGCTTTGGTAGAATAAATCTCAGAGTGGGTTCACTGTTCCACAGATGCAGAAGGCACCGGCTCCTAAAGGTGTAGGAACATGGGTATGTCAGTGCAACAGTATTTGTTGGCTTCTCACAAGCATATGTTGGGATACTGTAGGAACACAATGTGGGATTAAATAAGCCTTAGGTTTGATCATGCATAAAGCATTTCATGTGCATGTGCATTCACACACTGTATATTTATTAATCTGTATATATATAGTGGACTCTTAGTATCGGCTGAAGTTTGATTCTCCCCCTGATTCTGAGGATGTTAAAATTGCTTAATAATAATAATAATAATAATAATAATAATAATAATAATTTTTGTAGCCTGCCCTGTCTCCTCGAGGAAGCTCAGGATGGCTTCCAACATAATAAAAGTAAACATTCAATGCCTGTATAAAACAGAAGTAAAAATATAAACAACAAATAGTAAAATATATTATATAATGCAATGGCGTAGAAAAAAGGTGTCCCTTATATAAAATGGCAAAATCAAACTTTACTTTTTGGAATTACAATATAAATGTACATATGTACATAATACATATATATTTATATCTTCAATCCTTAGATCATGACATTTGTGAATGTGGAATCCACAGATACAAAGAGCTACCTGTCCATGCAAACTCCTCTATCATATATTACATCCTATGTTCCATAAAGACATAGATAAACTCATTGACAGATAGTGTTGGAGCATATAAGGAATCAGTGAGTGTGTGTGTCAATTGTAAAATAAGATGCATAAAGCTGAGTGGTCGCGCTATGCTTGGGGAACAGGCTGAGCCTGGGCTTTTGGATACTGTTACATTTTTATTCAGGCTTGAGCTATGCAGGTGCTTGAAGAGAGAAGCAGAGAGAGACAGAGTTTGGAGTATGGTCTTGCTTCATGAGCTGCTGAAGGAGTTTATCCACATGGACAAAGAAAGACCATTTTAAATCATAAAAGGACATTATGTAAATTGATGCAACTGAGCATGTTGTACATACGTTGTTCTGAATTATGAACACTAAACTACTTGTTCTTTATTGTTCATCTGTGTGACATATTTTCTTTCTCTGGCAAGGCAGTGTGTGGGATAATCAAATGTGAACTACACGTGGCTGATTTTTACATTGCGCCACAGATAGTATTTGTAGATATTAGTGAGCGTTTTGCTTATATTATTTAAATCAATTATAATGTAATTAGCATGTTGTAAAACATAAAGAGAAAGCTGCCACTATAACAATCCCAAATTAAGGATAACGAAATATTAAGCACCATGTGGTTTTGAATATTGACAATGTAGATCTTAGATAAGTTACTTTTTTGGACTATAACCCCAGAATCCCTTTAGCTAACAGGGTTAGGAATAATAATGGCTGGGGAATTCTGAGAGCTGTAATCCCAAAAAGGAAATTTTCTGAGCTCTGCTGCAATATTCTTTTTCACTTGTATATATCTGCTCCCATTTCAATGTACTCACCCAGTTATCATTTGGACTTGAAGGACAAGGTTTCTTGGAAGCTGCAAAACATAACATACAGTAGTAACAGCATTGCATATATGTAAGCATATCAAACAAAAGAAAACAGTTTTAAAAAGGGAGGTGTATTACAAATATGCGTGACTTTGTTTTCAGAAGAGTAATTGTTTTTTTGTAAATATTGAAAAGTATAAAAGTACCTTTATCACACTTCAGTGATCTTAAAATTGGAAGTGGGAAAATAATAATATTAAGTACAAAGCAAGACCAAAATGTGGTTATTGATAAGATTCTTTTTAAGCACCATATATTGCATGTACTCATGTGTAAGACTGGAATTTTTAGACAAAAACTGATCCTCAAAACCTAAACCAACTTATCCACAGGTCAATGTAAGTGATTTTTATCAGAAAAGGAACCACCCCCTTCTCCCCACCATGGTGCTGCTTTCAGTCCAAGCATGCCATAGAGTTCCACTGGAGATTTCCAGATAAGTATTCCCTCTAGGAACTTGCTAGGTCTTCCAGAGAACTTCTGAGTGAGGTATACCATAGAATTGCCTGAAGAACCCAACAAATTCCTAAGGAGATGATTTTTTTTGCCAGGTGCGGGAAAGTGAAATTGTGGGTATGGGTTCCATGGTTACAGCTCTCTTGACTGTATAACAAAGCAACACTTCATTGATCATTTCACTGCCATTCATTCTCTGTTTGCAGACAGAGCAGCAATTAAATGTAAGGATGGATTATTCTGTCTATGCTTTGGAAAGAGATTATAAGCTCTCAAAATATTTCAGGGCACCTGTTGGGCATCTTATATAAATGAAAACATTACACCAGACATGATCCAAAAGGGATAAGAATTTCTGGAATCAATTTCCTACCAGTCTTAGCTTTAGCATAGTCCATACATCCTGTCGCCAACTTCTCTGACTGAGTGCAGCATCTCCATCTTCCATCTATCCAGAAATTGGGGTGAAACTTTGTCACCAGAATGTTATTGTTTCTAGTTTCTGAAACAATTGGATAGATAAGGCTGTTTAATAAAGTGTCAGATACAAGATTATGATGGCCTAAAATATTTGCAGCAGTAAGGGGGAAGAGGCAGGGGTATAGTTGCCCTGGGAGTGGAAGGCAAAATGAGAGCATTGTACCCAAATCAGAATGCTGCTCATTCAATGAAATTTTCCTTCAATTTCCAAATTTTTAGAATTGTGACACCTTGCAACTTGAGTCAAACATTTATCAATATAGTTTAGACACCCAAAGAAAAGAGGCAGATAAAGATACCAAGGGAATATACATAGTGGAATTAAATGTGGATCAGACCAATTCATGAAAGATATTAGTGGCTATTGATACCTGTTGGGAATGATGGCTACACATTAGCTTTAATATGAGAGGCAATATGCCTCTAAATCTAGTTGCTGGCAAGGTGATATTGGGTGCACTACAGTACTGAATGAATACAGTGACACCACTTTAATGCCCATTGCATGGAATCATGGGGTTCTTCTAGAGCAGGGGTCCTCAAACGTTTTAAACAGAGGGCCAGGTCACACTCTCAAACAGTAGGAAGGCTGGATTATAATTTCAAAAAACAAAAACAAAACATAAATGAATTCCTATGTACACTGCACATATCTTATTTGTAGTGTAAAAACACTTAAAACAATACAGGAATTAAAATGAAGAACAATCTTAACAAATATAAACTATTAGTATTTCAATGGGAAGTGTGGGCCTGCTTTTGGCTGATGAGGTAGGATTGTTGTTGTTGTTGTTGTTGTGTGCTTTCAAGTAATCTCAGACTTAGTTTGACCCTGAGTGAGGACTGGGCAAATGATCTTGGAGAACCGTATCTGGCCCACAGGCTTTAGTTTGGGGACCCCTGTTCTAGAGGGTTTTAAGCCTTCTCTACCAAAGATAGCTGGTTTCTCACCAAACTACACTTCCCATTATTCTATAGCATTGAGCCATGGAAGTTAAAGTGGTATCAAACTGTATTCAACCTACAATGTAGATGCATCATTTGCCTTCCTTTAGAGACAAAAGATTGGCCACTGTGGGAACAGAATGCTAGTTTTTTTTCTCTGACCGGCATGACTCTTCTTAGGCTCTTACATTCATATCATCATTGTATAGTATAGTTACCTTTATGTGGTAACTAAATCTATGCCACATGGCTAATTCTACCATTAGACAGAAGAAGGCAATTAGGTCAAGCAGCATGAAGGCCTATTTCTGACTGGCTCTGACCAGCTTCCTGGACACCCCTTATAATGGCCTCACAATAAGGACCTCATCATATATAGCAAGACAACATCTTCTACATTTTTTCTCTCCACTGTTTTTCCTCTACTACTGGAAAAGAGTCAGTCTCATGGAGCCCATTACAAGACACAGGGCAACTTCTGGCAGAACTCCTTGGGGCTCTGTTCCAGGAGCGGAGGCCAGAGTGTCCCCAGAGTAATTGTGTGTTTACCAAACTCCTCATTGAACAATGTGAGGAGGAAGTGGGGTGTGTGTGTGTGATGGATCTGAAGGGGGAAATAACGTGGGAAGGCAGAGGACACACCCCAACAGATGGGAACAGAGCCTGACGGTTCCCTTGCTGTCCCACACTTTCCGCTACTTTACCCCGCTTTACCCCTACCTGTCTGATGCGGTCCATATTGGAGGACCCGTCCTATTACAAGTGCAGGGAATGGAAGCAGGATTTTATCATTTGCCTCAGACAGCAAACTATATTGGCCATATCTTAATGTCAAGGCTATTTATATTACTGTTATCATGATTATTTATTTATTTATTTCATTTACTTATACCCCGCCCTTCTCACCCCGGGGGGGACTCAGGGCGGCTTACAGAGGAGGCACAATTAAATGCCTAAATCAATTCACAGTAATATAAAATACAAAAGCAATTTAGCAGTTAAAAATTAAACATCAGTACATAATAAGATATTAAAACAATCTCATGCTCGGGTTTAGAGTCCATATATCCATTCCATTCCATTTTTCCTTGTCTGTCGTCAGATCCTTAATTTAGCTGCCAGTGTATCCAAAGGCTTGGTCCCAAACCCAGGTCTTCAGTTTTTTCCTGAATGTCAGAAGGGAGGTCGCCGATCTAATCTCCCCGGGGAGTGAGTTCCACAGGTGGGGGGCCACCACTGAGAAGGCCCTGCTCCTCGTCCCCGCCAGCCTCACTTGTGAGAGTGGCGGGGTCGAGAGCAGAGCCTCCCCAGAAGATCTTAAGCTTCGAGGTGGGACGTAGAGGGAGATCCGTTCGGACAAATACACTGGGCCGGAACCGTATAGCGTTTTGTAGGTCAAAACCAGCACTTTGAATTGTGCTCGGAATTGGATCGGCAACCAGTGGAGCTGACGCAACAGGGGGGTGGTATGCTCCCTGTACGCCGCTCCGGTGAGCAATCTGGCTGCTTCTCGCTGGACTAGTTGAAGTTTCCGAGCAGTCTTCAAAGGCAACCCCACGTAGAGTGCGTTGCAGTAATCCAACCGGGATGTGACAAGAGCGTGGACCACCGTGGCCAGATCAGACTTCCCAAGATACGGGCGCAGCTGGCGCACAAGTTTTAATTGTGCGAAAGCTCTCCCGGCCACCGCCGAGACCTGGGGTTCCAGGCTCAGCGATGAGTCCAGGATCACTCCCAAGCTGCGAACCTGCGTCTTCAGGGGGAGTGTAACCCCGTCTAACACAGGCTGTAACCCTATACCCTGTTCGGCCTTGCGACTGACCAGTAGGACCTCTGTCTTGTCTGGATTCAATTTCAATTTGTTAGCTCTCATCCAGTCCGACACAGCGGCTAAACACCGGTTCAAGGTCTGATCCTGGAATGATCCTGGAATTAAAGGTGGCCTAGAGGAACTATACTGAGATCAGTTACCTTCTTTCAGAGTCACCACCCATTTCTGACAACTTGCTTGGCTGGGAGCAAACACATACAAGAGATGGCTGTCATGAAAAATCTATGGCAGGGGAGAACACAAAATTAGAACATATTTCAGGCCAAGCAAAGTTGTTAATTTTCTAAACAGCTAGAAGTTAAAAATGGCTTTGCTCTATTAGCTGTAATGGTTCAATGTGTTGTCAAATTAACTCATATTCCATGGCTTGAATAAATTAGGCAAAATGAACAAATCTGAGAATAGTTTCTTGTTCTGCTTCTACATAGGAAGCTCTGAAACAAATAAGAGCTATGTCTTATTTATTGAGTTCTCTCCAACAAGTCTATTAAATTTTGAGATAAATTCCAAAATGTGCCAAGCCAGTTGAGAGTCATAAGACGCTAATTATGTACCATATATTTCGTTTTGTGCTTATTCCACTTCCCATATATCCTTATAAAATACACACACACACACACACACACACACACAAGTACACATATGCACTTGCTTCTTTCCCCCTCTACAACCTTTCTCTACCTCACGGATAAATGATTAGGGCCAATACTGTGTTCCCTCACTTATCACAGGGGTTCTGTTCCAGGACCCCCCATGATAAGCGAAAATCTGTGAAGTAGGGGCACTATATATATTTTAAATATATTTTTAGACATTTTGTAGTTTTAAAACTAGAAATGCTTTGCCCGACTTACCAGGCAAGGGCCGTTGCGGTGGTGGGTGCCCTCCCGCTGGCCATGCTGCTTGCAGGGGGCTTCTTCTTCCCAGAAGCCCCCTGCACAGCAGGAAGTTTCCCACCATTCGGCCAGCTGGCCAACCAGTGGCAGGTCCCGCCCTGCCCCTGGATTGGCCAGGGCCGGTTTTCAAACTTTGCCCTGGCAGCCTTTGGAGGGCTTCCCTGGGCCTCCGCAGGGCTCCGTGGCCTCCGCAAGGTTGCCACAGAGCCCTGTGAAGTCCCAGGGCAGCCCTGCAAGCAGCGGTTCACTTTCCGTGGACTCACTGTTTTGCAGTTAGTATTTTAATATATTTTAAACATTTTGTGCTTTTCAACCACAAAATGTATAAAATATATTAAAATATTAATTCTCAACCCTAACCGCAAAACAGAGAATCCACGGAAAGCGAACCGCGAAACAGCGAGGGAACACGGTATTACATTATTTCACATTTTAGCCAGAGAAAGGATAAAGGCACTAATAGTAATGGTGCCAAGAGCAGGAGGGAACTGTTGTACAGGAAACACAGAATAGTAAATCCATAGAAAGATGAACATTTTCCCTTTATAGTTTGCCCTTGCCATAAAAGACAACATTGGAAATATCAAGTTTAGAATTAAACATGTTTAGAATTAATCCTGGTTTAATGCAGAACCAGACATGATAAGCAGCCATGTTTGTTTTATGCATGTCTCACTGTCTGGTCTGATCATTACTCAGTAATCAGAGTGGAGAAAAGCCACCGAGTAGTCTTTCTTGCTTATATAAAAGGTGTATTATAAGATTAGGGATCACATCCTCCCTTTTCTCTCTACCTTTGTGGCAAGTAATCTCCCCATACCTATCCTTGCTTTCTATATGAATAATAAAGCCAAGAGCAGTGCTCTTACTGGCCCTCAGAAGCACAAGGTCAATGTATCGTCTGAGTAGAGTCAGCTCAACACATTCGCAGGGGTTAAGGGCACAGGATCCCTGTGAAAGTGAAAAACTGTGAAAAAAGAAATGGCTAATTTTTTACCTGAGGGAATACCTCTCTAAGAATTTCTAGGTCTTTCACAATTACTCTAATATCAACCTCTATTAGAAGATGAATATAGCATTGCATTAGAGGATTGAGCAATTCATAGATAATTTTTAAAAATCAAATCCACTGGCATCGATTTATTCCCAGACCTTGAATAAACATGAACACTACAATAGTTTGCAAAATATCCCCAAATGCTTCATTATGTTACATCAGCAAGTATCACCTAAACCTGGTTACCCTGGGAAAAAAAAAACAATTAAAAGACATAACTATAAAACCTAAATGTATCTGTATGATATACAGGTAAACCACAAAAGAGAGATACCCAACATCTTATGTAGCCTTTGGTAAATTAGAGCAGTCATCCTCATATGATTAATTACATCCAATTCATTGAAACAACATTTGTAATAATTCCTTTCAGGGTTACAGATAAATCTGCATTCATCCATTTAAAAAGAAAATGGTTGCATGCACAATTTTTCAGTAAAAATGATACATTAACAAGGACTTTAGCCACAGGTGCATAAACCACAAAAGATCTCCACTATATATATATATATATATATATATATATATATATATATATATATGGTCAACTATAAACAAGAATGTTTAGAGTCAACATTAATAAGAAATGAATATGAATATAAGAACTTAATACTATGTCACAACCAAAAAGAAAGCATTTATAGAACAATACCAAAAGTAATATTATGAATATTGCAAAAAATAATAATAATAAAAAAATCAAAATACAGAATGCTATCACAGAACATAATGTGATAAAGGAAATAAAAAAAAACAAATTAATAAAGTTAATAAAATCAAATCTGAGTTTTCTAAGAACAAATTCTAGCTGACAACATGCTGCTGTTTTGAAATATGCTATATTTGGCCGTTGCTTAGGATGTTGTTTATAATAAAAACTTTCACTTACCTGGAAAGGATATTTGTAGTGACATGGAATTGTAATGTCACTATTCACAATTTCCACACATTTAATCTTGGACAGTTCAATTGAACCTTTTAGAATGTTTTTTTTCTATGGGACAAAAAAACAAACACAGAATCCAGTCAAAACACTATTAAAGGACATTCCTCATCGCATAAAATAGGATGGATCGCCTTTGTGCAAGGAAGGAGGAAAACATGGTGAGATAGCTAAGACAAGAGGGAAGGCAAAGGTTAAACCTTCCCTGTGTACTTTACAGGTCCTTAGAAACAACTCAAAGAGAGGTGGTATCTTAAAAGTTGTCTAAGAAAATGAACTGTATCCCAAAACCAAAATCGGTTTTGTTATCTCAAAACCAGAAGTAGATCCACCAACCAATGGAATGGGATCCACCTTGCACCACTACACATGTCTATCTGTATATACATATTCTACTACTTATATTAATGTAAATACAATCACTCACTCATACTGAATATCACATTGGTTTAGCCCTTGAATTTCAGTAACATTATTTCTCAAATTATACTGCAGTACTCTTTATTATCGTCATCACCATCAGGAGCAGAATCAGCATCCTATCCTGTCTTTTTACCAGTTTTTGATGCAAGACTCTTTGGTACATAGTATGCTGCTTGATCTTTCCTCAAACTTGACCCCCTTCCAAGGCACCCAATGCAAGGTGGACCTTATTGGTTCAAAAAAAATGTCAAAGAGGTTGGTTCAAATTAATGGTGATGTGCCAGAAAAGCAGTGCCTTATCCTATGCATCCAACCATTGTCCATTGGAACTGATATATAATACAAACAGTGCACAACAGGACCAATGCACAGTAAAAGTAATGCACAATGGGACACTGGCTAGAGAATGCCAATGTATATCAGGTCATTCTTGCCAGTGATGGCATAAGACCTGGGTCTTTCCAGGTGTGGGCTCTGTGTGAATTGGGCCTGGGATTGCGTTGCGTGACTTCTGGGCCTGGTCCACACAGCTGTCTCAAGATTTCTGGGCTGCTGGAACCTGGAAGCCACAAGACAACACCCACCCCCACTCCCACCCCACCCCCTCGAAAAGGCCTCAAAAATAAAAAATTACTCACAAGGCCACCATTACTGTGCTGCTGGAGCTCTCCTGGCATGTAGAAATGATGTGCCAGGAGAAGCGGGGACATAGGACCGATTTTCCTCCTTTTTAATTTTGAAGTTTTTTCTGGGGGGTTTTCTACACCACCTCCCCCAAAAGCACAGTTTTTGGTGTGTGTGTGTGTGGACTCTAATCAGTGCCCTATCGGGTTTCTTAAATTCAATCAGACACGGATGAATGGGATGAATATGAAAGGGTGATATGGCTATGTGGAAGCCCCCTCCCCTGTCTGCTTTCAGCCTTCATATCTGTTCCCAGGCTCATAATGCAAAGTGAATGCAAAAATTGTCCAACAAGATCACCAACACAAACAAGAAGGCCCTTTAAATAGCAAGGTAACATTTCAAATAGTCATTTCTCCAAGCACAAACTTTTTGATCCACAAACATCAAAGCACAACAAAGGCAACAGGACAAGCAAAGTGTTGTTCCCAAAACTCCAAGAGATCCCACTGAAAGGGAAAAAAAACTCCAAGGAAAGTTAATTTTTCAAAAGGAAAAGTAGCAAAGAATTTACAATGGAAAAGTAACAGGTGTTATATGACAATTTTGAAAATAATAAACATGTTATTAAAACTAATCAAA
The DNA here is from genome assembly GCF_037176765.1 of Anolis sagrei. Lineage (NCBI taxonomy): Eukaryota > Metazoa > Chordata > Lepidosauria > Squamata > Anolidae > Anolis > Anolis sagrei. The sequence goes on from NC_090022.1 coordinate 80,568,313, forward strand.
ATATTATTAAAGCTGACTTTCTTGGTGAGTAAAAAGGAAGTATGGCAGGAAATACTGCGGGGGAAAAGGTTTACAAAAATAGGTAATGGATCCATATTTTTGCAGTCCTCTTACTGGCTACATTGCATGTTGTTTTAAATGTTATCATTGTACTATGTCATAAAAATAGTAACAAAATAGTAACAATAATCTGTTGCTTTTTTGCTCTTACAAAAGTGGTTGGTGGTTGGGTTCTGTCAGCAATGAAAGGAGAAAAGGAATAATAATAATAATAATAATAATAATAATAATAATAATAATAATATATTTGTATTCTGCCCTATCTCCCCGAGGGGACTCAGGTCGGATTCCAGTATATATAGACACAAAGGCAAACATTAAATGCCTTGAAACAATGAAACACACACAGATAAAGGTAAAGGCTTTCCCTTTCATCTCTGGCTCTGGGGGGTGATGCCAATCTCCATTTCTAAGCCAAAGAGCCTGCAATGTCTGTAGAAATCTCCTAGGTCATGTGACCGACATGATTGCATGGAGCACGTTTACCTTCCCACTGAGGTGGTACCTGTTGATCTACTCTCATTTGCATGTTTTCAAACTGTTAGGTTGGCATGAGCTGGGGTACCATTGGGAGCTCACTCTGTCCCACGCAGGCCCGTAGCCAGGATTTTGTTTTGGGGGGAGCTGAGTTTGATTCGGGGGGGGGGGGGGTGAGTCTGAGTGAAAGAGGGTCTAGCCTAGCAAACCTTTTCTATCGTTGCCCCAATACCCCCATGCATATGGGATGTATTGAGCATGGTGATCAGATCATGATATGAATAAACGTAACAGTTTAAATAATGTACCAGTAAGGCCTTTTCATGGACCACCATGAGAATTTCGGGGGGGGGGGGAGGTGGAGGCTGAAGCCCCCCAAGCCCCCCCCCGGGCTACAGGAAGTTCAGCAATTCAACAGTTTAACCCATTGTGCCACTGCAGAAGACTATTATGACATTTCCAGAATAAGTAACTAACTATTCATCTGTTTGTTATAGATTTATCTGAAATGTTTTTAAAATGTCAAATAGTGTCCCTAAGGAAGCTGAGGTTTATATTTTGCTGCATTTCGGCAATTCCATAATGGGATTTATTGACAACTCATCTCAACATCAGTAATGTCAGTGAACAGATTTTTGGCTTTTTTGTTTATTATTTGAGGGTCCATATCCTGGTTAAATATTCTAAAGTTGTTTCAAGAGTATTTGACTGAACAGCAAAATGTACAAGGGCAAAATGCATCATGTTCCCATTTGGGTTTTGATCCAAAATATATATTTTCACCAAGTGCGTATATGACAAGAAAATAAAAATTAAACTAATTAGAAGATTTATTTATTTTATTTCGTGTACTTCTACTCCGCCCTTCTCAACCCCCGAGGGGGGACTCAGGGCGGCTTACAAACAGGCACAATTCGATGCCTACACAGTAATACAAAAACGCATAAAAACAGCAATTAAACAGTTATAACAATTAAAACAATCAATATATATCACAATCAATAACCAATATCAAGCTCAGCGTTTGCCAACTCAGAGTCCATATTTCATTGCACATTGTCTATTCCTATCCGTCGTCATAGTCCTTTATTTATCTGCCAGATTGCCCAAACGCCTGGTCCCAGATCCATGTCTTCATGGATTTGATTAAATTAAAAAGTTCTCATGGTTGACCTTTAGGATCATTGCATTAGATGTCAAGCAGCAGTTTATTTACAATAAAGCTTTATCAAGGAAATGAAGAATTGATGACAGCAGGATTGTAGTGAGGGGCCAGAGATAATATCAAGTCTTCAAAATATTAATAAACTTCATGTTTATGCCTTCAAGTCACCTCTTGACTTTTGGTGACTCCAACAAATTTCATAGGCTTTTCTTAAGCAATGAATATTTAAGAGGTAGTTTTGTCAATGCAGAAACTTTAGAATATGATGTCTGCCTGTTCCCTTCCCTTAAACCCCACATATATTGTTTTACAGGTTATTCAGAATCCCCAAATACAAAAAACTCAGAAACTTTAAATACTCCCTATGAATGGCTGAAGTAGTGATATCTTTGCTTTCTGATAGCACGCACAAAATTAGTAAATTATTGTGTATAAAATTCAAGCTATGTTTATAATGGGCACATGAAACATAAATGAACCATGTGTTCTGACTTGGTTCCCATCTCCAAAATATTCCATGATCTATATGTAAATACAAATATTTCAAAATCCAAAATACTACTGGTCCCAAACATTTTAGATAAGGGATACAAAGCTTGTATGACTTTAATCTATTCCTTTTTCTTGTAAGTTAAAAAAATCCTCTCTTCAAACTGCTTGTCACTGGAGAATATCATCACTGCTGACAAAATGTAAATCTTCATGAAGGCAAGCTTCACCATGACTTTGCAAACCAGGATTTTAAACTGTGGCACAGAAAGCTCTTTCTCCTCTTATGTTTGGTACGCAATGGCCGTTAACACTAATGAAAGGTTTGCACATACATCAGGAAAAGAATGAATGCTATAAAGTCTAGCAACAGTAAGGATCTGTTTCTTCTGAATTTCATTACACAGTGCACAATGAGGGGCCATCTTACCATGAAATAAAATGCTCATAATAGATATGTGTTTCCAATTTCCCCTTTCTGCATGAGTCTGTCAGCATAATATAATTGGTTTCCTTATTAAACATGCAAATTACAGCTACAGACAAAACTCTTTTTGCTCATAGAGTGACCTCATATATACTGACGTCTGTATCCTAACTACACATAGATTTGAAGTTGGATGGACAATGACAGTCTGTCTGTGAACAAAAATTCTCATGTGAACTACAAATGTAGTAATTGAAGCCATTTCACTTTGTGTTTTTATCTTTAAATCTCAACACACAGACATTGGTTCTCTAAAATTGTACTTAAGGCAGTATAGCACCCATCATAGCAATGTTATCAAAAAGTATATACAGTAGTGTCTCACTTATCCAACCTTCGCTCATCCAACGTTCTGTATTATCCAACAGTCTGCCTCCCGCCTGGATCCACAGCTCTTTCAATACATTGCAATGTTTTGGTGCTAAATTCGTAAATACAGTAATTACTACATAACATTACTGTTTGTCAGTTTGTTGTAAAACATGATGTTTAGATGCTTAATCTGTAAAATCATAACAAAATTTGACTTTTAACATGCTTTTCCTTAATCTCTTCTTATTATCTAACATTTTCACTTATTCAATGTTTTGCCGTCTCGTTTATGTTGGCTAAACGAGATTCTACTGTGTGTGTCTTTAAGTTATTTGTCAAGTTATGACAATGGTTTTGCTAGTTCCTTCCCTGGAATATAGCCTATAGCAACTACTATTCCTTGCTACTCCCCCTCCCCGCATCTAAGCACTAACAAGGTCTGACCCAGATCTTAGCTTCCAAGATCAGATGGTATCTGATGCTTTAATGGTAATTATAAAATACAACAGCAGCTAAACTAAAACAGAGATTTGTATCTCAGGTGTAGATCCAAATTGTGTAAAGTTTATGCCACTAAATATTGATTTCTGATTAAATATGTTGTTCAAATCAAGAGCCTGCGATGAGAGTAATGATGTGCTAAATTCTCCATCCAAACGGGCCTTTAACCCAAGACCTGTTTCATTTTTACTGGAGGCATCCAAATGATGCCTCTGGTAAAACCAAATTAATTAGGAACAAAGCAGGGCAGTCATTTCCATGCATCAGAAGGACCACCTCAATGGTGGCCTGGTTTGTTTTTTGTTTTTTAAAAAAATAAGAGTGGTTTTGGGGGGCTTCGGGATGGCTGGATGCCATCCCGGTAGTTACTGGGATGGCATCTAGACACCCCACTGGGAAAGCCTGGGTTTTCTTAGGGGGGGGGGAGGCTTGGAGACACTAATACGCACCAAAGCAGGTTTCAAAATCCACTTTGGCTCACATTTCTGTCATGTGCCCTAGGTTTCATGGTCCAACAATTATATAGCTGGATGGAACCACAAGGGCAATTTAGTCCAATTTATTCTGGGCAAAATAAGAATACTCAGCTAACACACTCCTGGAAAAGCACATCTACCCTGGCCAGTTAGCACAAGCCACCCTCCTTTAACAGATAAAATAATGCATGAAGCTGATCTGGGTTAACACAGGCCAGAGCTGCTTAACACAGCCTTTGAAATCATGTTATCCAAAGTTGGGGTTGCCCCGAATTCTCTCCCAGATTCCAGTGTAGCCTGTGACTTTGGATCAATGCGAACAGTTGGGATTCAGCTGTTTACACAACTACCCCATGTTTCCTGGACTCAGGCAGCCTGGAGACATGGGATTGCACTCACAGTTCCCCTCAATGTTATAGAATTTTGGGAGCTATAGTTTTACAACATCTTTTCCCTTCTCTGCCAAAGAGCGCCAGTGCCTCACCAAACTGCTGCTCTCAGGATTTCATAGCATGGAGCCATGGCAGTTTAAGTGGTGCCAAACGGCATCAATTCTATAATGTAGATGCACCCCTAAACACACCTTTGTCCGACATTCAGTCCTTTATGCCGTAAAACATACAGAATATACTTTGAGTAATCGGGTGGGGCTGCTACTACTTAAAAAGTAGTCATGACAGGACAATGTGATATATGTGCTGATCACTCACCAGTGCCATGCATTTGTAGACATTAACTTTGGAGACAAAATAATATACAGTATATTATGTAAATATTTTGCAAAATGTTAGCTGATTTGTAAACATAGATTGCATCTGCAATGTAGAATTACGGCAACACAATTTGACACCACTTTAATTTCCATGGCTCAAGGTTGTAGAATTCCCTGGACTGTATGGCATCCCCTTTGGATGGGGGAAACAGGGACATTCAGAAGATACCTTTCTTTATATGAGATGGAAGGATGAAATGGCAAAGGAATATTAAGAAATATGCAAGCTTTTAATAGAAAAGGGCTTAGTTAAATACACAATCAGTTAGATGGGGAACTTTTAATGAAGAGGATGCCTTTTTATGAGACAGACGAATGAAAGGCTGCCACTGCACTGACAGCCGAGGTGGGCCTGGAGTGGAAGAGCCCCAAAGAAATATTGGGAACTGAGTCAGATTTTGATGCTAGAACAAAAACTCAGTTGAATCCAGAATCATTTTGACGGAAAACTTTTAATGAACAAACTGAGGAGTTGAAATATTACAGAATATGTTATGTGATTTAGGCAGCATGACAGTTATCTTTAAAAATAAAAAAAATATTCCATGATTTTTTTAAAAAAATGAATGATGAACATATGCAATCCAGCTGAAATTGATAAATTGTATATACTGATGAAAGAGAATTTGACAAAAAACTTGGTAAATGAGTGGGAACCATTTAGATTTGAAAACAAGAAAGAAGTACCATATTTTCCGACGTACGAGGCGACTGGCCGCATAAGACAACCCCCCAACTTTTCAATTTCAAATTTCAAATTTGGATATACTCGCCCTATTAGACTACCCCTCTTGCCAGCCCCTTCAGGCCCCAAAGCCTCCTTTCCTGGTCTTTGAGGCGGCTTCTCGGCTCCATAGAGGCAGCCTCCCTTCCACCGCCAGCCAGGCCCCGCCACAGCCAGCCAACCGCCATGCTCATCACTTCCTGTTTTGGGTCCAAAACAAGATGGAGTCTCCTAACAGGTGAGGGAGGTGGGCATCTGCCCTGCGCTGGAGCAGGGCGCCCGAAGCAGCAGCAGCAGCAGCTATGCTCCTCCAGCGCCGCTTGTCTCCCGCTGCTGGGCTTCAGCCTCAACGAGGGGCTCTTCCACTCTATGCCCACTCTATGCTGTCAGTGCGGTGGAGGAGGAGGAGGCGGTGATATAGTTGCTGGATGGCCACGTTGCCTCCTCCTCCGCCACCGCATGGACAGTCGCGGTGGGCCTGGAGTAGAAGAGCCCTTCAGTGAAACTGAAGCTCAGCAGTGGGAGACAAGCGGCGCCATAGGGCAGCCCTCAGGTTCTGCTTGTCTCCCACTGTCAGGCTTTAGCTTCACTGGGGGGCTCCTCCACTCCAGGCCTGCCTCGGCTATCCTTGCAGCAGTGGAAGCAGAGGAAGAGGAGGAGGCAATGCAGCCATCTGGCGAGTATATTGCCTCCTCCTCTGCCACTGCACTGATAGTCGAGGTGGGCCTGGAGTGGAAGAGCCTCTCGGTGAAACTGAAGCTCAGCAGCAGGAGACAAGTGGAACCTCAGGGCTGCCCTCCGGCGCCTCTTGTCTCCCGCTGCTGAGTTTCAGTTCACTGAAGGGCTCTTCCACTCCAGGCCCGCCTCGACTGTCTGTGTGGTGGCGGATGAGGAGGCGGCGGCGATGTGGCCATCCAGCGAATATATCACCTCCTCCTCCTCCGTAGCACGGACAGCCAAGGTGGGCATAGAGTGGAAGAGCCCCTCGGTGAGGCTGAAGCCCAGCAGCGGGAGACAAGCGGCGCTGGACGAGCGCAGCAGCTGTTGCTGCCGGCGCCCTGCTCCAGCGTAGGGCAGCTGTCCATCTCCCTCACCTCGACCCAAAACAGGAAGTGATTTTTTTATACCAGGTGTACTAGACCTCCCCCCTAGTTCAGCAAGGATTTTCCAGGGTTAAAATGTCATCTAGTATGCCGGAAAATACAGTAGTAATATTTGTGAGATTTGAATATTAATTTATAGAATAGGTTTTTAAGCAGAGGTTTAAACGCAAATAACTTATAACATTTTTGAAATGTGTTTAGATGCAGGGGAGGAAGAAAGAATATAATTTGTCTGTTTTAAATAGTTATGTTTAGATGAAAGTTTTAGGTTGGTTTACTGTGTTGTTATTTTTAATATTGTATTTTTAAAAATACCCAAAAAGCTTATTTAAAAAGCCCAAATTCCACACTGTTTTTCCACATAGGTTCTTGAAATCACAGATGCAGCTACGTGGCACTTCTTGGTATGTTCAGTCATTCACAGAATTGTATGGGCATTGATATAGCATCATTTCCCATTTCTAGTCTTTCCACCATCTTTTTGAAGTTTTGTTTTGTTTTACCACAAACATTCAATAGCCAGAAAATGCCTTTTGACTGGTTGAACTAGGAACCCCAATAGTGATCTTCAATAAAATCTTATCTGAAGCTGTACAGTCTCAAGAACTGAATGGGAAATGTAATAGATAACATTGTGACTGCATCTCTGTCATCAAGAGATTATATCATAAACCCTGGACACTGACTGTTATATCTCCAGTTTAAGCAAAGGAAAGGGTAGCCATTCTTCCCGTTGCAAATTCATATCATGATCTTGTCCACCAAACTATACACAGAGCTTGGGAAAAAGAATTCCCTAAACAATATAGTAGTTGTCAGGCATATAGGCATATAGACCCCCCAAATTCTCAGGGTGGTCCGCGAGAAGGCCTTACTGGTACATTATTTAAACTGTTATGTTTATTCATATCATGATCTGATCACCATGCTCAATATATCACATATGCATGGGGGTATTGGGGTAATGATACAAAAGGTTTGCTAGGGTAGACCCTCTTTCACTCAGACTCAGCCCCCCCCCCCGAATCAAACTCAGCCCCTCCCGAAACAAAATCCTGGCTACGGGCCTGGTAGTTGTAGTTCTAAGTGGAAGCATCCAGTGTTGGTGGTAAAGACAGGAAACCCAAACCCCTGTTGACCTATTTTCAATGCTTTTGCAAGAGAACTCAGTGTGATAGACAATGGATTCAATATAAAAATATTTCTGAAATATAGAGACATATGCACAACCCCACAATATTAAAACCTGAGAAATGAAAAATCAACACATTAAATGGCTTTTTAAAAGTGAGTACACAGTACAAGTTAAACATGCAAGGAGTTGACCAATATGACTTTACTTAGCAGAAAGCTTAAATAATTGTAGGCAAGTTATTATTTCACTATGGAAAATGAAAGACTTGCACATACCATATCAATCCCTTGTGAGAATATTATAAACCGCAATGTGACTTAGTCTGTATGAGATCTGTATTTGTGTCTGTGCCTGAATGGTCTGTCTCAGACAGATGCTCTAACCTTTTGGGACGTGGGTCAATTTCCTTTTCTTCAAAGCCACAGAAGATAAAGAACTTGTCGGCTTGTCCTTAAAGACTGCCCTTGAGAACCCTTCAGTAAAACATTAAGAACCAATATCCTTGTCATAAATACTTTAATCTGCTTATGTTTCTTGGCATTTATAATTAATTCAACAACTTGTACAATATATTCATAAAAGTCAGGAGTGCAAATGTCCTGAAAGGGATCCCTCGTAAAATGTACAGGCATAATCATACCTTTCTGTGAGCCAATCGACCATACCATCCCAAATACATCTGAACTTGTAGGACTTTGCAAGCTAAGGAGGCCTGGCTAATACTTCAATGGAAGACCAGGAAAATACCAGAGGTATTCAGCCTCAAATCCTGGATAGTGGATGCTAATCCTAATTAAGAATGAACACAAGGACTTAGTATGAGAATATAAGTCCTCAAAATGCAAAGGAAAAATGCAAAGTGGCAAGGGAGAAAAATAATAAGAAATGACCCATATATAACCTATCTCCTTAAACAGCACATTTCATATACAAATGAACAAAAACCAATGTCAAATCTGAATCTTGGCTCTGAAGAAATAATGCATGGGTCACAAAACTCTGCTCAGTTTGTCCCTATAACATTCCTTACCAATAAAGTCTGAAAAAGAGAGAGAAAGCACACATACCCCAGGGCGACGTTCAAAATATGCCAGCCTTGATTTTGTTAAAATGAAGAATCGAACTTTAAAATTGGAGGGAGAGGTCCTTCGCTTTTGCTGGGACTTTTTGATCAGTTCTTCTTCAAGCAGAACACAGTTATTCATTGTCCAACAAGTAATGGTCTTACTCCAGGATGGGAAAGCATCTGCTTTATTATACCTGAATGCTACATATGAGCTCAAGAAAGAGAAATCAGGAGACAAGGATTTTTATAAAAGTGTATTTGAAAAACAGCGTAGGTGCTTTATCTTTCCATCTGTCATCCAGGCAATGCAGTTTAGCTAGCTTCCTTTCTGATGTAAAAAAACCCATAACCACATCCTTTTTAAATACTGTTGCACAAAATATGCGCACTACATTATGCTATATGATAAATGTTCACATAGAGGAAAAAGACTAAAAGCTAGCCCAAGGAGAGGAAGAATGTTGAAAATAAAAGATAATTCAAGCACCTGATTATGAGAAATGAGGGAAAGATATAGAATCATAGAATTGGAAGAGACCTCGTGGGCCATCCAGTCCGACCCCCGGTCAAGAAGCAGGAAAATCGCATTCAAAGTACCCCCGACAGATGGCCGTCCAGCTCTATTTAAAAGCCTCCAAAGAAGAAGCCTCCATCACACTGCAGGGCAGAGAGTTCCATTTCTGAACAGCTCTTGCAGTCAGGAAGTTCTTCCTAATGTTCAGATGGAATCTCCTTTCTTGTAGTTTGAAGCCATTGTTCTGCGACTTAGTCTCCAGGGCAGCAGAAAGCAAGCTTGTTCCCTCCTCACTATGACTTCCTCTCATATATTTATACATGGCTATCATGTGTCCTCTCAGCCTTCTCTTCTTCAGGCTAAACATTTCAGCTCTTTAAGCTGCTCCTCACAGGGCTTGTTCTCCAGACCCTTGATCATTTTCGTAGCCCTCCTCTGGACACATTCCACCTTGTCAACATCTCCCTTCAATTGTCGTGTCCAGAATTGGACACAGTATTCCAGGTGTGGTCTAACCAAGGCAGAATAGAGTGGTAGCATGATTTCTCTGGATCTAGACACTATACTCCTATTGATGCCGCCGCATCACAGCAATACACACACACACACGTCAGCTTTTAAATGCATTCTTAAATGAATCCACAATGCATTACATGCAAACATACATATGCAGAAATATCCTTTAGGATAGCAGTGAGTCATACGGTTCTCCTAGATATTGCTAGACTATAGTTCCCAGCATTTCTTATCAGTGGATATGGCAAGTAGGGTTACAGGGAACTGTAGACCCACAACATCTGGAAGGCCTTATGGCTCCCACCTCTGCTCTAGAAAGTAGGTCAGTACTTATTTCTTTACATAGACAGACTGCCTCAAGTCATCTGTTACCTTTCATTCACTGAATTAAAATGGAATAAAGATACCTCTGATACAACTAACTATGAAAACAGAAATCATATATTTTTATAAATGTAGAAAATGGCTTCCACTTCAACAGAAGTTAACATCTCATCTTCACAGGATGGGGAATATAGAACTATATCAGAACTTAATCCATATACATACATATATAAAGGTGAAGGCAAAGGATTGTTATTAAAAATATGAATTAGGATCTTCTGTTTCTCCTTTTTTTTAGTTTTCCAAATAAAAGTGTGTAAAATCCACCTTGCTGTACTGTATTTATACCCTACTTTATCTCCCCAAAGGGAACTCAAAGTGGCTTGACATAAAAAGCATTAGTATACAATTTAAAATATATAAAAATACAAGTATTAAAACATAATTAAACACAAACAGCACTAAAAGATGTAGTTAAAATCCATCTAAAACATATTCAGTGTTAAAAACCACAGAACCCCTGACTAAATCTTAAAACACCTTCATCTTTAAAAGCCTGTCTGAATAAGAAAGTTTTAGTCTGCCACTGAAAGAAAAATGGGGGGGGGGGGGGCTGTGATTAGGAGCATAGAGATTTGATTGACATGTGAAATAGAGTTTTGTTGTGATTGGTGCAAATTCTCGGACCTCAGCAACTTTTAGGGTCCCTGTGGTTTTCTGCTGCTTTTAAAATGCCTCACCTTTTCTCTCCCTGATGTTGAAGGCCTGGATACCGCAGCTGACGTCGACGCCGATGTCGATGTTGAAGGTACCGGAGCCAACGTCTGCTGGTACAGAAGGTATCGAAGCCGATGGACCCGATTCTTACGGGACTGTGCCGTCAACGATTGACAATGACGACACGAAGAAGTAATGTGTGCCTCACCGAGACACAAAAGGCAAAGAGCGTGTTTGTCCGAATCAGGGATCTTCCTCGGACAATTCGCGCATCTTTTGAAGCGAGTTGTTGACATAATACAGTCAAACAACTTGAAGAAACTCTATGAAGAATCACTATCCAACAATATCTCTAATCGAAGTACCGAAGCGAGCCGTGCGGCGGAAAAAAAGGAATTGGATCGGTGTGCGTGGGGCGCCCTTTTATCCCCTGCCGGGGCTGGGCGGGGTTACCGCCAAAACTTGAAAAGTTTTAAAATGTAGAAGTTTCCGTTGGAGCCCGCGCAGGCGCAGTCTCTCCACAAGTGTGCATTCGCAGAGACCACGAAGAAAAATCCACAATATCGGTTTTGAACTGGATTATCTGGGTCCACTGTGCCATATAATCCAGTTTAATGTGGATTTTATACAGCTGTGTGGAAGGGGCCTTGGGCCAGTTATCACAATGGAGGACTTAAATAGCTCCACAAACACTTTGGGGGGGGGGGGGGTAGAGTGAAATCATGGATAGCAAACCCATGAATAAGGGGTTACTTGTCACCTCTTTCCTGCTCAGATGATTGTGCCACTGAAGGGTCACCATCTGCCCTCTCTGTTGAGGGCGCGGTTGTCCCGAGTCCTAAATGCTGAGGGATTGTGAGACTCTGTCATGCCTTTCACTGCTTCCAGATTAACTGTTTGCACCCACATCTGTAAATCGGAGCTTGTTTGCACTGTTAGGACTTAGGGACCTTACAGACAGGCCTAATATCCCAGGATCTGATCCCAGCTTTTCTGTCTATCCCAGATTGATTGGCAGTGTGGGCTCATATAATCCAGTTTAAAGCAAAAACCCTGGGTTGGATCCTGGGATATAGGGCCTGTCTGGAAGGGCCTTTAGTAATTCCTCTCTAGCTGCTGCATGTTCCTGATGCTGTTTATAGTTGTTTGCCAGCAGTTAACTGTGTAATAACTATATATTGATTAAAATAACACCACATGCATGAGCAAAACTCTTCATGAAAAATCATCACTCAAATAGATTTCCGTTCTGGTTTACACTGAAATATGGCAAAGGTGTTTTTTAAGTCTCAGACTTCAAAGCTTACTGCATAATGGGGACCTTTTGGTAATTGGTCTGGTTTATGCTCTCCTGAACAATTTCTCACACCTATAGTATACACAGAAACCACTAACCTCCCCCCCCCCCCCCCGTTTAGAAACAAGAGAGGCATAAAACCATGGACCCTTTCCCACAGTCATATAATCCAGAACATCAAGGCAGATACTCCACAATATCTGCTTTGAACTGGATTATCTGAGTCTGTGCTGTCAGATAATCCAGTCCAATGTGTGGAAGGGGCCTGTCAATTGTTTCATGCATAGAGGTTTTGCACTTTTTCATCTGAAAGGGGATTTTCAGTGTATTGTCGAAGGCTTTCATGGCTGGAATCCCTGGTTGTTGTAAGTTTTTCGGGCTGTATAGCCATGTTCTAGAAGCATTCTCTCCTGACGTTTCACCTGCAACTATGGCAGGCTTCCTCACAACCTCTGAGGATGCCTGCCATAGTTGCAGGTGAAACGTCAGGAGAGAATGCTTCTAGAACATGGCTAGACTGCCTCAAAAACTTACAACAATACAGAGATTTCCGGTGTTTGTCACCAATTTCCTTTCACAAAACCAAGGGCCCTTCCACACAGCCATACAACCCAGAATATCAAGGCAGATAATTCACAATATCTTATTTAAAGTGGAATATCTGAGTCCACACTGCCATATAATCCAGTTCAGTGTGGAAGGGGGCCAAGAGTCGACCACGGTATCCTTCTGGGACACCTCGCAGGGATGGGTCTTGGAGGAACTGTTTTGCAGTGGCTCCGGTCATTCCTGGAGGGTCGATCTCAGAAGGTGTTGTTGGGGGACACCTGTTCAACCCCACAACCATTGTCTTGTGGGGTTCCTCAGGGCTCAATATTGTCTCCCATGTTGTTTAACATCTACATGAAGCCGCTGGGGGAGATCATCCGGAGTTTCGGGGTACGGTGTCATCTGTACGCGGATGATGTCCAACTCTGTCACTCCTTTCCACCTGCTACTAAGGAGGCTGTCCAGGTCCTGAACCGGTGCTTGGCCGCTGTGACGGTCTGGATGAGGGCGAACAAATTGAAATTGAATCCAGACAAGACAGAGGTACTCCTGGTCAGTCGCAAGGCCGAACAGGGCATAGGGTTACAGCCTGTGTTGGATGGGGCCGCACTCCCCCTGAAGACGCAGGTTTGCAGCTTGGGTGTGATCCTGGACTCATCGCTGAGCCTGGAACCCCAGGTTTCGGCGGTGACCAGGGGAGCATTTGCACAGCTAAAGCTTGTGCGCCAGCTGCGCCCGTACCTTGGGAAGTCTGACTTGGCCACGGTAGTCCACGCTCTGGTTACATCCCGTGTAGACTACTGCAACGCTCTCTACGTGGGGTTGCCTTTGAAGACAGCTCGGAAGCTCCAACTAGTCCAACGCTCGGCAGCCATGATTTTAACAGGAGCGGAGCGCAGGGAGCATACAACCCCCCTGTTGCGCCAACTCCACTGGCTACCGATCTGCTACCGGGCTGAATTCAAAGTGCTGGCGTTGGCCTTTAAAGCCCTAAACGGTTCCGGCCCAAGCTACCTATCTGACCGCATCTCTGCCTATGAACCCACCAGGACTTTGAGATCTTCCGGGGAGACCCTGCTCTCAATCCCGCCTGCTTCTCAAGCTCGGCTGGCGGGGACGAGAGATAGGGCCTTCTCGGTGGTGGCTCCTCAGCTGTGGAACGCCCTTCCTACGGACATTAGACTAGCACCATCTCTAATGGTATTCCGCAAAAAGGTGAAGACCTGGATGTTTGTGCAGGCGTTTGAGTAATTTAGTGCAATCTGGTAATGGAACATAGGAATGGAACAATGGACGACGAACCTGGACTACGCTTGGATGATGAGAAGATTGGGTACGGTTGTTTTTTGTAATAATTGTGCATTGTAATTGCTTATTGTTAATTTATGGATAATGTGTTAAGTCAATTGTTATATGTTGTATGGAACCACTGCTGTTTCTACTGTTTTTACTGTTTGTGAACCGCTGTGAGTCGCCTTCGGGCTTGAGATACAGCGGTATATAAGTAAAGTAAGTAAATAAATAATAATAATAAGAGTCAGATCACTGACAAAGCAGGGAAAACTCACAACCCAATATAAGCTCACTGCTGCTCTCTGCTGCCATAAGAGAGGCATAACAGGAAAAAATATTACTGTACTTTGCAGTAACAAGGCCTTCCTTTCAAAGTATAAATAATATGTAGCATTATAAATTTCCTTGTTCAGGATCTAACTAACTAGTACTAGTACACTACTATAGATTGTCTATGCAATTTAGTCTTCATGCTGTGTTAGAAACAACAGAAAATATCTTCTGATTTTCTATATAGAAATGGGGTGATATAAAGAAAACGAATATTGCATAAAATATAAAGGAGAGAGGTGCATTATGATCTGGCAAGCTTTCATACTAATGTATATTGTTTTAAAATGCATATCTTATGTTTATGGGTTGCTTTATATATGTGTGCTTTGATTGCTGTTGTTTTGTACTGTATTTAGTATGTTGGAAGCTGCTTTGGTAGCTTCCTTCGTGGGAGAAAAGTGGACTATAAAGAAAGCACCATTAAAGCCTTGGCAGACCACGCAAAAAGAATCTGCGAACCCCACCTCCACCAAGATGAACTGAACCACCTCAACTGGGCTCTACAGGCCAATGGATACTCCACCTCAGACACCAGAAGAGCTGCAAGACCAAGAACAAGCCACGAGAGTCAAGATGAAGATCCACCCAGAGGAAAAGTGTTCCTGCCATACATCAAGGGAACCACTGACCGCATAGGGAAGCTGATGAGGAAACACAACATACAAACAATCTACAAACCCACCAAGAAAATCCAACAAATGCTACGTTCAGCAAAGGACAAGAGGGATCCTCTCACCTCTGCAGGAGTCTACAGTATACCATGCAGCTGTGGACAAGTCTACATAGGGACCACCAAACGCAGCGCCCAAACAAGAATCCAAGAACATGAAAGGCACTGCAGACTACTCCAACCAGAGAAATCAGCCATAGCAGAGCACCTGATGAACCAGCCTGGACACAGCATATTATTTGAGAACACAGAAATGCTGGACCACTCTCACAACCACCATGTCAGACTACACAGAGAAGCCATTGAAATCCACAAGCATGTGGACAATTTCAACAGAAAGGAGGAAACCATGAAAATGAACAAAATCTGGCTGCCAGTATTAAAAAACTCTAAAATTACAACAGCAAAACAACAGAGGGGAAACAATCAGGCACATCTAATCACCTCTCAACAAAATATTGCCCCAGGCACTGCCAGGCCATCAAATGCTAATCAAGGTGGTCAGTTGAAACATTCACACCTAGCTCCAACAGACAAAAGTTCTTTGTCCCACCCTGGTCATTCCACAGATATATAAACCCCTTTTTCCTAGTTCCAATAGACCTCACTACCTCTGAGGATGCTTGCCATAGATGCAGGCGAAACGTCAGGAGAGAATGCCTTTAGACCATGGCCATATAGCCCCAAAAAACCTACAACAACCCAGCGATTTATTGTCGGGTTGCTGTGAGTTTTCCAGCCTGTCTGGCCATGTTCCAGAAGCATTCACTCCTGATGTTTCGCCCACATCTATGCCAGACATCCTCAGAGGTTCTGAGGTTAGTTGGAAACTAGGTAGGTGAGGTTTATATATCTGTGGAATAATGTCCAGGGTGGGAGAAAGAACTCTTGTCTGTTTGAGGCAATTGGCCAGCTTGATTAGCTTGATTAGCTTCAAAGCCTGGCTGTTTTCTGCCTGAATTCTTGTCTGCTTGAGGCCGTTAGGAATTGTGGGAGTTGAAGTCCAAAACACCTGGAGGGCTCAAGTTTGCCATACCATACCATATGTGTATGTATTTACACGTGGGGGGAAGGGGAGGGAATCATACTCCAGAGCTCCTGATTGACGTCAGGAGCAGCCAATCAGAGAGAAGATCCTTTTCTTCCCCTGCTTCAGGGCAAATGCTCGCTCGCTTCCCTCCATCTTTGCCTCCGCGCGGCTCTCGCTGACGCCATCCCACGTCAGCCAATAGGAAAATTAGATGGGGGAGGGGCTGTTTGCCGGATGTACGTCACCAGTTGGCGAGGGAAAGGGAGGAAGGAGAGCGCAGGCGTAGGAAGCGGGGCTTCCGGTGGGAGCGCGGGTGTTTGGTGCTCTTGTTCCGTGGGGAAGCCGAAGAGAGGAGAGGGAAGCCGGCCTCGTCCGAATTGGGAGCCCGGGGCGAGCGGAGAGCTCCTCCGCGGGTGGGTGTCGCTGCCCGTCAAGGGTCTGTAAGGCTCATCCGTTTGGGATACGTCTAACACAAGCCTGGGCAAACTTGGGCCCTCCAGGGTGTTTTGGACTCCAGCTCCCACCATTCCTAACAGCCTCAGGCCCCTTCTGAGGCTGTTAGGAATGAGGCTGTTAGGAATGGTGGGAGTTGGAGTCCAAAACCCTGGAGGGCCCAAGTTTGCCCAGGCCTGGTCTGCCACATACATTTCATGCAGTCTGACACCACTTTAACTGCCTTAGTTCAGTGCTATCGAATCCAGGGTGTTGCAGTTTGTTGAGGCACCAGAGGAGGCTAAAGACCTTATGAATCCACATCTCCCATAGCACTGAGCCATTGAAGATAGGGCCCTTCTAGACAGGCTCAATATCTCAGGATCTGATCCCAGGTATTCTGTTTATCCCAGATTATCTGGCAGTGCGGACTTATATAATCCAATACAGGGAGCATACCACCCCCCTGCTGCGTCAGCTCCACTGGCTGCCGGTCCACCTCCGAGCACAATTCAAAGTGCTGGTCTTGGCCTATAAAACCCTATACGGCTCCAGCCCAGCTTACTTATCCAAACGTATCTCTCTCTACGTTCCACCTCATAATTTAAGATCTTCTGGGGAGGCCCTGCTCTCGGTCCCACCAGCGTCTCAAACATGTCTGGTGGGAACAAGGGACAGGGCCTTCTCAGTGGTGACCCCCCGCTTATGGAATTCGCTCCCCAGCAAGATTAGATCGGCGCCCTCCCTCCTTACTTTTAGGGAAAAAACTAAATACGTGGTTTTGGAACCAGGCGTTTGGCTAGTGGGCACAACAGCACTTTAGGCACTGAACTCAGACAATAGGATTGTTTGAAAATTGGAAATGGCTTTATGACCTGTGATTCTGTGATATGTCCTATGTGGTTATGCAATTTTAACTAATATCACTACTTAATTGTTATGTAATGGATTTCATATTGCTGTTTTATATTGTTGTTTTGATACTGTTGGCATTGAATAGTTGCCTGTGTTAGCCGCCCTGAGTCCCCCCTCGGGGGTGAGAAAGGCGGGGTAGAAATGGTCTAAATAAATAATAAATTTAAAGCAGAAAACCTGGGATAATGGGCCTGTCTGGAAGGGCCCTGGGACAACTGTCACTGTCTGGAGCCTGGAGGATGGCAAAGGAGGAGGGGAGGGAGGCCTTGAACCAATCTTGCAAAAAACAAAAACAGCCCGGTGATGGGGTTGCATTAGGGTCGCCAAAAGTTAGAAAGTACTTGAAGGCATACAAAAACAGTGTTTCTCAGGCTAAAGCTCCCTTTATTATTATTATTATTATTATTATTGACACAAAAGCACAGTATGTCACAGCAAACGAGATCTATATGCTGGATTTCGTATCACAAAATCACAAGTCGAACGCTTCCCAAGCGTCTAGGACTGTGTGATGTATTTTCGAATGATGCGCACAGATCCAAGTAAGGTGGCCTATTGCAATTGACAGATCGTGATTTTGTCAATGTTTATTGTTTCCAAATTTCGGCTGAGATCTTTTGGCACAGCACCCAGTGCTCCAATGACTACTGGGACCACCTGTACTGGTTTATGCCAGAGCCTTTGCAGTTTGGTTTTGAGGTCTTGATAGCGGCTGAGTTTTTCCTCAATGCGACTGTCACCCGGTATGGCGACGTCAATAATCCAGACTTTTTTCTTTCCCACAATCATGATGTCTGGTGTATTGTGTTCCAAAACTTTGTCAGTCTGGATTCGAAAGTCCCACAGTATTTTTGCAGGTTCATTTTCCACGACCTTTGCGGGTTTATGATCCCACCAATTCTTTGCTGCTGGCAGGTGGTACTTGTGACATAAGTTCCAGTGAATCATCTGAGCCACAGAGTTGTGTCTTTGTAGTCCGTCTGTGCAATTTTCTTGCAACAGCTGAGGAGATATTATCATTATCATTATTATTATTATTATTATTATTGCATTTATATTTATACCATGCTTTTTCTCTCCACAAGGAGACTCAAAGCAGCTCACGTTGGAAATGTGTTGCCTTGCCATCCTTTCAAAAACTGCAGATGGAGGGGCTCTGCTCACTTAGTGGTGGTCTCAGTGTTGTCATGTATAATGTTTTTGGCGTATTTTTATAAGTTATCCTTTTTATTCATTTATATCCATCTTTCATGGGTCTCAAGGCAGCTAACAATATATATAAGGGTACAAAAACAATTAAGCAATTTATAAACTTAAAGCATTAAAATATTAAAATGCCTTTGTGTCTGTCTGTGCCTTTGGGTCACCTGTTGACTTATGAATTTCATAGAATTTTCTTCTGTCAGGAATACTCTGCCAATTCCTTCCTCTGAAGTACAGGCTACTGCGCCTGGTATTTGTTGGTGGTCTCCCACCCAAGTATTGACCTGAGCTGACACTTAGCTTCAAGGATTGGAGGGGATCTGGTGCATTTGCAGTATGATAAACCCTTCAAAAAAGGCCTTAAAATACATGTTGATGTGATTGTATTTAAACTGTTTCTCCTTCCCTCACTGGAGCTAAAGTCCCAGCATGCATTATTTTGGGGAGAGCCCTTGAATACTATTGAATGCAAACCAAATTGGAGAATTCTCCCACAGAGAAGTTTCACCAATTTATAATGAGTTATTCAAAATACTTTTGTTGTGGTGATTTTTAAATTACTTTTTATTTCGTTCTTTTGTGTTCTGCTTAATTGTATTCTAGTGTTCTAACCTTTAAAAATACATTTCTCTTAATTTGTATTATAAGTTTCATTTTAATTTTAGTATAACATGTATTTATAATACAGATAGAAACGAGCATCTTCCCTGTCTCACATTGCTTTAATCTTTGTCAAATATTGTATATGTTTGAGTAAGAAATGTTTTGGTACCTTCACCTTGAAGAAATAATTAGTGTGGCAATCTAGATTTTTTGCTGAAGGAGGCAGAATTGGATTGAGAGGAAAGTGATCAATTTAATGACTTGGGAGGCTCTTTTGTGAGCAACTTAGGGCTGCCATTCTATGATCGCTTAGCTAGAATGAAGTCCAGTTGGACACTGTAGATACTACTTTGGAGTAGATCGGTCTTTATTGTAAGTTCCCTGTACTGTAAAAGATATAGATAATTATGCCAATAAATGGTGCTTCCATGTGACAAAATGTACTATTTTTCTCTCTCACTTATTTTTAAGTTGGTGTTGCCTTTGTTATATGGGCTTGTTGGCATAAATAATGAGAATGTGGTCTGTTGACTTATGGTCACCTTATCAATGTCATATAAGTTATTTAGACAATACACAAAAGCAGCTTTTGTCATTTCCTTCACTGGAAATACAACTACATCAACTAGATGTCTTTTCAGTCTTCCTCTAAGATGCTTTTAAAGCCAGCTTGGCAGATTAGTTCACAAAAGTTTCTAGGAATTACTTTCCATAGTTATTTTTCTCACACAGATGTCATGAAAGGAAAAAAAATATTTTTAGCTAATATTTACTTCTCTGTCTAGTCACTACATTGAAATTGTAATGCTATGTCTACATTTTCTATAACTCTATTATCCTAAATCTCTGTTTTACATTTTTCTTCCAGGAATTTGACTTGCCACGATGGGTGAACCTCAGCAAGTGAGTGCCCTCCCTCCACCTCCGATGCAGTATATTAAAGAATATACTGATGAAAATATTCGGAAAGGTCTCGCCCCCAAGCCTCCGCCACCCATTAAAGACAGCTACATGATGTTTGGAAACCAGTTCCAGTGTGATGATCTCATTATCCGGCCACTGGAAAGCCAAGGCATTGAACGATTGCATCCCATGCAGTTTGATCATAAGAAGGAACTAAGGAAGCTCAATATGTCTATTCTAATCAACTTCTTGGACCTCTTGGATATATTGATAAGAAGTCCAGGCAGCATAAAACGAGAAGAGAAACTAGAAGACTTGAAACTGCTTTTTGTTCATGTGCATCATCTTATAAATGAATATCGACCCCATCAAGCGAGGGAGACATTGAGAGTAATGATGGAAGTTCAGAAGCGCCAACGTCTGGAAACTGCAGAGAGGTTTCAGAAGCACTTAGAAAGAGTTGTTGAAATGATTCAGAACTGCCTGGCCTCTTTGCCTGATGATTTACCTCACTCAGATGAAGCGATGAGAATAAAAAGTGAACCCATGGACCTTGAGGATGGCATGAACTGCATTGGACAGAATGAGCAGCAGAGAACTTGCCCTAGTGTCAAAAAGGATCAGATTTTGGATAAAGATGCTACAATCAGTGGCATTATTGATGAAATGACATGAAGAAAGGACCATTTGGGATTCTCTTTGTGTCACCAGAAGAATTCTCAAGAGCAAAAACTTAAGATAAAGGATTCTGTAAATTTTGTTCTTTTCTTTCCTCCCATGCATTTTGAGATAAATGATCATGAAACACATTCTGTAAGAATTAATTAACTATATTTTGTAGGCTTGACTTTAAAAGAAAAAAACTAATAGACACATTGCTATAATATTACTTTTGCAATGACCCACTGTCCAAATTGTACTGAGGCTCATTTTACTTAGTTATATAACAACTTATTGAAGGAATATGGATATGTGCTGGTTTGTAAAAGAGTTAATACTTAAATTCCACCTGGCTTTGAAGATCAGTGTACTACTTAAATAGTTCTATTTGATATAACGTTATCTGAAAGCAAGCCAATCTTGCATCTTCCATGATGATCCCTACTATCTTTCTTTGACTGCAGTGCAAGGTTTTGTGGTGCTGTAAAGCCTCGAACCTGTAGTTGGTTTGCTCTTAGAGATTAGTGGGTTGACTTAAGCATAATCATGGTGGGTTCCTTTCAGTGGTGGTTTTGCGCTAGTGGAAAGTAATTTTCACTGAAAGCAAAGCATTCAGCTTTCACTGACATCACTTACTGCATCTTTTTGTGATATGTCCCATACCAACATCAGAAGTAGTTTTTTTATCAGGGTGGGAAAATTGGACACCCTTACATACATCAGTACTTTTTGCTAGTCAGTATGCACGTGTGTGGTAAAGCAAGCAAACTTTGCATGTAGAAAGGGGGACATTAGTGTAACAACTGTAAATGAGTGGCCATCTTTGTTATTAATTTGGTGTGTATTGAGTGGCTTACTTTGTTCATAAGAAGAGAATGACAAATACTTCTTTTTAAAAAATCAAGATATGGATCCCTGCTTTGTTCTGTGCAATGGCTACTGACTCCTATTGACTTTTTGTAATTTTGTCACTACAATTATATTACTCTTGTGGCTTTCTTTCTAGAATGCTTTGAGTTTTCATCTTGTATATTGGATTCAGTGGGTTTTTTTTGTTTAGCGTTTGCTATGTTGTATCATGAATGTCTAAACATTGTTTTTTCACTTAAGGGAAGGAATTTTGAGTGGGATTGCATTAAACACACATTTCTACAAACTCAGTGTGTATGCTCTCTTCTTACTTGCTGTTGTATGCCATTAAAGATTAAGTGTCTAGATTAAAGGAAGCAATAGTCCCACTCTGTTCAGCACCTGGAATATTGTGTTTACTTCTGGGCAACTAAATCTGCAACTGCAACTAACTATGCTTTAGGAGAAATGTGTATTTTGTACTACAGACCAGTGGACTACAGCATTCAGATGTAAAAGCAAAATAGCGAGCTTTTCTTTTCTTTCTTTCTTTTTCTTTTTGGAATAACACTGTTCATTTCTGATCTCCACAATTCAAGAAGGATATTAACAAGCTGGAACATGTCCAGAGAAGGGTGGCCAAAATGGTCAAAGGTCTGGAGACTTAGCTCTATGAGGAATGGCTGAGGGAGCTTGGCATGTTTAGCTTGGAGAAGTATTTATTTACAGTTTTCATACTGCACCCTTTCATACTGCTTAAGAAACTCAATGGCCTTACAAAGGCAACAATTTGGTGCCATACAAATATCATGAGAGGGGACATGATATTTATGCTTAAATAACATTTGAAGGGATGTCATATTGAAAATGAAGCAGGATGTTGTTGTGCATCCCTTCTCTAGAAATCCAAATACTACAAGATCTGAAATTCTCCACATGGGTGCCTTAGATAATTACACCAAAAGGAACCAGAGCAATTTCAGCACTTGGGAACTGACAAACCACCTCTGAGCTTAAGAAACTCCTATGGGTGTCCTGATTTGCCCTTCAAGAACAGCCTTAATATCACGTTGAAAGTAAAAGAAAAATGCTTTACTTCAGCAAACAAAAGAACAGCACATGCTGTTGAAAAATGCAAAAAAAAAAAAAAAAAAAGCCGCAAAACAGCAAGTCCGCGGTTAGCAAACCGTGAAGTGGCGAGGGAACACTGTATATCCACCTCTAGCACAATGTTTGCCTTTCCTACAATGGCATCTTCAAGCAAAAACACACAACTGCCAAAGTAGGATCCTTTGTGTTTGTCTATCTTAGGGAAGATGACATTGTCAGGACCATTTGATATGCCCATGACTACGATGCACCTTTTTAAACCCTGAAGGAACGATCTGAGCACAATAGCAAATAACCCTTTTTTTCTTTATAATGCACTGTCTCCACCAGGTTCAAATGCATAACTGCAAACCTATGTGCTGGTTACAGAATTAATACAGTGTTAGTCAAAATGAATAGGCCAATAAGAAAATTAATTGTACCCGAATGTATGTTTACTGTAACCAAACCACAGCTACGTAGCAACAGATAAACTATCAGTTTTTTTTGAGCAACACACATGTACGTTAATGCCGCTAGGCGTTGCTAGGAGTCGCTGTTTTCAAAATGGCGGAATCAGGCAAAGAGAAGGCGTTTTGTGTGATGACATTTGCTAAAACAATGTCAGTAATTACGGTCCAGCGAGAATTTCGAGCCAAGTATGGCAAGGAACCACCTCATCGACATTCCATTGCGAGGTGGGTAAAGCAATTTGAGGAGACGGGCTGCTTATGCAAGGGTAAAACCACAGGACGACCGCGTGTCTCCGAAGACACAGTGGAATCCATTCGTGCATCCTTTCAACGAAGTCCCCAGAAGTCGACAAATCGTGTTTCCATGGAATTGAACGTTCCGCAAAAAACTGTGTGGCGCGTGTTACGCAAACGTTTGCAGTTCAAGCCATATAAATTGCAAATGGTGCAGGCTTTGAAAAAAGGTGACTATTCGAAACGACACGATTTTTGCGAATCAATGCAGCGAAGACTAGAGGAGGAAGGCTTTGCCAACAGACTGGTCTTCAGTGACGAGGCAACGTTTCACCTGTGCGGGAAGGTCAATAGGCATAATCTCCGCTTTTGGGGATCTGAAAATCCTCATGCCGTATTGGAACATGTAAGGGATTCGCCGAAGGTAAACGTTTTCTGTGCAATAACCAACCGTCACGTGTTTGGCCCATTATTTTTCGCGGAGAAAACCATAACAGGCATAGTGTACGCTGACATGTTGTCTGAATGGTTGATGCCACAGTTAGAAGAGAAAGTGCCCGATTTCGTATTCCAACAGGACGGTGCCCCTCCGCATTGGCACAACAGTGTACGCGAGTACCTCAATGAACACCTTCCCAGACGTTGGATTGGCCGTGCTGGAGTGACTGATCTTCCATTCCTCCTGTGGCCCCCCAGGTCCCCCGACCTCACACCATGCGACTTTTCTCTCTGGGGGTATGTGAAAGACACTGTGTTCCGACCTCCATTACCGCTGACCTTGGACGACTTAAAACAGCGCATATGTGCTGCATTCGATGCCATTACGTCGGATGTGCTGCAACGGATGTGGAATGAACTGGACTATCGCTTGGACGTCTGCCGTGTCACACGGGGCGCCCATATCGAACATCTCTGAAGGTGAGACAAAACTTTGATAATTTATCTGTCGATACGTAGCTGTAGTTTGGTTACAATAAACATACATTCGTCTAAAATTAATTTTCTTATTGGCCTATTCATTTTGA
Organism: Anolis sagrei; assembly: GCF_037176765.1. Lineage (NCBI taxonomy): Eukaryota > Metazoa > Chordata > Lepidosauria > Squamata > Anolidae > Anolis > Anolis sagrei. The sequence goes on from NC_090022.1 coordinate 80,592,709, forward strand.
CTAACCCTGTATAATGACACAAAATATCGCTGTGGCTTTAAAACACATGGGTAGATGTATATTGTCTCTCAATAGACATTGACTCCATGATTGGTGAGGATATTAATGACATGTGAAGACAGAAGTAAGCATTTAACATGTATACATCTATATACTGTGATAACAGGAATCTATGTAATCAGACTACAGCAGTTACCACCAGAGGATTTTTGACAAGGGCAAATACTCTCATTACATGTGCTGTAGAAAATGTTGGGATTTTAGCCAAGAAAATATTGCTTAGTTTGGGTTGTTGTAAGTTTTTCCAGGCTATATGTTGCTTAGTTTGCTGCTTTGCCAGGATTGTTGTTGGTATTATGTGTCTTCATGTAATTTTGGGCTTATGGTAACCCTAGAAGAAACCTACAATGGAGTTTTCTTAAGTAGGATTGGCTTGAGATGAAGCTTACATTTACTTTCCTCTGAGACTGAGACAGTCTTGCTTACTCAAGGCCACTCAGTGGGTTTCCATGGCAGAGCAGGGATCCAAACCCTGGTTTCCAGAGTCGTAGTCCAATGTTCAAATTACTATAGCATAGAATCATAGAATCAAAGAGTTGGAAGAGACCTCATGGGCCATCCAGTCCAACCCCCTGCCAAGAAGCAGGAATATTGCATTCAAATCACCCCTGACAGATGGCCATCCAGCCTCTGCTTAAAAGCTTCCAAAGAAGGAGCCTCCACCACACTCCGGGGCAGAGAGTTCCACTGCTGAACGGCTCTCACAGTCAGGAAGTTCTTCCTAATGTTCAGATGGAATCTCCTCTCTTGTAGTTTGAAGCCATTGTTCCGCGTCCTAGTCTCCAAGGAAGCAGAAAACAAGCTTGCTCCCTCCTCCCTGTGGCTTCCTCTCACATATTTATACATGGCTATCATATCTCCTCTCAGCCTTCTCTTCTTCAGGCTAAACATGCCCAGTTCCCTAAGCCGCTCCTCATAGGGCTTGTTCTCCAGACCCTTGATCATTTTAGTCGCCCTCCTCTGGACACATTCCAGCTTGTCAATATCTCTCTTGAATTGTGGTGCCCAGAATTGGACACAATATTCCAGATGTGGTCTAACCAAAGCAGAATAGAGGGGTAGCATTACTTCCTTAGATCTAGACACTATGCTCCTATTGGTGCAGGCCAAAATCCCATTGGCTTTTTTTGCCGCCACATCACATTGTTGGCTCATGTTTAACTTGTTGTCCACGAGGACTCCAAGATCTTTTTCACAGGTACTGCTCTCGAGCCAGGCGTCACCCATTCTGTATCTTTGCATTTCATTTTTTCTGCCAAAGTGGAGTATCTTGCATTTGTCACTGTTGAACTTCATTTTGTTAGTTTTGGCCCATCTCTCTAATCTGTCAAGATCGTTTTGAATTCTGCTCCTGTCCTCTGGACTATTGGCTATCCCTCCCAATTTGGTGTTGTCTGCAAACTTGATGATCATGCCTTCTAGCCCTTCATCTAAGTCATTAATAAAGATGTTGAACAGGACCGGGCCCAGGACGGAACCCTGCGGCACTCCACTTGTCACTTCTTTCCAAGATGAAGAGGAAGCATTAGTGAGCACTCTCTGTGTTCGTCCACTTAACCAATTACAGATCCACCTCACCGTAGTTTTGCCTAGCCCACATTGGACTAGTTTCCTTGCCAGAAGGTCATGGGGGACCTTGTCGAAGGCCTTACTGAAATCCAGATACGCTACATCCACGGCATTCCCCGCATCTACCCAGCTTGTAGCTCTATCGAAGAAAGAGATCAGATTAGTCTGGCATGACTTGTTTTTGATAAATCCATGTTGACTATTAGCGATGACTGCATTTGTTTCTAAGTGTTTGCAGACCGCTTCCTTAACAATCTTTTCCAGAATCTTGCCTGGTATCGACGTGAGGCTGACCGGACGGTAGTTGTTTGGGTCATCCTTTTTTCCCTTCTTGAAGATTGGGACCACATTGGCCCCCCTCCAATCTGCTGGAACTTCTCCCGTTCTCCAAGAACTCTCAAAGATGGTTGCCAATGGTTCCGAAATGACTTCCGCTAGTTCCTTCAATACTCTGGGGTGTAGTTGATCTGGCCCTGGGGACTTGAACTCATTAAGAGCGGCCAGGTATTCCTGGACGACTTCTTTCCCAATTTGGGGTTGGATGTCCTCCAATCCCTCATCCACTCTATCTTGCTGAGGTTGAAGACTCTCTTTTTGTGAGAAGTCCCTCAAACTGTTGGAGGGCCGGATTATAATTTGAAAAATAAAACATGAATTTCTGTACACGCTGCACATATCTTATTTGTAGTGTAATAAACACTTAAAAACAATACAATAATTAAAATGAGGAACAATGTTAACAAATATAAACTTATTACTATTTCAATGGGAAATGTGGGCCTGCTTTTGGTTGATGAGATAGGATTGTTATTGTTGTTATGTGCTTTCAAGTCGTTTCAGACTTAGGTTGACCCTGAGCGAGGGCTGGGTAAATGACCTGGGAGGGCCGCATCCGGCCTCCAGGTCTTAGTTTGAGGACCCCGGCCTTAAATGGTATAAGAGTTCCAAAAATATGGTAATCATTCCTTTTTAGAGAATCATTGAGGTTAGGGATGCAGGTCCCCCATGAAAGTAAAAAACAAACAAACAAAACACACATAAATAATAAAATTGCATTTTTTTATTTGAGAGAACTTCTCTCCAGGAATGTCTAGGTTCTTCAGCCCAACTTTATAGTCAGCTTCAGGAAGTTGACCATGGAGTTGCAGTAGAGGACCAAGAGATTGCTAGAAAACTGTTCTCTCCAGAAAGCTCTCCTCCGACAGAGGAAGTTTACCAGAGTTGTAGTGGAAGAGTTAGAGATTTATAGAGAAAATATTTTAATCAAATCCATGAATAATCTGCAAAGCTCACACATGCAAATGTGGAAGGCTGCCTATAATACCGGTAGCTTTTCTTTTTTTCAGACTGGAAGCAGAAATAGAAGGAAGTTGAAGCCACTATGTGCTAATATCAAAAGTGAACTGCATGAAGGAAAAAGTGCTATTTATCACGGTTCCTGAGGGCACAAGATTGCTGCTGAAAGTTATTTAGTTCTAAAACACTCCATGGATGGATCTGTGCAGATTTGAGGCCCATTTCTTTGAGACCCAACATTCACAAAGAAGAACTTGGGCCTTGGGTTCAAAGCTAAGTCCCCATAATCCAGAAAGCATACAGGGGTATAAACAGTGTATGTTTTTAAGGAGGTGTGTGTGGGTTTGTGCATGGCCACAACATCTCCTGCAGACCTAATCTAGCCCTCTCTTCTCTCCTAGTTATCTACACTTCATATACTTAGTTGCCTTGGCATGTCTTTTCATGAAAAGTAATTGCACTGGTGAACACTTTTCATTGTATAAACAGTGGAAATTGGTCCCCTTTATGCCACTATCTGTCATATATTTCTAGTAGAACAGACATTTATTTTGGTTGCCAAGGGCTGAATCAGCAGAAGTATAAATAAAACTCCCCTCTTGCAATCAGCAATGCACAGGTTCCTTTTTCTTTCCTTGTTATGGGAAGTGGGTTTTAGCAGCCTCTAAATAGCTCTACACAAATGAATACAAACAATTCAAGGGAGGTCTTCATGAAAAGGCTTGTGAAAATTAGCCTTAGTGGAATTATTATGGAAAGACTTTTGAGGAAACAAGTACCAGAGACAAATCACATGAACAAGCCTCATTTTATTTTATTTTGCCAAATTATATAGGATTTATACAGATTTTGGTTTGCTTTTAGCTGACATTCTTAGCTGGAATTGCCAAAAATTCTAGCTAATCAATCTTTTATTCATTATTTGTTGTATATATTTGTGTGTAGTCAGCTGGGTTTGGGCAGGAGAGATCTGTTATATATTTGCTGCCCTGTGGAATTTCTTGACTGGGCTATTCAGGTAAGAAATAGTGTCTTCATAAAATATAATCCCAATATAATTTAAATTGAGCCAAATATTTGAGGCTGGCGCAAAGTATAATTGAATCTTTTGTCGAAGGCTTTCATAGCTGGAATCATTGGGTTGCTGTGAGTTTTCTGGGCTGAATGGCCTCATTCTTCAAATGTGACTTAGATGTTCACTCTGGAAAACTTTCAATTCTTTAAAACATCTTGCTTCATTGTCAGGAAGAAACATTAACCTCACATTAGTTTTATTGTGTATTAAAGTGTGAATGTTATGATTGCCAGTAGTTGCTAGCAAACTGAAATTTCAATTTTCCTTTGCCACACTAACACCATTCTTTTTTCAGCCGCCAGCAACACACAGCAGCAGTAAGTACCTCTTTGAGAACAGTAACACTCCTGAAGGCAGTATCAAGAAGCTACAAGAAACATGACCCCAAGAAACATCTAACAGTCCTTTCCACTAAAGTTATTGTACCACACAAAAAAGTATAATAGCTTTACAGCAAGTACAGCAAGAAAGCAAAACAGTGCTGAGTGATAAAAATGATGGGTTGTCTACAATTACAGTTTCTAGACAATTGTGCTGTCTGCAGCTTTCCCAGATAGTCCCTATACAGCCAAGCTGGAGATGAGTTTACATTTTGGCTCCCACAAAGTAAGCCCACAAAAGTCAACCTGTGTAGTTTTCTGCTTTGATGAAGAGAACGTTCCCTCAAAAAATAAAGTGCTACCATAAAATGGATTAAACTCTTCCACTACTGCTCTTGGAACCCACTAGGTCCTTTAATTTTGGATTGCTTATGACAGTCAAATTCTCTATTTCTATATAGGGGATATATTTGTGTATGTTGTGCAGCCCTTGACATTGAAATAAAATGTTTGAAATATATGCATAGCAGTCCTAATTCAGGGTGTACCTGAAATACATCTGCACATTTGCCACTGATGAAATATAGGGAATGAAACCCTGACATGTGGAGATTTCATGTACTCAAAGGATGCAAAATATATATGGGATTTCGAGGTTATGACTTTGTGAGAATTTTAAGTAGGTGTTGTTGTTGTGTTCCTTCAAGGTGTTTCTGTGACTTGTTAAAAGTGTGATTTACCCAAGGTCACCCAGTGGGCTTCCATAACCAAATAAGGATTCAAAGCCTGGTCTCCAAAGTTGTAGTCCAACACTCAAACCCTTTGCAACCTCTTTTAATTAGTTAGCTTGTTATATTTATATCCCATTTCTCCTCCAATGAACCCAAGGTGGCCTACCTGGCTCTCCTCTTTTCAGCTTTATCTGCACATGAACTATGAGGTAGATTAGGCTGGAGAGGAGGACTGCCCCAAGAATATCAGTGAGAGATACAACCTGAAATTTCCAAGTACCACGCAAATACAACAACAGGTTGCCTCTATACCAAGCTGAGTCTTACAATTAAGTAATGTGGCTACATTAATGATAAAAGCTAGTTTACTTTTAGATTAGCAAGCCTTCATGGTAATTATCTGAGTTTGCATATCTTTTTACAACAAACACACTGCATGACACACTGCAACTTCCAGCAGGGCTCCATTGTAAAAGGGAAGGTGAAGCGATGCATGCCACCATGGCTTTCCATGTTGCCTTGGATCAACAGGAGGAAGCTGGGTGGTTGATGTTTTCTCCCATAGGATGGGGACTTCTGTTGAGTTGGGCAATGCAGGGTGTGGGGTGACTGGTTTCCTATATGGGTACTACTGGAATTGCCACAGTCACATTTGATAAGGTCATAGCTGTTAAAGGCACTATATAAATATATATCCTACAATTGTTTTGATATATGCAGCTTCAGCTGACTTCAGCTAAAGGCAACCATATGAATGAGAAATCTCCATGGACCTCTTCACAGGGGGCAAAATTACCCTGTTTTGCTGCTTTTATTCATGGTTTGGATAGGGTCTGCCGAGCTCCATCAGATGATGCACTTCCTCCACCACATGTGGTGCTACCCGCATTTTCCTCCCCTTTTCTTCATATGATGGGAGAAAGGACGGTGGGGCAATATGCGTTGCCACACATTGCTGCCCTTTTTCCCATATTATGGGGACAGGTTCAGGGTGCCAACGTGTCCTTCCAGTCCCCACTGTATGACGGGGGAAGGAGGGAGGGTGTGTGAGGTGCCACAGGCTGCCCTGTGCGGCCTCCCTTTTGCTGGCAACTGCCGGTGACACAGCATGGCCCGAAAGGGCCGTGTGAAGAGGTCACTATATCATCAACAGTTATTTGCAAGTCTTGCAGATTCAGGGCCATGGCTTCTGCCTACATTGAGATTTTCTGTTTGGAATGCAGTCCTCCTCTTTTTCTATTGCCTTCTAACTTTTCAAGCATTACTGTTTTTTCTAGTGAATCATCTCTTTTCATGATAGGCCCAAAGTAAGACAGCTTAGTCATCTTCTAAGAAAAAGTCAGGTTAGATTTTTAAAGGACCTATTCATGGTCTTTTTGCACAGTATCTGTTGAACCTTTCTTCAGCACCACATTTCAAATGATTCCCAGCAATGCCTCCCAGCCACAATTATGTCAAAGTGGCAGAATATCCTTAAATACCAATGCAATTTTATGAGAGTCAGTGTGGTGCAGTGAAAAGCATGACTTCAGGCACTTTTCTTCGCATTTAGATCTTTGAGGTTATTTCTGAAAATTAGAGAAGTACACTACTACAGAACTGACGCTGTGAAGCAAGGCAAAATATTTTTGCTTGGTTTCACAATTTAGTCAGAGATCTCCAAATTGTCCATCACCACCCATCAACACTGGGCAGTCTGGAGAATACTGCATCAACAACAGGAAGAGGAAAAGCTGGTGACAATGACTTGCCACTGCATGCTGTGACTAATATCACACATTATACAGATCAGAACTTGGAGAAGCCAGAAACGTAATTTAGAAATGAGTGTTATGTTAAATACATACTCAAGGCAGCAATAATGCAATACTCTGTCCTCTCCACCGGCACCATGTTACCTTGCTTGTCCCTGAGATGGAGCCTATTGCTGACAACTACAGGTAATGAATAATACTAATAATATTAAAATACTGTTAACGGTGATAGATATTTTTGATATAAATATCAGGAGGAATAAGAAAAAAGTAATAATATAGAATCCATAAGAATAATTCTATACAATCCATAAATCCATATTTTTAAAGCATTGACTTTCATAGATTACAGGCTGCTACCTGATATGCATTGAGGGAATAGAATTATATCATTGTGAGATCAAAGTGGGTTACAAAAGTAGCCATTTACCTTTTCATTACCACAGATCCCCTTAAGATATCTTTTGTGGATCTGGACCACTAAGACTTAATTTGAGATTTAAAATCCTAAAGTCTATCAAATATTTATTTAATGTTGCTCATCAAGGATCTTCACATTTGGAGAGAAGGAAGAAAAAAAGTAAATGCTTTAACTTGAAGACAAACGATGGGGGAAGTTACATTTCTTGTGAGAACATCATGCCATCCAGGGCTCTGTGACCTCCAGTTTAGAATAAGGACAATTCTAACAGTACTTTTAAACCTTCAAATAATTACTTTACCATAAACATTCAAGTATCTGGAAATGAATATACAGATCTCCTGAGCCATTGTCTTTGAGATATGAGAGGAATACATTTTCCTTCCAGGGAAAGTTTGTTTTGTTGTGTGAAATTAGCCCTAGCATGTTTGCATGCCTTACTTTCAAGATCCATGCAATAAAGTTAATATACCAGCATTACTTACACGTGGAATATCTTTTTCAAAATTATAGAAAATTCATATAGCATTAGAGTCTAGCATTAATTTAGAATTAGAAGATTGTTATCGTTAGATTTTGAATTAATATTGTTATTACATGATTAACCTTCTGAAAAGAGACAAATGAAAAATATTGAATTTTGTAAGATTTTTAAAGTGTTAAGATTGGTGCTCAATTCAGAATCTTGCATATTTGTCATTTCTGCTAAGCAGATCAATTTGGCATTTTGTATAAACTGTCTGGGATGCCTATGGAGAGCAAAGCTCTTTCATAAAATAATTTTAAAACAAACAAAGCTATGAATGCATAGGCATTCTTCATTTTAAAAATAGGTTTTTGTTTGGATTTTGCTCTGTTATTGACTACATGTTTTCTGCTATACCTAAACTAGATGACAATTATATAGAGAGATTGTTTTTAAAAGAATCAAAACAGAAATATAGATGTCATGATGTTTTTCAACAAGAACTGATGCCAGTTTTAAGAACCAGTATAAGTATTGCATTATACTTTCTAATTTATTTATGCCAGTGGAAAATTTATGAAACAACAAGTGGCAGGTCTGACACTTTTCTACAAAAGTATTCCTTAGGTTAAAAGTATAGAAAATAAATGCTGCAAAATTATATCCAACAAGAAGCGGTTTTGTCCAACTATAGCAATTGTAAATTGTGCTACTTTCCTGCTGCTATCCACAGAATGTGGTGGCTAGTAGGGTTCAAAGGTACACAAGCTATGGCCACCCAACCATCATAGGCAAATGTGTTGGTTGGGCGGACACTGTGGTCTTGCAACGTATGGAAAATCCAACAGTTTGTCTGCATATTTTTATGCATTTTCTTATATAGAGAAATAGGATCTTTGTTGGAGAGCAATCAGACTAAACACCCCTACTTTCTTAGCAAAAGCCTGAAATGAAAGAATATGATCCCATGGCAATTGCACTGATGGGAAACCCCTTTGCATTGAAGTCTGTGGTCTGATTTTACAGATATCTGTTGTTGTGCTTTCTAGCAGGTTTCGTTTTAAATACTCTTGTCTCTTAAGCCTGGTCTCCTCCCAAACCACTGCACCAAGCTGGTTGTTTCTTATAGTATAACACTGGTAGAAATGTTGTAGCTTATATTATAGCCATGCAAAAGAACAAATTCTGTCATCAAAGGTCTCAGAAGTTCTTTATGGAAGCTGGATTTTGTCTCCAGTGAGCTCTTTCAGTATAGTTTCTAAAATTAATAAGTATAAAATGCCACCTACTAAAAAGATACCAGATGTTGTATTATATATTTTAAGAACATTAAGCCATATCTCCAAGTTAAACACTGTTCCTAAGATATTAACCCTTAAAACACTTAAAATACATAACATGCATATTACATACTAAAAACAGCATTCCCCATTGAATATCTCTCTGAGCTGGTTAGTTCAGGCCAAAGATGTGTTTAAACAGCAAGGTCTTTGCTAGTGAAAAGGCAGCAGAGGAGGGACAGTTCAAACATCTAAAGAAAGGGAGTTCAGAAGCTGAGGAGTAGCCGCTGAGAAAAGTGTCTCCTATCCTCACCAGTCAAGCCTGTCAGGGTGATTGGATGCAGGAAAAAACCCTCGCCTGAAAATTGTAAGACTTGGTCAAGATCATAGAGAAAAATCCAATCTTTCATGTATTATTTACTACAGTAATACCAATCATTGCAGAAGTATGCTGCTTAATGAAGTGTATTGGGTGAAGATTATTGAACAACAAAAAAAGATAAATGTTTGGGTAAGGGAAAAAATGAACACTCCATCCTGAGTCTCATTTATAGAGTTGCCATAATGGAAACTGAAGACACTTTTTTTTTACTTTAACAGGAGGCATAGTTTGTCATATAAACAGGTAAAAAAGCAACACCTGCTGAAATTCCAACTTTTATACAACCATTTAAAGTATAAGAGCCTTCTCTAATTTTCTGTTTGGTGACCCTAGCACTCATCAATTTTGTTCCTCCATTGCTCCCTTTTCAGGCAATTGAACTTCAAGATGTGTGTGTATGTTTTCAAATGGCAATTTTCCTACCAAGCTTTCAGAAACAGACAAGAATCTCTGTAGATACTCTGCTATTTGATGCAATATCATTTATCTGTGCTAACTAAAGTATTTTTCTCAACAGGTTTCATGGCAACAGGTGATGAAAAGTTAGTACAAGGGAAAATAGGTCAGGACCTCACTTTGCCCTGCCATTATTCTGTGACTAAATATGGGGTCACAACCATGTGTTGGGGGCGAGGAAGTTGTCCTTCATCTTTATGTTCTGACCCAATTATCTGGACTGATACATCTCATAAAATAATCCCTCAATCCAGCCGTTACCATCTGATGGGAGATATTAGACATGGTGATGTGTCCCTGACCATTCTGAATGTCACAGTAAAAGATGCAGGGATGTATTGTTGCCGTGTGGAAATACCAGGCTTGTTCAATGATCTGAAAATCCATGTTCAAACTATGATCAAGAAAGGTGAGCAGAGCACTTCCATTGGACAATTTGTTATACTACACAGGAATTATTATTTATCACCTATTATTATTAAAGCTATTAGAGAAACATGTCCCAATTGTTCTATTTGTTTATTTAAATTTTTCATTTGCTATTCTTGAGCTGTGTTATAAGTATATCTTGATGTTGTTTATTTGATTGTCCATGATTTGATGTGTTTTGATATGTTCTTCTTGGCATTGAATGTTCGCCAATTTTTGTTGTAAATTGCCCTAAGTCCCTTTTGGGAGATAGGGTGGCATAGACATAAAGTTATTATTATTATTATTATTATTATTATTATTATTATTATTATTATATTGTCACAAAAACACAGCATGACACAGATATATATGCTGGATTTCGTATCACAAAATCACAAGTCAAACACTTCCCAAGTGTTTAGGACTGTGTGATGTATTTTATTATTTGTTTTGTAGTGAGGTGCATACTTTTAAAATTTTGAAAACATTTTTAAAAAACTAATTATTTAAATACAACTTCTCAGAACAATATTTAGTACTTTTGTTCGATTGACTAGCAGTTTCACATCTTACCAACTAAAATGCCTTCAAAAATGATTAAATGTATTGGCAGATAATGGCTGTTTTATAGACATTAATTATAATTGCTAAATGATACTTAAAACTATACATGGCCAGCTTTTTAAAGTCCAGCAAGGCAGATTTTTTACTTTACAACGATATTCCTGAGTTCTTCATAAAAGTAGGCCCAATCACTTAATCTCCTTCAATTAAGAACATACATCTTCATAATGAATATGCATCCCTGAATATATATAATTAGAAACAAAACTAGCTGAAAGACTGTTTCTCACTACATGAGCCTGCTATGTTTAAAAATTATTGGAGGAAGGCCTTCTTCTGGTCCTACCACTAATACAGGCCATGTTTGTTGAGGGCTTATGAGAAGACCTTGCTGGCTACATACATACATCGGTAAACACAATTGACATGCAATGGAAGACAGAGATCAGAAGCTATTGAGAGAATCTCATTGCCTTTTGTGAATAGATGTCCTTTTTCATAGATTTATTCCCTCCTCTAGTATCTCAATCAATAGTGAATGTTTTTATTATTTATTGCCATATGATTTTCTGTGGTCAATTGCCTTAAAGTTGGCTTTGGCTTACAAGAGGCCTACAAATTATGCATATCATTAGGCCTTTGCAAACATAGGCCTGTGGCTTTCTTGATTGAGACTATTCATCTGTAATGCAGATTTCCCTTTTTCTTACTGCCTTCTATCTTACCAAGTATTATTCTCTTTTCTAATAAGACATATCTTCTCATGATACATCCAAAATATGTCAGTCTCCACTTAGTCATTCCTTTCTAAAGAAAGTTTAGGCATTATTTACTCCAGAACCCATTCATTTCTCTTTTTTGTCAGTTCATGATATCTGTAAAACTCTCCACCAACACCACATTTTGAAGGAGTTAATTTTCCTCCTCCCAGCTTTCTTCACTATAGAGCTTTCATGGCCATACAGAGAAATAAGAAATACTAGAAAGTGGAAAATCCTGATTTTGATGTTCAGTGATGTCACTTGTCATTATTTGTTGCCATATAATCTTGTGGTGCAATTCCAAAAACCAATAATAAAGATTCCAAAGCAATATTGTTGTTTTGAGGACATACGTCCAAAGTTAATGTTGCAAAGATACACGTAACTGCTATATATATTGTGTGGTATAAATGACTCCCTGCCTCTCTCATTTTTTCTCAGGAAGCTCAGGTCCAACTTCACTAACGATACCAGGTATGTATATAGATTGTCTTCTTCTTACCTGAGGCAGGAGGTATCACTGTTATGATCATGTTTCTGATGCCTAGTTAGAGCCATATCTATTTTTTAAAAAAACAACAAAACGATGTAGTTGTGGTTGTACTCTTATGGGATGGCAATATTTCTCTGCAATATTTGTAATATACTAATAAGAATTTTCACCATCTGTTTAATTCTACTATTAAGTCAGGCAGGATTTATTCTATCTTAAAGAGTTATCAACTGAACCCAACCTATTTGAGGAACAGAAATTCCAACTAGGGCATAACTTTGGGTGTGCCACAAGACAGGCTTTTGTGATGAGTAGTGGCTAAAATGTCTGGATATACAAAAAGCTTGGGAAAGTTAACTTTTTTGGATCACAGCTCTTCATACCATGCTGCAAATACATGTTTGTTATATTGTTTTAACAGCTATTTTGTTTTTATCACCACCATTATATTATTGCTGCTATTACGTTAAAAAAGCTCCTTTTTATCCAATGAGCTCATGGCTCTCTTTTTTCACACTTCCGTCATTTCAGTGGCTTAGTGAATCCTAGTTTTAGTCCAAATTTTAAAGGAGCTTTCCAAGATGCCAAACTTTATTCCCAAAAAAGGTTTAGAACTTTGGATAGGCTTTTAAAGTTCAAACTCTTAGAGTGGCTTCACTGAAGAGAATCAACAAATTTTACTGTTTGCCAACTGAGAAAGAAGGACTGTCCCAAGATCAACCAAATCCATCAGTGATTTATTTTATGGTACTTTTATTCTTCTGTTCAAAAAACATTTTGTGATCAGAACAAAATTTTCCACTGCTTTTTCACAACTTTAATTCCTCCGTAAATAGATTCAGTCTTTCAGTGGTAAAACCATTGTTCTTCTGATACTTATCTTGTCTAATCCTTTCAATCTTATCTTATGGTTGTTTAAAGGGAGTTCTGAAAGAATTTGTAGGAAAGTGCTTTATCTTTCAGTGGATAATAGATATCTACTTTCTCACCATTCTAGGTATCAAGATGTATCTTGTGTTTATCTCCTTAAAACAGTAGTATAGTTTTTCATCATACTTTTGGTATTTTGATGTGTTTTCTCTCATAACTGTTTTATTTTCTGAACTGCTTTCCCATCTCCTTGTAGATTTCAAAATAGCAAGATAGAAATATGTTTTATTAATAACTAAAGTTTGGGTTTTACCATTATTTGTTGTAGTTTCAGATAGTTCATTTGCTTGACATCTAAAAGGTTGTTATAGATCATGAAATACACTTCTCCTTTCACAGAGAAACGAAATCTTTTAAAAGTTTCTATTTTAAAACCAGTGGCACAAGTTGTTCTCAGATGCATGACTAAAGGGGAAGTACTCCACTTTCAAGTCACAAATTCTATCTTAGTGTTTTTATATTTAACTATAAACATTGATTATCAGATTGGACTAAAAAACCCAATAAATCTGCAAAGGTTTTCATGGACTCATGATCATGAATGAAGCCTGTCGTTATGGATAAATGCGAATGAGCCTATTTCTCAGCCTGTCATTATGGATAAAATCTGTCAAGCATGATGAAGGGCAGAAATATGGCCACATCATTTAAATGGATATCAGGCAATCATTTGGCTAGATTTAATGCGTGTGAAAGTCATCTTTGTTCCGGTGGGGATAGCCAAACACTATGTTGTCTTGCTCAGAAGTAAAAGAGCCTTATTGAGTTTAGTGCTAAAAAGACAAACAAATAGGTCCAAGAGCAACTCAATACTGAACCTTCTCTAGAAGCCAAGATGAGTAAACCAAAGCTGTCATGCTTTGGACATATTATGAGAAGCTGTGGCTCACTAGAAAAGATAATACTCGGTAAGGTGGAAGGTAGTAGGAAGAAAAGAGAACTGCATTATAATGAGATAGACTCGATTAAGGAATCGATTACCTTGGGTCTGCAGGACCTAAAGAGGGCTGTTGATGATAGGGGATTTGGATGTCTCTTATTCATAGTCTCACCATAACATTTGGTTCCCGGAGAGCAGATTTAGGTGGAGATTCTGCTGGCTGGTAGAACTGGTAGTAGTGGCAGGAGTGAAATGCTGAAGAAGTAAAAAATATGGGTACTTATGGGGGTGGGGAAGGGAGATGGGGGGAGAAAGCTGCCTTTATCTGCAAAGAAAGCTGATAGTTCTTGAGCAGCATATTTTCCACAATGATTGGCTCTTGAGTTGTCTTTGAAGCTAAAAGTGGTCTGGGAAGAAAATCCCATGAACAGGACAGATTGTTTTCCAAAGCCATATTCTCAAATTCTGGTTAGCTTTCATTCAAAACTCCCTGAATTGTAGAAATTAACTGCTCAGTAGCTAACAGTTTTATATCCTGGTTGTAATGGAAAAATCTTTCTCTGCCTTTTCCCACTTTGCTACCCAGTTCTGAAGGAAAATATTCAGTAAAATAACAGAACAATGAACTAACAAGGTTCTAGTCTTCAGCTTCACTGTAAACATTAAATGGTAACAAATACATGGGTTTAGTACTGTGAAGACTGGCAGATGATAGTAACTCTAAAAGAAAAATAGCACCAAATGATTACAAATACCCTGTTACACCTTCTTAGTTGTGTATAATTGCCCATTTCACATTCAAAAACATTACAGCAATGGGACAAAGGTGATGGATGATTAGGGGGGTAATATTGGGACTGTCATGCTATAGATCCTAGTAACCTCTGAGCCATGAAACACATCAGTTGACTGTAACTCACTCATTCATTTTTAGCCTGATCTACCTCATAAGATTGTTAGAATGAAAGTGAGAACAGGAGAACTATCTTCATTGTGTAGAGTTCATTGGAGAACTTTTATATATACATATAATTAGTAACTGATTTGCATTCCTTTTAATTCAGATGTAAGCAAAGAATATCCCTTCAGATGTTGTTGGCTTGCAGCTCCTATCAACCCTAGCGAGTTCAGTCAATAAACAGGAATGCTGGGACTTTACAAAGTCTAGGGTTACAACATGAAGGGCCCATCCAGACAGGCCCAAAATTTGGGGCCTGTCTGGTTTTTACTGGGGGTGTCCAAAAGATGCCCCTGGTAAAAATGAATTAATTGGGAATAACTTTGGTTAATCCGAATAAATCAAATACTTCATTAAATCCAGACCTTCCTGAAAGGCCCAGGTATAATGGTGTATTGGACCTGTGGGGACTCACTACCAGGTAGTCCCAGTACTACCCAAGGGTGAGAACCCACTTGCCATTCCAAATCTTTCAGGCTTCTGCAGCCCAAAGGTGTGGGATGGCATGGCACCCAACCCCTCCACAGCCCCCAAGACAACCTTAAAACTTGTAAAAAAAAAAACCCTACCTGGCGGCCATTAAAGTCCTTCTTGCGACCTCCTGGCATGAGAAAATGATGTGGCAGGATCATCGAATCATAGAAACATAGAATTGGAAGAGACCTCATGGGCCATCCAGTCCAACCCCCTGCCAAGAAGCCGGAATATTGCATTCAAAGCACCCCTGACAGATGGCCATCCAGCCTCTGTTTAAAAGCTTCCAAAGAAGGAGCCTCCACCACACTCCGGGGCAGAGAGTTCCACTGCTGAATGGCTCTCACAGTCAGGAAGTTCTTCCTGATGTTTAGATGGAATCTCCTTTCTTGTAGTTTGAAACCATTGTTCTATGTCGTAGTCTCCAGGGAAGCAGAAAACAGGCTTGCTCCCTTCTCCCTGTGACTGGGGGAAGGGGGGCAGAAGGGATTTTCCTTCTCTCCCCCTCCCTCTAGCCTCCTAGCACATCATTTCCTTGCGCCAAGAGAATGCAAGGAGGACCCTAATGGGGAGCAGGCAAGGGTGGGTTTTTTGTTTTGTTTTAAGGGTTGTTTTAGGGCGCTTTGGGTGACTGCATGCCATCCTTATTGTTTTTTGGGAGGAATGGGAATCTGCCCAAAAGTGGGTTTCTTAAATCTGCTTTGGCATGGATTTTGACACTGTCTGGAAGCGCCTGAAGTGACAGAGAGCTTTGTCATTGATTTGTCTTGTGTGTTCACATATTATAGTAATAACATTCTAAATATACTGCTTTAGCACTTAGTGGTCCAACTACAATAGACTTCACTAAATCTTACTTTGCTTTAGAACCAACATGGATATCTAGTACAGAACTTCCACCAGACAGTACAGAAGTTCCACCACATGTAAGTATTTAATTGCCTCTTTGCAGATCTGTTAAAATGCCAAATCTATTATTTTCAGTTTACCATATCTGTATCTGTTTCTTCTGCTGACTTTCCCACATTGAATTTCAGACTGCAATATGTACTAGGCAAGACAAAGCCTTCTGGGACATCTACATTGTTAATGCAGCTTGACACCACTTTAACTGCCATAGCTCTATGGAAGGGAACCTGGGAATTGTAGTTTGGTGCATCATAGCACCCTTTGGCAGAGATGGCTGAAGACCTTGTGAAACTACAACTTGCACGATCCCAGCATTCAATTTTGATGTTTAAAATTTGGTGTCAAACTGCATTCATTCTGCATTGCAGATATATCCTTATGCACATCGTTGGCTCTCTGAAGCATTATAATAATTGTTGTACTCATCATGTTTTTTGCTGTTACTATGATTCAAGCTCATCCGATTGCATATATGGGTTAAAAATATTCAGGACTATTACCTCCAGTGGATGAGCCCATCTCATCCAGATAATGCAGTTCAAATTAGGCTGTCACCCTATTCAAACAAGACAAAATGAAGCATGAGAAAGATTAAACTGATTGGTTCATTTATTCTGCTTCTGCTAGTCATGAGATATATCAGGAAGAGTCTGTACAAAAGATGAATTAATTTCTTCCTCAAATCACGAAAAATGTGTTCAACACACTTTCTGATTTCTCTGGACTCATTATCAGGACTGTGAATTCTATGACTAACCCTTTGCTTTCCTAGCATAAGCCCCAAAGCATATATAAAGTTATTCAGACACAATGCTAAACTACACCATAGTATTATGAGCATAAGACTTGGGCTGTCATCATCCCATTCCTCCTTCATCATCTCCCCACCCCAAGTAATTTACTTAAGAGTAAATTACACACTTATATTTTCCCAGAATCCAGTTTCCATTAAAACATGAGGGCACTTGTTAAATTTTCTTATAAGCAACATATACCTGGAATAAACTCAATAGTTATGGCACTTGAATTCACTTTAACTACCATGGCAACATCCTATGGAATCCTGGAATTGTAAAGCACTATTAGAGAGTGCCTTTAGATCCTCAGGCTAGATCCACACAGCCATATAATCCAATATCTGGTCCCAGATTATCTGCTTTGAACTGGATTATATGAATCTACAATCCCATTCAAAACAGATAATCTTGTATCAGAAACTTGATTATATGGCAGTGTAGATGGAGCCTCAGGATTCAGCCATGCAGCTAAAGTGGAATCATAGTATTATAACCGTGCATTGTTAAAGGGTCCATACTCTTCCATACTCTTCTACTCATACAGCTTCAGCTGCAGTCTCCATTTTGACGGTCTTCTTTCTGCTGGTCTACTTTATGCGTATGTCAACATTTTGATGGTGGGATGGACACAGCATTCCATTGTAACCTGAACACCTATCATGTATGGAGCATAATGTATGAGTAGATTATAGTGGCACAAGTGAGGCTGGCGGGGACGAGGAGCAGGGCCTTCTCAGTGGTGGCCCCCCACCTGTGGAACTCACTCCCCGGGGAGATCAGATCGACGACTTCCCTTCTAGCGTTTAGGAAAAAACTAAAGACCTGGATGTGGGACCAAGCTTTTGGCCGTGCTGACAACTGATTAAAGGATCTATCGATAGACAAGGACAATGGAATGGAATGGATATATTGACTCTGATATATGGACTCTGACATGAGATAGTTTTTATGATTTTAATAGGTATTGATGTTTCATTTTAATTGTTGAACTGTTATATTTTGTATTGTTTGTTGTGTGATTTGGGCATCTAATTGTGCCTCCTTTGTAAGCCGCCCTGAGTCCCTCCCGGGGTGAGAAGGGCGGGGTATAAGTAGATGAAATAAATAAATAAATAAATAAATAAATATAACCTGCCTGAAAACCATGATTAATATTCAAGCTTGATCATATTTTGTGGGAAAGTTTGTGTTAGGTGATGGTAACCTAGGGAGCTATCTAAACTCCCTTAAAAATGACATCACATTCTGCCTCATCACATTAAGGTTTTAATGTTGACAGCCCCGGTATTCTGAAGGAAACAGAATTCTGGGAAATGTAGTTTGGGAAGCTGAAAAACCTCTGTGGCAGAGAATTCAAAAGGCTCTGCCCTAAACTACATTTCCCAGAATTTGGCTTACTTCAGAATACTTGGGATGTCTGTGTTAAAGCCTCAACACAATGAAGCATCTCCAAATGGCTCCTACTTCTGGTTTTCCACTGGGCTTAACTGGAAATAAAGAAATCAAATTAATATTACTGGATTTGGGCCTTACATGGATTAATTCAGTTCCCCAATAGGATGAAAAAGGTGCAAAAGACACTGGAGGAAGGAAGAATGGGAATATTAGTACTCCTTGATCAGTAGGGTTAGTTTCCCCATGCTGATACAAAAACTTTTGGTGCCTGAGGCAAAGGGCAAATAGTACTACCTCTCTTCTGCAATAACCCAGGTTCAGGTTTGAAACCTGACAACACTGACAACTGAATCTTATTTCAGCACTGGCAATGACGTAGCTCCATGCATAGCTATGTTCCATACCCTTCAACCTCTCACAGAAGAAAATTGCAACTTGGTTAGCCAAGCTGTATTGGAGAATGGTCAAGATAGCAAATTGTATTAATGAGGAAAATACTCAAGCTAGGAGAGGTGTGGCAGCAGTTTGCTTTTTTACTACTTTAGCTCTTCAGCTGAGTATTCAGATGAAGGCAGAAAGTAGTAGGATGTCACAGAAGCTGAGGCATTTTTGAAGTAGTTGAAAAAAATGGGATGACAGAGGATTAATTGAGAAGAATTCTGCCAGATTAGTAAAGTTGGAAATTATGTTATGCATCCCATGTCATCATATGTGTTTGGGTAGGGCTAGCAGAGTGGATTCCGGGATTACTTCTCCTTGGGCCATAATAAAACTAACTCTGGGCTTGAAAGTATTTGAAAAGTGGTTTTACATAGTTTTAAGTGTGAATTAACATTTTTACATTTTACTGCTCTGAGGGTTCATTTAAAAAGCTATTAATTCCATTTTGAATTAACTTCAGTTGAATGGGTTTTTCAAAACACAATCTCTAAAAAGAAGAGGCAAATGTTTACATTAGTGTTTATATAATTGCTTCTCCAATATTTCTACTCAATGCTTTTTCAGAATGTTTCTTTATATTTCTTCACACTGATGAAAGAGCAAAGGAAGAAAGAACCTGCTTGGACAGGCTTATATGTTGGCATTGGAGTTTGTTCAGTGTTACTAATCATTGTAACTTTGTTGCTACTAAAGTGTAAGTATGGATTTTCAAAACCTTTCTCTCTGCATTTTTCAACCTTGGAAAAGGTACAAGAGAACCTCTCATGGCAGACATAGGGCCCTTCTATACTGCCATATAATCCAGAACATCAAAGCAGATGATCCACATTATCTGCTTTGAACTGGATTATCTGAGTCTACACTTACATATAATCCAGTCCAAAGCAGATAATCTGGATTTTATACAGTTGTCTAGAAGGAACCATAGTTGCCAGAGTTTGATGTTGGGTTGTGTGTGATTATATTCATTTTAGGTGGAATTCCATCCATAAATCAAAGTGTAGCCTCTTTATGGCAATACACAAAATTGCCTTCAAGCAATGCCCAGGGTTGGCTAGTGACTTCATGTGGAATTTTCTCCAGGTTTCTTTCCGATTTTTGAAGCAGTAGCCCAAGGTTTTGAATCTATTCTAGAACTAGGCTTCAGTATTTTGAATAACTCCTTTAAAGTTGAGATTGAAACTACAGTGGACTCACCAGCCTATCCACTGTACTTGGCCCTGCCCATTTGGCTCATTTTTTAATTTATGTTATATTCTGTGTTTATTTTGTATTATTTCCTTTTGATATATTTTCTTGTATTTTAATTTGATGTACTATTATATGATTGTATGTTGTATTCTTTTTGCCTTGTTGTAACTGTTGGGCTTGGCCTCATTTTAGCCTCCCTGGCTCACCTTGGGGAGATGGTGGTGGGGTATAAATAAAGTTTTATTATTATTATTATTATTATTATTATTATTATTTATTTATTTATTTATTATGCCACATAGAAGCTAATGTTACCATCTCTATTTATTAAGGCTTGTTAACATGCATCAAAATGGGTAAAAAAACAAGAGCCTTCAATTGGCTGCCTTATATTTTCTGTGTGATTTTAAATTGCTGTTATTTTTACTATCATGCAGGGTATTTACTCAAAAAGCAGAAGATGACTAATTCTGTAAGGTAATTATGACCCACTATTTATTTGTTTTAGCTTGGCTTTTAAGACTCATGGAGACAACAACCATTTTCTTCCATTAGTTTCAAACATACCACTTGATTCCTTTATGCTAAAACATGCTAACAAGACTGTAAATATTTCTGCATATAACAAGGAATGACATATGAATATTAGCATGCAAAAAGAGTAGGAAAATAATAATAATAACAACAACAACAACAACAACTTTATTGGCAGTCCGCCCTATCTCCCTGAGTGGTACTCAGGGCGGTTTCCAACATGTATGGTAAACATTCAATGCCAAAGGAAAAACATTCAAACAAATTACATGAAGACAATCATATTAAACAATATAAAAGCAATCTAACTCTTAATAACAGACAAAGTAGCTGATTATAAGAACTTAAATAATGTATGCATATATAACAATTAATATAAATTCAACACTAAAAAAGAACAACTAAAATGATAGCTAAAACTTTATAAAAGGTGACATGTTGTGCCACAACTGAGTTTACTAGTGACATGCTAAATCATGGGCAATGCTTACATATCATGCAAACAAAAACATTCATAGATAAGTCAGTGCATTACTGTTAATGAAAGTATCTCATTCAAATTCATGCATTTGTTCCTACTTTATTTTTACAGTCAGATGGCCTTTTCAAACTCTGGAGGCATGCAGCAGGTTCTGGAAGCTGGTGTCCATGCACTGGAAAACGTTTATGATTTCAACTGAATGACTGACATATATTGTTGACTTTATCTCATATGAACAACTAAAAGAATGGAGTCATTGCACAGAAGAAGAGCAATTATAAAAGAAAAATCAATAGACATGAAGCATGAAGAGTGTTGGTTGGACAGAAAAGCATGATACATCAGTCCACATTAAGAGACAGTATGACTATAGTTATATTTTGGTGTAAATTGTTCTCTAGTAGAGAATTAAGAAAAGCAAACTAGAAATATGTAAACACAAACTTTATGCCATTTTTTCTTCTGACTAAAGATTCCAGAGTTATTGCTTGTTTCTTTTATAGAAAGATAAAGATATAAAATATCAACTCTTTTCTTGCTTCATGAAGTTCTCTTGCAAGAGAAAAAAAATAGGATTATCGGAGGGAACAAAACACTTTATGGGTCTTTCTGTGGCCTAGTGAGCCAGTGTTCTGATTTCTATAACCACATAGTCAACTCCTTTGTTTTGCATCCTTTCTCTCTCTCAAGAATTTTAATTGGAAATCAAGGGGTGTCAATGTAGCCCACAAACTTTGATATGGTGTAGATAAAGCACAGCATACCAATAGACCTGAGTTCAAGACACAGTTACACATCTAGAATTTTGTATGAGAGATTCTTAGCACAAAAGCTCTCTGAAGGTTGGGACAAGATATGTTAACCGGGCACTGACTACACAAGCCAGCAGTATTTACTGATTTGAGTGTTGAACTACAGTTGTGGAGACCAGGACTCGAATGGCCATGGAAACCCATTGGATAACACTCTCTTAGGCTGGTTCTACACTGCCATATAACATAGTTTGAACTGTATTATATGGTCAGTGTAGAATCAAACAATGCAGTTCAACACAATTCACGCTGCATTATATGACTTTACAATGACCATGATAGAACCTTATGTGTTTTATATGAGCAATGAAGTTTTTATGTGTTGTCGAAGGCTTTCATGGCCAGAATCACTGAGTTGCTGTGGGTTTTCCAGGCTATAATGAAGTTTTGTTTTGACTATCTGCATATACATTTGCCTTAGTCTATGAAAGCACGTGTTACCAACTTCTTTCAGTTAGTTTCAAATGTGCTACAGTATCCTTTTGTTCTGGATATAGTTTACAATGCAGTATGTTCTAAAAAAAATAAAAGTTTGATTTTTTTCACCCACCTTTGATTGGGAAAGTTTTAAATAAATAAACTTTATTGGCCATCTGAAGTCTATCCTGATGATAATTGTTGTATAATTGATCTGTATTTTGATTTATTAGAAAATAAGCAGGGTAATATGCTTTGTAAACCATCTTTTAAATGTTTTTATGTCAAAATATAATTCATGGGATTTTTAAAAAGAGAGGGGAATGTAGCATGGAGAGCATTCAAGTAAACAGTTTAAGGTAAGACTCTAAATTAGGGTTTGGGCAAAGGTAGATTGAGACTTACCAGTAGATTTCTGGATGTTTTGCAGTTGATTGGTATGAGTTTCTGTCCTTCCTTTGTTCATCAATACTGCAATAACACCTAAAATAGCATTCAGGAAAAAGACAGTTTTGGGGAATCAGCAGTATATGTAACTATATGCCTTTTGTACATTGTTCTGGCAGGTAGGATATTGAGTTTTTCTGCTCTGCACATTTTTCAAAAGTTCCCCTTTGAGTTCTGGGATGAACAGTGATCCAACTTTACTTTGCACATAGCTCACTAGAGGGCACTAAAGGCACTCCTTATAATTATTGCTTTGAAGTTTACATTCCACATACATTTCATTTCATTTTATTGGAGTGGAGGAGTTTTCTGGTTTTACTATTTTGAATTGTTCCAATTGAAAGCAACTTTCCACAATACTATACAAATGAAATTGCACCCCAAAACCAAACCAGAAGCTTTAGCTGGGGTTTGCCATTCCTTTGGATGTTTGTTACTAACAGCTTTATTTGGGGCAAAGATACTATAAATGGATAATTTGGGTAACAAGAGTACAAAAGAGTGTATGAAGAATTACAGCAGTTACATCACTACTCTTTCCTCTCTCCCACACAGCAGTTCATTAAATTAGGAGGAAAAATGAGGAATATGTCAGATTGGAAGTTTTGGCATTTCTGCACCACTCCACTTGTTCCAAGAGAAAAGGAGAGAACTATATTGCTTGAGAAGCTAGTTAAGAAAGGAGTGGGTGGGAGCTGACACATGTGACAATTCTGTATGGCATATGTTTGGTTTCACTATCACAATGTACACCTCTATCCCCAAAATATTCCGTTCTGACAAATTTCTAGAAAGCTGTGCAATGTGTTTTTGAGCTTCACCAGGCATTCATATTTTAATATATGTCTCTCTTCCCTTGGTAAGAAGAGTGAATGAATCTCAAGATAATTGTGCAAACTTTCAGCTCAAGTTTCTAGCATTGCAGTAACCTCAGTTTTAGACCCTTTCCCATTGCATCATTATAGCACCATGATTCCACTTCAACTATCAGGGCTACAGTCTATGGAGGTCTCAGGAGAGCAGGTTAGGAAGTCACTGGTTGTGAATTATAAACACTGCTCCAGAAGGTGAAAATCCCAGGATTCTATAGGATGACAGTTAAATTTAAATTGTATTGTAATGTAAAAAGGGCCCAGGTTTCAAGAAACACACAAGAACAGTATTTGCTGGTGTACACTTACATGAAACATCACCAGTGTGATGTCATATAATGTCCCATTGTGAAACTTTGTAAGTGTGATTTTTTTAAAAAAATGCTGTTAACAGACTGAAAAAAAGTTTCTAACCACGCAGAAGCACAAATAGCAGCAGCTGCGAGGAAGAAATGGGGAGTGATCAACCTTATTCAATACATTATTCAATTCTTTTCCTGCCTTGCCCAGTGAAATGGAAAATAAAAGAAATATTTTTCACCCAACCCTCATTCCTCTATGAAGAAAATAAAGTTATCAATTTTTAAAAGCCTTCACAATTCATTTCTTTCATTTTCCAATTTACATCTTTTTTTTTCTTTTTTTGGCCTCAGTAAACCCATAGCTGACAATGTGATGATATACATTTTGTCTCAGATTGCTGAGGAAAAAGAAACTATCTTGAGGCAAAAACAACAGAGACAGCGCTGGAGAGGATGATGGGCTTTTGTGTTAGTTTATGGAGCTGTAGAAGTCTTTTTTTGAATGGGCAAGGACAGCATAAAAGATTTTATTCAGTTGAATAAAGATATTTCAGGCTTAGCTCTGGCAGAAGTAATATATTCCGGCAATGCATTAAGCAATATAAAATAAAATAAAAATTAAACTCTATAAAACGCTGGGTTCATCTTATCCCTCTCACCTCAAAGGCAATACAAGTATTATGACTTGATATGAGGAACAATCATATGATATGAGAACCCTCTCTTGGTCCCACCACCTGCTCAAGCACGCTTATGGGAACACAGGAGAGGGCCTTTTCGACGGCTGCTCCCAGGCTGTGGAACTCCCTCCTAAGAGGGACCAGGATGGCCCTATCCCTGCTTCCTTCTGCAAGCAGGTCAAGACCTTTTTATGTCTATATGCATTTGGGAAAAGGTTAAGGGGTGGGCTTTAGGGAGGTTGACTGGGATTGGAGGAAATATGAGTTTTAAATGCCATTTTAGTGTATTTACTGTATTTTAATTGTGTTATTACCACACTGTTATTTCATTTTTTTAACTTTTATATTGTATCTTTTAAACTTGTTTAGTGGAGCCTCCAGTGGTGCAATGGGTTAAGCCCTTTTGCTGACAGGACTGATGACTGACAGGTTGCAGGTTTGAATTCAGGGAGAGCGTGGATGACAGCTCTGGCTCCCCATGTGGGGACATGAAAGAAGCCTCCAATAAGGATGGTAAAAACATCAAAACATCCGGGCATCCCCTGGGCACCATCCTTGCAGCTAATTTTCTCACACCAGAAGCGACTTCAGTCTTAAGTCGCTCCTGACACACACACACATACACACAGAAAAATTGTTTAGTGTGGAGTGTTTGCCACCTTGAGTCCCCATGGGAAGAAAGTGTGGTATAAATAATAATAATAATAATAATAATAATAATAATAATAATAATGACATCAGTATGGAGTTTGGCCTAGACAAATGTGCCACAGTGGCATTAAAGAAAGGGAACTCACAGCGAGGACATAGAGATGCCAAACGGACAAACCATAAGATGCAATCAGCCAGAAGCCTATAAATATCTGGGCATAATACAGTTGGACAATATCAAGCATGGGCATGTGAAAAATATGGTCAGCAAAGAATATATCCAAAGAGTCAGAATTGTTTTGAAGAGCAAATTAAATGGCGGAAATACGATCAAGGATATCAACACCTGGGCCATCCCCGACATTAGATACATTGCTGGAATTGTGAACTGGACACAAGCAGAGCTGGATGATCTGGAGAGAGAAACAAGAAAACTGTTAACAATCCACTACTCATTACACCCACCTAGTGATGTCGACAGACTTTACTTGCCCAAAATATCAGGAGGCAGAGGGCTTCTGCAAGTGAAAAAAACAGTAGAAGAAGACAAACATGCACTGGCAGATTATGAGAAAGGCAGTCAAGAACCAGCATCGAGGGAAGTCAATAGTAATAAACTGCTTAAAGAGCAAAAGACAAAGACTGAATACTGTAAAAACACAATCCAGAGCAGAAGAGAAAACTGGTGAAAGAAGGCTCTCCATGGACAGTTCCTGGAAAAATTGAGAGCCAAATTGACAAAGAAAAAACATGGATGTGGCTCACAAATGGAACTTTGAAAAAGGAGAAGGAGGGCCTGATTCTGGTAGTCCAAGAACAAGCCATTAGAACCAATGCCATCAAAGCCAGAACTGAAAAGTTACAAAAAATGAACACGTCAAACTACTCTGGGATTTCCGAATTCAGACTGACAGAGTTTTGGAGCACAATACCCCTGACCTCACAATCGTGTTAAAAAAAAAGTATGGATCATCGATGTTGCAATCCCAGATGACAGCAGGATTAAAGAGAAACAACTGGAAAAGCTGACACAATATGAGGATTTAAAGATCGAACTGCAAAGACTCTAGCACAAGCCAGTCAAGGTGGTCCCAGTGGTGATTGGCACACTGGTGCAGTGCCTAAAGACCTTGGCCTGCACTTAAACACAATCGGTGCTGACAAAATTACCATCTGCCAGCTGCAGAAGGCCACCTTACTGCACGCATTATTCACCAATGCATCACACTGTCCTAAACACTTGGGAAGTGTCCGACGTGTGATCCAATACAACAGCCAGCAGAGTGATCTTGTCTGCTGTGGACTCATCTTGTTGTGTTTCTAATAATAATAATAATAATAATAATAATAATAATAATAATAATATTTTAAGGATGGATGGGAATTATCGTTGAATTCTCGATTTTTTTTGGAAACAGAAGACCACTGAATGCCATATTTAGATGATCCCCGCTTCCCCCATTCCTCTGGTGAAATGAGATCCCAAGATGAGGACATGAGAGAAGGCCTTTTTGGCAGGTACTTGCAAGCTGTGGATGTCCCTCACATACAAGGAAGGTGAAGCTTCTGTTCCCATTGTTATTCCTTCCACCTAAGGTAAAGATGGTATTATTTAGATATAATTTTGACCATGGCATGGCTGCTTTGGAGGTGTTGCACTCCTCCCATTTCTTGCTTTGTTTTAAAACTGTTAATTTGCTCCATAATTTAATTTGATAGCTTATTTGGTTATTTTTTGGACTGTTCTTTTAATTTTTGTTTGGTAGCTGTGATTTTTTTGTAACCATATTGTAATCTCCTTTGTGTCCTAGGCAGGAACAATGTCAGGATATTAAATAAGTAAATAAACAAACAAATAGACAAATGTTACTCACCCAGAGTCATCCCACTATATACTGGTCATCAACTTTTGTAATGGTTAGGCACATAAAAATGGGGAAAACATGAATTAAAACACTTATCTAGGTCTAGAAGTTGACTACAGAATCATGCTAGATGACTTTTAGAGAGAACATATTAACCAAATCTGCAAAAATGACACCCGCAAAAATGTAGGGCTGGCTGTATTTTATTCTAATTGAAGAATGTAAATAACTTGCAACTCCAGTTTCTGTAAACTAAATGACTGCCATTTCTTCTCAAACTGAAATAAGCATTCTGGATAAGGCAGTCCTGCCAAGATATTACTACTCTGGTGTTCTCAACAGAAATCTAGAGCAGGCTTTAACTACCTTTCATAAGTTGTTGTCTTCCCTGTATAAAAGGGGCTATCAACTTGTGGCCTTCTGGGTGTTATTGAGATGCACCTTCCGTCATCCTTTATGATTGGCTATGCTGGCCAGGACTAATGGATTTTCAGTCCGGAAACATCTAAAGGATTCTCACATATTTTAAGTAAACTACTCTAATTGTCAACACATCCTTTGTCATTAGCTGAACTAACAACATCAGGTTGAATGTACCTTAAATAAGAAGTCAGAAAGTCATCAGTACAATAAAAATGTCATTTCCTTTCTTTTTGTCTCTTTATATCTCAAGAGGTTAAGCTCTTGATCTCTTGCATCACATCTGCTTGACCCTTAGAAGCACATTGTCATGGGGGTTAAGGTACATTAACCCAAAACAGAGAACTGAAGAAAAGGCAAGGCTCACTCAGCAGTTCCATACTGAATAAGACTCAAGGAGTGCTCATTTAAAGAATACTCCTCAAGTTTGTGAATTGTAAGCATTACAAGATGCATATGCTACTGTTTCATTGGGTCATGCTTCAAACTTGTATAGGTGAGTAGCTATTTTTCATTTTTGAAGAAAAACTTGAATATCAGGATAGATGTTCTTATTTAACATGCAATAATACATGCTATGTAACCAACAATACATCATTTTAATAAGATCCTTTTAAAATGAAAATAATATACTAATAAAAGTAAATTCTTGAAATTCTGTGTTATATTTTTCAGGGAATTTCAAAAATGTTTCTGTTCATGTTGTGGAGATTTGCTATATTATGTGTTTTAAAATTTCACTATCAGCTATGATATGCTGATAGAAAGCATATGATTAAGCTGAATGTTTTTTTTAAAAAAAAACCCTATTTCATTACACAAGTGTTTCAACAAATAGTTAGGTACCTGAGGATGCATCTACATTTTAACATTTAATTACATTGTATAATTAATGTAGTTTGACACCAATGTGATAGAATCCTGAGTATTGTAGTTTAGCAACACACCAGCACACTTGGCAGAGGAGGATGAAAACCTTGTAAAATTACAATTCTCATGATTCCATAGCATTGGGCCATGTCAGTAAAAGTGGTATCAAACTACATTAATTCTAAAATGTGCTCTGAGAGAATCTAATCTGTCACAATGCTGATTAACTAGTAGTAAAAATAGGAAAAATTATTTTATTGCCACACAGTCTCATAGCCTTCATGGTTGAAAACAAGGACACATGTGAAAACACAAAATCACAGTATGGTCAAGATCATAAAGATTTTAAAGTATTTTAAAAAGTAGAGCTAATCATGCATTTTCCCTTCTGTCGTTCTTTTGATTGCAATTGTCACAGAAACAAATCTTCAATGAATGACTTTGAGATATAATCATAACACAGAAAATAGAATTCTTAGCAGTGGCATAATGCATTTTACCACAATAATGTGCTGGTTACTAATTTCTTAGGCTACATCCCACAAAGCAAATGCTTGTTGATGATATTGAGCTCTGAAATGATGGACCAATGACCTTGCTTTCCATTCCATTACCTGCTGCTTTGACACCCGTAGCCATCCAAATAATTATTTTGCCTTTATAGTAATGAGAACATTAGTGAAATTGTACATCTCAAGGGCCAAGGGCAAAAGCAATAAAAAGATGGGACTATCATCCCAGTAACATATCCTACAACAAAAAAAATGCAATTCCTACTGTTACTTGGGGAATGTTGCATGAAAATTATGTGGCCCCATTTGGGGGAGTGTTTGCATATTACCTGCGAATCCTGACAAGAAGAAATGACTTTCACAGGACTCCAAAGAATAGCTGTTCGGCAGAATCAAGACCAGAACATTTAATGCCTGTAGCCCTCTTTGGGATCACTAAGTTGAACAGAAAACTAGAATCTCAGAGATTCATTTTGCAGGTTCAGCAACATCCGTAGGAACAGAGGCAACCTGTGTAATTTGAGCCACCACAGGCATGGCATACTGACCCTCATGCCCTCCACTCAGAAAAATATTAGAAGTTACTTCATACAGAGAATAAGAAAGACATGGATTACAAATAGTTGAACTCAAGGGGAAGGGAAGGTAGCAAGAGAATGGAAGCAACAGAATGTTGCAAATCCTTGATTTCTTTGATCCTGTTGAAAGCAGTGGATTGAAGAAGGAAAACTGTTCCACCCCATTTTACTTTCTCTTTATTAGAGGGACTTTAGTAAAAATCTAAGTATCAAAGAGTGAGCATTACAAAAGGAGTTCTGGCTTCCTCCCAGAAGAGAGGATCCCTTAGGGCACTTTGAGACAGAGCTAAAAGCTGTGCGGAAATGGGTTAAAATTGCCTGCTTCCATGTGGGTTCTAGTCCCCACCCCCAACCCAAACCCCAGGCTTCCCCTGGGGGGATGGTGGCTACATCGGAATGGCATGAAGCCACTCCAACCCCCGATTTCACCCAAAAACTTACCCAAAGGGGGCTGGCAGCCATAGAGCCTGTCTGTAACATCCTCCTGGCTGGAGGAAATAGTGACTCAGGATGGAATGCAATACTATAAGTCAATCGTCACAGGTCTAATATCCCATCAGACCTGGATCTTTCATTAAGGTCCAGATCTGATGAGGTATTTAATTAATGCAGACTAAAGTGGGAAACCCCAGTTTACTCCACATTAATTCGCTTTTACCAGAGGTGTCCTTTGGATGCTGATCAGAGTGGAAACTGATCAGAGTGGAAACTGATCAGAGTGGATGGACTCCAGGAGTGACATTATAGTTTTCAGATCTATAGTACAGAGGGACTCATTACAATGGCTAGTCAAGCACTAAGTTACATCCAAACCATTTATTGTGCCAGTGAAAATGGCTTTAATTGGAGTCCCATTCACTACATTATCACCAGTAGGGATGATTTTTGCTGACTCCCTTCTTCTTCTCACTGGCATTTTACTTGCTATTCTCTTCATTGCCCTACTGAATAGGGAGAGAGATTTGGCAAACTGGGTCTTACACCAATGGATCCCAAACTTTTTTGTTCATAGAACTCTTCAGCTAGCACTTAGTTTTCCATAAAACCTTAACTTTATTTCTGTGTTTTTACTAAGCATTGTGAACCCACAGAAGTTTTTCCTTCTTTGTTCTACTCCTATTGCTTGAGTGTTTTGTATAATGTAGTAAGTTTGGAAATAAAGAGAATGTTTTAAAACTATAACCACAAAACTTTGTTTTGGCACAAGGAACTATTGGATATAACAATAAATATTTACTTTAGTACAAGAAAATATCGGATTTACAGCTAATTTGATGAATGAAATTGCTTCGTTTTTGTACTTAAAATGATTTTGACATTTATGTCCAACAGCTGAATATATAAATTCAACTTCCTCCTAAATTGGGGGAGGGGAGGGGAGGGGAGGGGGAAGGTTTCGAAGCCTAAGTTGAAAAGCCTGATTTGCATCAATAGGTGGCCACAAAAGGGAGCAGAATTTAAATATATTTTCTGGCTACTGATGGATTAGTGTTTGAAGATAACCTGCCTTTCCCCTTCCTTCACATCAGAAACAATCAAATAATTGGCCTTGTGTAGTTTTAAAAAGCTATTTTAAATTTGATTTTTTAATGAAACCTTAAGATGCTTTTGCAGAACCTTGGAACACAGTTTGGGGCCCGCTGCCTTAAACCTGGGCCTCCCAATGGAACAGCAGAAGGCTTTGCTGAAGTCTAACTCTTCAATCCAGTATAACTGGTGGGAAAAACACAAAGCATCAGATCAAATGCTGGCTTCATTTTAATTTCATTTTTAATTTGTTTTGGATGGAAGAGATAGGGACAGTAGGCCAATGATATGTTGTGCTAATTCCATGGCTTGCTTTATCTTCATTTTATTCCTTATCGTTATTGAAATATGCTTTGGTAATGAAGTATTTCAGATCTATTTTTAATGGAAGTGTGATTTTATACTTTCATATAAAACAGTTTTATACAACTGTTTTTATACATTTTAACAGCAAATTGTCCAATGAATTTATGTAATAATCTAACAAATTAAAGTCATAAATAAACACTGTGGTAATTAATTACTAACCATGTGCATCCAATTGATTGCTTGTTTAGATATGCCCAGTATGTGAGTTTCATTTACACCCCATACTTCTCAGTTCCCCAGTCCCCACTTAGGATTTTATGAGTTCACAGTTGTTCAGTAGTGATAGAAGCTTAAACGGAAATGTTATGTAATATAACATTTAATTCCAGTAAAAAAAACACCCAGTGTTCTTTTTCATGGAAGAAGCAGAATTATCAACTTCTGTCATAATTGTCTTCTGAACAATTGAAACATTTGTGATCATACAATCTTGTCACAGCCATTTTAAACACTTAATGTGAGAAACATTATACAATTTAGATTTTGAATGAAATGCATTTTTTCATTTCAGAAAATGCAAATTACATGTTTAAAAGTAAAAAATCCATATAATTATTTCTCTATTTCTTTCTTTTCAGTGAGCACTTTGTCCCAAAACATGGTAAGAGGAATGGTGGGCCAAGCTATCAATTTGCCATGCACCTACCATGTCCGTTGGGCAAGTGATCTTACTGACATGTGCTGGGGCCGAGGCAGTTGCCCTAAGTCTAAATGCAATGATGAAATTCTTCGCACAAATGGAAGGACAGTGACATCCAAAATATCAAGCCGGTACCACCTGAAAGGCTATGTCACTAGAGGAGATGTATCACTGACTATTGAAAACCTGAATGAAAGAGATAAAGGACTGTACTGTTGTCGTGTTGAAATCAGGGGCTGGTTCAATGATATAAAAAAGACCCTGAATCTTCAAGTTGAGAGAGGTGAGTGGAATTGTTGTCTTCTGTTTATATGTTTGCTGTTGTTACATATTTATATGTGTATTGTTGTTACAGTTTTGCTATGTTTTTTGGTGAATAACTTTGACAGCAATGAAGCAGAGAGCTAGTATAGTGTGGTAATTAGATTGTTGCTGTAGTTGTGTGCCTTCAGGGGGTTTCCAATTTCTGGTGATCCTAAGATGAGCCTGTTGTGAGGGCTTCTTGAAAAGATTGGTTCAGCAGAGATTTTACCTTCTTCTTAAGCTGAGAGTTTGAATGACCAAATTGAAATTTTAACCCTGGCCTCGAGTGTTCAAGTCCAAAATTCAAGACATGATCCCACAGTGGTTTTCTGTGGTTAGATTACTGGGCAAGAATTTGGGAAAACAGAGTTCAAATCTTCATTAAACTCACCTTGGTCCAGCACCAAATCTTTCAAATTAGCCTACATTTCAGGTGAAGATAAAAATATGGAAAATGCAGTGCATGCTGTCATGAGCTCCTTGAAACATAGAAGAAAACACCAAAATAAACAGAAATGCAGAACATAGAAAAAAATCACTTCCAACACAATCCTAAGTATACCTGTTCAGAAATAAATCTCCATAGTACTGAACCATAGAAATTAAAGTGGTGTCGAACTGCAATAGGGACCTCATCATATTGCTCAGAATAAGCATCCTAGGATGCTTAGAGCTTTCTTTGGGGATAGAGATCCACAGTAGCCATCAGACAACGTCACCCCCAACCAGGATAAAAACATCGCCAGATGCTTTCCCCACAACACAGAAGGCTTTCCATGCTTCTTCTCTATTTGGGTGATACTGCCCCTGTATGATGGGAAAAGTGTCATCATGCCAGATAGCTGTTTCTCCACACCTGCTAGTAAAAAAGCACTGGGGTGGGGGGCTCCCCATGAAATGAAGCCCTAAGTGTACAGTGTAGATGCACTGCTAATCCAAAATTATTATATCATGCTGCCTTTCCTTTTAGTATATATGAGTACTTAGCAAAATGTGTGTTCAGAAGGATTGGGCAAACATTTGTGATAATGTAAAGATGCTACCATAATTTTTTGTTCTTGACTGATTTAGTTCCAAGTCCATAGGCATATTAATGTATAATGTTGTTTTGTTACAGCAACAACCACTATCTTCACCACAACTATAACCACCACATCTCAGATGACTACCACAACACTTACCACTACCTCCTTGACAACCACACCAAGAGTACCTTCTACTTTTCGCTTAACAACGAAACCTACTTCCACAGCAACCACTCCTGCTATTGATGATCCAACACTGTCCACATCTTCTGTGTCAAGAAACATTGCAGTTACAACTATAGCTCCTTCTTTTCTCTTCACAACTGAACTTGCTTCGACAACAACCGCTTTTGCTACTGATGGAACAACATTGCCCGTGTTTTCTGTATCAAGAAGTATTGCAGCTCCTACCACAACTCCAGCTTTTCTCTTAACAACTAAACCTGCTTCTACAACAGTCCTTTCTACTACTGATGGTCTAACACTCTCCACATCTTCTGTGTCAACAGCCAGTGCCTTTCATGTAACTGCTCCTCCATTATTAGACACCAAATCATCACCAACCAGTTTTCAAAATGACTTCATTACCACGGAGACTGATTCTCCTTCTACAGGTAAAATGTAAAGCAGAACTACAAACAATCACTTGTTTGTGCTTTATTGTAGCTTAAATGGTTCATTGAGAGCCCCACCTTTTCATTTAAGTATCTTATTTATTTATTTTATTTCTATCCCACCTTTTTTGACCCTGGAGGGGAGCTTAGTGTTGTCATGTTGGAAAATGCTTGACAGGTTTCTGATTTAAAACTGCACATCTGCTTTCACCCTATGTGTTGCTGCTCTCATGAAGTTTTGCATTTGTCTCGCAAAACAAACCCTGCACATAGTAGTAGATCTCTTTGATGCTTTAATTGCTATCACTTAACTATGTTACAATTTAACTGAAAGGTAGGTTGCCTTATCATCCTGTGCTGGTGAAATCTCTGTCCCCTAAAATTAGCTCTTTGATTGGGAAGTTGAAATGAGGAAGATTAAAAAGAGCCCTGCATTTCTTGAACAGCTCAGAATATATTTATCTAGGGTATTTATGTTAATTGCTTCAGGAATAAACTGAAGAATATGCTTGTCATATTTTTTCTGGTTAAGGTTTGTACCAAATGGTGACAGACATTTGCTATAGCTCATTATTTTATCTACTTATGCATCATATAATTTGTGGTGTTTTTTTTTTAACATATGGTTGCTCATTGGAAGACAAATATGGGCTTAATTTGTAAATGTGATTGCTGAAGTTCAAATTAGATGTTTAAAAAAGACACATATTGGGTAAAAATTATCTAGTCCCCTCAACTGAAATTTGTTAAGGATAACAAATTTGCAAATGAAGCATACTAAATATAAGAGCTGTAGGTGAGTAAAACAGACATCTTTTGTCATCTTTTATCTATTAAAAATGTGAAATGTGCTGTCTATTAGGATCTGAAATATGTATATATGAAGAAATACTATTGAAGGCCCTTCCATACAGCCATATAAATCAGAACATCAAGGCAGGAAAATCCCTCAATATCTGCTTTGAACTGGGATATCTGAGTCCACACTAACATATATTCCAGTTCAAAGCAGATAATGTGGGATTTTATTCAGCTGTGTGGAAGGGGCCTGAGTGAGGGCAAAGGGATAAAAAAAGCATTTAACTGGCCCCTATCAGTTGCTGGAGCAGAAACGAAAACAGTATGTACCTGTTTGCACACAATTTTCCTCAAGTTAAGGAAAATGTGGCTTTCATGCATATATAGTAACTGGCTGGTATGACACGAAAGAATCAGATTCCTTAGCCCCCCCCCCCCCCCAAATAGAATTATTTTGAAACAAACTGGTTGACACACCTGGGATTTTATTACTCATATTTCATGCTGCTGGATAATAAGAGTGACTAATACATCCATTTATTTCTATGGTTCTGTTGCAGATGGGACTAAAATTGATTTTGGCCTATAATGAATGTGCGATATGTCAGTAGTTCAGTTCCACTCCTGCATATTTCATATTGTTTAATTGTTATAGAGTTGTGCTGGTGGATTTAGAAATTCCTAGAGAAATTCCTAGGCATTTGTAGGTCCTCCAGGACAATTTAATTAATCTTAATTAATTTAATTAAAATTCCAGGATCAACTTCAAGAAAGTCCTGCTGGAGGAACTAGAGATTACTAGAGAGATGTTCTCAGTAGTTAAAAAAAATAAAGGGCTTATTTGCTACTTTTCCACTTTTGCGTAGGATGTGCACATTGTGCTACAATTATCAGAGGCCTCTAACAATTACTATTATTTCCCCAATAATTGATTTTTTTAAAAAAAATCTTCTGCTTCCAGATCACCAATTCCCTCAAGTACTTCATATTCTTTAACTATTCTTCAGAACGGAGAACTAAGAATGGTTGTTTCCTTATAGCAGAAGCTACTGTCCAATACGCACAAACACTAAACATAAGAAATTATTTTCCTTTACAGAAGTCAGTGGTACTTTATCTTGTTCTTGTAATTGATTTAATCCTTGTTTTAACTGTTGACTGAGGTGAACTATTTAAAGGCGAAATTGAATGTTAAGGGGAATGTGGGCTCCTCTGACCTATTTTGCATTCCTTAATGGGATTTCCTAAGAGATACATTCTCCATCAATCAGACTTTCAAATTAAACTTTATCTTCAAATTACCAATCTATCAACAAAACATTTTGTATACTGTAAATACATGGGTGAAAAAAGTGGTATGATTAAGATATATCTTTCGTACTGATTGGGAGTACTTCCAAGTATTTCTGAGAGATAAAAAATATCTCATGCTCAATATAATGGCTGGCATCCTGTTCAATTTTTATGATGTCATAATTCAGATTTATGACAGTATAAATATTGCAATTCACATTTTCAGTCATGGCACCATTATAAAAATTGCAAATGCCCCACCTACCTGCCCATTTTAGAAGCCAGACACAAAGGTGTCCTGAAGCACTGGAGGGTAGGATGCTGAATTATAACATGTCCACTCCTTCCCACCAGTGAAGTGTTGTGACAAGGAATTCTAACAGGACCTGCAAATGGATTCTGGGGGTTTGAATCAGGAAACATAGCTATAAATATGGGGCTCTGGTCATGCTGCTTATATCTGATGATGAAGAATATTGGCCACTGTCTAGTTTGACCTTGAGTGACCCACATGATCAGCAGTTAAATATGTTAGCAGTGTAATGTGTTTACAAGATGTGAATTTAGTATCATTAACTTGGCTCTTAGACCCTATTTACACCACCATCAAAATGCACTGCATTTTATGGTCAGTGGAAGGTCATACAATCCAGTTTAACTGCATTATAATAACTTTTCTTCTTATATTCCACCTCCATCTCCCCAAAGGGACTCGGGGTGGCTTACATGGGGACCAAGCCCAATATAAACAAAGGTTACACAGTAACACAATTAAAAACATATTATAATAATAACATATATTAAAACAAGAAAACCAATTGAATGCAAAACATCATAAAACATGAGCCAAACATCAAACAACCAGTAGCCGGGAGAAGTGGGAATCTGCATATTTGAGACTAATAGGGCAGAACAAGGAGTCTACTCTACACTGACCATATAATGCAGTTCAATCTGTACTATAATGGCAGTTGTAGATGAGGCCTATTACTTTTAACATCTTCTGCATTATCTGGTGCCACTAACAGATGCGGCATAATGTTCCTACCCTTTAGATGACAATTCATATCATTTTACTGAGCACAAAGTATGGTTAACACTGTTGCTGAGTTTTGTGCTCTCCTGATTATTCTTCCAAAGAGAATTGTGAGTTTCTGCCACATACCCCAGCCTTCAGTGCAACAAAGATATTAACTAGATTTGAACCGCGTGCTATGAAACTATAGAAAGTGGTTAATTTGTTATGGAAAGAACCTAATCCAGCATAAACGTTTATATGAGCAAAACTGTTTCTTCAGACTAGGGCAGACTTCTGACATGATCAACTGGAACAATAATGTGTATCCTGATAATACACATATGTTAAAGCATGTTTGCAAAATAATGCTAGATTCTTTTTATCATACACCACCGTTGTTAGCTAAAAACATAATGTTTATAGCACTAATAAAGTAGGCTGCTTCCATTGTAGCTATATTTGTGACATAACTGAATTATAGATTTTGAAAGATTTGAACCATAAAGAAAGAGGCTAGAAGGTCTGTTACATAACTGGAATTTTCTATAAAGGCAAGTTGTTGTTGTTGTTGTGTGCTTTCAAGTGATTTCCAACTTAGGCAAACCTATCATGGGCTTTTTGTGGCAAGATTTCTTCAGAGGGGGTTTGCCTTTGCCTTTCTCTTAGACTGAGACCCCGGCTTGTCCAGTCGCCAGAATAATAGTCCAATGGTAAAGGTACTATACTATGTCAGCTCTCAACATGAAGGTAGTGTTAAAATAGGGAGAGTACTCAGAGAGTGGCAGACTATAATTAGCTTTTCATATTGGCTAGTGGTAGTGGTACATGCATTCCAACAGTATCAGTAGGGCCAATTTCTCCCTTTTCTAATTTGAAATACAACATGAGGTTTAAACCACAACAATAGTTCAGTATTACCAAATTCAAGTTCAGAACTGCTTAGCATGACCCATTTTCCAGAAGTTACTCAATGTCACTCTGCAACACAAATGTTGAAATCACATTCCCCATCTGAAATGGGTGGCATGTGAATTGATGAAATTACTATATCATTTCCTTCTGCTCATGAATTTCTTTGTTTCCCATACAATTAGTCAAATCTTGTTTTGCTTATCTAGTTAGAAAAATAGTGAGCAATGCTGTGTTTACACCTCTCTTTTGTATGGGGTCCTTTCTTTTGCTTTCAAAATTCCATTCCTGCTCATCTTTTTGGTGATAGTCCTCCCACCCTCAGAAAACATGCAAATGCTGTGTATATATATATATATATATATATATATATATATATATATATAGAAACTGCAAGTCTCTATAAAGACATGATCTCAGAGTGTTTCTCTGCACACAGCAAATTCCTCGTGCCAAGTGATATATTGTAACCCTGTTAATGCAATCTGAGAATTTTATGGACCAAAAGCAGTCTTTGAAATGTTTATCTCCTAAGGATGAGCTGAAGCAACACTCTCCAAGATGTGTAGTTTCTTGTTTATTCGTTCAAGTTCAGCTGCTTCACACTCTTCGTGACCTCATGGACACCACCAGCCACTTCAAGGTCAAGCCAGTCACTCTCCAATTTATTAGATTTTAAAAATGTCTCTACTTCTACACTCCAAGAGGCTTTCTGAAAAGATTTCAGAAGACTGCAGTAACATGGATCTAAAAATGTTATGTTTCTAAAGCATTATCCCACAACTTCCTTTGCATACCATTGGTGGGGGAACTCTCCCTTCCCATTCAATGATTACATTG
This sequence comes from Anolis sagrei, assembly GCF_037176765.1. Classification (NCBI taxonomy): domain Eukaryota; kingdom Metazoa; phylum Chordata; class Lepidosauria; order Squamata; family Anolidae; genus Anolis; species Anolis sagrei. The sequence continues at coordinate 80,631,500 of NC_090022.1, forward strand.
GTCCAAATTTAATTTGTGGAGGGCTGTATATTATAAACCCATTAAAGCCCTATTTCCAAGAGAGACATGGATGATGGTGGCAAGGGCTGTCCTTGTCTTCTCAGAAAGACCTGTCTCATCTTGACACTATTTTCTCTTACTGTATCATCCTTTTGGCCTTAACCAGCTTAACTTGTTGCCAGGCATTTGAACAAATTTGATTAATTGACTCAATTTCCAGTTAATCAATCTTATCATTTGTCATTTTAGAGAAGGTATAGTTTTATATTGTAGACATTTGTATTCAATGAGATACACTTCTATTTCTTTGTTGAGTTGATGTATTTGTTCATAAAACTATTTTTAAAAGAATTTTTTTTAAAAAACCTAGTTCTATCTGTTTTCCCATCTTTTTATTGTTCCTAATCTTCATGTCAGATATGATGAGAATATGTGGAGATTCTATGAAAAATACCATCTTGAACATAATTTTTATCCAAGATTACTTGACTCGCAGCAATCAGGTTCTGGATAAATATGAGAAAAGGATAAGAGGGTAAAAGATGTTCCCTGGAGCTATCAGTCAGAAAAAGTATTCATTAAATATTTATAATGTGCTCTTATGATATGTGACATATTTTTGTTTCTTTTCTTTAGGGCAAACCGTATGGGATTTTTCCAAAGAGGTACTGGAGAACAGATTGGTTAATTGTAACAGCTATCCAAATAACTAGCTCTCTGTCAGTTGTTCATTTTTCTAAAAAATGAAATATGTACTATCTGCTGTGTCAGTTCATGTTATTTTGCTGCCTGAGGAAAATGCCCCCCTTCCTCCTCAAGTCAAAATGGACAGTATCCAAAGCCATGCATTTGGCTAAAAATCCCCAAAGTTGAATCAACACCCCACCCCCTCCCTGGCAATAGAAATACACACATAACAAATTACTAACAAATCAATGTAAATCAATGTCCTTTCATGAGACCCTAAACTTGCTGCCTGTTCTTTCTTATTAATAACGTTCCCCATCTACACCACACTCCAATATTTGGTCACATGCATCCCCGTTTTCAGCTGTGAAATGTTGTAGGGTATGCTGTCCATGTTGGTTAATCTGAGCCATAACATCTTCAAAAGTTTTTATTTGTCTTTGCTGCCTTAGTATTATCCAGTGCTGATTCCTTCTGCTCTGGTGATCTGCAGTCTCCCCTTGATACTAGTGATACGGCGAATGAAATGTAAGTATGGAATATGTGATGTATGCTCTGCTGCAAACAAATAATTTTATTGAAGATAACTGTTGGAATCCCCCCCCCCCCAAAAAAAACCCCCAGCAGTGAGCAATTTGTGATTTTCCAGATATCACGGGACTGCAAGTTCTGCTGTCTCTCACCATTAGCTATGTTAACCAATATTGACAGAAGTTGCATTCCAGCTGAATCTGGTGAGCTGCATATGCTCTGGCCCTGTTTCAAAGGAAAATAAAAGTTCTATATTTAGGACTTAATTACACAAATTTGCTATTCCACGGCACCTACGTGAGTTACGACGGATGCATGAACACAGTCATCATCACATCTCTCTTCATTCACACTAGTGCTGATTTACTGATCTGTGGTGCCACAAGTGTACTTTTGCATGCCCTTGTAATACTTCCCTTCCGCAGTTATGCTGCTCTGTATATTTTAAATTGTTATTTTAAAAGCAATTCCACAGTTGCAGCAGTGGTTAATTTTTAAAAGGAATGTTTTGGGTAATTTTTTAAAATTAAAAAAAAAAAAACAGTTCTGGAAAGTAAGGGGGCCGGGTAATGAGAGAGGAAGAAAATCCTGCCTCAGACATTACTTCAGTGCCGGCATGCCGGCACAGAAATGGGTTGGCAGCTATTGACTGGTTAAGTCCATCAGGAAATAGTTTAATTACAGGAAAGAGTTAGATCAGTAATAGGATTTGCATGGCATTGTGTGATAAGGTTTTTCTTCCTCTGTGTGATAAAGTCCTTAGAAACAGAGTTAAGGAAGGGATGTTGAACCCTGTCCCTTTCTTTGACACAGATAAGCCTAGCATCTTTTATCTTTCGGTTACTGAGTTCACAGTATTTGGAGATCTACATGTCGCCTACCTCTGCCCTAACACTTAGGTTTTGAACACATACCCTTCTCTCACACTACTTAGAGCAATGAGTATGAGATTTCATAGACTTTCTCTTCTTGATCTTCTTCCCTTTTTTAATTTTAGTTTTTATTTATTTATTTTGTAAGATTTCTAGTACAGGGGATAAGTTGAAAAATGTAGGCAAGCTGTAGGCTAATAATGACTTCTGGAGTATTAAAGTAAGAGACTAAAGTAGGAAATACAGCTTGTTCAGCACTTAAAGAGTTTATTTTAGAAATAGCGACAGTGATAGGATTAAGCAGTTTTCAAATACCCAATAGTTTCTAATGTCTCATCCATTTATACTAAAATCTCTAAATCTATACATTTTATTGTCGAAGGCTTTCATGGCCAGAATCACTGGGTTGTTGTAGGTTTTTTCGAGCTATATGGCCATGGTCTAGAGGTATTCTGCATCGATGGCAAGCATCCTCAGAGGTAGTGAGGTCTGTTGGAACTAGGAAAAAGGGTTTATATATCTGTGGAATGACCAGGGTGGGACAAATGACTCTTGTCTGCTGGAGCTAGGTGTGAATGTTTCAACTGACGACTTGATTAGCATATAATGGCCTGACAGTGCCTGGAGCAAACTTTTGTTGAGAGGTGATTAGATGTCCTTGTTTGTTTCCTCTCTGTTGTTGTGCTGTTGTAATTTTAGAGGTTTTTTTTTAATACTGGTAGCCAGATTTTGTTTATTTTCATGGTTTCCTCCTTTCTGTTGAAATTGTCCACATGCTTGTATATTTCAATGGCTTCTCTGTGTAGTCTGACATGGTGGTTGTGAGAGTGGTCCAGCATTTCTGTATTCTCAAATAAAATGCTGTATCCAGAAAGGAGGAAACCATGAAAATGAACAAAATCTGGCCACCAGTATTAAAAAAACTCCAAAATTACAACAGCAAAACAACAGAGAGGAAACAAACAAGGACATCTAATCACCTCTCAACAAAAGTTTGCTCCAGGCACTGTCAGGCCATTATATGCTAATCAAGTGGTCAGTTGAAACATTCACACCTAGCTCCAGCAGACAAGAGTCCTTTGTCCCACCTTGGTCATTCCACAAATATATAAACCCCTTTTCCTAGTTCCAACAGAACTCACTACCACTGAGGATGCTTGCCATTGATGCAGGTGAAACGTCAGGAGAGAATGCCTCTAGACCATGGCCATATAGCCCGAAAAAACCTACAACAACCCATCTATATAATTTATACACAACATTGTATACAGAACCATCTATATCTAGGGGTTCTGAATCTATGAATTCTTGAAAATATTGGGGGGGGGGGGGGGGGGAAGAAATCCAGAAAATAAACCTTGATTTTGCTTTACATCAAGTACTATGCTTTGGCCTTCACAGATCTCCAGGATCTCCCTCACACTCATTTGATTTTTTCATAATTTTATATGTTATCTACTATTTGATTTTATATAATTGGACTTGAGCACCCACAAATGTTGGTGCCTACAAGGTAGTGGGTGTGGTCCTGGAATCAAACCCAAGCAGTAATGAAGGCCCACTATACTGATACACTTAGGGAGCATCTACAAAGACATTATAATCTGTGCTCATTGTATGTTCACTCTGTACACAGGATGTTTCCCACATTTCTGGTAAATATCATGGGTTATATCGAGCTAATCCAGTTTTAACTCCACATTAGGAAAACTCAGGGGATGTGTAGGAATGTGCCCAAAACTCTAGAACAAACTCATGGCTTTGGGGCCATGTGAACAACAGGTTCAGGTCCAATTTGGACCACTCTGCTGTCTACATAGGGTACCACAATGGTGCTTGTATGATCCTTCTTCCTGGTCATGCAGTCACCTCTGCTGATTTCAGCACAGAGTGCCTGCAATGGCCAGAAGCTTATATAGTTCCTGTCCATGTTGCAGTAGCAACATGGTCAGGGAGGTGACAACTCAGCATGGCTGGAGTCTGACCAGTTTTTGCTGTGAGTTCAGGACAATGCACAACCATTGTAGCTAACTGAAAGCATTTCTCCATTGCTCGAGCCCCAGATTTACTGGCTAATGTAGACTCACCCCTAGCAATCTTTCCACTTATCTTACTACCAAAAGTGAATCTAAATTTGTTCAGAGTTAGCATAGCATCCTCAGAGAGTTTTATTTAGATGTTTTTGCTCCTTAATCAGAATTGTTGGCTGCTGTACACATGCATTCTATATTAACCAGAAGCAGAATTACAAGAAAGTCCTAAAGATCAGGCTCATTGGCAAGTTGGCTTCTGTGTAAACATTCATGTTTAAATAATCTGTATCACCAAATAATGACTTTTTGAGTTAAAGAGTCATTCCACAAATACAGTTTCACAGATGAGTCTTCTTGTGATTTATGGCTTCTTTTGGAAGATTTGATGAAGAATAGCTATAAATTAGAAATTGAGTATTATTCATTTAATATGAAATTTACAGCTGAAGACAATGGATTTTTTATTCTTATGACTTCTGTGATTTTTTTTGATAAACCACTACTCAGTATGCCTTTAATAACTCTGTCAACACATCCTATATTTTATGTTTAATTTATTGACACTATTGTAGTCAGGTATTTGAAAATGCATAAACCTTACTAGAGTTCATAAGGATGTGTATTTTAAAACTCTTTTGTTCCATTTTATATAGTTTTGTCATTATATCTGGCCAACATTATTAATATTTTATTCTTTTGCATAATACCCACATTTCAGATCCATATATTTTGTGACTATATTTACATGATGCCAGGAGCCATCTAGCCTTCAACAAAGGGCACAGCTGCTTAATGGGGAATGCACTGGAACTTCTCTGCACTTTAGGTAGTATGAATAGCTGGACTGGTTCTAATTTGGAACCAGCTCTGCCATTCACATGGGCCAGTGCCTCCATCCTACTTTCTCTGCACTCTTGTGGGGAAATTAGGGTAGTACCTACCTGTGTCATGTTATCACCATCGAAGAGGTGGCTGTGGAGCCCCAGAGGTATCTTGGCCATCTCTGGGTGCCTTTGCCAGTGCAAAAAAGGTTCCTGTACCACTTGGAGAAGGGAAGCAGATCACCCTCTCCTTTCCTCTGCCCCCCGAGCCATACAGGTGCCTTTACTTACATCAGCAAAAATCCCCAGGAATGACTAGAGTGCTTTGGAGGAGCTCTGTGGTTGCCAATATGGTGGTGACAAGACAACACAGGTAAGGGTAGTCACCCAGCAAAGACAAACCAGTTTGGTCCTGCTGGACAGACTAGACTGTATTCTGCCACCACAATGGGACACAGGTGGCCAATTTGGATTGGTCCCACAGTAAGTGGCCTGTGTAGATGTTGTGAATTCTTTCACACTAGAGATCCTTCCTTCTCCACACCCTCCTTTTTCTTTCTTGCTCTGATTTAATTAGCACAGGATTACAGAACATCAGTTTAATATATGTGTGTATTTCTTTGTGCTCATGTATGTGAGTAGTATATGTATGTAAAAATGACACTGAACTTAGAATCAGCTAGGTTAGTTCCAAGCAAAGTAGACCCATTTCTTCAAGTGCTGAATGAGTAGCTGACACATAAGTAAACCTCAGTACTGGCAATAGGAATGAGTCCTGAGTCTACAGTCAGTGGGTGGGTATACAAGGTGCCATATGATACTGCAGGCCTGTCTTTCTGTGTGCACAGAGCTAAGTCTATCCATGCAAAGGATACATAGGTCTCCCTTCTGGATAACACTTTCCTTTGCCTCTGATGGAAATTAGCCAGCAACTGTGTTAGAATAACTTTCCTGGAAAAAAGGAAAGTAAAAAAGCTAAGTCAAGGTGAGTGAAACCATTTATAACTGGATGGGTGCCCATTCCAATTACACAATGGCAACTCAATGATTCCATGCTAGCTGCCATAGAATCATAGAGTTGGAAGAGACCTCATGAGCCATCCAGCCCAAGAAGCAGGAAAATCACATTCTAAGCACCCCTGACAGATGGCGACCTTCTGTAGACTCCTGGAATTTGCAGTTCAGGGAGAGGCATTTAGAATTCTTAACCCAGACTGCAAATCCTAGGATTCTATAGGATGCAGTCAGGGCAGTTAAAGTGGAATCATAGTGCCATAACCATATAGCATTAAAGGGGCACTGATAAAGCTATTGAGGCACAGAGCATCATTCTCCAATTGCTCATTTATGGATAACTTCAGCATGTCATTCTAGCCTTTCTTCTTAAAGGAACCTTTCAAGTTCTTGCCAAGAAATGTTACTAGTCTAAGCATTGACAGAATGTTTCCTTCCATTGGAAGAGAGGGGAGGGATGCATATCCTATCTGGCCAGACTGAGGAGCTATCTACACTGCTATATAATGCAATTTAATACTGCAGTTTGCACTAAATTGCATTATATGACAGTGTAGACACATATAAGGCAGTTAAACTGTATCATAAAACTGCATTATATGACAGTGTAGATGGGGATATGACAGTGTAGATGGGGGCTGAGAGTACACAGACCTTCCCATTATTATCTTAAATTTAGTCTGCCCAACAGCAGAGCAGAATGGAATTGCTTGCTTTTGAAACATAATGATGAATGTAGCAGTAGCAGAATTCCCACAATCTCACAGATCTTTCATCACTTTTAGCTTCTTTTTTAAAAACCCTATGCCTTCCTTTCCTCCGTCGCTGCTGCCTTCCCTGTTAGGGGGAAAAGAATATTGCCAAGTTTAACTTTTGTTTTTAATTAGCAACAGAAAATATGTGAAAACCGCTTTGGGGCATGTGTGTGCAGAGGGGAGCATGGTTATTTTCATATTTCCTTTTGATACATCTATGGAGAACATGCAAAAGGAATGGGTAAACAAAAGTCTTTTGTACTAAATGTTTTTGCTCTATTTTGTTCATATGTATGCAATTTGAGTTTTTAATAGCAGGATGTTATTATTTTTTAGCATTTGGTTTTGCGAGGATTTAGAACATAGTTCTTTTTGGAAATGTTTAGTCTATTTCATCTCAACCTTTTTACTCCCACTAAATTTTATGTTCCTGACCTGGATGTTCATATTAAAATTAACCAAGTTTGTTTTTCTTCTCTAGGTAAAAAAATGGGAAAATATGAGTCGGACGGAATGGAAAGGTTAGTCTGCAGAGAAAAGGGGAGATTAATTTTGTTCTATGCCTGTATTTATGACACTTTTGCTTCCTTTTGTTTTTCTTAATTGCATTGTTCTTTTGGAGCTATAAACATGAGGAAATGATTTGTTAAAATGTAGGCTGCATTCATACAGTTACTATGAACACCATCCTGTGGTGGGTGGGCAAGGGAAGAGAAAAATAACTCCGAGGTGATCCCTACAGTTGTGAAGGTTAAGGTGCTTGGGATGTCCTTGAATGGGGATGTTGACAAAAAAACAAAAACAAAAAAACAAATCATTTGGCAAGATGGGCTGCAATATTTTTAGGCCTCTTATTCCTCAGGCTCCGCTGAACCCATCCAAGAGAGAAAGTGCTTCAAAGTGCATGTCCTGGGAATGTGGCCTCCTGCTCGGTGTTGGCATTCTAAATATCTTTGGTATAATTTTAATTGAATAGTTTTTAAAGTTATGAGCTACTTTGGGTCTCAAACCTGAGGGGAAAAAATGGTACGAACAACAACAACAACAACAACAACAAGGAGCATAGGAAAATATAATACATTCCCTTTCCCTAGAGGGAGGGCTATTACCCCATGTCTTGCTCTGGACCTCATCATTCGACCCTTAGTATTGACCTCTTAGTTACTGTAGTCAGCTATACAAATTTGATGGGGTTAGGAGTGCAGGACCCTCATAAAAGTTTTTTAAAAATTGAGAGAACACTTCTCCAAGGATCTCTAGGACTTCCAGTGAAACTGTATGGTCAATTTCTGCTGGAGGTTGGCTATAGAATCATGCTGGAGGACCTACAAATGCCTAGAAAAATGTTTTCTCTAGGAATGTCTAGGTACTCCAGTGTAACTCTATGACAGGTGTTGATGATAGAGTCACATAGGAGGACCTAGAGATTCCTAGAAAGAATATATTAATCAAATCCATGAATGATCAAATCTGCAAAAGTGGAACCTGCAAATGTGGAGGGCCAACTGTACTATATCTAATGATGATGGGTTTTTTCCTGCTCAGAATGTCCTGGAGAGATTAATTTACAGTCCTTTAGGTGTATATTTTAGGGGCGACATCTAGAGTTGTAATACTTGGACGTTGTCATGCTACCTAATTTCAGCACTAGGACCCCACCTTAATTGTCATGACATCATCTTATGGAGTCTTGGGATTTGTATTTCTCTGACAATTTTGCTGGAATTTTCATTTAGAACCTTCAGCCAGAGACCTCCTTTACTGCCTCCCCAAATCATACCAGGTTTCATAGGATGCATCTAGGGCAGTTAAAATGGAAACACTGAACATGACTCAATGTGAAAGGGCCCATGGATTGTATATAGACAGGTTTCATTTCTTGCAATCATTATTCACATTAGCTATTGTTTTATAGGAAGGCACTACAATATCTTGTGCTGCAAAACAAAACGGAACAAAATAGCTGTTCCTTTATTTACTTCAATCATTGAAAAATGTACATTTGTCCTTTCAGCTTGAACAAACAGGAAGAAGAACCTGAGCAAACATTTAGTGGAACAGAAGGAGAGAATGGACTTTTCCCCCTGTAGCAATCGGCTCTAGCTACACAAATACAACATCTGAGAAAAGAAGCATTTCAATAGAAAAAAACCCCTTAATAATATAGTCTGCAAATGATGCCTGGGGTTTATTGCTTCCTACTTAATGACTAACCATTTAGATTTGTCACCATTTGAATTCTTTTTTTCTGCTTTCACCTCCGTCTTTAAGCATTCTAGGCAAAGAATGTGCAATTACTGCATCTTTTGCTGAAGGTATTACTGACATGAAAATAAGCTGTAAATGGGGCTAGCCCTACCATTAGGCAGAGGGATGTAACCACTAATGGCATCAGATTTTGAATGACACAAACTGCATCAAGTGTGAGTGATTTTCCTCTCATTTTATTTTGAATACTGGTGGATTGGTGTTTATGGAAATTTTGCTTCCCCTAAGCATCATGTAGCTGGCTTTTGCCACTATAAATCCTGAGTGGAAGGGAGGGGGAGACCATTCTGTTCTGCCTCAGGCAGCAAAACATGTTAGGCTAGTTTTGCTTCTAACCATCAATACTTATTGTGATATTAGCAGTACAGTGTTCCCTCGCTACTTCATGGTTTGCTTTTCGCAACTGTACTCCCAATGATACAAATTATACCAGCTAGAGATTCACATTGATATATTTCCAAGTAGGCTTTGAGGGGTGGGGATGTTGTTATTTCCATTGTTCCAAATCATATTGCTAAGGTAGCAGTTATTCTTCATATGTATACACCATCACTTTCTTGCTTCAATCCTGCACTCTTTGGTCCAAGTAAGAATTTTAAATCACGCTAGTGGTTAATATCTAAAGCAAAAGAATTGTTCCAATGCTCCAAAGCAATTTAATTCCATAAGTGTAATGGTTTGTAGAGCAATGTAATGTGTGCTTTGTGGAGTCTGTATCCTAGGAATTAATCATGCTTTTGAACAAAATTTGCATGTTGAAGATCTTTCTCCATTAGTGCTGGATGTCGTCACTCCCAATTTCAAAAGGGGACTACTTTGTGAAGTATTCACAACACATACACAAATCCCTGTCTTCTTTGTAGTTGGAAAATCCATTTCCAAGTCAAGTGAAGTCAACTTTATTTATATCTTGTCCCATCTCCCCATGGGACTTGGGGCGGTTTACAGCATAAATGGCAGCCATTCGATGCCATACAGTGAAAATACACATGCATAATAAATTAAATGCAGATAACTAAAATGATAATTTATCTTAACTAAACATGAAAACAAATCAATAAAACACACATGACAACAGTGATCAAAAGCCAATATATGCATGATATTGCTTTGGTGCAAACTAGCCAGGTTTTTATAAAATTTTATATAACCTACTAACCCTGTGTATGAACCCCCCCCCCCCCCCCCACACACACACAATCCTTAGTGATTTTCTTGCAAAAAACTGACATGCATTTCTGCACAGAATTGTTTCCGGAAACATTTGAGAATGTTTGAATACTGGACAAAAACTTCACAAATATTATTTTTCTTCTGCTGTGGGGAAAAACTGCATAAATTATTTGTTTTTGGATACAAGGGTAAAATGATTAAATATTATGAGTCCTAGTCATGAAGAAAGAAAAACAACCATGTTGTAGTTGCAACAATTTCTTTTTTTGATTTTTCACTTAGATATACTAAAAATGGGGAAATAGCTGCAGTATGGTTTTAGAAGCAAACAAAAGAAGAATATATAATGCCTTTGTAAAGGTAATTCATGGGGTAAACCCCATTTACATAAAAATGGACAGGATGGGAGTCAAACAAGACACACTCATTTTTTTCTGACTTCATCACTCCAAACATTACAGGGTGTCATACGTACACATTACTAAAACAGATTTAATAGCAAACTCAATTGGAGCCAATCAGCCTTGTTGAGACCTTGCAAATCAAAAGCAAGTCAGGCACCTTAGCAATCCTGCTTTCTGCCTTGTTCTCCACATCACATTTCCAATTATTTACTCTGGCTCATGTTTGAATTTCCAAAGGAAATCAGGGGACAGGAACCTGCACAGAACTCTAATGAATCCTGTTGGGATATATTTAAATGGAAATGCACTGAACTAATTCATGAGGAACTGATACCAGCTGTCAGCACATTTAATGAAAGGTTAAAGAGATCTTTTCGAGAGACAACTAAGAGGGAAGTGCAGCCCTCTAAAGAAAACGCTGAAATGCAATCCTGGGATGCTGGAAAATCAGCAACTTTCCTAACAGAGGGACTATTTCCAAAGACAGGCCATTAAGGTCTGTTAACATTTTCTCACAAGTGAAAGAAAAACTCAGTTTTGAACAAAGATGGGCAAATTGGCCATGATACAATTTGGAATTCATCAGCTAAGTTATAAACATTACAAATGCAGGCAAAAGAGCCATTGTCTTACAAGATAGCAAAAAAAATAAATAAGGCACCTTGGGAATATTGTGCTTGTTATATGACACTTTCCCCCCACATTGCTTTCTGAGCACAACAAGCCTTCTTTTGCATTCTTTGTGTTTTATATATTTTGTGTATATGGCGTTGGAGAAGTGAGTGTACAGGGCATATTAAGAAAAATAGTAGGAAATGATGCAAAATCCAAAGTCAGGCAGGACTGTGGGCCAGCTCTACTTATTTCATGAGTCAAGGTATTGAATGAGTAGGAACTGCGTGCATCCCTAGATGTTGCTGAATAGCATCTCCCAGTATTCCTCACCATTGGCTATGGCTTTTGTGGATGAAGTCCAACAAGATCTATAGGGCTGCATGATTCCCACCTCTATAGTAGAGAACGTATTCATGGGGAAAGAAGAAAGATAAGAGTAAAGTTGGCTTGATGTTGAAGCCATGATCTTTGTTATCAGCATTTTGAAATGGAGTAGATGCCAATCAGGCATCAGTAGATGCCAATCAGGCATCAGGGGAACTACAGACTCTGGGGTGAAATGAATCCTCCCGGGATACTATTGGCTTCCCCTGATGTACAAATAAAACATAACAGAAAATTACATACAAGCTTTTGAGATTTCTACATCAAACAAGATGTTTTTAAAAGCTGGTGTGTTGGAGGTAGAGAAGAGAAGAATGCTGCTATGCTGAAGTCATGAAATTTGCAAGATGAAACTGATAAAATCAAGGGAGAAAGATGCACACCTAAGTCAATAAGGCTTGGAACTCATCCCAAGTCTATTTCTTCTAGCCAGCTGCACAATCCTATTATATTTATCTCAGTGCAGCTCTTCAAGTATGTTTTCCCCTCATCCAACTAAACATTTGGAATGTGCCTTACTTCAGTTGCCAATTAATGGTTACTGAAGAAACATCTGCTATCTTCTACCATCAGTACTCATTGACACAGCTGGTGATTGACTATTAGCTGTTAACCAAGCATATGGACATGGATATTTCTTTGCTGGCTTATGTTTGAGTTGCTCTTCTGCCTGTGTTTATGATACTGCATACTTTAGAATGCACTCAAAATATAATTACAGACATAAAGTCATAGCCCTGTAGACATCATGTTTACAAAATAGCATTGTTCTCCTAGAGTTCCATAGGCTGTTTGCATACTCATGAAGTGGCATAGGCATGTGTGGGGCTCAAAAATAATAAACACCCATCACTTCTTGTTTTCTGATTTAAATGGCACAAGGTATTTTGCAAGCTGCACACCCAGTAGTGGCTTCACAGTCAAATGGATAAACTGTAATAAAAGTTCACAAATAAATATCTTTGGAAGGCTGGAGTGGCTGTGATTAGACTCAATTAAGTGGCTTTTTAAAAAACAAATGTTATGACTACAATGTACAGTGCTGTCATACAAAAATAATCTGTTATGGTGCTCACATAGAAATAATCACTCTTGGGTCATAAATAATGCTTCCAGATGTTGTGGGGTTACTTTTTCAACCGTTTAAATGGCTGTCTGTCCCTTCCATCCATTCCATCCTGTCTCCTTGCACAAAGATATGTTGCTTTATTCTAACCGTTGAGGTCTGTATAAGCCTTTCACCTATGGGATAGGTGAAAGGTCTGTATAAGCCTTTCACCTATGGGATATGAGATTTTGTGCATCACATCCATCTGAGAGCAAAAAACAGTTTGCCATCCCATTTCCATGTATTATAATGACTACCACTATCACACGGGGCTCTTGATGGAACTATATTTATAATGGGAAAAGAAAATCTGTCCAATTGAATATACCCTTGATAACTCAAACTACTCGATTTATTGCAATTAGCATGGCACACGGAGCAGCAGATCCTTGGCCCGAGTGGATTTTAATTTGTTCAGATTCAATGTCAGGACTTAATGATATTACACGTAAAGAATCCAAAGGGACAACAGCTTTGGTTGAAGAAGCAATGTGGTAATTAAACTGAAGATTTAGCTTGGGTCTATGAAGTAATTTTGTATAGACCTATACCTGATGCTTGGGGGGAAATTGTCTCTACTAAAATGGCCAATAAATTGGCTCAAAAATGTCTGAAGAGAGAAGATAATGACCTAAGTAGCCTGATTAATATAGAGAAGGTGGAGAAAAAGCAATTAAAAATTGAGATATGACTCTTTTGGAACATGGATTGGATAATGAAGAAACACAAAAGAAAACTATAGCAAAGAAAACCAGTGACTGAAAAAGGAAGGCAAATCCTTTAAGAAGAGGGAATTAAATGATTATTTCAAGATTAATAGAAGACCACAGTGACTTTTTAAATAAACCTCATTGTGACAGATGCGGCCTACAAGCCATTTCCTTCTTATTCCATTACCTTTGGATTCATTTCAAAGTCATAAGGCTCTTTAAAACTTTCTTTTTTAAAAAAGCCAGTGAAACATAAATGCATTTGGGACATTTGGATCATGCTTTTTTCAGCATGAAAACAACAAATAAAATGTTTTGACTAAAGCCACACCAGCAAATATTACTCTTTTAAAAATATATTGTAAACATTAAGATACAAAAGGAATGACAGAAGAATGCAAGATGACTGAGTGAAACAGATAAAAAAAGGCCCCATGTTATTTTCCAGGCTCAAAGAAAATGTAATTTCTCCAGTTGGCAGAAGATGACATAAAGGAGTTTTGTAAAAATAAGAACAGGAAAGGCTTTTTGTGAGATTATTATTATAATAATTATAATATATTTATTTATGCTCCACTTTTTCTCTCTTGAAGGAAACTCAAAGCGGCATAACATAAAAGCATTAGAATACAATATTAAATATACAAATATGCAAACATTAAAACAGAATATAAACATTATTTTAAAAATTCATAGTTAAAATTCTTTAAAACATATTCAAAGTTAAAAACTACAGCACTCTCTGACTTGAACTTAAAAACCTTCATCTTTAAAAACCTGTCTGAATAACAAGGTTTTATTGTGCTCTTCCTTGAAGGACAGCAGCAATACTAGCTGTCCCTACCATTTTCTCTTCTATTAGGTTTTGCTAATTTATTCATTGTATGTCATGTACACATATATGTCCTTTTCTATGGACAGTCTGTGTAGTATTCATTTTTGGGAGAGTCTTTCCAGTGACCCACTTTTGTGCTAAACCTAGATTCATTGGATATAACCCAAAGGCAGAAGAGGGAAACCTGAGATTTCTACAAGTTTGTACTTTAGCCACAGTTGCATGGGATTCCTATCCCCAGTCCTCCATCCCAATACAAGCTAGCAAGACAACTATCTCACAATTCTTTTTGTAGCCTAGGACAACTATTTCTACCTACCCATCTCAAAGTACAGCATACTGCTCTGAAATAACAGATGACATGAGATGATGGGTGCAATTAAGAAATACCTCAATATCCTACATTTGCTTTCCTTTGTTTGTGCGTCACATTGTATATGATAGTAAAGTAATGGTTCCCAACCTGTGGTCCGTGAACTACCAGTGGTCTGCAAGAACTAAAATATGGCCACTGGCCTCACTGTTACTACACTGTTGCAACGAGAGCAACTGGTCTTGCGAAATCCTCTTAAAGTGCCGAGGTAATGGGGGTGTTGGGAGGAGAGAGGCTGACTACCCACAAAAGGCATGACAGCACACCTCCTGACTGCTGCTTCTCCTCCTCCCTCCCCTTGAGCGGAGGTATTCCATGTAGCGCCTGGAAGTGCAGGCCACTTGGTGTCTTTGTTTTTAGGCCTGTTTCTGGGGTTATTTGGGGTGCTGATTCAGAAAATTGCATTGGATAGACCACATCAGCTCTAGTGCAATTTTCTGAATCAGCACCCCAAATAAACAAACCAAATCTAAAGTTGCCCAAAAATGATTCATAACCCTTTTGTTACTAATGTTGGAGAGTGGTCCCTGGTCAAAGTAGTCCCTGGTCAAGTGTTCCCTATCAAAGTAGTCCCTGGTAAAAAAAAAAGTTGGGAACCACTGTTGCAAAGGCATTGAATGTTTGCCTATGTAAATACTATGAGTCTCCTAGGGGAGAAGGGTGGAAAAATAAATAAAGTGTATTATTATTATTATTATTATTATTATTATTATTATGTATGAAAAAATCATGAAAAGCACAAACCCTCCTTTAAAATGTCATCAAAACCCCTTTAAAATGTCCTTCACCTAGCAATATGGTTAGCTGGCCTTGAAATATTTTATAATCATACAAAAGAAATAATCACTCCTCCCACACATTGCTCTTTCAGATCAGATTGAAACATAAAAGTAGAATTAAGGGACATAAAAGCATAAAACCAGCTCTGGCTCACATGGTGAAAAGCAGTGCGCATAACACAGTCCTAAAGAAACTTTCTCAGATCCACGTGTGTCATAAGGCTGGATGATGTGTTGGCAGAGCTTTAATTATAACCCTGCAAGGTGCTTGTCATGGTCCAATGTTCTGTGTGGACTGAAGGAATTTAGAAATCTTCAGAAAGCTTGGGGAATTTCCTGAATAGATAACTGGTTCCTCTCATCTTTTGCATCCACCTTTCTTTACCATCTCCTTTAATGATTCTGAAATGAATGTATTTTTACAAAATCTCACACTTTGTGCTTTACTACAATAGCTATTAGCTATAGGGAGATAACTCAATTTCCCTCTCATATTTGGAAACCATCTTTTTCAAGCTAAAAGCTATTTTTGAAATGAAACGGCAATATTTTCCCCCAGAACTCAGAATGTCCCTGACTTCCTTTTTTTGACTAAATATACATGACAAAAACTCTATACACATTGAATGCACCGCAGAATATGCCTATAGAGAAATACACAGTGTTTAATCCTGTAATGAATCATTTATGGGGGTTTGGGTTATTCTTAATGCATTGAATCAAGATATCTTTACACGAAGAGAGCCCTCCCCTCAATCTTGATGTAGTCTGTATGAAACCTTGATGTATCACAGGCACCACTGCAATATGATGCATATTGTTGAGATTAATTATTCATTGAATTGAAAGATTATGAATTAATTCAATGTGAAATCTACCCCATCCCTTCTGATATTACAAACTAGAAAAAAAAAACAAGCGGTAGATTTCAAAGGCAGAGCCTTGTTAGTCTGGGATATCAGTGTTGAAAGGGATGCTGTTGCACCTAGAGAGTACTGAGAGAACAAATTTGGTAGCATGACATGTGTGGTTGAGCTTGTCTACACTAACCAAAAAAACCTGTACTCACTGGGAATGGTCTGTGAATCTTCATGAACACTGGCTTCTGGTGAATATTCTGTTTTTTTTCTGCTATATGCCAGTATTGTCCTGCTTCGAGCAAAGTTAGAAGAAACTCCAGAGTGATCCTGGAGCTTTGGAAGTGTAAACAGCTGGATTGAACTAGAGCTTGTTCAATTCATTGTCCAACCTTCAGCTGTCAAGGCTACATTCTATGGAGTGCTATTACCTTCCCACTGAAGCGGTACCTATTGATGTACTCACATTTGCATGTTTTCGAACTGCTAGGTTGGCAGAAGCTGAGGTTAACAATGGAAGCTCACCTCGTCCTGTGGATTCAAACCACCGATCTTCCTGTCAGCAAGTTCCACAGCTTGGGTTAGGGTTAACTCGCTGTGCCACCATAGCCTTTTTTTATCATACGTTTGTGTAAACCCAAGCTTTGTCCATGTGTGTCACAAAAAGGTTTCTAGTGAATCCATAAGAACACTGACAAGGTTCATTAATGTGCTGTATGATTCTAAATATATAATGTTGACATTCTGTCTTAGGAACAAACTGCAGATCTTAGAGAATAGGAATGGTGGGTTGTGCTCCATGAAATCCATGTTGTGTTAACAGCCTGGGAGAATAACTCACATTCCACCTAATGTCTACTGAGTGGCTGGCAATGTGGTGCTCCATATGATGTGACAAGGTATGATGAAGCATCTTTGTGAGACAATGTGACAACAGAATGGGATAAAAGAAACATGGAGAAAAATTAGCATGGAGGAATGGCTAAAGGAGGCACCCATTCCTATGCCTCCTTTGTTGTTGTTCATTCGTTCAGTCGTCTCCGACTCTTCGTGACCTCATGGACCAGCCTACGCCAGAGCTCCCTGTCGGCCGTTACCACCCCCAGCTCCCTCAAGGTCAGTCCAGTCACTTCAAGGATGCCATCCATCCATCTTGCCCTTGGTCGGCCCCTCTTCCTTTTGCCTTCCACTTTCCCCAGCATAATTGTCTTCTCTAGGCTTTCCTGTCTCCTCATGATGTGGCCAAAGTACTTCAACTTTATCTCTAGTATCTTTCCCTCCAGTGAGCAGCCAGGCTTTATTTCCTGGAGGATGGACTGGTTGGATCTTCTCGCAGTCCAAGGCACTCTCAGCACTTTCCTCCAACACCACAGCTCAAAAGCATCGATCTTCCTTCGCTCAGCCTTCCCTAAGGTCCAGCTCTCACATCCGTAGGTTACTACAGGGAATACCATGGCTTTGACTAGGCGGATCTTTGTTGCCAGTCTGATGTCTCTACTCTTCACTATTTTATCGAGACTGGACATTGCTCTCCTCCCAAGAAGTAAGCGTCTTCTGATTTCCTGGCTACAGTCTGCATCTGCAGTAATCTTTGCACCTAGAAATACAAAGTCTGTCACGGCCTCCACGTGCCTCCTTTAGCCACTCCTAATATAAAAATAATTAATTTAAAGGGAGAGTATGATAACAAGTCATAGATGTTTGGTGTGCTAAGGTAGGAAAATGCAGAGAATAAAATTGTGAATACTAAGGATGACATAATCAGTTTATTTGGAATAGTTAATAAGTCTACAGCAAGAACATTAAAAGGTATGTGAAGCATAAAAAACTGAACAAATGTGCCCGTTGTCCTCAGTAACCTGTATTCAGAGGCATAGTCATAATTTCTCTAATGTCAGTTTAAAGTCATCCAAGTTGGTGGCCATGTTTTGTGACAGCGAAGTATTTTCTTGTCACTATGTGCAGAAATCCTTCCTTCCATATATCCTGAATCTCTCCTTGTTTATTTTCATTTCATAATCCATATTATAGTAGGATAAGAGACAAGTTGCCAGCAGAGACCATCTAACCTTTGAACATGGGTGCAGAAGGCGATGTGAAACTATTCCTTCATATGGAAGAAGGCAAATCTTGAATATCCAGATCCTCAAAAATGTAAATTTTTACAGGCCAACCTTTTACCTTTGCATTATTCTTTTCTCCACTGAAAGTATAGGAAGAGTGATATTATCCAAAATTATCATCAAATTATAGGCCTATGTGTAACTTTACTCCTCAAGATGTTTTGATAGGTCCAAATGATGTGCATATTCCTATTGTTCTGTTTCTCAATGAAGTCTATGACATTCTGTACTGTGTGGCTGAGCCATCTGACTTCTCACCCACCTAATAGTTCTCTTTTGCCATTTCGTTTCAGCAAGTTGCTTTGCAGCAAAGCAGGAATGCTGGAATATCTCATCAATCATTCATTGCTGTGAATTTATCCAAGTCTCTGCAACATTTCCACTGGGCCACTGCTCTTTCTGCTCTATTTTCTGCTTCCACTTTGTTTTCAAATCTGGGTAGAACACTTCATATTTTGTTTTCCTCTTGTCAATTCAAGTTCTCAGAGTTCTTCTTATAAACACAAATCCAATGGCATAATATCCCCAGGACAGAACATAAAGGTACGTGGTCATTGTAAATGTTCTCAAAGATGTTCTCTTGTGTTGTTTTAAAAGCTTAGTGTCTCTTTGAACTTGTTAGGCTCATTTTATTCTGAGTGATGATTATGGACATGTTGTCTAACAGAACGAAAGATTTCAAAAGAGTGTAGATTCTGAGGAAATAGAATCCTTCAGATCATTTCAGCTGCTTTTCTATTCAATTCCAGAACTATATTCTGAATGAATGAATGATGTGGAAAGTTGTCATTATAAAATCTTCTAATATTATGCAGTCTCAAAAATGGGGGAAGGGAGGAGGCAGAGGAGGAAGAGAGGGAATTCTTAAAGGAAAATGAGAATGTATCTTGATGTATTGCATGTCAAGAGATTCTCTGCATCTTACTGTCCTAAGCAAGAAGATGTAACTCAGAATTGTATTCTGTATCTCTCATTCCTTCTGAAAAACATCTATTGTGAAATATGCTCTAAATCCTATTTAAAAAGAGAGATGCTCATTAAACTTCAACAACGATTTGTGGGCGGTGGGGGTGGCAGCACACATCAAACAAAAGCTATTAAGAACTCTTGGCGTTTCTGGAAAACTAACAACATAATGCATAATGTGACAAAACAATGGATGTACATGACAGATTTAATATGTGATCTAGTATACAAAAGTATTATACAGACCAGAAATTGGGGATTTGGCACAATTGCATGAATGAAGATAGGTGCAATATCAAGTGTGCTCAACATAGACGTGTTCACTATCAGTGACATCATGACTCTAGTGAAACCATGTAAATGTGTAATCAAATCCATTGTCAGTTCCACTGTGGTAAAATTATTCTTGAATGTCTAGGTGGAAAATATTCAAGTGTTAATGTTTAGCAGCAATGTGTCTGTCACTCCCAAATGATCTTATAGAGGCCATCTTTATCAAATTGACACTGAATATTAAAACTGAACCTCAAAGTATCAGAGAAGCAAAGGAGCATTATGGGGGTCTAACTCCACAGATGCACGCACAAGATGAAAACTGTTAAGCTGAAATTCTGAAGCTATTTACTTGAGAATTTCTCTGCTTGTTGCAAAACAGTGTTCATGAGCCTTTGGTTTGAGAATCAATATAGAGGTGTGCCATGTTTCTTAAGGCTCCTAGTCTAGTCAAAGCTCCCACAAATTGAGTGATACGTGTAGAGCAATTGATTTCAGATGCATGTTATATATCATTAAAGCGGGAAAACATAAAAAAGAGAGAAATACATTCCACACTCAAAATCTGAACAATACAGCAGCCCAGTGGTGTCTGTACATTATTGACTCAAAGCCCAGCCAAACAAACAAAACCTAAGCTGATATAAAGTAGTGATACAGCCACCCACAAAGTTGAAAATTGTTCAAAATGACATGGGTGGCTGCTCTTGGTACAGCAAAACAGGGCAACTTTGTTTTTTTCTGTGCAATCTTAAAAGTTGCACATTTGGAACACAGTGCAACTTTCCAATGCAAAGTTGCACACCTTCACTAACTAAGACACTTTTATAAGAGCCTGAGTGATTCAACACTCAGAGTAGAACACAGAGCATTCCTTTAATATTTTAAGCCCTAAAGTTGTGCACCTAAACTGTGAAAACTATTACCATTTTCTCCTTTATTTTGGTTCATTCTCACCAAAGCTGCTGCTCTCATGCCTCCTCCTCCGTAGCTCTTTCTCCGCTGGCTGTTTTGCACAACTTGCTGCCTGAACTTTCTGGGTGCTAAGCCTGTCTTCCCCTTCTGTCTTATCTGTTCACCTCCCCCAATTCTCAATTGGCAACTAAGAAAGAGCAGCAGCAGAAGGGGCAGCAGGAGAGGAGAAGCTTTAGCAGAAAGGAGAGAACAAGTAGGGGTGAGGTGGAATCAGAGAATCAGAGTAGTCAAGCAGGTCAAGAAAGAAAGAGAGAAAATTGGACAAATCTTAACTGTGACACCTTAGTGGGCCTGTGTATGATATACAACTTCCATGTACAATACCACATTGAATAAAGTTGCAGTACTATATTTAAAAGAAAGAAAGAAAGAAAGAAAGAAAGCTCACAATCCAGGGCAGTTATGAAAAAAGGTCAGAAAGGTCACTGGGGGGGTGCTGGGGGGGGCATTCTAGCCTTGGCAAGAATGAGAGGGAATCAGAGAATTGGAGTAGGTGGGCAGATCAAGAAAGAATAGAGGATCAGATTCAGAATCCAGAGAGTTTGGGGAGCAAGTAGTGAAAAAAAAATGAGCCAAGAAAGAGTGGCAGAAGAGAGGGTGTCATGAAAGGACCACCCTTGAGGAGGATGAAACCACAGAACTTAACTTTCCCAGGCTCTCTGAAAGTTCATCAAATGACATCTTTGCTTATGCCAGCATTTCTCGGTGAGTGCTTTATAATAATCAGAGCTTACACACACTCACATTTGCATTATCCTTTCTTCTAAGAGGGCCTTCTTTAATCTGGTCAAAGAGCTCACTGAATTTTATATAACTTTTATCTGCCTGACTTTTCAACTGTTTAACAGCTCTTATCAGCAAATAAAAGCCTCCTATAATAGATGAGTAAAGTGATTGCGAAAGTCATAAACACAGAGAGCAGGGATATATCTATAGTTAACCCAAACCAGAATGTCTGATTACTGCCAAAACCCTCTGCAAATACAAAGGTCTAACACATTTATTATCCTCCCTTTGATCGTATGTCATTATAACCGCATTGTTTTGAAAAACACAGAATTCTCCTTAGTGCACATTTTGCAATAAAACATGCAGATCTGGGTTCTTTTAAAATATTAATAAACATAGCTCT
The DNA here is from genome assembly GCF_037176765.1 of Anolis sagrei. Classification (NCBI taxonomy): domain Eukaryota; kingdom Metazoa; phylum Chordata; class Lepidosauria; order Squamata; family Anolidae; genus Anolis; species Anolis sagrei. The sequence goes on from NC_090022.1 coordinate 80,653,188, forward strand.
CCTCAGAATCTAAAGTTGTAAAATGACTAGATATTACTTCACAAAATCCAGGTACTATATGTTTATAGAATTGATCCTGATTGCTAGGTTTTGCTTGTTTCTGTTTTTGAGGAGTCAGAATGAGAAGGAACTTAAATTCATGAAGAACAAACAGTGGGGAATAAGGAAGGGTGACATCTGTTTAGAGATGCTCTTTTTAATTCTAGTTTGCGTACAATATACACACAAAGTGGAATACAAAAACAATCAATGGATCCTCACAGCATGAGTGCAGAATGGGTGTGGTTTTTCATTTCTATATAAACACACGCTACCCCATCAATCCACTGCAAAAAAGAAAAGGGGAAAGGTATGTGTTAGAATTTACCATTAAGTTAACACTGGATGACTATAGACCAAGTATTTCAAACCAAAGAATAAAGACATGGCCCACTAACATTATGTTTTATGTTCCCAGTTCTCATGTTCTGCCCTTAAGGTTTGACCCTCTTCTCCAGTTTTCCAGTGTAGAGGAGGAATCTCCAAGTGAGAACAGTGGCTTGAGAAGTGTGTGTATACATACTTACATCATTTGTTAGACTTTGGACTTTTCTATTGGCATGGTATAATGGATTATGAAATATCAATCCCGCCACTGGCACCAATTATAAAGGATTTCACAAATGCTATTATAGCTCACTTATTATAAATCCATCACGCCATTTGCCCCCACTGGTACCAACTATAACGTATATACTATAATATATCCCACAGCTGAACACCACTGTAAAGGATTATAAGTAATATCACACCACTGGACACCAATAAGAAGGAAAATATCACAACCAGTGACACGAGGCTGGAGGCTTATTGATAATATGTCTGGGCAGGATGATTCTTCCCCCAAAGATTCACTTTTCCCTCAAAAATCCTCCCCCTGTGCCTCCAATTTTGATAGCGAGATGTAGATAGATATGTGTAATGATAGAATGAACACTGCTTGTCTTTTAGTCTTCTTTTGGTTTAAAGCTGCCACCAACCCAAGTTGTCTTAGGATTTTTTAAATGAGTTTTTGAGGTAATTTTTTCCCACTTCTACCAACACTGCTCTTCCCCTAACTCCAAAATGACCTTTCTGTTGTATCAGGATGTTAAAGATGCTGGAATTATCACAAAGGATTAATGAGAGATTGAGGAACGATAGAGACTTTTTGAAAGTTAAATAGAAAAAGATTTATTTATTAAAAACAGACAACTAACTACTTCTGAGAGGTATAAAATGCTTGACCTGTTACAAAAGTACTACAGCTTGATGGCTGGTAGAATGAGTTTCTTCCCTTAGTTACAGCCAGAGCTAATCAAACAGATCTAGCTGCTAGTAACAAAAATCCCTCACTCTACTTCCGAGAAATAGTAATGAGTTTCTGACTAACCTATCCTGGGGAGTCCCCTGAGTTATCAGCTAACTCTTCCCAGAGTTCTTCCTGCTAACTAACTCAGCCTAGAGAGCTAATCTCTTGTGCTATCTCCCACAAGAAATCAGGTGGCTGCCCGACCTTTCTCCTGTCAGCTAATCAGCCCTTGTCTGACAGACACTCTCTCCCTGAAAACCCAGTTTCAAAAACACTTCTTCTCCCACCAGCTCCCAGTTCTTAACTCCACATAAGCTGTAATCTTTTCCCTCCTCAGACTTGGCTCCTCCCCTCTCTTCTAGCCAATCCCAGGAGACTCCAAACTCCTCCCATCTTCTATCTACCCTCACTCAAGATGGCTGCTTCCCTGGCATACACTCCCAAAATGGAGGATTGCCATACTGTTATCCAGGCTTCTTTTCTGGCCTACTAGGTAAGATTCACTACACATGGCATACAATACACAATTTTGGTTGAAGCTTAATGTACCATTATTAATAGTATTATGAGCATGAGGTTATGGCCTTGAAAACTTAGGGCCAGGAATTGTCCTGACCAGGCAGCCCTACTAAAGGACTGTCTATGCCATTCTGAATAATTTGGAATAATAGTACCATAAAATAAATAAGAAACAGATATACCATAGCCAGGCATACCCAATGTAGAAATGAAGTTGTGTAGGCTTTGAGCATGCAACATGTTCTATAGTACCTTGAAGTGTCTTCCTATATGCTAAGAGCATGAATCTTTTGAGTCTGGGGGACTAGACATGCAGAAATACTTTAAAAAATACTGCCACTAATATTGTATTGATTCCAGAGGCACCTTGTGGTTTCTGATAACTCTGTTTTCTTTTAACAAGAATAAAAGGATATCTATGAACTAAGAAATGGTAGGAGTCAGAGTTTGTGCCAAGAATGGAAGAACACATTGAAAAGCTGATTAAAGATTTATATTTCTTGGGGAGCTGCAATCGTCTTTGGAGAAAACAGCTAGAGTCCAAAAAGCCCTACTACTAGCTTCACCAATTCATAAAGAATTCTTCCCCATTACACCCTATTGATTAATCCCCATTTTATACTGTAGCTTTGGGTCACTTGCACATTTATTCTTGCACAATATATTAGTCAGTTGCCTCTTGCTTCCTTTGGGTATTTTGTGACCATCCATTAGCACAGTCGACTCCTTTCTGTCTACTTATTATATGACATCTTTATTTTCCCTTAACAGCTCTTACATACCAGTCATCCATTAAGCAGTCACATTCTGTCTAAATCCAAAGAAGGCTTTCTCGTGCATTTTATGCCATCAATAAATGGTGTTGGCAAATGTCTCTAACTTCTGCCTTCCCACTAAGGAGAAACAATATCACTAGAATGGGGTTGAAATCACATGGCCCTCCAGATTTTGATGGACTTCAATTCCCAGCAGCCCTAGACAGCATAGCTATTGGTGAAGATTTCTAAGAACTGCAGTCTATTAATATTATGAATGCTTCATGAATCCCACCCTTATTTTCTTGAATGTAGGCTTCTTTTTATGGTCTTAAGGATCATTAACCTGATCTGTTTGGAAGGTAAGGCAGGAGTGGTTCATACATTGACCCAGATCCTTCTGTTATTACAAAATAGAGTAGACCCATTCAGTCAATGCAAACTGGAAAAGTTAACCTTCAACAATTGAATGGATCAACTCAATTGGGACTACCAATTAGATTTAGGCCATTTATGCACACCATTTTATTTATCCAAAACATGTTACTTATGCTTAATGAATTTGTGAACTGATTTATTTCACAAGTTTTGTTTATTTACTCCTTTTTAGACAAATACTTTTTTGGGCCTTCCATATCACATCCATGTAAGTTGACAAACAATGGACAAGTTACTTGTGTATTTCATGAGTATAAAAGAAAGGCTTAACATGGATTATTTTCTGCAACACTGAAGATATTCATTGGACCTTGCTGAAAAATATGTTGCTTCTAAGATGGTGCTCTCTACTACCTCAGTGCTTTAGTGCATGCAATCAAAGCTAAACTGTAGGTATGATTATATTTGGCACCAAAATCACTTCTCATCAAGAAGTTGTAAGAAGAGACTGTCCATTTGGTCCCACTTCAAGGATGGCCTTTAGAAGGTTTTACCTCCTGATAAAAGAGAAATTTTGAACAAAATGTGTTAAGACTGTCTACATTTGATTGCTTGCATCTATATCTTGATGCCTGACCATCACAGATTGATACAGATTACATGCCACAGCCCCACATGACCCACATGACTCAAACTAGTTGATTGATTGTTGCTGCCGAGGTATATCATACATTTCTTCCAGTGCATAAGAAAATGTTTTTTTAAAAAAAACTATCAAATGCAAGGAGTAAAAGAAATAAGATTTCAATGGTTTTTTAAAAAAAACTATCAAATGCAAGGAGTAAAAGAAATAAGATTTCAAGAAAGGACTCCAGGCTGGGGTTGCCAGAATGAAACCAAAAGATGGCTCCTATTCCTTTAATGATTGTGTTAAAGGGGTTAGTTTTCATGCAGCCAGTAAACAAACAACATCTGTTTAAGTTTCATTTTATCCATAATCATTAAAGTTAAAGAAGCCATATCTAGTTTTCATTCTAGTAACTATAAACACAATACCCAACTTATTGTGGAGATAATAGAGCAGCTATGGTGGACTCTCTTGTGCTGTATTCTTTGTGGCAGTCTTTGTGGCCTCTGGGAACATGGTTATGGTCTTTGTTTAGCCACCAGCCAATGAGTTTTATCATGCTTGGTTCTCATTAGCTAACAGCTGTTTCCCATCTCACCTAGAATGACCAAGGTATGAGGGTTTCACTCCAGTCAGCTGGTGGGAACACCAGTTTTTTCTGAGCTTCATCTCACTCTTCTTTCCCAATGTTTTGGCTATGTGAATTGCAAATTGTCATAACTTTGTTGGTGTGGGTCATGAATCCAGGATTGGGTGAAGAGTGACTAAATCGCTCTGGGACCATATGGGGGTATCCCTTTGGAAACTTGGAGTATGTGGCAGGGAGCTGATCAAGCCAAGAGTAGAGATTTTGCTCATGCTGCCCAGTGGCTGCCTGATCATGCTGGGGTGCCACACTGCTTGCACTGCTTGGGCCATTCCGTGGAATCTGGTGTCAAGTTGTATTGATGAGTTCATCAATCTACATATGCATTGGTTGATACCTGGATCCAGAACCATGAAGGTGCCAACTTTATTTACAGCTATAATCAAATAAAGTTGTGGCTTATTTCTTTCCATTCGATGGTTTTGTCATGTGGAATGGAACTTGTTCCTGCACATGAAATCCTGCCAGGTGTATGTTCAAGTCAAATTATTTTGAGAGACAATGGGTGAATGAGATAGGGATGAGGAGCAGAAGGCAGCACTATCATGTGTTCTCTCTTGTTGAAATGTCAAATGATGAACATTAGCTTTCCCTATCCTCCTTTGTCTTGGTGAATTACAATACCCCGACTGTATAAAAAATAAAATACAGAATTACCAATAGCAAAAATTAATTTTCAATGAAGAATGTAATACTTTGAAATAATTATTCTCTGGTTTTGGTTGTGCTGAAATCAGTAGAGAATGACAACAAATACGAATACATTCCAAGAGTTGTAGGATTTCAGAGTGTAGGAAATGTTTTAATATAACAAAGCACAAAATGCCTTTGTTACTTCTAAAATGTCTGTTTATCATTGATACCTCCTTACTCTTCTGTTTTTAATTACAGTTTAACATCCTATAAAATAATCTACTAGAGTCTTCAAGAACAGCATGGATTCTGGACTTATTTAATTTTCCTCTATTTTCCAGCTCATCAAGTATATTCACTTTGGTTATATTATCTCTAATCAGAATTAAAATGAGGTCACTGTGCTCTAAAACCATTTGCTGCTATAAAGAACTCTGCTGTCACTTCCCTTAGTTCCATTTTTACTATTTCCACCTATTAATGACATATGTGTTATCAAACTTGTTACAATGTATCACATTTCCTTCCAGTAACCTATAGAAGAGTGAATCTGATTTAGTAATATAATATTTGTAAATTACTCATTTAAAATTATTATTGTTGTTAATGTTGGCTGGCATCCTAGAGTTACAGAACTGCAAATGCTCTGTATTCAGCCATTCCCTATATTCACAATATCAGTACTGTTAACATTGTGCCAAATCCCTTCAGCAATGTACCTGAACAGTCACCAGTTGCACCTAATGATGGAGGTCTGTACTGTTGGTGATCGGAACAGAAAAGATTATGTTTCCATCTCTCCACTTCAGTCAGCTGAGGTGTGAGAATCAGAAGTAGGACAGCTGTTACAATGTTGTGTTACACTGCAGGTCACTGGCAGGCGGTTACTGGAAACATCATTCTCCATCCCAGTAGAAGATACCTCCATAGCTTGATATGACTACTGGGTATTAAGGTAGTTTTAGGGGAAGTCAATTGGAAGACAAGATATAGCTACACTGTTGAAACCACTTCTCTGATGTAGGAGTTCAAGTACTTATTTATTATATAATGTTTTACCACATGAATCTTGCTGCTCAAGTTTCAAAAGAGGCTGAAAAAATGGAGGGAAGGAAAAGGCAAAGGAGAAAATATATTCCCATCTACTTGCTCATCATGAAGGTCTCCAAATCAATTTCTTCCCCAGATTTGATGTTAGCTGAAATTATGGCTCCATCATTCAGTGGTATATGGAAGAAAAACAATTTTTTGCTTCATCTGCCTGTGTGAAACTGCTTTAAGTTAAGAACAAAAATGGTGCTTGGGATTCTTGTGTCCTCTTGTCAATCACCCCCAAGAGGAGGATAGTGACTCTTGGAGGATAGTGACTATAGCTCAAGCAAGGAAAAGATCAGAAAATTATGAGCTACAAAGAGAAGAATGTAGAAGTTGAACTATTCTCATGTACTTGCTATGGAGATTCTATGCTGAAAAATGATGGGCAAGAAATCACAAATAGGTTAGATCATTCTCACTAATTAAGATCTCTGCTAAATTGTGGTAGTAATTTTGTACTGGCTGGGAGGACAGATAGGAGTGCTAGAAGGAGTCTTATGGTCTCCTGCTAATCAGCAAACATAGCAATATTCTCAAATCCTATATCTAGTTTTAATTTTGTCATCTGCTGGTTAGAGCTCTTATTGTGATGGATCAATTTGCTATTAGTGAACCTACTGCAATGCTCTTAAATGTCAGCCCTTTGAGAATACATGGGGGCTCTCTAAGCATTGTGTCATTGTGTCACCTATGAGTAAGCAAAAGGGCAAAAACCCCTCTAGCACCAATAGACCCGGGGATAGGTTTAAAATATCACACCCATAATCTTGCTGGGAATTACAGATACACAGTGACTCTCATCCCATCCCATTCAATTTCCAGGCAGTAGCTGACACGATTGCTTGGAATCTGTTCCTGTCAATCAGGAAGCAGCTGACGTTCCCACCCTCTTCCAGAAGTGATCTCCATTTTTTTGTCGTGTCAGGAGCAACTTGAGAAACTGTAAGTCACTTCCGGTGTGAGAGAATTGGCTGTCTGCAAGGACGTTGCCCAGGGGACGCCTGGATGAATTGATGTTTTTATCATTCTTGTGGGAGGCTTCTCTCATGTCCCCGCATGAGGAGCTGGAGCTGATAGAGAGAGCTCATCCGCCTCTCCCTAGATTCGAACCTGTAACCTGTCGGTCTTCAGTCCTGCTGGCACAGGGGTTTAACTCACTGCGCCACTGGGGGCTCCATTGAAACAGGCAGAATGGGTCCTGGTTGTGATTTTACCTTCATGCCAAAGATCACCCAACTGCTTCCTGAGGGATAGGGAAACACATCCCCATCAGTCATAGCCTCTGCAGCCTATTAACTGGAGATTGCCAGATTTTCAGTCTCTACTAGGAGCTACATAGAGATTGTGAATACATAAATTCAGTAGTATGAAGCTCTATTTACACCCAAAAATTCTGGTACGGTGGTTCTGATTTTCTGTGATCTCCTCCCTCACCCACCCCAACTGGATAACTTCAACTGCTATTCAGATATCCAACTTAAGGATCATCTAGCCTGTAGAATTAATGAAGTTTGGCATACCTTCAACTGTCTTGGCTCAATACTATGGAATCATGGAAGCTGTAGCAGGGGAAGCCAGTAGAAAATATTGGAACCTGGCAATGCAGAGGAGAGGCTGGGACCTTGCTATGTTGCAGATTTTTTAGCCTTTCTTGGTAGTACCATTTCAATTGTCTTTGACATCCATTGTAAAATGGAAGAATTTCAAAGAAAATATAATGGAATTTAAAAAATCTAAATACTTTGTAAAAATTTTCAGCTGCTTCTCCAGGGATGGGCCAGGAAAGAAAGCCAGACTCCTCAAGAGTCATTGAGATACCCATCAAGTGAAGCATGCTGACAATGGGAGCAAAGGAAGAACAGTCAAGCCAGGTTCCAGAGTGCTCCAGGTGCCAAACAGCCCCCTGCATTCCCTTAAACTCATCACACCAAAAATGGCCACCCACTTTTTTCCTCATTCTGTCTACCTGCCTGCTCATTTTTCCTGCTGTTGAGAATGGTGTGGTTGTGCCCATTGGGAGGTTTCCCAGACACCAGATTTCCAGAGTCAGGGGAAGGGGGAAGGAGGAGAACTGCAGAAGTTCCTTCCTTCTGCAGAAGTTCCTCATGCACAACTAGCACACTATTTTCCACTCAGTCCCAAGCACCACCCTAACCTGGCTCTTCTGCAATCATAAACTGACTGTCTCTGCCCTTGGTTTGGCAGGTATCTGGCAAACATCTGGGAAAGACAGTTCTTTACCCTCCCCCACTCCCTCCCCCTCCCTCAGGATACCAAAGCTTATAATGGACTGGAGATTGTGAGCCAGACCCTAAGAACGGGAAACACTAATAGTTAAGGATGTCTGGCTTTCTGTTTTTATATGCCTGTACATGCCAGGCATAAATTTGTTTGAAAGACTTCTCCAACTTTGATAAACTTTATTCACATTCAGGCATGAAGCTAAATCCTGTTTATCTACCTGAGCACTTATGAAAACTAGGTACCACTGCAATGCACATGACCATCTACTGTTGTCTATTTCTTCACTCTTCTGTTTCTCTACATGATGTGTTATAAATATAGTTAAACAGTGTATGACTGGTGACGTGTTAAAATCTGCTAGCAAGCAAAAGGGAGAATAGCTATGGAGGTGATTTAGAAAGCAATTCATCTTCTTGGGTGGGGTCATCAAGTACATTTCCTCTCTCACTTGTCTTCATGATTCAAATTAACTGAGAATTAATGGAAAGAAATTAATCAGGAGGTATTTCATCCACCTCATTCAGGGAAAGGCAGGTGAGCATTAAACATTAATTTTACGATGAAATTGAGATGCTGTACAAATACAGTTAATTAAGGTTTTAGAACAGCATATTATTTTAATTTATAAAGGGAAGTTCTGTTGAATACGTGCTCCAAAGGCTGTGAAGAAAGAGAACACTTGAATTCTCCCTCCTGTAGCCTAATGGGATTAATTTTATATACACCATCTCAAATGCATGGCACATTAATGAAATGATAAATTAGTTGAGAGATGTGTCTCAAGAGCAAAGACTAAATAAAACATTCTTGAGTTGTGGCACTTGGACATCTGAGGAAGAGATACTCCTGTGAATAATAATCAGGCAGGGCTTTTAAGAGATATTACAGAACAGGGATTTGCAGGGTGGGAAGGGACCATCATTCTTATTTTTCTTTCTATAATTGCTACTTATGATTCTCGTGGTTTTGCCCTATGAATGCCTCTCCTATTTTTAAACTCATGAAATACCATGTCTTGATAGTATACCACATGGGTTTCTCTAGTTTAGGGGTGAGAAAACTGTGGCCATTCAGATACTAGTGAACTATAAACTCCATCACCCTGTCTCAATGATATCACAGCTGTAGTCAAATAATATCTCCCACCTTGATCTAAGTGGACAATAAGATGCCTCTGGGAAGCCCATAGCTTAGGCCCAAGAACCTGTCTTCTCCACCATTCTGCTTCTTCCTCTAGCTAGCCAGTGAAATACATTTGGGAAAGTTTATACACTATGATATCTATAGCAGCATGTGAGAAAGTGGCTTTCATATATGTCTCATGGAGAGGTGCTTCAAATCCAAGAGGTCTCTTTTTACTTTCATAAGCTACTTCGTAACTGTAATTTGGCTACTGTTATGAATCATAATGTAAATATGTGATATATAGGATATATTTTCATTGTTACAAATTGAACATAATTCAAGCATAGTGGTTAATGACAAGAATAACATGTAATTATATATTGTGAAATATTGATTTCTAATTACAAATAAATAGATAGATTACCTTGCCTTTCCGCTTATATTTGTCAGTTTCCAGTGAAGCACTCTGGATGTGTAGTAACCTCTCTTGAATGTGCCAAAGGTTTTTTCTCCCTTTGGGGAAAAATCAGAATTGGACATATGCAACACATTCATTTGATAGGATGGAGACCATATCCTTTGTAGCAGCACTATATAATACACAGACAGAGAGTTATGGACAATTGGATGCTAGACAAGAAGATATCATTAGCCAGGTGTAGAAACAGAGTGTATCAATATTTTGGGATCTAGTGACAGAGCTCTGACTGACAAGCAAAAATCTTCAGTTTAACAACAAGTCTGCTAAATTATAGTATTAGAAGCAGCGATTTATACAAAACCCAACTGTCACTGTGTACCTCTCTATGGAGATGATTCTTAGCAAATTGCATGAGATGCAGTAACTTCCTTTCCTCTCTTCATCCACCACTTTAGATCTGGCTCCATTCATGGATTTAGGATTTTAAAAAATAGGCCCTGCAATCTTGAGGTCTGCTGTCCCCTGAATTAGCAAAATGAATCATAATTACAAAATAGATACTGTGTCTATTGAACAAGTGCTTCCAGAATCCATGGAGCCTTAAATCCAAATTTATTTTGAGTCATTAACTGGCAATCATTCATAATGGTCATAGATTGCTTTCCTTGAATAGTTCAGAGTAGCCCAAGAGAATTGTTCAAGGTTCAAGATGAAAAATGGGGCCTCCGCTGGGTAGAAAATTTATTTCTGAGACCTTTTCTTTAAAGTCAGTTGGAGAAGTTGAAATGTCACTATTAAAAATGGAGACTTGATGGAGCAAATTAGGTTTGCTTTGGTAAGGAGCCAAACCTATAACTTCCATTTCCCCAAACCAAGTAAAATGTTTATTATGCAGACTTCAATAGAATTATGGTATGCAAACTATTGAACCTACTTTTCTTATTAATATCTAGATAATAACAAAAGCCCCTTGCTTTTCACTGAAGATAGAGGTTTCTAAGCAATCTGCTAGAGCTAATCATTTACTTTCATTTACTCTCTTGACACAGAGGTATTGTGTTGGCCTTTTGGAAATGGTTCACGGGATTTGTATGCTTAAAACTTGTTCCCAGTTAATACCTATTTTGGAATAGATATTACTTATGGAAGGCTGTAAGGAAAAGGTTACAGTTACCAAGAATTCCACATGGAAAGGATGTAACCATTCTCTACCAAGCATTTTCTACCTGTTCTCTCCAACTTTATCATAAGAGATGGTGACAAGGAAATATGAGACCCCAGTGAAAAAGTATTGGCCTCAAATCAGCCTTAAAAGAAATGTGGTATTTCAAAGACCATAAAGAAATCATGCTGCATTTTACCGGAAACAGCTGAACACAATAGAATTGGAATTATTTCAATGCATTTTCATCCATAGTCAGGGTATTCAAAATTGCTACACAAAGAATCATGCTATGGGTCAGGAGATCTGTGGTTATGATCACCAAATACCCTGTATCATTCTGAATGCTTGCATTGCATTTCTATTTTAAATAACAGGTTTCTGACTTTCATGGTTGTAAAACAAATAGCGTGAGTAAAGATAGCTCTTAAATAGATGCCCTTAAATAAAGATCTCTACTCAAGGTACCTTAAGACTTATAAATTACCAACGGTGGAAGCCAGTACATGTAGTGGTTGAGCATTGGAGTATGGCTCTGGAGAGTAAGGTTTAAATCCATGCTTGGCCTTGGAGCCAAGTCACACATTCTTAGCCTTAGAGCCACAAGGATAACCTCCTCACAAAGAAATCATGCCAAGAAAACCCCATAATAGGTTCACCTTAAAGTCACCATAAGTTTGAAATGACTTGAAGTCACACAACAACAACAACAGCAATTGCAGCATCAGAACTATGGGTTTATTCCAAAGGAGTGATGACTGAAAATTGCCCTGCCATAGAGAAATGAATCTGTTCTGAATTTCAGTCCAAAGCTGCTGGATTTATTTGGAGAAAAGTGTTCAGCACCTTGGACAGTTCCTTAAACTTCAAATTAAAATCAGAGAAGGAAGGAAGAGGGAATCAAAAGAGAAATGTGTGAGGGCTAAATGGGTAGTGGGAGACATCTTTGGGGCTTCTGGACAGTAATGTGATGGAAGGGGCAGGACACAGTTATACTACACTGAGGAGATGTAAGCTTGAAGCCTTAAAGTATAACTCTCCCTCCACAACTTTGAACTGAATGGGTTATACTGTATTGGACAAAAATACTCTTTCTACATATATGTATGACATTAACAAAATTCCAGCCATAATTACCACTCCTCCTTTATTTTATTTTATTTTATTTTACATTTTATTAAAAGATATGTCTAATCAAGTTCATTCCCTGGCCTCTCTGTATAGTGCATATCAAACACAAAAAAATGTGCAAATTTGAAGGGTGCATATTTTTTTATTTCAATGTCCTTAACCATGTTCTAATCTGCATGATTTTGTTGTATCAAAGGAGGAGATCACTTGAGCCTCTCTGAAGTGTCACACATGTCAAGCAAACATTTGAACATTAGTGTATCATCTGGCCAGTGGGTGACACTATTTCCCCATTTTCCTATAATTCTAATCAGATCAAAAAGCAGCATGTCAGTTTATCATTTGTGATGCCACTTTCTTGTCACAAAAAATGACAACATATAATAGTACATGGACATGCTGATCACAATATTACATGTTTGATTCTAACAGTTTTCTTTTTTAAAGAGGGGAAACTTACTTTGAGATGACTACATGTCACCCTTTCTCTGTTCTTATTTCAGTCTTGGTAAAAATCCAAGGGACTACATTTCATGTTTGATTGGGGGGAGGGATGGGATACTCATACCTAAAACCTAAAGTACTGCTTCCAGTCAGTATCACAAATACAGTGCAAAATGTCCTAGTAGTTTTACTCAGAATATGACAACTTGCTATGCTCTTTTATGACATTTATGAGTAACTCTTTTGTTATGTGGAATTAGAGCTGAACCAAAGATGTCAAGATAAAGCTGTCAAGATAAAGCTGCTGCTGATCCTGTTGTTTACTTACAGGTCATTTCCAACTTATAGTGACCCTAAGGCAAATTAATTGCTTTTGACTTTCTCTGAAGCTGAAGGTGGTATGATTTGCCTATGATTACACCACCAGAGGCACAATCCAATCCTCAAACCACTACACAAAACTTAAGTACTGGATGTTTGCATTGTACTGGGCATATCACCTTCTTGAGAAAGATAGATGTTAGATAGATACCCAGTCCAGAATTGGTACCACTGAAATCAGCACATTCCAACATTTTCTAGGTCCTCCTGTTTACATAGTGTTCTTGTGCCCAAAGTCCTTCATTATAATAGGGTTTCCTAATATCTTTGATTTTGCATATCCACACAATGTCTTGAAATATATTCCCTGCAGATACAGGAACCATACTGTACTGTTTAAAATGATATTTTAGAAATGTTTTGTCAGGGATCAACAATAAGGAGCGGCGCAACAGGTACAAGTACACGTCATTTCCCAGCCTTTTAACAAGTAATTGTAGTGGAGATCTTGCATTGTCAAGATGGATTTTAAAGTACCATTCTAAGAGAACTATGGTGTGTCTCCCTCTTGCAACCCACCTCCCACCTCCCTCCCTCCATCCAGCCACATACTGGCAAGTGAAGGGTGAAGGAACTGAGAGTATCTGTTTCCTATAACTAGATGCAGAATAAAGAACCCAAGTACCTATCTCATGCTCATTGATTTACATCAGGCACTCAATGGCTGGATAGATCATTGAGTGTCTGTTGTGTAGGGGCTCAGGTGGAAGATAAAGCCATTGTTTTGGTTATTTCACAAGAGAAGTAGTGAATTCCTCCCTGTGAAATAACTGAAAAAGTGCAATAGCTTTCAGATCTACCTGCACATGTCACAAATAGAATGCCAGCCAGTAACACTTTACTCTCAATCTTTGTAATTAGTAAGGGGAGTAATTTTTTAAAAACTCCAATGGTATAATATCTTCCTTTTCCCTGTAAGGATGGTTTTTTTTTCCTTCACAGCAGAAAGAAGTGGAAAGAAAGAGAAAAGAGATTACAACAGAGAACTCTGAGCCTGAGGAAGAGGTGGGTAAACAAAAATATAAAATGTATAAATATCTCACAACAGGTCATATAAAGGTGCTGCATGATTGTTGGTAGCAGTGTACACCACTGTGTTTATCCTTGTTCATAATTCTGTCATGCTGAGAAGGGGAAAAAAACCCAAACATCAAATAGACAGGAGCTTTGTGGGTGGCTTATGATATTCCTCCAAACACTGTTCTCCCTAATGGATGGAATGCATTTTCACATCCCTCATTTATTCATGCAGTTGTTTATTATGGAGACCACCTTTGCTCCTGCATAATATGCAAACACTCTTGGGCCCAGGAACCCATTTTTAATTAGTTTGAAAAGCAGCCGGTGTTCAATGCTTTAATCAATTGCAAACTGCTGAAGTGTGGAACTCTGAGCAGTGTACCATGAGTCAGGGGTCCAGCATGTGGGATAACATTATTGTTCTTCCTGTAATTTGCACTCAGCAAGAAGTGAACAATGGCTAAACTAGCAAATAGGCTTCCGATAGAGAGCTGTCGATCCCATCCCAGTAGGATTTTATTTTAAATAGCATGACAATCATTAAACCTGACAGAGATGAGGGGTATAAATTTGATTTTTGTTGGGATAGTCATTTTAAATTGGTGTTTCTTATTTCTTTTAAAATAGATGTTGCATGCTATCATTGTTCTAGTGCTGCCTTCCTTGTTCAGGTAACCTCTGCAATTAAAATTACTTGAGTTAACAGGGTTAAAACATACAAAAAACCCTAAGAAAGCATATTATGTCCTAGGTTCATCCTGCTCAAATAGGAATGGGAAATGTATCAGCCTCCAATTTGATTTTGAATTGGAGTTGGGTTGCTTTTTTTTTTTTTAAAGGAACAAATAATTTCCAAATGCTACAGTATCCTGTTTTCCTCTAGGGGTGTCTTCTTTCTTAGCTCCAGAAAAAAGCAGAAACAGGAAGAAACAACTTCTGAAAGAGAATTCTGAGCCCAAGGAAGAAGCTGGTGAACAAAAATGGGTGGCTGAACTCCCATTGTCCTTCACCAAGTGGTACATTAACTGGGGGGATAGGTGTTGCAGTCCATCACCACCTGTAGATCCTCATGTCTCCTATCTTTGAAGTAAAAGGGAATTGTTTTATTGGGCATACCTTACCTTTCTGATCAAAAGTGATATAAACTTTAGAGGCATAATTTACATAGCTGAAAGGAACATGAGTACATTTCTGCTATACATATAGCTGCTTACTGATTATTCCTAGTATGGAAGCAAGGGCTCAGAAAGGAATGGGATACACACAGACTGCTTAACCTTTCCTTTTTGACTTTCTACAGCTGAAAATTACTTTTCCTGAGACAGTTGTTGAGATTACCTTTAATTTTAGATTTTCTGTATAAGAAGCCCTTTCAGAATGTTTCACTTAGGAATAGATAGAGCGGGAAATCTTGGTTGCTTCATAAAAGAGTATTGCCTTTGTATGCTTTGAAGGCTGCATCCTCTGCTTATGTGAATGGGGAAATCTTTGTGAGAAAAATATTGTGTACATTGGTGTCCTTAAGTTATTGGATAATAGGATATGCTACAAAGTCTCAGACCAGATCTATAACACTGGGGAAACATTTGTAACATAATTCCTGTTGAGTTCAATTTTACAGCTGTTTTGGGGTTAAATAGACATGCTGATTTCAAAAAGTGCAGTTAGTTTTCTCCTATCACATCAAGTTTTTTTCTCTACAGGTTATCTTAATGCAACCATTCTAGGCTGGATCATGGGAAGCAGTAGTGCTCTCCTCCTATTGGTTGAAAACAAACCTTCCTCAAGTGCGGAGGGTAGGGGGATGACCTTGGAGATCAGCAAGGTCCTGGCTATTTAGTTACACATGAGACAGTGTGGTGAGAGGTTGTGTGCTACTCTATATAGTAAATCATATTCCAAAGTGTAGTCCGGGTTCTTGTCTGTATACAAGAAGTTAGCAGAATGTATTATTTTACTTCCATAAGTACTTTTTTCCTTTCCTTCAGATTGTGTCTGCCTCTACTATTTCTCATCGTAAGTGCCTAAACAACCCTGATTCATTCTCAGTCAAAGGAAAAACATCATTGCAAGCCTATTTTTATATATTTTAAAGTAAAACTTGATGATCAAGGTAAGTTTTGGGCCCCTCACAAGGTGTGCAAGCAGTGTGTTGCGAGTTTAAGGATGTGGATGAAGGGAACACATAATAAATTGCCATTTGTTATACCTATGTTTTAGTGAGAGCCCAGAGATCATTCAAGTGACTATTACTTTTGTATAGTGAAAGCATCAGGATATAACAAGAAAAATAAATGTAAAATAGTGTATCCTAGTTTACCATCAGCTATACACCCAGTGCCGCATTCAGCTGAAATTCCAGTGCCAGTTTCTAGTGAAGTGATATGAAGATTTTGAAATTGAAGATGACTCAGTTCGTAAGAAATGAATGAGCTGGTGATTTGGCATGAGATTTGGGACTATTCAAAAATGACTCAGACTGCATGAGAAAAACTTCAGAAAAGCTATAAGCATGTTTTTTAACATTAATATGTATATTTGGTAACATAACTTTACAACTTGTACACAATTTGACTTAGGTCACGGGGGCAGAACCGTTACTCTATCTTCAGGAAGGTGTGTTAACCTCGTTGGGAACAGATGGGATTTGTTTAGATGAACAAGCAACAAGTACCTTAAGAAAGCAATAAAATTCCAAATTTTCACTCCTCCCAGGGTGAATAATTAAAAGTCTTTAGAAAAGGGTAGAAGGCTTGACTTAACCATGGTTCCTGCTTGCTTTTGTCTTATTTGGTGTTTTTTCTTCTTTGTCTTCTGGTCACCTGTTTCTTTAAATGTGTGAAGTGTTTTTGTCTCCTCATGCCTGCAACACCTTCCAGAATATGGTTGGCTTCAAGGAAGCAGTTGGGACTGGCTGTGAAGCTCCTCTTGGGGAGGGGTGTGTTCTTAAAGGGATGGGGCTATCTTTCCTACTCATAAACTGTACAATGAAAAGACTGAACCTCTAACTCAGTGGTTCCCAACCTTTTTTTGACCAGGGACCACTCTCCAACATTAGTACCAAAAGGGTTACGAATCAGTTTTTGGTCAAGTTTAGATTCAGTTTGGTTATTTGGGGTACTGATTCAGAAAATTGCATTTGATAGATCATATCAGTTCCACTTTCTGATACAGAACATATACCAGCTGCTTGCCCACAGAAAACCATATTTAATAAGCCTTGGCACTACAAGAGGGTTTCGCAAGACTGGTTGTTCTCATTGCAACGGTGTAGTAATGGTGAGGCCATGGACCATAATTTAGTTCTTAGTTCACTGGTGTCCATGGACCACAGGTTGGAAACCACTGCTCTAACTAAAGGAAGACCAACCTAGGGAAAATATTGAAGTCTCTGTGGGGGCATGGCAGTAACAATATATAGTCTTTGTGTAAGTAAAATCCAAGACAGCCAAAGTACATCAGCAGCAGGGAGCTTGGGGGGGGGGGGCAGTGTTTGTTTGCTGCAAGTTGCCTTTGACAGCTTCTGGTGACTGGCTTCTTACAGACTCAGGCCCAGAGGCTGGGGCATAAAAGGAGGACTCTGGTGGGTGCCCAGTCACACAGCACCATCCAAGACAGCCAAAGTAGACTTTGGGACAGCGGTTCTTGGCCTGCAGCTCCCAGAAATCCCAGCCAATTTACCAGTTATTGGGATATTTGGGAGTTGGGGACCGGTGCATCTGGGGGCCCGCAGGTTGGGAGTCACTGTCTTAGGATAATGACTGGGAAGGGGAAGGCCCTAGTAGGGTGCTTAAAGGATTTGTACAATGTGTCATTTGTGTATGGAGTTATTATGGTTTAATATGTTTAACAGTTTTAAATGGTATTTACATGCTTATTGTTTCTAGTGGTTGTATGTTATGTTTTATATGGTTTGTATAATGATGCATTGGATTTTTGCCTAGATGTATGCCGCTCTGAGTCCCCTGAGGGGTGAGAAGAGCAGGATAGAAATGAAGTATATAAACAAATAAAATAACTTTCAATAACCAGTATATTCAGGTAATGGTTTCTTTATTTTCCTATGTATGCACATTTTGTATGATTTTTGGGACAAAGGAAAGATATCCTGTACGTTAAAAGGTTGATGTGATAGAAAAAATCCGGGGTCATTTTTGAATTCAGATGCCAAAATAAAGTAAAAACAAGTGTCAGATCTAACTCAACAAAAATTGTGTTTCTCAAAACCCTATGCATTCAACAGATGATGTGGGGTTCCTGATTTCATCCCTATTGGACACATGTTCCCCAGGTTTTGTGGACAGCTCTAAGTGTTGGTAATTTTTCATATGAAATAGTGAATGTTGGCTTATAGCTCAAAAGCAGGAATGGTGAAAGTGCAGTTTGCAGGGCATAGGCAACCACTAGGGCTGCCAAAGAACTGAATCCTTTGACTGAAAATGCTCCCAATTTGTTTTAAGGGCCGTGGGACACTTGCTTTTAAAAGTAATTTTATGGATAATTTTAATGTTTAATAGTCGATGTTTTAATCTACATATTTTAAATGGTTTTATGTGTTTTTAATTTTATACACACACACACACACATTGTATTTTAATGTATTTGTACCCTTCCTTGAGCCTTGGGAGAGACAGATAAGCAATACCGGTACTACTGCTACTAGTAGTAATAATATCAATTGGCTGACCAGATGAACAGCAGTTGTTACATTTCCTACCTTGTTATGGTATGGGCAAATAATGTCTTTGATCACCTATTTTAACAGGTTAGGATTCTTTCCCTGTCTCATCTTGGACCCCCTGCCTCAATGCACACAAGGTATTGATGTGCATTCAAGTGCAGTCTAGCAAAGAAAGCCTAAATAGGTATTTATAGTATGCACTTTGAAACCTGAAGGTGGCACCACAGCTCCTTTGATTCTAAATTTGGTCTTGGGCTCTGAGTTATTTGCTGTGGTTCAAAGGCCAGCTGAAAAGCTTGACCAAATGCAACTAAGTCAGATGGGCATGAAAAAAGATTGTGAGCAAAATGTGATATATGCAAGTGGCTTTCTCACCCAGCTCATTCTCAATAATTAGAACAAAAGCACGGCACATATAAAACATGTGGGGAACGTAGAAGGGTGAAGCGAAGATCTTCAAACTTTAATTTTGAGTGTCATAAGCAAAAGACCGTGAAACTCTTGCCTGGCTGCAGAAATATATAGGTATGTTTATTAGTAATATGTTACTATCAGGAATGTGATGGGCTAAGGAGGAAAAATCTATGTTTTTATGCTGTCTGTCCAATATATTATGAATGTGGGATGGGAATTATTCCCAAAAAAAGGGGAATATTCCCCCTTGCAGGATATTGAATACTGGAAGTGTTTTGTTCTGTTTTATTGTGGCTGGAGTATTGTATGGCAATTGTGGAGCTTGTTTCCAAAAGGTACCAAATCCACCTGAACACATTTTATAGGAATTGGAAAAAACATACTGAGAATATGCACTGTTTTTTACAAGTGGATTTAAGTTTGCAGCAATTACAATTAGACAGTTTTGTAATGCCCATATCCACTGGAGGGCAGGTGTTATGATACTACACAGCAGAGCTGGAAAAGTGACAGTTTCACAATGCAACAACAGAATCAATGCACTTCAACTGTGCATCAGACAATTTTGCAGATGTCCTGATAGTACATCTCTACAATTCACTAACAGGATTTCCTACTACTTTTTCTACTTAGATAAGTAATAGTAAAATTAAATGATATAGCATTCTGGTGATAATTTTAAACGTTTCTATGAGTACATTTACACTGTAGAATTAATGCAGTTTGATACCACTTTGACTCAATGCTGCAGAATCCTATCATTTTTGCAATGTCTTTAGCCTTCTTTTCAAAGAGTGGTGGGCCGCAAAAATAAGCAGAGGAAGTACAACTCTACATGTTGTAACTTTCACATAGTAAACACAATGGTAAAGAATAGTGGCACTTGTTTTGCTTGGAAGAATCAGATTGTTTTTAAAAAGGAGACCTGAATATACATTTTTATGGGCATTTGGCTGCAGCACCACTTCTACTGCCATATTTTCCTATTTGACATCACCACATTGTGTTTTACTGTGTATTTTGTGCAAGTTTGTACATGCAATTGTAACATTTATTTAGTTGGATGTGTAGGTAATGCCATGACAACCTTTGACTGAGTAACCGTAAAAATACAAAGTATATTTGTGTGTATGCAGGTGATCTTTAATTCAATTAATGTTAACCAACATGGGATCTTTGACATATGTATTGCAGGGAAGATAAATTTCAAATGAAACACAGAGTAAAAATTACCTATTGATTTTTTATGTTGACCTGTATGTTGAGCCTTCTTTTAGCAGAACTACTCATAGTGCTTTGAAGAGCAAAGTCCTGTTGTTAAAATCTTCAAAACAGTACCTGTGCCTTTCATGCGGAGGTGTCCACTCTCTGCCTGAAGCTGGTGATATTGATGTCCAAGTTTCATTTATTTTGAGAAGGAAATAGTGCTACCACAAAGATTTCTGCTATATCTTGTGCTAGCCAACAGAAAAGGCCTAATCCCATGCAGCACATTTGTATTTTAGCAATGAACCAGGTATCTAATTAACAAAAGTTTACTGCCTTATTAAATCTCATCAAAATGCCAATTACAGAGTCTGTATTTAAAGCACTAAAGCCTTGTTATCTAAAAGAATTTTAAGAGACCTTTAAAAAAAAGAAATACTCTAAACTTGTCTTCTGAACAGCTGGAATGTGTCTGGAAAGTGAGAACATGAATATTTGCCTAATTATTTTTCTAAAAGCTGAGTTTTTCTTCCACTAGAGTAACAATTTAAGGAGCAGCGCACTTTGAATTCCTAATGCCTTTGTATTGGGGTGACAGCTAGGCAACCGCAATGGAAGTATTCTGCTTGGTATACAACTCGCTGATGCGTTATTAGAAGAAATTAATTCATTGTACTAAATTAGAAGTGTTGTCATAGGCACAGTGAATGTTAACAGCCATGTAATGATGCAAAATATTTGGGTTTTATCTAAATAAATCACTATATAAATGCAATAAGTATAAACAATCCATAATCCAAATACAACTGATGGAAATGTGGCAGAAGAGACTATGTTCTCTTTAGCTTGACTTTCTATGCTACCTTTTCAGCCCATCTAGAGTAGAGCCTTTGCCTTGAATATTCCTGAAAAATGCCCATCTAACCTTGGTTTACCCCCCCCCCCCCAATGTAGAAGGGAAATTTATTTTGTAATTTAAACCCAAAATTTGGCAGTGGTGATAGGTTTTTGAACTTTGCTAGCTGTCGTCACACACATTGATAGTACTACTGGGACAGCTCAGTGGCAAAACTATCTCAAAAACCCTGTCACCACCAAATATTGCTAGTAGTGGATGCCACAAGGAAAGATGAGTTTAGCTGGCTTAAAGAGGCTTCCCCCTGTGTGATGAAGTGGGGGGGGGGGAAGCCAGGATGGTGTGGGCTACAGGTCCCCACACCCTTTGGGCAGATGCTATCATGATTCTCAGTGATTCCAGTAGCACATGTGACAAGGTCCTAAGATGACCTTGGTGGAATTCAGTGCAGACAGAGACCATTCCTCTTACTTGCCATGTGAGGACTAGAGACAAAGAGTAATAAGTATATATAACAATTTCAACTCCATTAGCAATTTAAAAATATCTTCTCTTGAAATACAGATGTCCCTATTCTGTGCAAAGCTTATTATTTCTTAATTAGTAAACACTGAATTCTTCAAAGAGTCTGAAAAAATGTTTTGATGCTGTTTAGATAAAACTTGCCAAATAATAGTCCAATGAAAGAGTTTTACCTTTGTTAGAGATGTTCTTGGCCTACAGCTACAGGTGTTGCTTGACTATAACTCCCATCAGCTTTAGTCAGCAAAGCTAATAGTGAGAACTTTGGGCACTTTGGTTCAGAACCAGCTGGACGGGCTTGTTTCCCCTTTTCAACCCTAAAACAGCAGAACTTTGTTTTGTGCAACTGACTTGACAGTATGTTTAGATCTGGTGCTTCTCTCTGCTATCCTTTAACAGTTCTGTACACATCAGCTGGGCTTATAATAAATGTGTGCAAATAGTTTTTATATACTGAACAATACAATGCTGATTAGGCAGCAACCTCTCTGACAAAAAGCCATCCAATATGTTGAGATGCTAAACCATTTATTCTTGGTAGACTATGTCCTACTTCTGAATTTGAATGGGGGAACATCCAACATATACTAGCTGGACAGGAGAAGGAAAATCCTTCATTTCTGCCTTTTTTCTTGTAAATGAACTCCTAAGTAATTATCATGTTTTGCTCCTTGAATGTCAATGACTTGCAATCCCTGTCTGAAGATCTTCTGAGGAAGCCAGGGAAGTGATGAAGCACCTGGTAGGTGTAGGTCTCAGCTAAATGGTGATTAACCTTGAGCCATTTCTTATGATGACCTTGATCATTTCTGTCTCTGTGATTTACAAAATAATAAAGGGGAAAGTAAGATTAATACAGGGAGCCCCCGGTGGCGCAGTGGGTTAAAGCACTGAGCTGCTGAGCTTGTTGATCAAAAGGTCGCAGGTTCGATTCTGGGGAGCGGTGTGAGCTTCCGCTGTCAGCCCTAGCTTCTGCCAACCTAGCAGTTCGAAAACATGCAAATGTGAGTAGATCAATAGGTACCACTCCAGCGGGAAGGTAACGGCGCTCCATGCAGTCATGCCGGCCACATGACCTTAGAGGTGTCTATGGACAACGCTGGCTCTTCGGCTTAGAAATGGAGATGAGCACCACACCCCAGAGTCAGACATGACTGGACTTAATGTCAGGGGACTACCTCTCTACCTAAGATTAATAGATGACCAAATAGGGAACTTTCCAGTACATTTGGACAAGTCTTAATAAAGTGGAAAGGCAGAGGTAGAGTAGTTATGTGTCTTATGCATGCACATGGACTATATTTCATACAGTTACATGTAGAAATGGATGTTCAGAGACATACTTCCATGGCAGTGATCACATTATAACAAGAAAGTTACCTTTTCCCATTGTTATGAGCCATGTTCAATAAATATGACTTACAAGTAATTCTTTAGGCAGAGAGATGCCTCCTGACACAATCTGGACAAGAGGCCAACTAAAGGAATGGTTTTTCCTGGATTATTGATCCTCTTGGTAGAAGAAAAGCCTCATTTTAAAAGTACAAACTGGAATTTTCCTACAAAATCATTTGCCTCCTGTTGCTCATTGTTGCATTTAGGAAAGCAACCAGTCAGGCCCGTAGCCAGGATTTTGATTTTTTTTTTTTGGGAGGGGGGAGCTCCTCAGTTTGAGTGAGAGAGGATCTATATATGGGATATATTGAGCATGGTGATCAGATCATAATATGAATAAACATAACAGTTTAAATAATATAGCAGTAAGGCCTTCTCGCGGGCCACCCTGAGAAGGGGGGGGGGCTGAAGCCCCTCAAGCCCCCCCCCCCCCGGCTACATGCCTGCAACATTACTATAGGGTGACAGAGATCATGTTCATATCTGCTTTTGCACACAGATTGTAATTTTACAATTTCTTTAGTCTTCTCTTCTAAAAAGTACTGGTGCTGCAGCAAATTACAACTCCTAGAATACCATAGCATTGACCCATGGCAGCTAAAGTGATGTCAAACTGCATTAATTCTACAGTGTAACAGTTTTCAGGTACTCACAGTATGGAGACCCCAAAATGGAAGTAATGGACCTACTCTACCTATCTGTGTCAGCAGGAGTGAGAACATCTGTGATGAAAATGTGACAGATGCAGAAAGAATGACTATTTCAAGTATAAAACAAATGGGAATTTTAAAAAGATTGAAAACTTTTTGGTGGGAGTGCATAACTGTAATTTTCTTGTCATTACAGCAACTAAGACAGGAAACAGAAGACTAAGAGCTGAATTTTGCCTGATCAGTAAAAGTCAATGATTAATAGATGCCACAAGTTTCAAGGAAGTTGCAGAAGGCAAAAGTTTAAAAGTGAAATCGGATAGTTTTGCACATATGTTTGAATTCTAATTTACATTCAAAGGATTTCATCCATGGGTAGGAGTCCAATTGAGGAGAAACTTCTGCTGAACAAAGTGTGCTGTGTGTATGTGTGCATGTGTGATGTCATGATTTTGTTTTGTTTTGTTTTTTGGAATTCTTTCTCTCCATTGGCGTTCCCTGTAATCTCTATAACAGGGAGAAACTAGCCTGTCTTATGCCAAAACTTCACAAGCCATTAGAAATGGGAATACTTCCAAAGAAATTGAAGAGCACTTCAAACTTTTGGGACATTCTATCTTGGACCTTCAAGCAGCACTCCTTGAACAAAGATTGTAAAAGAAAATTGAGAAAAGAAATAACTGAATTAGGATATAGCCACAAACTCTGATCCATTAGCAGTGTTTCTTTAAACAAAGATTATAATTCCTTGGCTAGCTACACATATTAAAACATTTGCTGTCATCAGATCTACTAAGAAGAAACATCATGCTTGCTTTATTGCAACATTTTGCTGGACCCGAAACCACACCAATGTATTTCAGCCTTCTCCACTATTCAGGCTTATCTTAGTTTGCACGTAAAACCTGTCTCCCATATTTATCCCTTTAATTATCCTCTATGACCCATTGCGAATAATGATCTTGTCACACTATCTGGATATCTACATGTTTTACATTCACACTCCCCTTTCTCTCCTGAGTTGTGCACTTATCTATCCACAGAGTCTTCACTTTGTGCATTTTGTAAAGTGGGCTGGTGCCCATGAAAACCCATGGTAGTTAAAGTCTTTTTCCCTTCCCCACCTCACTCCATGCCACATTGATCTCCTTTGCTACAGGATTCCTCTGTATCTTTATAATGCATGGCATATTCACTCAAGTCTCTGGAGGGGGATCTGGATGCCCTCCTTCCACCAGCAGAAGCATCTTATATGTGGAATTTTGTTGAGAGGGTGCTTTCCAGGCTTTTTTTTAGCTTTCAAAAATTGCATTGGCAAGGGACTTAATTTATACCACGTTATATGAACACTTTTCCTTTATTAGACATCCCAACAACAAAATTATTAATGACTTGGTTTTTAGGCCGGTTCCTGGGTTTATTTGTAGCATTGATTCAGAAAATTGCATTGGATAGAATGTATCAGTTCTAATTTCTTAGATATGGTTATCATGCTTTTCTGTGGGCAAGCAAATGGTGGCTGGTGTATGATATATGTTCTGTATCTCAAAAACTAGTGCCGATATGAGAAATCTATTGTCAGTTTTGGAATCAGTAGACAGGTCTAACATTTGAGGCACTAAAATGTGTGTTGGCCAGTGTTATCCTTCCTTGTTTGGTCATCTCACAGGAAAGTTTGTACATGGTCATTGCAAATAACATTTGTGACCATGTCACATTTATGCATTTACTTATAATCTGCACAAAAACCTTTATGGCAAATAATACTTCCACACTGCAGACAAGGCCACCATGTGAGATGACTGTTTATAAAAAGCCACTTAGTAAAGAGATACACATGTTCCTCCAGCTTGTTGAAGTTATTCCTTCCTGGGCATTTCTCCTTCCTGTTTCTGTTACTGAAGCTTGCTGCTTCCTTTCTTTTAATTAGGAGTCTGCCACACTGTGTTTATGTGCCATCCATACAGACATTTTCCTCATTTACTTTGCTAAGTTTTTCACTACACAGATGCTAAAGCCAGCTGCTTCACAAATCCATTTGAATCTTAGCAACACAAAATGCTTGAATCACACTGAGTGTAGTTTATTGAGGAGAATGCAATTCCATAAATTCTGTATGCTGCTGCTTACATTTAGCCTGGACACTGGAGATGTTGAAGGTGGTAGTCCATTGCTTCTGGAGGGCACTACCTAAGAGATGGCTGTCATACAGAATCATTTAATATTGAAGGATGTCATGGTAAAGTTACTGCACACAAACACACCCAAATCTGCATGCTACTGTTGTAACAACACCCTTTCCTGATTAGATCTGTGAACTCTGCCAACACTGGGACACATGGAGTCAGAGACGACAGGTCCAGGTCCAAATGATAAGAAAAGAGACTTTGTAGCTTCAAAATGGAGAAAGGATATTATATTGCCTTATTGTTATTGTTGTTTCCAGGGACTTCACTGCTGTCGTCATAGCCTTTCCTTCTCTGTAAAACCTCAGATGAACAAGATGCAGGCTCCTGACTCCAACAGTAGTACTATTCAATGCCTGGATCAGTATGTAAAGGGATCTTGCTGCACCTTTGAGACTACAAGAAAGAAACTGGTAGCACAAGCTTTCATAGGCTGGATCTACTACCATCACATGCTTATGCTACAAACATTTTTTGCTCAGTTTCAAAGATGCTACAAGATCGTTTTACATAACTCCAACAATGTCATTTTTCTTTTTCCCATATTTTTTACCACTTTTCTTTGATGAAGACACCTGTCTGTTTTGAAAGCCACCTGCACCATCTGGTTGGCGTAATTCAGGTATTAGCATAACATTTGATTTTGTCTGTTGGGTTATGTGATTTTGAAATCATTTTATAGTGGTTTCGATACCAATTCCTCTTTCAGATTAAATTTAGCTCCGCAATAAGAATTGTATTGATGAAGTCTCTTGAGTATCAAGCAACATGGATGAAACTGATAGCCTTTTCCCTATGGGATCAATATCAGCATCAGTACTAAGTTAAGATCTTTTCCTCTCAAACTGCAAAACTTCTGGGACAATAGTGGAGGTCTCCAGGTGCAGTTGACTGCAACTCTTAGAATGCGCCATTTTTGCCTATGTTAGTTAAGACTGTGGGTAGTTGAAGTCTAGCACCATTTATAAGGCTATGTGATTTGAACCTCTGTTATAAAATATAGTTCTCATACCCTCCAACTTCCCCAGTGTTGCAGGGAAAGTTCTGGGAGATTCACTACTGTCCTGCAGTCTGAGCTCCTTTGAAAATGTTCAAGTTTTCCCTCTCCTCCTATCTGATTCCTTCAGTGGCTCCAAACTGAATTCAGAGGGCATAAGTAGTTTGCACTCAATTAACAGAACTGAGAGGAGAGGGCTGCAGTTTCATCAAGCTGATGTGTTTTTTCTCACTACATTTTGTTAACTTTGCTATGCTTCTTGGACACATATATCCTAGTTTCATCAGTGAAATATTGGAAGGTATGGGAACAATATCAGGAAGAACAGGTTTTGCTTCATGCAGACAGAATAAATGAAGTACTTCATTTTAACCAAGTGTCCCAAATAGATGCCACTTCAATCCACAATGCAAATGGAAGGCTGCCAGATTTCAGTGTTCAACATCTGAAGTGCAAGAGAATGAGAGGTGAAATATATAAAAGATGAATGTCGAAAACAAGCCTTGGAAATAATCACCCAGAATATGATTTTGAGTACCGTTAAGACTAAATGGAGAATGTCTAATTGGAATGTTATTTCCTAATACAGAATTAGGCATTTTGTTCCACTGTACATCCTTAGTGACTGTGTAAGACACAGCCATCTTGCTCTTGACGTCCTCTTTTCTTTGAAAAAGTCTGTCACTGTACTCCAGAAAAGGAGAACAGCAGCATAAAGATGCTGAAGGCAGATAAGAAGAAACTTCAAACATGCCTACAATATTTCTCAGTTTACACATTTTGAAAAATAAAATAAACCTCTATGTCACCTTTCACTCCTCTAAACAGAGATTTATCTTCCTAGTAATAAACAACACTAAGCTGTTCAAATTACTAAGCAGTAGAAAAAGGAGAATTTGTTCTTTTTGGGTTCTGCCAGACAATAAAGAGGGATTGTAGAGATAGTGGATCTTATAAAAATGTATTTACATGAAAATACTGAAAGCATTGACATGACAGGGTATAAGAGCCTAGCTTTCTTCCTCTCTTACCAAAAGAGTAGTAATAGCTATAAAAAATGACAACAGATTTCTAAGACTTTCTAAGGAATATTAGGGAATTTCCTTTTGAAAAAGTATTACACTTAAGTAATATTTTTATATGGACCCAAAAAGCAAGGCCAGAAATCGCAGTGAAATAAACAACCCCCCCCCCCCCTACCCACCCACACTCCTAGCTGAACCCTATTGCTCACATGGCATCACCATCACTGGCTTCTTGCTGGTAGTGCTGGTGCTGAGATACAAGTTACACAGAAGCTGTACAGGCATACAGATTCCTGTTCATAGGGCAAAAGGAAAAATATTAAAAATCTCTTTCAAGTTTATGCCACATAAAGATGGTTGGCACACTCCACTGTACAGTGGAGCCTGAATGCTGGGTGAATCCAGATCACAAGTAAAAGCTTCATATAGAAAAACACCAGATAGCCCTTAATGGCTCTTAAAATTAGTTCACCAAATGTTTGGGGCTGTACTGGCTGTGGCCCATCAAAGCTACAATCCCAAACCTTTAGATGACCAAAGGTCAGGAACCTCCATTTTACAGGGGTCTATCCATGTCTAAGATTTGTAAGCATTCTTGATAATTGCTGAAACCTGCAAATAATGCTTGGAAAACCCAGATCATGCAGGAGGTTGGCATGAGTTTCCCTGTCCCTAATGAGGGGAACAAGAATAACTTTTGTTGGCTACATTGTGAACAGCTGCAGACCTGCTCTACCGCAGCTACTCCCAATGTTGGCTCATTAAGAGCCATGTTGGTTTGTTAAATTGACTTAACAAAGCTTCCAGTTGTGTTTTTCATCATAGAACCCAAGTATCATTATCCTAATTAATGAACTTGTTCCCTGCAGTAGCTGAAACTGCTTCAGGAAACTACTACTGAGGAAAGTGAAAATAGAGGCAAAGGGGCTAAGATTCCTCTCCATATATATGGAGTATACAAGTGTAGCAAACTGCTAAATTAATAATATTTCTTTAGGTTCAAATACAGGAGTGATTGATTAGAACAGCGGTTCTCAACCTGTGGGTCCCCAGGTGTTTTGGCTTTCAACTCCTAGAAATCCTAACAGCTGGTAAACTGGCTGGGATTTTCTGGGAGTTGTAGGCCAAAGAACCTGGGGACCCACAGGTTATGAATCACTGGATTAGAAGGTTCATTGATCCTCCTGCTCCCTCATGGCATGTATGATTAAGGTACTTCTGCAAAGTTCATTTACAAGTGCAGGTTCCCATATCCTAGAACAGTGATTCCCAACCTTAGATCTTGAACTACTGTAGAAATTCAGCTTCCAGAAGAAAAAGGCAGCATGGTCAATGGGGAGGAAATCTGGGAGCTATAGTCCCACAAAATCACCCAAGGGTGGGAGCTACTTCTCTAGGGCAAATCCTCAGATTGTGTTGGGTAAAATTAGCCATTGTGGGTTGACCTATGCCTGTGCATGACTGAAAGTATCATAAAGTGTTCCTCATTAGCTACTTATTCAGTGTATAGAACTGATAGAAAATGTCAAACTTTGGTGTATTGCTATCTGTGGCTATTGATTCATTAAACCTATTAATTTGATTTATACCCTATTTTCATTAGCAGACTTAGCGGGAAAGAAAAAAAACCTGTTACCTCTAGAATTTCATCATGCCCATGAGCCATGGGCATGATGGCAGATATAGCAAAGATGAAAAGTAGAAATGGATAAGGAGAGCCCTCACATGTTACATGAAACATAGCACTCCGTTTTAGGAGAGAGGTACTGGACTCAGCATGTGTTCATATCATATCTTCAAAGCATAATGTTAGTGTCATCCAGGAATCTCCTCAGTTTTAGAAACAAAACTGGGCCTAATTTATTATATGCATTAAAGTGTTTGTATTAGATATTTTTAGTTGACTGATCTTTAGCATCTTTCTAGCCAGACTCTGATCTTGTTGACAGATAAATGCAGAGCTGTTATTCAAATGTTATATTATTTTGAGTTTTTAAAAGTAATAAACAAGGAAAAAACACACACAGAGAGATGCTCATACATGGTAAAGTATTGAAACGCCCATATTGCAGGTTGACATTAAAGGCTAAAAATTACAACTTGAAAGGAAAAGAGCAGTAATTTTAATCAGAAACTGTGTTTGATGGATTAAAAGCCATTATAATGCCAGGCTTTGCAGAGTGTTGTAGACTCTGCTGTACCTGACAGCCACACCATTGTGTTATGACAGTTCTTCCTAGTTTGAAAGCCTTGATATTCCAATATCCTTTGACCGTTGCTACCTTATTGTTCTGCTAGATAGAAATTGCCTTCATTTTCAAGTTACAGTAATTGAAAAACAGAGGAAGGCAAGACAAAATACATTTTGAATCACTCTTCAAAGGGGCTGAAAAGTGTGTGTGTGGTTTAGGTGTAAGTCATTATCTCAGTAAGAAAAGATGTCAATGTTTTTTTCTCCAAATGTGTGTGTGTGTGTGGGGGGGGGGGGGCGGCGGGAGAAGAAAAAGATAATCATCTTTCCCTTGTCAATTTTTATTTTGTTTCTGAGTTTTGTCCCTCAATTGGGTGCTTTGCTTCTTTCATGATTCTCTGGAAAAGTGTAATGATCTACAGCTGTTGTGTGGATAATGAGATGACACTGTGCAGCTGCATGGCAAGTCACAGCAGGAGACCAACATCTGTGTGAGCTTTCAGAGTTGGGAATTTGGTGGCTGTGCCTCCCCTTGCCCCACCCATGAATTGATGATTCTCTACAAGATGAGAAGGTTTGTACATTCTCATATTTTATGATGTGTAGAAATATTGAGATGGAGGAACTGTTTCATTAAACGCAATCAGCTCACATTTACTTGATCTATGGGACCATGAAAATCAACATATACTGAAATTGTCTGAAAAAACTTTAGTGGCAAAAAAAGTGGCTCCCAACCTTTTTTTGACCAGGGACAACTTGACCAGGAGCCACTCTCCAACATTAGTACTAAAAGGGTTACAAACCAATTTTTGGTCAACTTTAGATTTGGTTTGATTATTTGGGGTGCTGATTTAGAAAATTGCATTGATAGACCACATCGATTCTAGTTTCTGATACAGAACATATGCCATCCAGTAGTCGTGATCTGCTCACTCACAGAAAACCATATTTAAGAATCTAGAGCTGATGTGGTCTATCCAATGACATTTTCTTAATCAGCACCCCACATAACCCCAGAAATAGGTCTAAAAACGAAGACATCAAGGTGCTCCTACTTCCAGGCGCTACATGGAACAGCTCTGCTCAGTGGGAGACAGGAGGAGGAGAAGCAGCGGTCAGGAGGGTTGTTGTTGCGCCTTTCATGGGTAGTCAGCCTCTCCCTCCCAACACACCCATTGCCTAGGCACTATGAGATATTCTATAGTTTGGATTGTATTCATTTCTAACTTGCACATACAGAGCTTCCAACTTGTTGCCCATTGTCAGTGCAGTCTCCAGCAAAATGAATCTATTAATGTCAAGCATACTCCTCTGCCTTAATATAGAATCCATAATCTCCTGCAGCAGTTGGCAATAGCTATAAAAGCCCAACAAGGATTTCCCAGAAAGAAAATATTGTCATATTTTCTTCCTTGGAATGTACAAATAATGCTGCTTTCACAGCAGTATTGTTGACTGTTGTAGGGAATGGTGGACAGTATATAAAGACAGGCATCTCATTTAAAATGTTAAGTTGTTCATCAGTATCTGTACTTCTTGCATTTCAGGCCTCCCTACACCCTTCTCCCACCCAAGCATAGATGTTTATCCAATAACTGAAGCCACACGTCATTCATCTGTTAAAGGGGGGTGGGGGTGGGTATAGTCTACTTAAGCTTTTGTCAAATAAAACTTGCCTTTATGGTGTCAACTCTTGCACGTCACTTTTGTTGTGACAGACTAAATTGACTAACCTCCTAGAATTTGAAAATACCTATCATTGGATATGTGAAAGGTGTAGGAGTCAAAGAATTTGTCACAAAATACATGGATTCCAAAGTGTCCTGCAGTTCATTTACACATTTGTATGCATGCTGCACCTACAGACGGGTTAGTTTTGCTCCATGGATGAAGAATCCTGCTAAAGGAAGAGTCTAAGATAGTTTTAGTTTAGAAAATAAAAGAGCTAGGGAGTGATGAGGCTGATTTTTAACAGCAAGTAGAAATTTAAGCTCTATGTACCTTGAACTTCTTTCAAAGATTTCATTTTATTGCAGGTGCATGTCCTTTGGGGAGTTCATATCCTTTTTCAGATGTTGTGGAATGTGGTACTCAGTATCTCCTCACATGGTTTATCATTCTTCCTGTCAAATTTGAAAGGGCTGGAATGTGTTGACTGGGAGAACTGGACCTTAGGGAAGGCTGAGATAGGAATGAAGTGTCATGTTCTGTTTTGTTGTTCATTCATTCAGTCGCTTCCGACTCTTCGTGACCTCATGGGCCATCCCACACAAGAGCTCCCTGTTGGCCGTCACCTCCCCCAGCTCCTTCAGAGTCAAGCCAGTCACTTCAAGGATAACATCCATCCATCTTGCCCTTGGTCGGCCCCTCTTCCTTTTTCCTTCCATTTTCCCCAGCATCATTGTCTTCTCTAAGCTTTCCTTTCTTCTCATGATGTGGCCAAAGTACTTCATCTTTCCCTCTACTATCCTTCCCTCCAATGAGCAGTTGGGCTTTATTTCCTGAAGTATGGACTGGTTGGATCTTCTCGTGGTCCAAGGCACTCTCAGAACTTTCCTCCAACACCACAGTTCAACAGCATCTATCTTCCTTCGCTCAGCCTTCCCTAAGGTCCAGTTCTCCCATCCGCAGATTACTATGGGGAATACCATTGCTTTGACTATGCGGACCTTCATTGCCAGTGAGATGTCTCTACTCTTCACTATTTTATCGAGATTGGACATTACTCTCCTCCCAAGAAGTAAGGCTACAATCTGCCTCTGCAGTAATCTTTGAACCTAGAAATACAAAGTCTGTCACGGCCTCCACGTTTTCTCCCTCTATTTGCCAGTTATCAATCAGTCTGTTTGCCATAATCTTGATTTTTTTGATGTTTAACTGCAACCCAGCTTTTGCACTTTCTTCTTTCACCTTGATTAGAAGGCTCCTCAGCACAGCAAATAATTCCTCTAGTCATATCATGCATTAGATAATTATTATTTTAAGGTTTTAAGGTTTTACAGATTGGAACTACAAGACTACTATTGGTTATACTGTACAAGAGATGGCTCTGAGGGATGGTTTCCCTTGATATTGACATAAAGGATCAGGGAGGGTTTTTCCTGATATTGATTTTGTGTAACTTTTGAACAATGAACTCTTGTATTGGTGGTGGATTGGTGAGTGGGTTCCAGGAGATATGTTTATGTGCATTCAGTTTAAGATTTGTTTCCACTTGTTGAGGCTATTTTTTGTTATGTGCTTTCAAAATGAAAATCTTTGTAATGATTATTGTGTTTGCCAGAGGTGTAGCTACCCAAGGGAAGATTGCAAAGAAATCACCCAAAAAAGGGAGACAAAGTTACCAGAGGAATGCAAACACAGCAAATAGGATTTTTTTAAAGATGTGTACAGTTTTCAGTGTCTTCTTTTCTGCCATGCAAACCAATGCTAGAAAATAGAAACGGGAGGAAAATTTCATGGGAGTGGTGGAATTCTTCTTGAGGGACAATGACCTCATTTTAAGTCATTTTAACAACTAGCCCTATAGAATCCAAAACGGACTTATACAAGATTTATAATGGACAAAACATTTTTGCACAACTGATATGTTTGAGACAGCGAATGTGGCCATGACTCCTTGCCTTGCTCAACTTATGTACATAGAGCAGCAAGAAACAGATGGAGGCTGCCAACTTACTCTCAGGCGGGTGAATGAGCTGCTGATTTCTTTCATCAAGGCATCTCCTCATGACATTAAGGTCTTACCTAATGAGTTTGTCTTGCTGCAGGGAAGGTCAGGCTGAATGAGCTTGGCAACTGGACATATAGAGAAACTTATTGTCCAGGTAGGCTTGCACTTTAGCTTGTTTAATAAAGCTGTGTCCAGGAGCTGGGAAAATCTTGGCTCCAGTCTTTGATGGCTTTTCCTCCATTAAATTCTTTTTGCTGACCAGACTTGGTGTGAATTAATCTACTGCTGAGCCTCAGTGTGGAAGAGGTTCAGAACTATGGTTCTGTAATTGCCTCACCAGTAAGTTATAAAATTTAGGAAAAAATGGACACACCAATTTCTTGTCTTTTTTTCTCTCCATCAGCAACAAGCCACTTGGCTCATAGACCATTGTCACAGGGTGAAGGGGGCAGGTTAGATTAAATTAAAATAGCTAGCAATGCAAATAGAAAACTTCTGGCAAAAACATGCCTTCATTTTTTTAAAATTTCATTTACTGTCCTACAGAAATCATGTTAAATTGCAGCTAAAACCAGAATCAGACATTGTTAGAAGTGCTTCTTTAGTATATAACAATTTTCATCTTAAGTTAGAAAAGCAAATAATCTTTAAATTACAGGAATATCTCAACAAACAATGCTTTGGACAAAGAAGCTACTGGTTTGTTTGTTTTTTTACAGAAGTCTTTTTATGGCCACCTAGTCCCTGCTTTTCTTCCTGGCCACATTGGGAATATGGTGGAGGAAGGCTAGAGAGAGATGCAGGTTTCCATAGTATCTGCAATAAGCAATGCAGCGAAGAGCTATTCAGTAGTGGAATACACTGCTCCAGTGTGGTAAAACCTTCTTTTCTGAAGGGTTTTCAACAGAATACTTGGGAATACTTTGACAGTGTTGCCGCATAGAAGGAGATTGGACTGTATGGCCCTGTGTTGTCTTCAAATTTTATGAATTTTATTATTAAGACTAATTGCCATTCATGGATATATATCAGTGTCATCATAGGTCTAAATTCAATTGTTCCTACATTGGAGGAGATACATGCCTCAGCTAATAATCTCTATCACTACATCTCCCCAAAATCACACATTGTAAGCTCCCCCAGCTTGACAATTTCCAGATTGTCATAAAGAAAATGGTTCAGTGGCAATGAGTGGTATGACAGCAACCATGAAGGGGGGGGGGGGGTATCCCTTGCCCGGAGACCTGCATGCTAAAGCAATAAAATCTGCCAAAGCCAAAACGGGGTGAAATTAGAGGGATAAACTTGTGCATACTTATCATTCATGATCACAGCATCATGTTCCATGGAAACAAAAAAGAAGCCACCTCAGAGCTTGAACCTTATTTGAAACTCCTTTCACATTACTGAAATACAGTAGGATTCCACTGGCAATAGCTCACACCTTTGGCTTTGAGGCATCATGTGGTTAGCAGTTAAGTGTTGACAGCTCAATTGAGATTTGAATGCATGCAGATCAGCCCTTAAAGAAGGATTTTGCATCATAGTCCTGTTTATTTTATATAGCCTAAAGCAAGGATGTGTTTGATTCACCACATGTTTTATAGTACAGCTCCCTCAATGTTGCCTTAACATTGACCATGCTGGTTTGAGAATCTGGAATTCAAATCTGAAATGTCTGGAGGATTGAAGGTTTACCACCTCTGGCCTAGAGCCTGTCCCCCTTTTCCCCCACCTCATTAATCTCTTTCACTGTTGTTTTACTTTATAAGCCTTATGGAGGAGACTTTATGACTTCTACTTTCTGTACATAAATGTAAGAAGCAGCTGTAATAGAGGCAGTAATAATAGGCAGTTAACTGCTTCATAGGCCACACTGTAAAAAGCTGACTGCACTAGTACTTAACTTGATGCGGGGATAACAATTTTGCCAGATTAAAGCTCTAATCTAATCATAACCCAGTGATGCTTTAAACTCTGATGCTTAAGAGCAGAAAACTTTCTCTCATTTTTTTAAAAAAATGAACATTTTAACCTTTCATGCAAATAATTGTTGGGAGTCAGCAGGAAGGATGGAACCTTTTCCTGCATATTGCAAACTAATAATTAATGTGAAGTGAGTGCACTACCTGGGAGAGTAAACAAGAATGTGATTAATTGTCATTGGAATTTAAGAGAGGCTTTGCTCGTAGTCAATAAGCAGAGCAGCAAGGAGGCAGTGGGGAGTGTCTGCAACCTTTGTGAGCTATACCTCCTGACGGGCTTTGGAGGAAAAAGACAGTCACTGTCTTCAGCCATCAAAATCAAATCCACACCTTGTATTCCTCCCTACAAGACAATGGCACAATCAGGATGTGTACATCCACTTATGGCAAGCCTGGAGAGCACTCAGCAGCTGTTGTGTAGCTGACTGAGATCGCAAATAGAAATGCCATGGTGACCATGGCTACTTTGGGGGTGGGTGAGGGGTTGAGAAAGGAAAGGATCGGAACATGTAGGACTTGGCTATTTTATAAGAAATTTGTCTGATGAGCACAGGCAGATACTGCTTACTTTCTCCCATTTGTCTATATACAGCTATTTGCCAAGTAAACATTTGCTAGAAACAGAAAAATTGAAATAAATGCAATTGTGGAGTGTTTAGTGCATCCCTTGACTGTTCACAGTGCAATCATTCACACTAAATCAGTGAGGGTTTATTTGTAAACATTGTGAGCTCTATGGATGGGCAAGAAATCAAATGAAATTCTTCATTGGTATGGCCGTTCTTCCAGATCTTCTTATGACATGGGTCCATTGAAATGGCAGATTTGCTTTGTAATATGCTCCCACTTTACAGCAGCTCTTTAGCAACTGTCAGAATGACAAAACTCTGACTCCACTTTTTTCCATATGTCAGATTGGGTATATGGCTAGATAAGAGCTTGACAATTAAGTACAGTATAATCCCATATCCATAGAGGATACACTCCCAGTGTTTGTGTAGATATAAGAAACCATAGATAATAATGAATCCTATTACTTTACAATGGGACAAACAAAAGGGGTACTAAGAAGATGGTGTAGCTTGTACAGGAGGCCCTAAGTGAATAACAAAAACTTTATGTAGCTTACTTCCTTAGTAAAATAATGCATTACCCATTGTTCATTATTTTAAGAGCAAAGTGATAGTAATATTCTATCTTTTATTTTTGTTTTTTTAAAAATAAAAATAAAAGATAGTATAACACTGTCACTGCATCTAGCGCAATCCGATGTCTACATGGCCAATAGACCCACTGTTATGCCACTGCTGGTAAACAATTCTCTTCTAGAGGCTTCCCAGAGCTGTTGTATTTCTTGTGATGTCCTTTCAGGGGCCAAGCCATATGACTAGAAGTGCTACATCACCAGCAAGTCCTTGGAAAGGTGTTGCTTCCTGGCATAAATTATTATTAGGGAATTTTTTCAAATCCACTTAGAAATTTCTCTTCTCATCGGTGGTCAGTGGCAGGCTCCAGATATACACATGGAGAGCGGCTTCATTTGCACATCTGGATTCTGCCACTGATATGTTTTCTGAATGCCACCAATAAACCATATGATGTGACAGTACTATCTCTGCTCCCAGGGTTTCCACAGAGAGAATTTCATCTAAAGAAGCATCCATATTTTAGGTACTGCCTATGCCAACCTCTCATTCTGTTAATGACTAAATACTACCTTTGGGACTTGCAGACTGAAATAAAAGCCATCCCATTTCCCAGAGTGCCAGTAATCCTAGCACTGTGTTTTCAAATATTGCCACACTGCAATTATAGACGATGGTCCTCAGAATCCAAATGAATTCACTGACAGCCCTTCACATGACTGACAAGTAGGGTGGCCACTTAAGCATCACTAATTATGCAAATGGACTTGCATTACTATATTTAGAAACACCCATCTGGAAATAATTACATTGGGTGATATCTAATTAACCCTGGATGCTATTAGAAGGATGCAGTGAGGGGGAGTCCCCTCCCCTTTTTGATCTCTTTTTTTGCTCTCAGTGGTGATAGTTGGGGAGGCAAATGGGCACAAGGGGAATTTCACTTTCACAAGTGGAAATGCCTGAAATAAACTTTATCTTGAGTAGGTCTGTGAGTAGGCTGGACTGAAAGCAGGGTTGCGACATGGTAGATTTTTTGGTCAAAGTTATTGTTTGAATGTTTAAGGCTCATCCCAGCCTTGTGTCCTATCTGGGAGATACTGTAGAGCAGGGGTCCTCAAACTAAAGCCTGGGGGCCAGATACGGCCCTTCAAGGTCATTAAACCGGACCTCACTCAGGATCAACCTAAGTCTGAAATGATTTGAAAGCACACAACAACAACAACAACAACAACAACAACAACAACAATCCTAGGTTCTTGTGGGTTTTTTCGGGCTATAGAGCCATGTTCTAGAGGCATTTCTCCTGACGTTTCGCCTGCATCTATGGCAAGCATCCTCAGAGGTGTGACCTCACACCTCTGAGGATGCTTGCCATAGATGCAGGCGAAACGTCAGGAGAAATGCCTCTAGAACATGGCTCTATAGCCCGAAAAAACCCACAAGAACCTAGTGATTCCAGCCATGAAAGCCTTCGACAATACAACAACAATCCTATCTCATCAGCCAAAAGCAGGCCCACACTTCCCATTGAAATACTAATAAGTTTATATTTGTTTAAATTGTTCTTAATTTTAATTATTGTATTGTTTTTAAGTGTTGTTTTGCACTACAAATAAGATATGTGTAGTATGCATAGGAATTAATTCATGTTTTTTTTCTCCTTCAAATTATAATCCGGCCCTCCAACAGTTTGAGGGATTGTGACCTGGCCCTCTGTTTAAAACGTTTGAGGACCCCTGCTGTAGAGCTTATATTTCAGTCCTACCCAACTCAACTCTATAACACTTGGGGGATGAGATCCAAACTATTTGGGTCAGGAGAAGAAGCTGTTGACTCCCAAGACGATTAGGACTCAGCAGGACAGCTTCCTTGGGAAACAGAGCTAGCTCTCTCCCTTGCAAAAAAAATAAAATAGACCACACTCCTAAAAGCTCTCTTTACTAGTGTAAAATATCATTATGTTGGTTTAGATTATGAACATTATTTTAGTCATGGACTCATTTCCAAAGTAGAGAGCTTTGAAATGGGGGTAGGGTTGAAGGATTAGCTCGCTAAATGTTTGGAGGTGTGGTGGAAAATAGTTTGTTTTTAAAAAAATTGAGGTAGTGTGCTATGAGCTTTTCAGATCTTTCTGAGAGGTATTATTTTCCTTTTAAACCTCTTTTCTGGAGAGATCAATGTATCCATAGCTTCTAATTTACAGGCATTACCTTA
The DNA here is from genome assembly GCF_037176765.1 of Anolis sagrei. NCBI lineage: Eukaryota > Metazoa > Chordata > Lepidosauria > Squamata > Anolidae > Anolis > Anolis sagrei. The sequence continues at coordinate 80,692,246 of NC_090022.1, forward strand.
TTTGGCACAGACAGTTCACTCTTTATTCACATTTGGCAGTTTTCCCAACAGTTACCTGCCTTAAAATTCTGTTGGAAGCCTTGAAATTACTGTAGGGTGAAAACCTTCTTTAAAGACTTCAAAGGAGGGGGCACAGCATTTAATTTGCAGGCAGGAAGTCCCAATATCTACTTCTGTCCATCTATACTTAGGGCTAGGAGAATATCTTCCCTCTGTTACTCTGAACAGCTGCTGGCAATCATTGAGAACTATATTGAGCCAGACGGAGCACAAGGCAGCTGATGTGCTCCTATATTCCAAAACACTATGAAGAAAAAGAGTATTAATGGCCTCTAGTAAGCTATACATTACATCCTTCTGCATGTAGGTTCATTGCTATGCTCATGTCCAGCTTGTGGGCATCCCATAGGCTTCTGCTTGCCACTGTGGCAGTAGAAAGCTGGAATGTCGTTTGATTCAGCAACACTCTTCTTGATGGAGAGCCATTAAGCCCATGCTGGTTGAGTGCAAGTTTGCAACAGTTAATGTATTTTAGCCATCAGTCATGTGGGATTGACATTCCTTAGTTTTATCCTGGAATAGGCAACACATACTGGGGATATATAGGCTGCAGGTTTTCAGCTGCCATTGAGCATCATGGATAAAAGGACCAGCTTCTATGTTCAATACCACTGTGGCCAGTCTGTTATTGGGAGTAGAAAATTGCACCTAAGAGCCCTTGCATAATTGGGGTAAGTGGATACCTATTTTGTAACCCGCCCAAAAATGCATTCACAATACTATCATGGGCTGCACCAGCAAAAAGTTCTTTGGGATTAAAAGGTGGCACCAAAAAAGAAAATGGAAGGTTTGTGTAAAGCTTGGAAGATAAGACAATTCTTTTTTAAATGATGGATAAGCATACAGTCATTGAACCAAAAAAATCTCTTCACACCACTAGCTCTTCTTTCCTTATTTTAACAATGTTTTCTTCTTTCCTATTGATTTCCTGAATATATTCTGACACTAGGGGCTGCCCCCCCCCCACTCTGAATGTTGCTGTTGTCTCCTCAGCCTGATGCCTGCTGACCCAGAGCACCAGTCTGACATAGATTCATTCTCACCTCCTCTAGCAAAACAGTGACTTTGACATGGTACCCTTGATACCTTCAAAGAATCGGGTTGGCTGTTGGAAGGCACTGGTAAAACACTACCTTTGAAAAAAAAACTTGTTACCTTTGAAGCTTGCTTTCTAGCATACCAAAACCTCCCAATGATGCTAGATAGAAATGTGCTGTGTTGGAAATGTGTAAATGAAGAACCTAACACTTGAGGAAAAAGGGCCAGTTTATGCATGGCAGGATTATTCACAGTTGGATGTGTGATATGGTTTCATTAAAAACACTGCACTTGAGCAAAGGATTGAATGTGTTCATTTTTGGAAGGAGAAATGTAATATGATGTTTGGTACATAAAGGTTTGCTTCTTTATCTTTAAAATGATAAAGTTTTTTTTTTCATTCAGAATTTTTCCAAGTGCTGCTCTGAATATATAAATGTCAGTATTCAGTTGTGTAAATGCAGCCCAGTCCTATCCCTGTTTGTCTAGAATGATGTTTAGTGGGAGTTACTCCTCTGTAAATATACTCTGCAGCTTACTCTTTTAAGCTGCAATGCTTCTATGTTCATAGATAATCCAAGTTTTATTTATTTCATGGCAAAAGCATTGCATATGTAAGGATAAAACTGATAAAAATAGAAGGAGCACAAGCAGCTAAATAACTTTTGACCAAAACTGGGCAACAGTGACCACTTTGTCTGTAGCTTTAAACAATTCTTCCTCTGTACATGAGGCAGGGCATTTTGTGCAAGCAGACAGGTGCGGAGTTGTTTGTTCCGCTCCACAAGTAAAAAAAAAAAAAAAAGCATGTTTCCATCCTTACAATAATATGTCTGTCTTCAAGATTCTGAACATTCCTAAGAGAGATTTACATTTTCTGAATGGAAAGAAAACATGTCCCAGACTCAACGATTACATAAAGGGACGACCATCCCACATGGAGGGTGTGTACCATTTTTTTTGGCCTAGAGTATAAAAATTGGAGGCATTTTTTTCCTGCCATCTGTTTAACCTCACAGTAGACAGCTGGCTAAGCAAATGGTTGAAATAGGTATACTTGAGAAAATGGTATTGTTGTGCACTTTCTATCTGATTTCTATTAGTATTGTCATCAGTGTGGAAATTTCTTGATGCAATACCAGATGAGAGTCTCAGACTTGCAAAAGGAACTGTTGTTGTGTGCTATGTTCCCATGAGAATTAATGTCAGAAGAACTTTATGTTTTTTTTGAATGACAAGGAAATATCTGGAATGGGCATACCTTCCATTTCTTTAGTGAGTCTTGTTAAGATATCCTAATCAAACACAAAAGATGTCTTAAGTAGAGACTAACCATACTTTACTAAGGCCATGTGTAGTTCAGCCTTCTGGAATAGGAGCTGGATAAGATATTATATCAAATTCACACAATCACATAATATTATAGAAAGCAATTAAAATTAAAATGACCTTGGGACAACAAAATTGTGGACTGGAATACAGATGAAAATCAATAGTGATATATATACGTCTCATCTTTTTAGTATAGTGTAAGTATCTGCATGTAGATCTATATCTTTTCCCCAACTTTCTGATCTGTCCACCTCTTCTGCCATTCCATGTTTTGGAGTGAGAAAACAGCATCAAAGAAGCATATTGCTACATTGCTATAGCCAGATGTGAAATGGTTTGTAGTAGTGCTGAGACCCCCCTGAAGGACCCCAGAAGATCTCAATACTGACGTTATTATTTGGCATCTGGTTATGGGGACATATCCAGACACTTTTCTGATCCTGCTTGCTCACTGTGAAGCATAGCATGACCATGCAGAGTTGCTTCAGTGGCTTTTCAATAAGTTAGAAAGGGGACTTTGGTCACTATGGAAGGAGGAAGGGGCTACCAATTTCTATGGTGCCTGAAAAAGGACATCTGTATGCATAAAGGGAATTTATATGTGTGGATATCCCTTACCCAATTCTAACTGTAAAGTACGGCATTATGAGACAGGGTGAAGGAACTGCAAGTTGAAGGAAAGCGGGGGAGTGACAGGTTCAAAGGATGTACAAGACAGAAGAGATCTGGCTTTGCAGAAGTGCATAAAGGAAAAGGATCTAGATCTTCTAGTTGACCACAAGCTAAATGTCTATACCTAGTGGCTCATCCCAATTAGATTATTCCCTTTGAGCCAATGAGAATTTGTAAGCCAACATTTATATTAAGTTTCATTGATTTAATGAGTTTACCCAAGCTTGGAGAGGTGATAGCATGTCATTTCCAATCTGATCAAGTAATTCAATGAAACTACTGTACTAAGAAAAGTAAATGAAATCATCAATTGCATTAACAAAAACACAGTGTTTATGTAAAGAGAAGTAAGAAGCCCTGTTAGAATATTCAGAATGGAGTTAGGATTGGAGTAGAGTGTACTAGCCCTGATCCATTATCACTTTCCAAATGTGGAGAGCAACAGTCCGAGAAGAAGAGACTTTTCATCATGTAGAGATTCTCTGCATGGTTGTGATCCTGGTTTTTTCTATATTTCCTATTTTCTATATCTATACTGGGAAAGGAAGAATTCCATTAAAGTTTTTTTTAAAGTTTTCAAATAATGTACTTGACAGCTTACACTAGATATTTTCCTTGCACAGTTTTCATGGGCCCATTTGATTTCTTCCAGCAGTTTTTCTGCCAATAGTTGCTGCTAAAAGATAATCATATGCCAGGGATTCAGTCATTGACTTTACCTTGGCTTCTGCAATGATCAAGAGGCTGGAGGAAGCAAACTCCAACACATTTCAGTGCTGTAATTTTTCAATAAAGAGGTTATGAAAGAAATATTTAGAAATATGAATATAAAAACAGTTTGGTTTTTTTGTTTTTGAAAAAAGATCAGCTGACAAAAAAACAGGATTAAAATAGCTACCACAACCGTGGAAGCCAAAGGCACCATAATGTACCTATAATAGCTTTCAGCTAACTGCCTAGAGCCCAAATTGGCTGTCCAGTTCGGGCAACGTGCTCTTCAGCTAATTAGTTTTTATGCTGTGGGGAAAATAGCAAGGCAGTTCTTTAATATGCAATTGGGGCTCACTTTATAAGGCTCTGCAACATTAACTGCATTTAACAGATCATAAATGTTATTTAATTGCAAATAATTCACTGTAACTTATGTGGAAACCTTTTAAAATTCCAGACTTGTCCTTTTCTTAGCTGTCGAGGTGCCTTTTGAGTGCTTATATCAAAGTCCTCATTGCCTTCGCTTACAGAGGAAATGTAATTTCCTCCCTCCTTCCATCAAGTGCAAAAGCCCCCTGTGAGTTTGTGCTGGTGTTCTTGGTAATGTGCTAATCCTATTGGGAATAAGATGTTTTCCCTGCTGAGTCTAGAGAAGCTGTTTCTGTTTATGAGTGTGAGCTGCTAATGTGCCTGTGAGCACTGAAGTCCCCTTGTGCTAATTTTGAAGGAGCTGCAAAGAGTGCCAAACAGAAAGGGAACAACCTCCTTTCTAATATGTGACAATTGCTGACCTTACATAGAAGTGCTGTTACAAGCATCTGCCATCACTGAAGTTAACACCATTCAAAGAGAAATGCTTCATCATCTTCAGATGGTTTAGTAACTGACGTACCTTACATACATGGCCATTTTGTTTTAGAAATGTGGAACAGAAATCATATTTCCACACATTTGCTAGACTGGGTTGATACTCTTTTTCCCATTCTAAGCAGGGCATGATTGAGAACTTGTCCTTTGTCACTGTGGAGACAATATTATGGTGAAAATATGTTTGGAGTAAGTGAGCCCTTTCTGTGGCTAATTGATCACCTGCTCAAATGAATTGAACATTCCATATTTGCATTTGTGTGTTCCTGAGTGTAGGAAGGGAAGTATGATGAAGTTTGTAATCTATTGAGGGTAAAGCTAGTGCTACAAGCAGTATTTATTTATTTCCTTCATTTCTACCCCACCCTTCTCCCACAAGGGGACTCAGAGCGGCTTCACACACGCATCAGTGATGCTGTCAACATATTGTTGTTGTTCATTCGTTCAGTCGTCTCCGACTCTTCGTGACCTCATGGACCAGCCCACGCCAGAGCTCCCTGTCGGCCGTTACCACCCCCAGCTCCTTCAAGGTCAGTCCAGTCACTTCAAGGATGCCATCCATCCATCTTGCCCTTGGTCGGCCCCTCTTCCTTTTGCCTTCTACTTTCCCCAGCATAATTGTCTTCTCTAGGCTTTCCTGTCTCCTCATGATGTGGCCAAAGTACTTCAACTTTGTCTCTAGTATTTTTCCCTCCAGTGAGCAGTCGGGCTTTATTTCTTGGAGGATGGACTGGTTGGATCTTCTCGCAGTCCAAGGCACTCTCAGAACTTTCCTCCAGCACCACAGCTCAAAAGCATTGATCTTCCTTCGCTCAGCCTTCCCTAAGGTCCAGCTCTCACATCCGTAGGTTACTACAGGGAATACCATGGCTTTGACTAGGCGGATCTTTGTTGCCAGTCTGATGTCTCTACTCTTTACTATTTTATCGAGACTGGACATTGCTCTCCTCCCAAGAAGTAAGCATCTTCTGATTTCCTGGCTACAGTCTGCATCTGTAGTAATCTTTGCACCTAGAAATACAAAGTCTGTCATGGCCTGCACGGTTTCTCCCTCTATTTTCCAGTTGTCAATCATTCTTGTTGCCATAATCTTGGTTTTTTTGACATTTAGCTGCAACCTGGCTTTTGCGCTTTCTTCTTTCACCTTGATTATATATACATTCGATTAAAACAGTAAAACTCAATTAAAACATTATGAAAATTCATCAATAAATTCAACCAACATGCTGCTAAAACCAATATCCAGCCGGATAAATCCAATGTTGTAATGTCATAATGTCCAAAGTTTCCTTTCCAAGCTGCCATTGTCCCCTAGTCAATGCCTCTGTTGAACGCTTGGTCCCACAGCCATGTCTTCAGTTGTCTCCTGAAGGACAGGAGGGAGGTGGCCAGCCTGATGTCCTTAGGGAGGGAGTTCCGCAGACGGGGGGAGGGGGCACTGCTGAGAAGGCCCTGTCTCTCATCCTCACAAACTGCATTTGTGAGAGTGGCGGGATCGAGAGCAGGGCCTCTCCTGGCGATCTTAAGCTGCGTGATGGTTCATAGCAGGAGATAACATTCAGAAGGTAAACTGGGCCAGAACCATTTAGGGCTTTAAAGGTTAAAACCAGCACTTTGAATTGTGCCCGGAAACTAATCAGCAGCCAGTGAATCTGGCGCAACAAAGGAGTGGTTTTCTCCCTGTATGCCGCTCCCGTTAGCAACCTGGCTGCCGACGGTTGGACCAATTGAAGCTTCAGAGTAGTTTTCAAAGGCAGCCCCATGTAGAGAGCGTTGCAGTAGTCTAATTGGGATGTAACCAGAGCATGGACCACCGTGACCAAGTCAGACTTCCCAAGGAACGGGCGCAGCTGGCGCACAAGTTTTAATTGTGCAAAAGCTCTCCTGGCCACTGCTGAGACCAGGGGTTCCAGGCTTAACGATGAGTCCAGGATCACTCCCAAACTGCATACCTGTGTCTTCAGAGGGAGTGTTACCCCATCTAACACAGGCTGGAACCCTATCCCCTGTTCGGCCTTTTGACTGACCAGGAGTATCTCTGTCCTGTCTGGATTAGGTTTCAATCAGTATTTTGCCATCTTTTTGGTGTTGATCTGAATGAGGCAGAGGAGGAAGACGATTCCAAATTTTATTTATTCAGGTGATTGAATAGGCCCTTCCTTCATTATTATAATGTAAACCAATAACAATTTCAACAGCTCCAAAGTACATAATCCATTTTTGCAGGTGAATATAAGGACTGAGATCGCAGTAGCCAAGCTCTGTGTAGGCTTTGTGTTTCAGTTGTGAGATACAGTGCAATATGAATATAATAATAATAATAATAATAATCATCATCATCATCATCATCATTATTATCCTTCTTCCCTGTGACTACTGAATGGCTGTAGAAAGGGTCACTCATCCAAAAACTGGGTTGGTCAAATATGAAGGTGTGTGTGTGCGTGCATGTGTGGGAGGGGAGAGATAATTATGCCTATTGAGGCTATGCATTCCACCAGTGTAAGGTGGTAGCTTTGTGTACTTGTTGGACTTTCACATTTGTAAGTTTAGCCCCCCCCCCACATGCTGGTGGTGGGGAGCAATGTGCCTCCTCCACCAGGAGAGACTTTGGGAAATGGCTCCAACTGGAAATATTTCCAGTGGGTATGGCATAAGTACACAGCCCACTCCTGGAGCTCATTCTGAGCTTCTCACTGACCCACCACCCACCCGCTTAACAGTATAATTATTTGGTCACCTCTGGGTCCACGTAGGAATTTTTCCACTTGATGTTTTGTTTTGTTTTTTCACCTGCCCTATATTGTTTTCAAATGGGCAGATTGGGATTGTGGGTTTTAAATACAATTTTTTGTCATAGTGGATGACTATACCAGATTCACTTACTGCATGTTATTGAAACCAAAGTATCAGGTGTTTGCTAAGTTTAAAGAATGGTTAGCAATGACTGAAAGAAAGTTTCCATTTAAGCTGGGTTGTATCAGAACAGATAGAGGAGGATAATCCATGAGCCATTCATTCCAAAATTGGTTAAAAGTAAATGAATTGGTCATCAGTGTACAAATCCCTACTTTCCTGCTGAGAATGGGGTGACAGAGAGAAAAACAGGAATGCCAAAAGTCATGAAGGATAGTATGATGGATGCCAAATCTCCAAGTATAATATGGGAGGAGGCAATATTAACAGCACTCCATGTGATAAATGGAACACGGAGTTCATGTGTTAACAAAGCTCAGTTCTATATGCACTATAATAAAAAGCCAAATCTAAATTAGCAATGCATTTTTGGAAGTTCTGCCAATGTGCCAATTCCCTGGCAATCAAGAAGAAAGGGGCAAAGAAAGTAGGTTAAGATCCATAGGATATGAGGAAAAAATCAGTACAGATTTAACCTAGAAAATAAAAAGGTGGTGATATCAAGAAATGCCAATTTTGAGAAACATTCAGGATGGAGGCACACTCATCAGAACAACAATTTTTTTTCATCTAATGATAATTAAAGGGAAGTTCCTCGAAGTTCAGAGGTTTGTTTGCCAGTTGTTCACTGAATCTATACAGAGTGAGCAAGCAAGTTGGAGAGAGAGAGAGAGACAGAGAGAAAAGAGTGTTTGGAGAGAGAGCAGAGTTGCTGAGTTGGAACATTGGAGGTGTTGGTGTTGCTGCCAGAATATTGCACTTCTGGAGTTCATTTATTTATTTATTTACTTCATTTCTACCCTGCCTTTCTTGACCAAAAGGGAACTCAAGTCGGCTTACAAATCCGGCAAAAATTCAGTGCCGCACAGATAAACAATAAAACACATCTAATTGAAATATAAGCAATCTAAATATATTAGTAATTAAAAGACATATCAATCAATCAAACAAACAGAATAAAACCATATCAAATACCGGGTCATGATCTCATTTCCAAATCATTTTCCAAATCCATAGTCAATTATTCAAGAAGTTCAGTAGTTTCCTATCCACCAAATGCCTGCATAAAAAGCCAGTTAAGTTCCCCCCCCCCCAAAAAACTGGGAGGGATGGGGCCCGCCTGATGTCACTGGGGAGGAAGTTCCATGGGCGAGGGGCCACCACTGAGTCCGAGATAGAGACTCAAGGATCAATGAGGATCAGAGATCACTCCAGACAGCAAGCAATCAAAGGCCTGTTGTTCTTGTTGTTCATTCGTTCAGTCATCTCCGACTCTTCGTGACCTCATGGACCAGCCCACGCCAGAGCTCCCTGTCGGCCGTCACCACCCCCAGCTCCTTCAAGGTCAGTCCAGTCACTTCAAGGATGCCATCCATCCATCTTGCCCTTGGTCGGCCCCTCTTTCTTTTGCCTTCCACTTTCCCCAGCATAATTGTCTTCTCTAGGCTTTGCTGTCTCCTCATGATGTGGCCAAAGTACTTCAACTTTGTCTCTAGTATCCTTCCCTCCAATGAGCAGTCGGGCTTTATTTCCTGGACAACTGGAAAATAGAGGGAGAAAATGTGGAGGCCGTGACAGACTTTGTATTTCTAGGCGCAAAGATTACTGCAGATGCAGACTGGCCAGGAAATCAGAAGATGCTTACTTCTTGGGAGGAGAGCAATGTCTGGTCTCGATAAAATAGTAAAGAGTAGAGACATCAGACTGGCAACAAAGATCCGCCTAGTCAAAGCCATGGTATTCCCTGTAATAACCTACAGATGTGAGAGCTGGACCTTAGGGAAGTCTGAGTGAAGGAAGATCGATGCTTTTGAGCTGTGGTGTTGGAGGAAAGTTCTGAGAGTGCCGTGGACTGCGAGAAGATCCAACCAGTCCATCCTCAAAGGCCTGTTAACACCTCCTAAAACAGAGGATGCCTCCAGGCAACAAAGGCCAAGCTACCTCTATGCAGATACACTCACTGATTGACTTTTCTAATTCAAACTTGCTTCAAACAGGCAAGGGTTCTTTCTCCCACCCTTTCACTTGCCTCACTGCCAACATAACCTCTGAGGATGCCTGCCATAGATGCAGATGAAACATTAGGAAAGAATGCTATTGGAACATGGCCATACAGCCCAAATAATCACATCAACCCAATGATTCTGGCTGAGAAAGCCTGTGAAAATACATGACACAGTTCTTTGCCACCTCATCCTTTGTAAAATGTTAAACCTTTTTTCAATGCATGTGCTCTGCCAGTCAGTTATGTTCCCTTCCCTCCTTATTAAATGAGTTTTCATTATTGTCCATGCAAATTAGTAGTCCTACAACCCATACCAGCAGAAATCCTAGTAATCCCTGTGGCACTCTGAAATGATGTGTCAATCAGTTTAGTGCTGAGACATCTGTTTGGAAGCATCCAAAGCTTTTGCTAAGTATTGGTGTTTGGTTCTGTTTAGCTTCAACAAGCTTCTGCTTCGACAAGCTTCTGCTTCTACCATCAAAATTCACTGCCTCCAATTATGTTTTTGAAATTAAACATTTGATGCATTCTCATTATTTCCACTCCCATCGTCCTTGTCTAATAAAAAAGAGCAGATGGTGCCAACATATTCCATCCTAGCATGACAGTTGGCGTTTTCTGACGATGCTGGTGTGTTTACTTGTAAAATGAAAATGAAGGCCTCATTGGGGAAACAAGCATTTCTGTGGGTGTCTAGCAGTGCAACTGCTGACTAAATACTACCAGCAGCACTGAAGCATGGAGTTTTAAAATGATTCCTCCACCAAACAACTTCATATGGTTCTTTTAGTGTTGATATGCTATTTATTATTATTTGCAATAAGAAGAAAGTAAAGTAAAAGAACTGCACATTTTCGTGTTGCAAATTGAGTTCTGTTTCACACTAGCATCTTAGAGAGGTGGAATAAATACAAAGAATAGATAACTGCCACACAGTCATTTCACACTTTTCTTTACCTTCACTTTATGTTAAATCTAAAAATGCCCAGCTTTTCATTAGTAATTATGTTTGTGTGTGTGCATTTTATTTGTTTTGGTCATGGTGGGTGGAGGAATTCAGCACCTCTATCTGCTGCAGTGACTGCTGTGACATGGAGGGGAGGCATTAGAGTGGCTGCTCAGTGACTGGGGAAGCCCCTGTGAGGAGGATACTGGGGGTCAACCCAGCATTCAGCATATTGAATCAGCCTTGAGTTATGTGTCTGCATAGAGCCACCCTGAGCCATACAGGATTGAAGCCAGTATCAATCTTGTTAAAAGCTACAGGTTTGGATTAGGGTTCTAATTTCACAGACAATCCTGACATGCCTGATATTTTTCAGGAGTTAGAACTTGGAGCTATACTGTACAAAGCATTGAATACTTGCCTTTTTATGTCTGTAAGCCACCCTGAGTCCTCATGGGGAGATGGGCAGGATATAAAGTTTTGTTGTTGTATAGAGTGGTTTAAATAACACAATAATGTTGCTATTTGGTTCCCTTTAAATGTACCCTTGGAATTGTGCCTTTTTAACTAGAGTGGACTATGGGTGTAAGTACTAAAATGAATCCTTTTTTCCCCCAAGTACAGCCATTCATTCTGAGAGATTTGGCCAATGTATTGATTCATCATTCAACAATTCCTTCAATGGGCCTACTTCTGTTGAGAGCAGATGTAGAATCAATAATCTAGAAATGGATTTAAATTTTAAAATTGTGTCAAAAAGACCTGCTAGTTTACTTTTTTATATAAGAATTCAGCATTATTTTTTCCCCTCATATATACTCAAACAGGCCCATAGCCAGGATTTTGATTGCCCTAGCAAACCTTTTGTATTGTTACCCCAATACCCCCATACACATGGGATATATTGAGCATGGTGATCAGATCATGATATGAATAAACATAACAGTTTAAATAATGTACCAGTAAGGCCTTCTCGCGGACTACCATGAGAATTTGGGAGGGGGGGGGGGGGCTGAAGCCCCTCAAGCCCCCCCCCCCCCCCGCCCCCGGCTATATGCCTGTACTCAAATGATTGTAGTCTCCTACATTTACTATCTGTTTTCTGACTTTGGGAAGTTTAGGATAGTAAAATCACATTCTGATTTCATTTTAAAATCGCATACATACTGTTGTGCAGCAAATTGTTGTTGCTGCCCCTGCTATGGAACTTCAGGATGACTCCAAATTCAGGATGACTCCATAGGTTTTCTTAGCAAAATTTATTTAGAATACATTTGTCAATGCTTTCCTTTGTGGAGACTGAGAAAGTATGATTTGCTTAAAATCACTGAGTGGATTTGCATGCTGAGTGAGGATTTGAGGATTTGAGTTCAACATGGAAATGACTACACCTTTCTGGCTCACACATCATATATAGTTCCTAAACACAACAGCATAAAGAATAAAACGTATTTTCACGAAGCGGTGCTGTGCACGTTATAATAGCAAACATGGCAAATATGAAGACATTTAAAATGATATTTTGACAAAGTTATGGTGCTGGTCCTAATGTCTTTGAGGAATGTTGGCACATGAGTATGGGATTCCTTTCAATTATAGCTTTGCTTCTTCCAATGGTGATTCCTGCATCATTGATAGTTGGATAGGAAGAGAAACATGAAAGTGTTAGAGACACAATAGGGATTGCATCTTTTGGTAACTCTGAAGAAAAAATAAGATCACCGCTACAATCCTTTAGCAATCCATCCGCTCATCATTGACAGGCAGGATTTTGTTTTGCAGACATGCTAGACTACCAATGGATTAGGGCATTGGTATGTATATCCCCTGCAAAGTCTATAAAGATAGCAGAAGATTCCACTGATATTCATTCACCTTCTGTAATGTTTTGCCAGTGATAACAGAGGAGAAAGGGTTCAGTGGATCCAAGGCCTGTTTGTTTTGCTGAGAAAAAACAGACATAAGCCCTGAACCTTATGCATTAATTTTTCCTTCAATTTGGTGTCCCTGGAAATGAAAAAAAGAGGAAATTAGGAGATGATGGTTCTGTTGTGGATTCTGTCCCTTCCTCCATTTTGATCTCCAAGATCTCCAATGGACACACATAGGCTGACCCACATGGTTCTTTCTCTATTCATTATAGTGAAGAGAGTAATCCACACTTCCTTTTACCCATGTTCAAGGTAGATATTCTTGAATAGGTTGAATATGTACAGCAATTACTACACTCTTGAAATATTTAATGCTCATTTGGCTTAATAGGTTTGCTCTTATAATTGGGTTAAAAAAGGAGCCACAATTCCTTTCTAAACAATCATTATTTTATTAATATATTTTACAAGATTGCAGTTGAAATCATTTTAAATACAAATCTTTTTTATACAGAAAGTGTAATAAAGTTAAAATAGTTCCTTGTGTAATCCATAGCATTATTGCAATGCTTACAAAATTTTGCATAGAGTGTGCAAGGATTGATGTTACTTGATAAAAAAGCTTTGTTTTGTCTCACACAATCACACACATACATAAATAAAAAATAAAAAAGAGTGATACAAAATGTGAACCTCTGAATGAGAAAACATGATCTAACCTTTTGTCCTGTTTACCTGATGAAGACCTTAGTGTCAAAACTAAGTATCTCACTCACAAAGATGCAAAACTAGGAGGGCATACAGGCTTGGCTTTTATGCTACATTCCTAGAGAGACTGTACGAGCCTGACAGTTCTCAGCTTCATTGCTTTATACCAGCAGAAATTGTTTCCTGCTTTTGGTGTTTTTTATGCACAGCATTTTAGAAGATCAACACCAGTAATGATCTGATGTGTCAGGTACCAGTGTCCAGTCAAGGCAAGTTATTAGAATTAAACAGAAGCTGTGATCAGGTAATTGACTTCAATACATCCACTTACTTACCTGGAAATAAATATCATTAAACATTGTAGCTTACTTACTTAGGTATGTTAGCCCTAGACCATTCTCACTTAAAAGGTCTAGATCCAGACTCAGTCATGTTTACAACAGATCATTTGATATCAATGGGAAAAAAGAATTGCATCTACCATGGTTTTTTATGTTTTGATCCAAGATCAGCCTTCCACAAGCTCTCCTTCAGGCAGTACTTTTGTCCAGTTGATTTTCCTTCCATTTCCTCTATAGCTTATCCCATTCAGAAGTATCCTGCCTTTCTGTGCAGCTTTTAAAACTGCCATGGGAAGAAAAAGTTCAGGAAGTCTAGTTCCAGCAGTGTCATAGCATGTCCCAGAATCCAGATTCAGTGAGTTTACTCTAGACATGACTCAGTCTGGCTCCAGCCCATTGGTTACTTCATGTTTCAGCAAGCTTAGTTCAAAGCAGCCCACAAGGGCAGCACTCTGCATATGAAATGATGGGGACTTAGAATCTAGGGAAAGGGGAACTCTGTGGTTCAGTGGCACTCCTTAAATAAAAGCAGGTAAACAGCTGATGTTGCAAAATGAACACTTGACAAGATGGGCCTTTGGTTTGATTCAGCAGGGCTCTGTCAATTACTTGTAAGCTTTCTATGTCATAACTTCAGCTAAAAGGATGAGCACATTTCTGAACACACTACTAAAATGTGTGCATCCCTCTAATTGTGTTGGTGTGTGTTTGAAAGTTATCAGTGTGTCATTTTAAGCAAGCCATCTTTCAATTAACTATTTATTTTGGCCAACATTGAGTACATCTTTTGCATATATAAATGAAGACTGCAATGACATACTGTTGCTCACCTTAATAAGACTCTCCTGTGATGGTTGCAAGATGGTAGAGAATACTGAACAGCAATTGTCTTGACTACTTCAAGCATCCAGGGTGCTTACATCAAGGCACTAAAGCATTAATTATATCTTCTATTAATAAACATGACTTAATTATCTGAAGCTGGCAATGACAAACTCAAAGGAGAACCCAAGTATGGTCACTTTCTCAAACAAAAACTTGCCCTCTTCTCTCTCTCTGTTCTACCTACCACCAGGACAACAGCATTTTTTTTCTGTAGATACTCTGGCCAAGATCCTATTGGATATCTTGTGGAGTGTAAATCCCTGCTATAATAGCTATATCAATGATACAAGAGTGATGTCAGCTCCTTTTTCCTTGGTTCACAAAGATAGCCAGTTGCTGGCAGCAGAAATGAATCCCTGAGCCATTTGGCCACCCTTTTGGACCCAGAGCAAAAGCACTGTGTAAGGAAGTTCAGTTGGCCCTCTGTATTAATTTGTTCTATATCCACAAATTCAACCATCCCTGGTTCAAAAATTTAAATGAACAGGGAGCTGAGGCTCCCTGTTCATTTAAAGTTTGCCAAAAGCCAAACTTTAGTTTTTTGCATGCCAAACACTATCCTGGTGTATAGGCAAGGGTATATGTATAGACCGTAGCCTCCTCTTCACAAATTTTTAAGCTTTCTCCAGCACTTGTTTGAGTTGCTTTACATACAGATTGTCGTTTAATTATGCAATTGTATATAATGGGACTTGAACATACAAGATTTTAATATCCTTGGGGAATCTTGGAACCAATCTCCAGTGAATACCAAGGGCCCACTGTCCTAGATACCTCTTTTCACAATACTAAAGAAGGACTCAGCCTGGCATAAGTGCCAGAGTAAGTCACCAACATAACTCAGCATTATGCCAGAGTAAGTCACCAACATAACTCAAACACTGTTATCCTATTTTGTATGAAAAACAAACCCCACACAGTTATTTGTGAGATGCACTGGCTTTTTTAAACATTCAAAAAGTCCAAAAAGTTACGAAGGTGTCTGTGATATAAGTTCTAAAATCCCAAAGAAATAATATTACTTTATAAAATAATATTGTATCCAGGCAGCAGAAACCTATTTTATCTCTTATCAGTAAATATAGTTTTAGAATAGGGAAATAAAAAAACCACTTCCATAAATACAGAATAAATTCCTGCAAAAACACTAATATGTACTTGTCACATACTGTAAAGCAACCTAAGTCTTCTATGATATATAAGAATAGTTTATCCAGAGGGTGAAAATTTCCAAAGAATCTTTTTAAAAGAGAAAAAAGTGGTGTGGAAAAAACCTATTTCAAATATTTGGCAGGAAGGAAATATGCAAATGTAACATTTCCATACAAATCTTGCCTCTTGCTGCCTACAATCTCTGGCAGGGAGACAGAGGAGTTAGAAAAAATAATAATCTATTTTCCTCTGTGTGGACCTTTCCCAGCCAACTCCCTCTCTTCAAAATTTGATCACGAAGTGATCAACAACCCACTTTTTGAAAGAGCTCTTGAAAGATGCCTCATCTCTCATCTTCATAGATGGCATGGTGCTGTGAAACAATTGCACCAGCCAGGAAAATGTGAATCAAAGGAAGACAGGAGGCTCTGATAAAAGAAGAGGAAACCTTTCCAGCAAATGGCAATGCTGCTGGGCTTCCCTAGCAGAATACCATCTGTACTAGTCAAATTAATTTCCGAGGATTTCGCATCCCCATGGCTTTGCCAGATTTGCAGGAGAGATTTCTCTATACCCGTGTGCCATAATTTGGAAATCCATCCCTGCTGCACCCCCTCAATCTCTTCCAGTAAAATAACCAAATATGAATAATTTCTGTAAAAAGGACAATCCCTCAAGAAATTCAGAAGAGTGTAAGGAAAAGGACTTTCAAAGCACGGTAAGATTTCCAATCTATCCCCACTGAATTTAATGTGAGTTCCTGTTAAGCAGGTATAGATACTGCACAGTTGGAAAAAGTTTTCAGAAGAATCTCCACCAAATCTGTGTTAGTTTTCTACGATGGAATCTGACAAGTGAGTCTTGTGTTCTGATAGAACAGGTACAAGGACTCTTGTTCAAGCAGAACATTTTCTAATTTTGAGTGCCAAAGTACAAAGTAGAATGAATATCTAAAGTACCAATGCTCATACTTGTTGATATTTCAACATATAAATAGTTCACTTCTACAATCCATTCAAGCAGAGGGACTTCGAGGATGCTAGCCTATTGCATGCTGTCAAATTGAATTGGCTGACATCCAAACACTTCAGCACAAATGGGTTGTGGATCAGAGCGGAAGGATAATTAGATGAACATAATAGCATAAATAAGAAAATATATTTCATTTTCTCCCAGTGGATATATTTTCATAACCTGTGGTCTTGTTAGGTTATACAGCAGGAGGCAAAGACACATTGTTCATTGTAAGTGGTATGTTGCAGTCTTAAGCAGCTTTCCAGACCACTCTTCATATTGCACAAAAGATTATTTGGTAGCACATGTGGGCTCTAAAATATTTTATATGGCTCATTTATTTCCATATTGTATACATTTCAGAATCCCACCAGCATATTCTAGCTTTACCCAAGAAAAATGCCTGTACACCTACAGAATTAGGTCTGAACCCTGTTTTTAGTTCCATTTGAATGCATCCATTTAATCCATGAGATTCAGTAAGATTCAGCAAGTCTACCTACTCTCTGGACTAACTGAGAAGATTCAGGGCTTTGAGTTATAATGTTGGAGAATTCGGAGTGCATTCCTTTGAAAGACTCATCAGAAGTAAATCCCACTGAAACCAGGCTGTAGCTGGACTCTATCTTTTACAGTTGCATCTTATTTTATATTTAAAAACATGGCACACTGTAGCAAATTATGTGGGAATCAGAAGTGATTTTTCACTGTAATGCAATAACTCCAATCTTTTTGTGTCTGCCTTAGACAGTTGATGAAAGTGGCTTTGGTGGTCCTCCCTCAGCAACAGAGTCATGGAGTTCCTCACTTATCACAGGGAAACTGTGAACTTGCTGACAACATTGAATTTCTTCTTGCTCAGAAATGTTTTAACAAGTCTCTTGAGAGCTACATTTCTTCTTTCAAATTTCCAAGGCTTTTTTTGGGAGGGGGGTAGTGGGTCTTTTATACATCCCTAAATATATGACACTGTTCTTTACTTCATTAGGAAGATAAGTCACAGCCTGTTTCCAGCATGCTTTAACACTGTGAACTCTGTGACTGAACTGCCAGCTCACAATGAAGTTAAATATGTTAAATTTGTGCTCTGGTGTGAGACTTCCCCCTACTGCTGTTTTAAAAGGGAAACTTAAATCCACAAGAAGAAATTATCAATAGACACACACATCAATTTCACTTACAAGTTCTGGCATTCAAGGAGGAGAAGGATTACAGGGGGATGTTTATAAGGAGCATGAAGTTTACGATAGTAAGAGTCAATGAAAGGGAAAAAAAGTGTAACATACATCAAACCAATCCATAAAGACACACAAATCTAAATCTAATTGTTATAACTATAATATACTCCTCGAGTCAATGGAAATGTGATAAATCACAGGTTAATTTCATAAATTCTATGGACCAACTCTGCTTGGAACGGAATTTTGATCCATTCTTGATTCTTGGAGATATGGAGATATGTTGAAGCAAACTCTCCCATGACAAATCACACCTATTTAAATCATGGCACATGGAACTAATATGGAAGAAAGGAGATATTAAAACAGTAAATGCATACATATGTTGGAGCTCAGCCTGTGATTGTGTTTCAGGATCAGGGTGCTTTGGATGTGGGGAGTGATGTCAATGAGTTTCAAGATGGCAATGGTTTGGTTAATGACATTGATGCAGAGAATGACTAAGAGATCCCTGTTCAAAATGTAGTTTGCCGTGAGAATGTCCCTGATGGGTGTGAGGATGATGGTGTGCTCCCTGAATTGCTACCAGAGAGTTCCCATGATTTGGAGCTTGAAAACACCTCAGCACTAAGTGCAGAAATTAATGAACAAATAGATAGATGGGAGGAGATTAGTCAAAACAGAAAAGCCGACCAGTGGCTTCAGCGTTCTGCCAGGCTCCGAGAAAAAAAAGATAAGAGACTCTCAGCTAAAGTGAAACCAATTTCTTTGTGCTAGAGACATAGCTAACAAGGAGAAAGAAGTCCCAAGTACAGGATGTGTAACCAGATGAAGCATCATTTGGAATCAAGTCAAGATCTTATCCTTGTTTCATGGAAGCTCTGCTTGGAAAATTCATGTTTAAGTGCCTTTTGTTTCATGGTTTTATGATTTTATATTCATGCCTTGGATTCATGTTTCCCGATTTCTTGCATTTTGTTTGGGAAGTTTTGACTTTTTTTATGGACTTTGCTGGACTATTTTCCCTGGACTACTTTGTTCCTGCTTATCTTCTTACCTAATTGGATTTACATATTTCTTTAAAGTGCTTTTTTACTTTACTGCTTTTTAATTATCTTCAATAAAAGGATTGCTTTCCATACTCAACGGTGTGGTGCTTAAAATCAGAGGGCTTTTCCTGTTCTGGAGTGCAACAGTACAGATGAAATATCTTGATTTGTGTTTAGAAAGAAAAGGAGCATGGGTATATTCTTAGTAGACATTTTCCTTGCAGTTTTATGCCCTCTGTTCATCAAAATATACTATAATCAGAAAGCTAATTGCTGATGTCAATGGTTACTCAAGCTTCTCTTTCCCTATCTATAGGGGATAGTGAGTGCCATTTGGTGGAAATAAAAATTGCTCTATGTTACAATCAGAATTTTAAAGAAGCAAACCAGCATGCGATGTTTTGAGAGTAAAATTCAGCTCTTTGTATAGCTCCTTGAAAGCTGAGTCTAAACCTAAAATGGATTCACCACTCTGACATAGACTCTAGCTGCTACTGCCACACATAAAGCCAAAAGTTGTGATTCTGTCAATCAAAGGGCATGTTGTGATAGTTGTGATTCTGACAATCAGAGGGCATGTTAAAGGCATTACATTAAAAGTGGCATGTTGGATCATTATTTTCATGCAAGCAAACCACAAGTTTATGATCTTGCGCATATGAAACTAATTTTGAATGCAAACTGTATTCACAGCATGGGGATAAAAAAGGCCTTATCGTTAGCACAACTTTTAAAAAAGGTGCAGCTAGCTTTTTGAAAACAGTGAGATTTCCATGTCTACTAAGAAGTAGGCCAGATAGAATTTGTTGGCCTAAATCAAACTAGGTGTTTACTGTACAAGACTGCAGGCTTAGGCAGACCCAGATTTCTTAGAGATGTATTCATATTGTCCACCATTTTCTTAACAAGTGAAGAAGCAACACATTGAGATATCAGTTGTGCACAAGCCCAACTACATAAAACCATTACTTACATGGCCTTAAAAACTGGTGGCTGCATCAACTTTAGTATTTTAAATATTTTAAGCCAGATTTATGATCTTGTAACTTTTTGAAACCATGTTTATAACTGTGATTGAAAATGCCACCTGAAACCTATTTTAGAACCAGACATCACAGCCATTATAGGTATTTCTGGGATGTTGGGGAGCAGGGTGATGAATAAAGATGTGCCCAATCCTCTCCTGACAATCAGATGCTTCCCAAAAAGCAGGTGTGAGAGGACCCATAGTCCCATTCATCACCCTGCTCCCCAGTGTCTCAGAAAATCCTATGCTGGTGGTGCTGTCTGACATCTGCTAAGGTGAGGTTTAGAGGTCTCCAGAAGACCCATTGTCATTGCTATGTCTCCTGGTGCAGGATCTTGACTTATTGTCTCTTTATGAACTATTCAACAATGCCAACTTCACCTCTAAATGGTTGACCTAATTATTTTGCTGACTGCTGAATCAAACCAAGTAAAAAAAATGTTTTCAATAAGTTTTCACATGTTACTTGTATACAGGCAATGAATAACAACAGCTTTCCTCAATATATCCTAGGTGTAAAAACAATTCTAGCATGTTCTGAAAGACCTATAATGCTAAATGTCACAATAATTGGAAACATTTCTGCTTAACCATACCATTCATGGGGACTTAAGTTTTGTCAAACAACCTAAGTATTTCAGAAAGAAGCTACAGTATCTTATTCCAAGAAGTGTGATGCTTCAGCTGCTTGAAAGCTCTTGACAAAATGTCCATTGACTTGAACTGGTAAAGCTCAGGCCAAAAATAGGTCCTAAATTTTGAGAGAGAAAAAAATCCTTAGGATACCTTCTGGAGGTATTTATTCTTCTAACATTTCTTACATTGTCTTAAGCATGAACGGGCTCAGCATCCACCTTTGCTTCCCCTTGGCAACTAGAAATAAATTGCCATCTGGGAGAAATCCCAGTGTGGAACAAAGCTGAACAATAGGTGTTACTGGATCTAAGCAGAGAGTGCACAAACAACATATGCAGTGAAAGTAATGAAACCAAGGAAAAATATGAATTAAGTCTGCTGCAGACTAGAGCATAGAGCACATGATGTTCATTAAATGACAAAAAGGAACATGCACAGTTTTTAAAATAAACAGAAAAAGAGCACATTTTCTTAATTAATTGGGGGGAATTGCAGTTTCTTCATAGGCTAAACACGTCCTTTTAAAATACAATCATTCATGAACTGTTTCTTACAAGAAAAAAAGGATAGAACATGAAGCCATTATTATATCTGATTACCCTATTTTTAATGCATTCATAAAAGATATGGGTCTCAGTTGCCAGTATATAATACTGTTTTTACAATAAACTGTTATAAATTATCTTCCCCTCTTTATACAGAAGTACATATGTGACTGATCAAAATGCAGGATGTGCAAAATGATGAACACTTTCAAAATACATGTGATCCCTTTTAAACAAAAAAAAAAGCAAACCAAGTTACTTACTAATAATTCATCCCTATATATTTTATGAATGCTTATTTGTGATTCTGATTCAGTGGAATAAATCCAAGATTCTGTTCGCAGCATTTTTTAATCTTGACTCTTCTTTTCTTTCCCTTCCAGACCCTGCCTTTTAGAGATCCATTCTGGAGAAAGAAAGGAGAATATTCATTGTTGTTCTTGTTATGTGCCTTCAGATTATTTCTGATTTATGGCAACTCTCACATCTCTTATGGGGATTTTCTTTGCAGAATTTGTTCCAAGAGAGTATCCCCTTGACTTCCTATTAGGCCAAGAATGTGACTTGCTCAATATCATCCAGTGGGTTTCCATGACTGAGTGGGGATTTGAACCCTGATTTCCTGGTGTCATAGGACCTCTTCACACAAAGCATTTTGCCCCATTTGGCTGTCTTTATGCATGCCTTGGATAAGGCCACTGCAGGCCTCACCCAAATTCCTCCTAAAGTGGAGGGGAAGTGCCAAAAAGCACTTTGTCTTCTACTGTTGTTTGGATAACTCCAACAGAGCTACTACCTACACTTTCCTCCCCTTTCTGCCATGTGATGGCAGAAAGGGTGGCAGGGCAATGCATTTTGCCACACATTGTCGCCCTTTCTGCCAACTGATGGGGGGGGGGAGGGTTCCAATGAATCCTCTCCCATCCCTACCATGAGATGAGGGAGGAGGAAGGGCACAAGGGGCACCGCCCCGTGCGCCTTCCCTTTAGTAGTGCAATGGCACAGCCTGAAAGGGCTGTGTGAAGAGGTCCCTAGTGCAATACTCAAATCACTACACCATACTGGATCTTAATTGTCATGTTACCCACTCCCCACACTAACCTTCTCAGTTGTATTGGAATCTATTTTTCTACCAGCAGAGGTTCCCTCTGAAATTCTGACCTGTACAACTTAATATTCTAAAAATGGCATATCGTACTTTTGTTAGGATTTTGTTTAACATAAGTAAAGACAATATAGACCACAAATAGGAAACTGCTTCAGTTAGACTCTACATTTCCAAGAGGATATGGAGGTACAACTTTACAGAAGTCATATATGTTTCCTTGAAAAGATGACCAACAGTGCAATCTTATTATGTTACAATATTTTGCAATTTGGGTTCTTGAAGAAACATAATA
The DNA here is from genome assembly GCF_037176765.1 of Anolis sagrei. Taxonomy (NCBI): domain Eukaryota; kingdom Metazoa; phylum Chordata; class Lepidosauria; order Squamata; family Anolidae; genus Anolis; species Anolis sagrei. The sequence continues at coordinate 80,714,599 of NC_090022.1, forward strand.
CAGCCTAGATCAAGAACTAATTTAAATATTCCTTTGTGTTGGAGATGTGGCAGTGGACTAGGAGATGGAAGGCATTGCATTCTGCAAATTTAGAGCTGCTCTTGCTTTGTCTATACCAAGGTTCTGTTCTCTTTCCCACCTTCCAGTGCTGACACTAATACTGGAGTGGTGAAACATGGAGATTATTTTGAAATTATGAAGCGGACACTTCCTACAATGGAATATTGCCTCTGAATGACCAGGATTTTTTAGAAACCATAGGACTGCGCATGCACAAAAGTGTCTAAAATATAGGATATTATTTTGACATGTATGGAGCTTTTTGCTATTGCTCTTGACAATGTTGGGAGAATTATCAATAAAATTCCCATAGCCAACAGAAGCTCAAAAATTGCCTAAGCTCTAAACTAAAACTTTCAGTAGCCTATAACTGTAATATTTTACTTTTGTCAGAAGACAAGAAAGGGGGAAAGTTTTTCAACAGCTTGTAGTTTGACAAGCTTCAAACAATTGATTTTTCTATATGAATTTTGGGTAATATTAAGGACAAGTGCATCTGGCAAAAGGATTTAAGAAGAGTTTAAATAATAGTAACCTTTTCTGGTGAGAAGAATGAGATCTGCAGTTGGTAGGTTGTAAAGATCTCCCATACTAGAAGAGTAACTAAGCAAGTTCATTAAAGAATAATTGAAGACCACTGTGAAGCAACTTTCCAACACTTCATTTTCTTTCTAAGCACGTAATCCTTTGATTTCAGGTAATATAGTTAATAACTAGATATGTATCTTTGAAGATCAGGAACCAGATTAACACAAAAGCTGAGCTAACAAAAAGAGAAGCCATTATGTTACAAACACACATACACACACATCAATGGTATGTACTGCAATGGTTCCTCTAAAGGAAACTAATTTCAATGTCCTCTTTCATTATCAGTAAAATTAATAGGGGGAGAAATGATCAAACCACTCCGTTACATTGCAATATGTATATTTTCTTTGCAGTGTCCAACTTGTTTATCATCTTGTGCAGGCTGACAAATATTCCCTAATGAAATGGCCCTTGTATGTGATCAATGTTCAATATGAAATGAAAAAGAAACAAAATGTCATCACAGTATACAAACATTTCTGAAGCTCTGAAGCTGGATCTCCATGATGAGCTGAAAATTTCAATGCACCGGCCAAAACATGACAGAGATTTCCACTTGTTCCAGATGCCCCGCAGTCTTTGTGAAGTTCCAGTGAGTCTACTTCACAAGCCATCACTCAACTCTCAAACACGGCAACCACCATTCTCTCCAATCTTCAGTCCAACACTCCAAATAAATGAACTTAATAAAGAGATAAATATGATGTGCTTCTCCTTGCTGAGTGCATTGACTTAAGGCAAAGGCACGTCTCCCTCTTTGAACAGAGATGGTGAATAGTCCTGTGTCCCAATACAATTATTATCCTGGGTGACCCCCTTGCATCGAAGTGTCAGCTTGAAAATTAAGTGGTGACAGCAGCCATTCAACTTGCAAAATGCTTTAAAGTCCTAACAGTGTCACTAAGGCTGAAATCTTAAATGTATTTACCTAAACGTAAGCGCCACTGAACACACTGAATCTTACTTCTGAGTAAATACACATATGACTATACTATAAAATGAAATGTGGATCTGCTCATTTACTGTCCACCAAAAGTGCACTTCATTGGTGTCTTCAACCTTTCTTTACCATCAAGCTGAAGCACCAAGGTACGATATTTAAAAATGGCTTAATCCAAACTCCATTGAAACCAATGGGGGTGCTTTTCAAGTTGACACTGACAATCTTGTCAGACAGGTTCTTGGTGCTCTCTAGTCCACCAGAAATCAAAGAAAATGGCTTGAAAAGAATACATCAAATTATGTTTTGAAGTTGCTAAACCTGTCATTATCCATTTATTTTCAATAAAGCTGAGGGGTGATTGGGTCTCATATTATTCTTTGTGTTCTTTATGGATAACAAAAATGCAGCTAGCAATCGTTTATGGAACCCATTGTTAAAATGATGTGCCCTTCTCAGACACATCAGATCTGTGAGATTATTTCTATCTCACAGATGATTTATGTAGGGAAACGTAAGAAAATGCTCTATGGCAACATTCATTGTAGCGTACTTGCAGCCTTAAGTGTCTCAAGACTCTTTGTTGCTTTGGCTAACATGGTCTCCCATCGTAACAGCTCCTGTAGGGAATATTATCTTTGACTTAGTTTTAAAAGAAACTCTTACATTAATTTTAATGAACCAATTATTTCACAATGAATGCAAACCATAAGAATATTTTGTTTCAAAGTAAGCTTCTGTGATATTTGACGTGTCTACAACTAGCATTGACTGTTCTCAACAATCTTTGAAACATTCTATGTAGGGAAGTTACTTTTTTCAAATTTATATCCTGGCCTTCTGGCCTAATAGACTATTATGGCAGAGGAATTACTGTATATTTTTAATTTCACAATGCTAGAATCCAGTAAATGTTTCCCCACACAGTTGTTCTCCTTTTGTAATGAAATAAAGAAGACATTTTAGAAACTGAAAGCCTCAAAAGTTGACAGCAAAAGGTGTCTCAAACATCTATCGTTGGGAGCTGCTTCTTTTTTTGCAGACATTTTATCTTGAGGGGAAAGCAAGATTGCCTTTTGATGATACTACAAATATTTCCTCACTTGTCTAGTTTTGATGGATTCAAACTTGCATTTCACTGTACCCAGTATGCACAAGCTATCCTGGTTCTGTGGTCATTTGAACTACAGACAGTAATGATGCTCGCCAAAAAGCATGTTTCACATAGGTGACATGGCATGATAATCAGCCCAAGTTTATTTCGTTCATCATTTTCTTATTTTTATGGGGAAATTATTTTCCTACTTGTGATCTAGAGGGAACAGTAAATCTCAGCAAATGTGTGAGAATAGACCTTGGATTTTTATGCTGAACTTCACATGTTTATTGATTTGGTCTTGAGTGAACTTTAAAACTTTTTTTAAAAAAAGAACTTGAATCTTTTATTTATGTTGATTCAGTCTTTAGCCCCTTTGCATGTCAATCATCATGAAGATAGATCCATGCCATTTAAGGGGAGATGGGCTGCGGAAGATGTACTTGGGAGGGTTCCTCTAGCTGATTAAGTGCCTTGGTTGAATGGAGTTCTCAAATGAATGGAAAATCCTCTATGAGTAGTCAGTGTCCTTTTCAGACTATCACTGAATACACAGAGGTCACAAACAGAGCTGAGAGAACAGCCGTGATGCCACGGAAAGTCCAGCTTTCAGCTTGAACTCTTTTCAGTAGATAACACTTTTATGAGGACTTTTATGTTACTTAATGAGACACCAGCTAGCCAAATTAGGCTCAGGGATATGAATAGTAACACACAAGATGTCTCTCGAGATATATGTCTCTAATTAGAAATGAGCTACATGTAATTTAACCATAGGTGTCTTGGATCATTCTAAGCAGTAGGAAGTCTGATCATCTTACCTGGTGTAATAAGAATCAGAGATTCATGTCTCATTATGCTATCTTTTACCAGACAGTTTACACTTTGCTTTGATGAGCTAGCAAATCGTCAGGGAATCACATTTACATGGCTCTCAAATGCAAGGCAAACCATCTCAAGAAAGGAGAGCAATAGGTAAAACAATTATTTTTTTAAACATTTTTGAGGCTTTGAATCAGAGGGTGACTTATAAAAAATGTTTATCTTTCCAATTAATCCAATTGTTGATGAAATTAACAGTTCCAATTACTATTTATTTCTGAGTAACTCCATTCAATGGAAGACTGTCCATGTAGCCCTGATGCCTTTGTTCCTTTTTGTTTCTCTGAAGTCAGAAGTCTTCAGAAGTCAGCTGATAAGGATTGCTACAAGTTATGTTGCCCTTTATTGTGATGGTTACAGCTTAAGGATGCTTCACACATGCCATTATGCCTAGTCAGGTATACAAATTGAGAAAACTATACCTTATGGAAACATATGCTAACTATATCATGTGAAGACGTTACACCTATCTGAGATGGACACACTAGAAGGCCACACTTTACAGACCCTGTTTTCTGTATGTTTGGCAGATAAAGATGGGTGCAACCACATCACGTTACATTACATTGTTTCTCCTTATACCCATATTGGCACAGAGTCATGTGTGATGGTTTTCTTAAACTAAATTTAGAGAGGCTTGAAAGTATTATACCTTTATATATGGAGACTTCGACATAGATTGAATACTTTTGGAAGCAGGGCTCTCTCTCCAATGTCAGTGGAGGTGGGTAGGTGGGGTGAGAAATCCAATTTATATTTTAGTCTAAACTATAAAGAAGCCACCCAAGGTACTGAATGTATTTGGGGGGTAGGGTTCAAGCATTGTAGGTTGCAACTTTAATGTTCAGATTAAAACCCATGGGAGCCACCCATGGCCACTGCTTGGAAGGTCCCAGATCCAAATTTGTGCACAGCTTTCGAATTCTGATATTGAAGCAATGAATGCTACACAAAGAGGGTCACCCTGGGATTTCTTGTACCGAAACCTCATTTTACACAAAGGATATATATATATATATTTATTTATATCTATATATATCTATATATTTATATATTCACACCCACACACACGCACGCACACACACACCCACACACAAAAGTCTTTGATAGGCTCTCTGTGTTCTAGTAAAAATAGTTGGGGAACCCAGGCAGGGGCCATGTTGCCCCCAACTCCGCCTGCCACAAGGAGTCTCTCTCAAAGGCAGACACTTGTCTTTATCTGGCAGGTGGAAGTAGATCCTGCCTGAGTCAGGAATAATCTTCCATTAGGACACACACACAGCTCATAGGCTTTTTGCCCAGATCCGGAAGGGGAGTAGGATCCCTGAGGCAATCTAGGTAGTTTGATATTTGCAGCCTCCAACGTTATCTGAAGGGGAAGAGAAAGGGGGGAAAATAAATGAAATGTTTACTCAGGTCATCAGATTTTAACACTTTCAATGGAAACTCACAGTGAAATTCAGGTCTGTGATAAATAAATGACTGGAACCAAGGAGAAATAGTCATTTATACATATTGTTCAATAGAGATATCTATTTCTGTGGTCTCATTTTGTTCATCTGGGCACTTCTGTATTGCGTACAGAGTTAGACAATAGCTCACAGACAAACCTTCTATTCTTCACACTTTTCATGCACAGTCACAACCTTCACATGGAGCCATTCTTCTTTGAAAGAATAGCTTAAAGGTAAACATTGGCCACTAAGTACATCCAGCTTTCACCAACTTAGGCATCATACTTTGGAGTGCAAATCTTTACCAGACGTAAATAATTGCTCTCTCTGCATTTTTTCCTTACTGATGCTGGGATACAATTCCTAAAAAGTCATTTGGTTGCAAGGTAATGAAGAGGGATAACTAGGATAATATGGTCATTTTGTGGTTGACTACCCAGGCACAACCAATCACTGCCTGGCTATCCACTATTGTCCCCTTTCAACTGAATGCCTCTGTATGTTTGTTCTGATGTCAGGAGAGTAACACAAAAGTACAGGGGGTTACCCTAAACCAGAGGTCTTAAACTGTTGGATCTGACCCTAACTGGGGTTGCAAAAGGCTCCCCCCTCCTGAAAAAGTTGGAGCTGAAGCCTTACATCATCACATTAATGGTTTAAAGAGTAGGCAAAGCATTTGCACCCACTTTCAATCCTGTGGCTGCATCCTGCAGAATTCTGGGGTTTATAGTTCAGGGAGGGGCCTTTGAGAGGTCCTGCCCTCCCCTCCCAATACTATAAACCCCAGAATTCCGCAGGAGGATTGAAAAGGCACAAACACTGTCTATTCTTTGAAATGCTAATGTGATGAGGTCAAAAGGGTGTGTGTGTGTGGGGGGGGGGGGGAGAGAAGCCCAGCTCAAGTTGTGAAGGGAAGGGAAAAGGGCCCAGGAAGGCAGGCAGCCACATGGAGGAGGGTGCAAGAACACAGTCAGGTAATGGAGGAGGAAGAGGAGGAAGAGGGGTGAGGACAAGCAATGAAGGTATGTTAGACTGAACCGTGCCAGCCTCTCCAGGCATTTACTGCCCTTCCATCTCATCAACTGCACTCAGTTGCTTGAAGGAAATAATATTTATTTATTTATTTATTTTGCACCTTAATTTTATTACAGAGTTTGGCTTGCAATAGGATGGCCCCTATGTATCCATGGATTCAACCATCTGTAGCTCAAGATCTCAAATCTTGACTTTGCCACTTTATATAAGGGACATCATTTTACTATATCCTTGTATATCATGGGATTTGAGCATACATGGTTTTGATATCCACTGTGGGTCCTGGGACCAAACACCAACAGATACTGAGGACCACTGTAATTTACTTAATGAGTTTGATTTTTATGTACTTGGAAGTTAGTCATGCTCAAATGGTTATTACTATGGTACAATTGGTCCTCCAATCACAGATGTAACCATCTGATATTCAAAAAAGTTTGATTTGTATAACTATTTTATATACTTATATATCTGGGGTCACATACACATTTATTGGGCAAAAGGGAGTTGAAAGTTAAAAGAGTTTAAGAAGTCCTGTCCTAAACAATTGACTTGAACTCCACCATGTGCTTTGACCAATGAAAATGCACATACAGGTTTATATTGATTTTATACCTTCTGCTCGTGTCACCAAATGTATTCCAATCCTGTAATTAAGAACCACAGCATTGCAGGCTAGAAAACCCAAGGAGGGTTTACAAATCAAGCATCTCCTAAGTGTGAGTTGAGGAGGGGAAGAAGGTGGGATGCCTCATTTAGTAGACAATAGGTCATACATGGTGCCTAACCACATATTAGGGAAAAGAATGTATAGAGAGACTAGTACAGGGTTAGAAAGGATTGCTGACTCTTTTTCCAATAGTGATATTATATATATATATATATATATATATATATATATATATATATATATATATAATCACACACACATACACTCTGCAGGTGGGGTCCCCTGGTGCCACAGTGCGTTAAACCACTGAGCTGCAGAGTTCTGATCTGAGGAGTGGGGTGAGCTCCTGCTGTTAGGTCAGCTCTTGCCAGCCTAGCAGTTCGAAAACATGCAAATATGAGTAGATACATAGGTACCGCTTCTGTGGGAAGGTAATGGCACTCAACAATAGGTTCAATGGATCTACTGTAATGTGGAACTAACCAGCAGGATTGCAGCCATTGCTTGATTCAAATCACAGTGCAGCTAATAATGAGTTTACAAAAGAGGGGAAGGCACTTAGTGAGTGAGATGTTTAAGGCAGTGGAAACTAGTTCACATATTGCCTCAGACTCTTAAGCATCTCCAGCAACCTGAAATAGTTCTTTGACCACATTCCTTATCTCCAGATTGCTGTACAGATCAATACAGGTGAGTTAAACTCTTCTCGTTGCAAAAATGGATGATATAAGATTTAATTATGCTGGTCAAGTAAATCTCAGTTTAAAGTGACAAGAGAAAAGAGAATTTAGTAGCACTGCACATTTTACAGCTGCATAAATCTGTTTCACACAACCAATGCTATTATCCCAGCACTTTAAAACTAATGAATCATTTTGCTGCTTTGTATGGAAGAAGTGTAGTTTGCATACAACGAATTCTGTCCCCCATACAAAGAGTTCTAACATACTTGCTAAACCTTCCATGCTGTTTATTAAAGCTGTAACACAAATGGAATTGCTTAGTGAACATAGTCCTATTTTTAATCTTTAGATTGTTAAAAGATAATGGGCATTGTAGAACAATACATCAAAATGGCATGGTTGGTGGGGACGAGAGAGAGGGCCTTCTTGGTGGTGGTCCCCCGTCTCTGGAACGCCCTTCCAAGGGAAATAAGACAGGCCCCATCCCTCCCCTCCTTTCGTAAGAACTTGAAAACCTGGTGGTTTCAACAAGCCTTTGAAAATGACCAGTTCTAATTCAGTCTTACACATTGCCGAATACAGCCTTATTCTTCCTACCAATTACCCAGATCACTTCCTCTAATCGGCCCCACAAAGAACAGCCACATTCTCGTACCTAATATTATTGTTGCATTGCACTTAATTCCCGGGACCCCTAGAATTTTTGGGCTTGCACAAATCTTGGCCTGGCCTTGTAAATTTTTTAATTGCCTTAAACAGGCAGGGTTATTGTTAATATATGTGTGTTATGGAGACAATTTTTATGCTTATATTGTTTTGTTAATCTTATGGTTATGTTGTTTTACTTTGTATGTTTTGTGATGTTACCTGGGAACTGCTCTGAGTCTCCTCGGGGAGATAGAGCGGTATATAAATAAAGTTTTATTATTATTTATTATGGACTTTCATATAGGGCCCAGATCTTAACTCTTTTTGCTCTTAGTTTTGAGGCTGACTTCATGTACTACTTACCTCTCCATCTTTGGATACCAGCTTGAGCTCTGTCCTACATGTGGCTTCCAGGTTGCCAGCCTCAGCATCAATGATAACTCCCTTGGGAGCCTCCATCACCAAAGAGCGGGTGGGTGACTCGAGTCTGTAACATGAAGAGGAGATCAGGTCACATGCTGATTTATGATGGTGCTGGTAGAGAATAATGCTGGGGAGAGAACTTCATAAGTTTGGGATAAATGCATTAATTACTTTGCATATAATGTATGCCATTAGGAGCATATTAGTCTGGGAATTTCCTGGAAAAACTGTCATTCTGACATGGTGGCACCTCACACAACCTGATGATCATCGCAAGTGAATAATACTCTCAGACCAAGCCTCTTTGTTTTCTCATTTAGAGTCTCTTTCAGCTGTTTTTTCAACAGTAAGTGTGGAAAGCAACAGGTCTGTGTACTGTAGTCCTATCCTTCCCATTCTTGACTGCTGCATATTCATTAGGAAGGTCTGAATTGGAAAAGTCATATCTACTTGGTAGAGTTCTGTGCATTGGGCTTCAAATTGTATGGAGCTCTGTAGCCATGTCTGGCTTAACAAAACTAGTTTTTGTTGTCCAGGCTTCCTCATATACATGGGAAGGTCAGGGGGTGGGTGGAAGAGAATGATCTATTGAAAACATTCCCATGACTGAAGTATTATACATATATCAATGTAAGGCTAAATTCTGGCATCTGTTTGTGATTGATCTATTTAGTAAAAGGCAAGTGGGCCAGTCTGTAGACCCATAACATATGCTAATACAACTCTAGTTTTATGAAGGTGCACTCTTCTTGCCCAGAGGTAAATAAGATCTGAAGTCCAGTTGTACTTGTCATACAATAAGAAACAGGTTCAATTCTATGGGATCATGGGGGCTGCCAAAGAATGTTGATGCCTCTCCAAACTACAAATCCCAGCATTGCATAGCATTGAACTATGGCAATTAAATTAGAGATAACATTCATCAAATGGGAACTCTGTGCTCCTGAAGTAGCTTCCACTTTTGCTTTGATTTGGCACCAAGATTACCATATTAGGTAAAGGTTTTCCCCTGACATGAAGTCCAGTCGTGTCTGACTCTGGGGTGTGGTCCTCATCTCCATTTCTAAGCCAAAGAGCTGGCGCTGTCCGTAGACACCTCCAGGGTCATGTGGCCGACATGACTGCATGGAGCACTGTTACCTTCCCGCCGGAGCAGTACCTATTGATCTACTCACATTTGCATGTTTTCGAATTGCTAGGTTGGCAAAAGTTACCATATTACACTAATCTAATGTTCACCCTAATTTGGGGTAGGTAATTAGATTTGAGTACATGCAGTAAATTGTTTGCCTTAATCCTTTTTGACCATTTGTGTGACCAGTCCTAAAAGTATCCTTACTTTCCCCAAACAGATTGAGTACCCATTATCCAGAATTCTGAAACTGAAAATACTCTAAAATCCAAAATTGCTGACATGGACTGAAATAGTAACTCCTTTACTTGATGGTTCAGTGCGCACAAACTTGTGCATAAAGTTATTAAAAAGAATGTGCATAAAATTCCCTTCAGGCTATATATATGTGAAACATAAATGAAATTTGTATTTATATTTTGCGGTTAGACTTAGGTTCCATTTTCAAGATATCTCATTATTTATGTGCAAGTACACGCAGTCCCCAAATTATGAATAAGACAGATTGTGTAGGTTTGTTCTTAAAGTGAATTTGTATGTAAGTCAGAACAGGCACATTTTTAAAGTATAACTCCTGCCAAACCTATTTGTCTGTCTGTCTGTCTATCTATCTATCTATCTATCTATCTATCTATCTATCTATCTATCATCTATCTATCTATCTATCTATCTATCTATCATCTATCTATCTATCTATATCGATTGATTGATCGATCGACTCTCTCTCTCTCTCTCTCTCTCTCTCTCTCTCTTGCTTTGGATATCATAGGGAAGGATTAACACTGTTGTGGTAGTTATTTTGCTGTCTGCGTCCCTGTTCAGAAGATTTCACCTCACTTCATGTCTCTGTAATAATTGAATTGTGAAAAATTTGGCTTGTTGTGGAAACAAGAATTGGTGAGAAAGCTTCTATGGAGATACCTTTTCCTCATGATAACTCTTTCAGGAGTGAATTTCCTTTCCTAGGGTTTGATTTCTTTTACTTCCTGTTGCTTCACCCCTGATCTTAACTACGAGTCGTATGTTTATAACTTGGGGACTGCCTGTATTCCAAAATATGGGGAAAATTCTCTTCTGGTTCCAAGCATTTTGACTAAAGTATACTCAATCTGTATCTTCTTTCAGATCTATCTTGAGAGCATTCTAGCTCTCAGTCAAACAGCAACTGTGCACCTCCCAATTAGGTGCCTTCTTGGTGTCATTGAAACACTGCATCAAGAAAGAGCAAAACTTCCCTAGTTGGTTTGAAAACCCCCAGAGTAATTTATTGGAGGTCAGCATATCAGTTTGTTCTGTAGTTTCAGAGGAATTCATTCTCTTGAGCAGACATAACTTATCCAGATTTCTCCTTTTCATTTCCTGCCTCATTAATCACTCTGAAATGAGGACAGCAGCTGAGCTCATATTTTCCTGTAATTTCCAATGGTACAGGCTCTGGTGCTTTCTTTGCTTTCTGAGTAAAGCTGAAATGAATATTTGTAAATATTCAACATTTGCCAGACTTTTCAATTTGCCCAAGCACTTTTTGAAGGCAAGATTTTGAAACCAACTTTTTCACATTAAAACAGAATTTGAAAACAATTTTGAAATTGAACTTTGATAGTGTAAAATTAAAAACAAGTACTTTTAAATTGTGAGGCTATGCAACCATGATTGTTTCTCAAGGTTGTGGTGAATTTACCTGGTTTCAACATTAAATTTTATAAGCTCTTAGCTGGCAAATACTAATTCCCATTGTATGTTTTCTATCAGATGCTAAAATACCACTGTGTATTTTCCAAATAGTATTACTATAATTTCAGCTCATACCATACTATAACATAAGAGTGTTTTAAAGAGTTCCTCTTATATGCAGATGTTTCATTTTTGTTGTTACTTATGGTTCTCAGGAAGTAATTACCCGTATTTGTATTTTTTACAATGTACCATTACTTCAAGATTGTAGACATATTTTTTTTTCCAAAGATGGGGTTCTGTTTGTTTGTGTTTAAGATTACCAGCTTTTGAAATGAGGTTAACAGATAGGGAAATCGAATAGCTCTCTTTCTCTGGGAGAGATGGCATAGCATTTTGGGGTTTTAGAGGATGTAAAGAGGTCAACAAACAGGTTGTTGTACGTTTTTTGGGTTATATGGCCATGTTCTAGAAGCATTATTTCCTGACGTTTCTCCTACATCTATGGCAAGTATCCTCAGAGGTTACTTGCCATAGATGCAGGCAAAACGTCAGGAGAGAATGCTTCTAGAACATGGCCATATAGCCCAAAAAACCTATAACAACCCAGTGATTCCAGCCATGAAATCCTTCGACAATATAGGTCAACTAATGCTTTTAAAGGTTTAGTCTTATATTTGGGGTTATGGGAGCAGATGATTCAAGGCATAGAGAATCTGAACCTCAGGGAAGTTAATTTCAATTCCCAGAAGTCTAGAAAGCATTTAGAGGGTTTTGGCAGCCTGGTATCTATTGAGCAAAAAGAGCAAAGGAGGGAATCAGCCTTGATAAAAGGCACAACAACCTACCCTCTAGCTGAGGCAAGGAGTCCTGAGAATTGGGAATAAAACAACCTCTTGTTAAAAAGGAAAAGGAGGAGGGAGAAAGAGAGAGAGAGAGGAGAAAAGATGAAATAATTTTGTCAATATTGACCTTAACTATTAGCAACCACTTCACATGTTGAGCCAATTCTGCCTGCTTCTGTATATTAATAGACCGTGATCAGTGCATGTCTACCATGAAGAATCAGATAACCAGCTTAGCTACAAAGAAAAGGTCATTTTCAGAGGCATGTTATCCAAACTATAGCATATTCTTGCTCTCCTGGCACTCAGTTTGACCTGTTTTTGATGTCAAGTTAAGGGTGCATTTATACTGTAGAATTAATGCAATTTGACACCACTTTAACTGCTGTGGCTCAATGATATGGACTAATGGGAGCTGTAGTTTTACAGGATCTTTAGCCTTCTCTGTCATAGTGCTGGTGATCACCAAACCACATA